>NC_058519.1:156282202-157010535 GCF_904849725.1 Hordeum vulgare subsp. vulgare | reverse complement strand
CTGTATCATCACATGCAAACCTTTGCTCCTGACGTCAATACATCACCAATCTTCAACGAGGAAGCCATGTTTGAAGCCTTGGATCATTGTAACTGGAATTTGGATGACCTTCAAATAGTAGAACCGGCGCCTCAAGAAGAAGATCAATCAAAGATATCCCAAGCCAAGGACCAAGACAAAGATTAGGCTTAAATTTTGTAAAAAAACAGTGTCCATCAATTGGGCCTAGAGTGCCTTGTAACATATTTGACTCGCCTTCGTGTGTCTTTGCAATTATATGAGCCAGATAACTTTCTATGTCGTGAATCCGTTTTCCTTCAAATTGAGCCATCATCGCTCGTCTTTTCTCCGCCTTACTTAATGAAGAGAGACTATATTTATGCCTATCAATCTTAAGTGATGGCATCGATAAAATCTGGCTGAGTGAGACGTAGTAAAAATAGACCGTCTTTCGAAGGTCGAGTCTTGCTTCAGTGAAGAGGACATAATAACCCATGATTTATCCTCGCTTTCAATATGCCGTCTCTCACATGACATACCCATGTTTTTTCCTTGCTAATTCAGGGTCCATAATGGATTGATTAGTCAAGAGTACGTGGAATCACCTTCTTCGGAGTCGCCAAAGCATACCTACAGGTTTAACCATTTTGTGGCGTATTTGCCGATCAAGAGTGTAAGAAAGCTAAAATCGATGAGTTAGAAGCCCCAAAGTGACCTATGATCAATACAAAGTCCTGGCATAGGATTGCAGAAGACAATGCTATTACTGCTAAACAACCTGGAGACCAGTAGTCCCTAGATAAGCTAGCTTAATTCTTATGGATCATGGTAATTTTGTTTGGTAATTCCCCATGTAAATAACAAAGGCTCACACTTAGTTTTTTGGCTAGAAGATGAGCTTTATTAATTTCAAAATATCATAGAGGTTTTACAAGAAATAATGAGTCAGTAGCTCTATGTATAATAAGGTCGTAGATGAGCAGTGTTCCAAGGGCGACTTGTCTGTGCTTGAGTGGTGTTCTTACCGGGTCCTAAATCAATCACATAATACGAAGCATTGTTAAGATTTTTGCTCACAATAAAAGGTCCTTCCGACGGTGCCGAAAGATTATGCTGCCCTGTTTGATCTTCGATGAACCGGGGCACCAAGTCACCTTCCTCAAAGGTTCAACTTTTAACCCTACGGATGTGGTAGCGACGCGGGTCTTGTTAGTATATTGCTGACCTAGCAGATGCTAAGTATTGCTCCTCCTCCAAAGCATCCAAAGAATCTTTCCTTGCCTCTTTGTTGTCGGCCTCAACATAAGCAGCGACTCTAGGAGAGTCGTGTCGAATGTCGCTTGGGAGTACCGCCTCAGCATCATAGACGAGGAAGAAAGGCGTCTACCCAGTGGATATGTTTGGAGTAGTATTAATGATCCAAATAACCGAGGTAAGCTACTCCACCAAACATCCTGGAGTTCGCGTTAACGGGGCCATAAGCCGGGGTTTAATCCCTCTCAAAATTTATTGATTTGCCCATTCAGCTAGCCCGTTAGATTGTGGGTGTGCCACAAGTGCCAAATCAAGCTGGATCTGTTCCTTATGGCACAACTGTTCCATGGCCCCTTTTGATAAATTTGTACCATTGTTCGTGATAATATTATGGGGATAACCAAAATGATAGATTAGCTTCTTCAAAAATTTCACCGCCGTTTCTGTATCGCAGTTAGTGATAGGTTCTGCCTCAACCCACTTAGTGAACTTATCAACCACCACTAGAAGGTGGGTCTTTTTATCTGGTTACATTTTGAATGGTCCAACCATATCAAGCCCCCACACTGCAAACGTCCATGTGATTGGGATCATGCGTAATTCTTGAGCCGACACGTGAGCTTGACGCGCAAATTTCTGACAGCCATCACATTTGCGCACAAGATCTCCCGCATCTCCATGAGCTGCCAACCAATAGAACCCATGTCGAAAAGCCTTTGCTACCAAAGATCTTGAGCCGGCGTTATGCCCACAATCACCAGCGTGGATTTCACTTAAAATTTCTTGCTCCTCTTCGGGAGAGACATGTCTCTAGAATACAGCAGTACTGCTCCATCGATGTAGCTCGCCTTTAATGATAGTCATAGATTTAGACCGATGCGCTATTTGGCCAGCCTCAACCTCCTTCGATAGGAGTTTCCTCTAGCGAGATATGTCAAGTATGGCACCATCCATTCTAGGGTCGCATGGAGAGCCGCCACACGTTGTGACTCTAGATCTGGAATTGCTAAGTCCTCTTCAGACGGTAATCTTACTAAGAGAATGTGAAGAATATCCAGGAAAACATTGGGGGGCGGCTTTCGGTGAGACCCAAGCCGTGATAAGGTGTCTGCTGCTTCGTTGAGCCGGCGATCTATATGGTCGACTTGGAATCCATGAAAATAACCCGCCACCTCAGTGATAGATCGTCGGTAAGCCACCATCAAAGGATCTTTGAAATCCTAGGTCCATGAAACCTGTTGTGCCACTAGATCTGAGTCGCCCAGACATCTTACCTGGCTAAGGCTCATTTCCTTAGACATTCTTAACCGATGTAACACGGCCTTGTATTCAGCTGCGTTATTGGTACAGGGACACATGAGACATAAAACATAGTAGAATTTGTCACCTCGTGGAGAAGTTAACACGACCCAGCCCCCAATCCTTCTAACTGTCTGGACCCATCAAAGTGTAGGGTCCAATACGTATTGTTCGGCTTGTGTTCTAGTATTTGCAACTCCGTCCACTCGTTGATGAAATCTACCAATGCTTGAGATTTGATAGCTGTCCAAGGCATGTAATTCACCTGATGTGGACCAAGTTCGATTTCCCACTTAACAATCCGTCGAGTCGCTTCACGATTTTGTATTATGTCACCAAGAGGTGTTGAACAAACCACTGTGATTGGGTGTTCCTGGGAGTAGTGTTTAAATTTTTGGCTTGCCATAAAGACCCTGAAGGCGAGCTTCTGCCAGTGCGGGTATCGTTGCTTGGACAGGGTCAAAACCTCACTGATAAAATAAACCGAATGTTGGACTGGATATTCCTTTCCTTCCTCCTTCCTTTAAACAACGACTGCAACGCTTACTGCCTTTATGTTGGCGACAATGTACAGGATCATAGGCTCTTTGTCAGCCGGGGCGGCTAGAACTGGAGGCTCGGCCAGCTGCTTCTTGACTGCCTCAAAAGCTTTGTCCGCTACATCAATCGAGACAAAATTGTCCATTTTGCTCAGCAACTGATATAGATGTATCGTCTTCTCCCCCATGCATCTTATAAATCGGCTCAAAGCTGTCATCCGTCCTGCCAGGCGTTGAACCTGATTCATGTTAGCCGGCTTATCTAGTGAAGTTATCGCCTTGATCTTGTGTGGATTGGGCTTAATGCCTCTTTCTGAAACTAAGAAACCTAGTAGCTTGCCAGTAGGGACCCCGAACACACACTTTGCCAGGTTCAACTTCATCTGGTATACTCGTAGGTCGTCAAACATTTCTTTAGGATAATCCAGAAGTGTTTCTTTCTTCTTAGATTTAACCACGATGTCATCAACATAGGCATGAACTTTGCACCCAATCTGTGGGTGAAGGCAATTCTGCACACATCGCTGGTAAGTCGCCATTGCGCTTTTTAGTCCAAATGGCATAGAAACATAGCAGAAGGCATCGAAAGGGGTTATGAAAGTTATCTTCTCCTGATCCTCCTTGGCCATTTTGATCTGATCATAACCTGAATATGCATCTAAAAAGCATAATCGCTCGCAACCCGCTATAGAATCAATGATTTGATCGATGCGTGGGAGGGCAAAAGGATCATTAGGGCAAGCTTTGATGAGGTCCGTGTAGTCAACACACATGCGCCAGGTGCCATTTTTCTTTAAAACAAGCACCGGGTTAGCTAACCATTCAGGATGAAATATTTCAATGATGAACCTAGCACCTAGGAGCCGTGCTACTTCTTCCGCAATGGCCTTGCATGTCTCCTCATTAAAATGGCGGAGGTATTGGCACACTCATTTCATCTATGGATCCACATTAAGGTGGTGCTCAGCGAGTTCTCTTGATACTCCGAGCATGTCAGAAGGTTACCATGCAAAGATATCCCGATACTCACGGATGAACTCGATGAGCGCGCTTTCCTATTTAGGACCCAAGCCGTTCCCGATAGTGAACTGCTTGGATGAGTCGCCTGGGACAAAGTCGACCTGCTTTGTGTCTTTAGTTGGCTTAAAATTGAGGGGCTCCTCAGACTCTATTGTTGGCTTCTTGCGAGGACTCATATCGGCCGGGTCAACGTTGCCTTCATAAAACTTTAGCTCTTCGGCAGCGCAAGCTAACTCTGCATAGGTTGCATCCCCTTCTTCACAGTCTTGGGCAGTCATCCTATCTCCCTTCATTGTGATAGGACCGTTGGGACCCAGCATCTTGAGCTTGAGGTAAACATAGCAGGGACGGACCATGAAGCGTGCATAAGCCAGTCTTCCGAAGAAGGCGTGATAAGGGTTTTGTATTTTCACGACTTCGAAAGTTAAAGGCTCAACCCTGTAATTGTGTTCATCCCCAAAGACTACCTCAAGCTTGATTCGCCCAACCGAATATGCCGACTTTTCGGGAATGACGCCATGGAAAACGGTTGTTGAAGTTTTCAAACTCTTGTTGGGAAGATTCATCCGCCGAAAGGTGTCGTAATACAGGATGTTGATGCTACTTCATCCGTCCATGAGGACCTTTGAGATGTTATAACCTTCGATTTGAGGTGCTACCACTAAAGCCAACTCCCCAGGATTGTCAACCCGGGGTGGGTGATCCTGATGACTCCAACTAATTTGCTACTCAGACCAACGGAGGTACTCTTGAACTACCAGCTAGGCCACGCTAATAGCCCTCCTTTTAACCCATGAATCTCGCCTACAAGTGTTGGTGGTGAAGACGTGATACTGACCGCTGCTTGACTGTCCAAAATCTCCATGTGACCCGCCGGTGGAATCCTGACTCCAACGCGTCTTGGCGTGTCTCTCAAGAGTCTCCCTGTGGAATCCCTGCATGATATAACAGTTCTCCCACGCATGTTTAGTTGGCTTCTCCTTAGTGTCATGCTTAGGGAAGGGCACTTTGAGCACGGCCTCGAAATCGGATGTCATATTCCTCTGTTGGTCCTTAGGGCCACTGTTTCGTCGATGGGTTTTGGGGCGAGCGTTGGTAGCGGCCCCAAATTCCAACCCAGATTCATAACGCTTCCGCTTGTTGTCACTTTGGCTTTTAGCATCCCTGTCACCATCGTGTTAAGGTGACTTGTCGTCCTCCGCCATGACATGGCTTTGGTCAATCCTTTTCCAGCTGCGGTGAGCCGGTTCGACGAGGTTGCAGCTGTTATCTCGCTCGAGCGTTGTTTCGTTGATCTTGCTGGTGAAGATGTGAATATTGTCGAAGGGAACCCGATACTCGTACTCGATTCAGTCAGCATCAGGACTCGAGTTTGATTCGTTGATGTACATTTTGCCGTGATGAATTTTTGTCATCTGACCCACCATGTAGCTCTTGAATCCCAAAGAGCTCCCCCCGAAAACTCAACTCCACCTTGCGATAGCCCCACGATGGGCGCCAACTATCGTGGTTTTGTCACGGCAGATGTCCTTGTGAGCAGACTTAGTGGTGAGGCAATCATCGTGGTGTGGTGACTCGAAGGGGTTGATTGGGAAACAAGATCTGGATTTACCTAGGTTCGGCCCCTCCGATGGAGGTAAAACACTACATCCTGCATTGTGTTTGTATTGATGGGAATCTCGATTACAAGGGTGCGGAATCGCTAACCTAGCTCTCGAGGGTTTCTTAATTGATCTTTCTGGCTTGAGGGTTCTCCTTTATAATGGAGTCTCGGTCGAATAAGCACCCGTGTCCTACTACAAATCTACCTTATCTTTCTTCCTAGGTTAGGAAAGATTCTAGCTTCTCTTGCCTTGTATATCTTTGAGCCACTATCTTCTGGTGATGGGCCGCTTGGTGGCTTGTCAACAAAGTCATGTCGCACATCTTCCCATGTTGTCCTCACGGCTTGACCCGACCCCATCGAGTGGGTTAAATCTTGGGGTTATATCCCCGACACTTTGAGTTACACTTCATCCTATATGGAGACTCAACGCTACATGAAGAAGTTAGTTCTTCTTAAACACCCACATCTGAAGGGGCGGCTTATAAGCAATGAGACGTAAAGCAACATCAAATAATATAGGCAATGTTGCACTAATAACACGTTTCATAGGAGGGTTAGAATACTCAAATGAATATGCAGAAAAGTTCTTTGTTGTATGAACATAATGGTTCATGTCATAGTGCTCATATTCATGAGTCATTTTAGTCCTTCCCTGCGAAACATAGTTGTTAGTGTGTTCATATGAAGACCTTAATCTTCTCGAAGACTTTGATCTAGGATATGTCTTCTTCCTAAGAGATGTTGTCATGTTATTCACAGGAAGCTTCTCAAGAAGACATTTGGGAACCAAGATCCTCTTCATGGGTGAACCATTGCGGAAGTTAGTTCCAATAAATCTCGTAAAAATTTCATCATTCTAGGATTTGAACAATTTTTAGTTGGAGTCGAAAGACTCATCAACAACAAAAATATTAGCACAGTTAAAGCCACAGAGTGTGGATGGATCAACTAAGGGGCTCTTTGCAACAACCCAAGTGGTTTCGAGGTACGGCTCAGGCTTCCAGTAAGATCCATCGACCTTGATGTTTCTTTAGACACCAACACCCTCTTTCCTAGGGTTTTTGTTCAATATTTTTTTTGTGGACATCACACAAATCCGATGTCCCTTCAAAATTTTGTGCATGGTTGTTTCCAGCAATGTCTTCAACGTGTCATTGCGATAAGTGATAGAAGTGGTTTCCTGACATGAGGGGTTAGATACCACAAACAAATTTGATGATAATGCATTTTCAAAAGCATTTGAACATTCAACAATTGAATCATTGGCTTCATGAGCGAGGACTTTTAAGCATGGAGCATTAAATTCATCCTGAGCGGGACTAATCTGTTGTGTTGGGAGTGAGTCATATTCCTTCCAAAGATCGTCGTGAGCTTCTCTCAACTTCTCAAGATCTTGCTTTCTTTGAAGATACTCATAAGAAAGAATCTCATGATCACTTATGAGAATGTCATGACGATTTTGGAGATCCTCAAACCTTGATTGAAGACTTTGCATCTCTTCAACCATAGTTTCGTTTAGACTCATCTCATCGTGTAACAGGTCATCGCTTTTCTCTAAATATTTTTGCATTTTCTCCATAGCATATTTTTGTTTAGTGGAAATATTGACAAGTTGAGAATATCTAGCTTTCAATTCATCATCAAATTCATCTTCTCTATTAGGGTCATGTCGTGAACATTTTGAGGATACATTGGAGCCTTTTGTCATGAAGCAGTACGCTGGAGCATAATTGTTATCACTGGTTTCAGTGTTGATGAGGGGGCATTATCTTCAGGTTCGAAGACACACATGGCGAGGAGTGCTGAAGCCATAGCCAAACCAGCAACTTCAGAGTTAGACTCTTCCTGAGATTCCTCTTTAGCTTCCGATTCATATGCAGCGTCACAATCCATCTCCTTGCCAATGAAAGCATGTGCTTTGTAATATGAGTTCTTATGATGCAATGAAGACTTGGATGATGACTTGTGATGATTCTTCTTCTTCTTCTTGTCATTAGAATCATAGTCGTTGCTCTTATTCTTGGATTCCTTCTCCCATCGAAGACAATAAGCAATGAAGTGACATACTTTCGTGCATTTGTGACAAGTTTGCTTCTTGTTGTCACGCGAATACATTTCTCCAAACTTCTTGGAGTCATGCCTTGAAGATTTTCCAAAGCACTTGGACTTGGCGAACTTCTGGAACTTCCTTACGAGTAGAGCGAGTTCTTTGCCAATGTCTTCGGGACCAACGGAACTGCATTCATATTCTTCTTATTCGGATGAAGAAACAACCTTTGCCTTTAGGGAACGAGAGTGACCATAGCTGGAACCATAGATTTTCCTTTTCTCAGCTTGCTAGAATTCCTGAGTGTTCAGCCTCTTAAGTATACCGGCAGGATCCAATTCCTTGATGTTTGGGCATTCTTGGATCGTGAGGTCAAGAATGTCAAAGGAACTGTCAAGAGATATCAATAGCTTCTTCACAACTTCATGGTTGGTGATATCAGTGGCGCCGAGAGCATTCAACTCATTTGGGATATCAGTAAGTCGATCAAACATGAGTTGGAAATTTTCATTATCAAGCCTCTTGAAGCGGTTGAACAGGTTGTGGAGCACATCTACATGTGAGTCTCACTGAGATGATACACCTTCATTGACTTTGGACAACCATTCCTAGATTTGCTTCGCAATGTCAAAAGCACGCACACGGCCATACTATCCTTTGGTCGGATGACCACATATAACTTTCTTGGTGGTTGAGTCTAGTTGAGAAAATATATTCCTATCAGCATCAGTGACACTTTGACCAACTTTGGAAATGCCATCCATGACGACATACGAGAGGTCGTTGTCAATGGCTTCGAGATGCATGCGCATCTTTTTTGTCCAGTATGGGTAATGAGTGCCATCGAAGACAGGGCACACAATGGAGACCTTGATTATCCCTGCAGTCGACATACCTAAAACTCCAGGTGATTAAACCAAAACACTGAATAAGGGAGTACCTTGCTGTGAAACCAATTGAAAGTATTAGTTGTCGACTATAGGGGTGAATATACGATTTTTTATGAAAAGCTTCAAAACAGTAAATGTCTTCAAAGTATGCGGAAGCGAAATAGGATCAAGTAGGGATGTAAGGGCCAGTTCTTTTCAGGCAGGATTCTACAGAATCAAGATTCTGGTAAATTTTCCCAGAATCTGCTTCTCCCAGAATCTATCGTCAAGTTCTTTTTAGAGATTATAGTTTGAGATTCTGGAAAGTGTTGGGTGTTGAAATGTTTGTATTACCCTAAAAAAGAAAGAACAGAGACTTGGAAGAGAGAGGATGGCTTCGACGGAGAGAACGGGCCGGCGACAGCGAGTTCTGGGACGGCGGCGAGGTGGGGCCGACGGCGGACAGGCAGGGTCGCGGAGAAGGAACTTGGGCCGGCGGCCTGGCGGGTTCGCGGAGGAGGAACTAGGACCGACGAAGGCGAGGTCCTAGCTGATGGAGGTGACGCGGGGCCGGCGGAGGCGAGGTCCTAGCTGATGGAGGCGACGCGGGGCCGGCGGAGGCGAGGTCCAGGCCGACGGCAATGATTTCCGGGCCGGTGGCACGAGGCGGGGCTGGCGGCGGGGTTGAGTCGTGCAGGACTGCGGGGTGGCATTCTTGACGTAATAACAAACTGGAACAGGGGTACTCTATTAACTCCAAACGTTTTCTTTTGAGGGACTAGCCAGAATCCCAGATTCTGGGAAAATCCAACTATTTTGAAGATTTTGGATTGCACTAGGATTCTGCAGAATCCTCTACAGATTTTGGAGAGGCAATCGAGTTCTTTTGGGCAAAGATTTTCCAGACCGAGATTCTTCATAATGTGCTCAAAAGAACTGGCCCTAAATCAAAGATCTAAGCAAAGCATGAAATACTATGAAGACATTTAGGTAGGTAAAGCATAGTCATCATGCACACTAAGATGAATCAAAGATCAACTTAGGTAGAACCATTGTTGGGGATATTGCTTATCGGGAACTTATCGGTCCACATAGAATAAAGGGTAAATCGCCCGATTTATCGGCATATCAGCTGATTTATCGGCATATCGACCAATTTATCCGCCGATTTGTCTTATTGGTCAGATACCGGTAAGTAATAAATCGACCGATTTATCGGCATATCGGGGGATATCTTGCATAGTGGGTAGAATGAAGATAAATGGCAGCTAAGGATGCCTTTGTCTTATGTCTTTGAATTGAGATGATCAAGCAATGGCTTCACTGTATAGTACATAAAGTAAGAGAGTAATAATAGAACCAATAGCTTGACGAACACACATGATTTCTTGCACTAGTTCTAGCTGCTGTGACAACTATATACGTCTCGTTGGGGAGGTTGGCATTGAACTCCCAAGACCTTGTCTTCACCTTGTTCCCCTTGAGCCGAGGTCACCTAGACCATGCTCAATCACTTAGGTCAGTCTTAAGGGGAGACTTTCAAAAACCATACAAACTAGGTCACTTGGCAATCCACAATGACTCTTGGATGCTTTAGACCATGATGCCTAACCATTTGGAAGATCATAGTCTTGAAGTGTAGAAAGTCTTTCGTTTACTCAGAACCGAATCACTCCGGTGATGCTCAAATACTCTTGCTCTAGGTGTTTGGGCTTATCCTCGCATGATAGTTCTCTCTCAATGTCTCTAAGGTGGGTTGCTCCAATACGACAACAATCGTACCCAACTCTAAGCAGACACCAACTTATGGTGAGAGGGTGAGATATTAATAGCCAACATGCACCCCGACATGATACGATCAAAATGACCCTCGGTTAATGGCCAACCGATACGAGCTTCAATGATTGGAATTCAAAGATTCACACGGCAACATTACTTGGGCTACAAACAATGCTCACTCAACCAACTCTGGAAGATATTTCCTCTCATTGTCTACACTCGAAGACATAGGTGTTTTGGGTTGAGCATCACGTCAGCATCTGACTTTGATCATCTTGACCCCACTTAACAGTATGGTGGTTCCTATGAATCAGGAAAGATAAATCAAAACAACTGAAAGACTTCGTGTACCACCAATGGCTTTGGCCATCATTAATGTCTTTGGACATTTTTAGGGGTCGTCTTCGACAGTTAATCTGGATCTGCAAGTAATTCTATTTGTGTTAACCTATGAACCCTTAGAAACACATTAGACCCTTAATTGCGTTTGTCTTCAATACTCCAAAACCAACAAGGGGTGGCACTAAATGCACTTACAACTTTCTACCTCTGTTGATGAGGACATCAACACCATTGTTACACCCACAACCCGAGCTACTATACATACTGGACCAGTTACTAGAGCTCGTGCATGCCAATTGAATTACCAGGTATTTTCGTTTCTTGGGAATACTTCTAATGTTCATGAACATATGATGCTGCCTAAGTTAGATACTTTTGTTGTGATCATGAATGAAGGATCTAGCATGGACAATAAGGATATCCATTGGAGCGGGATCAATCATGGAGAAGAAGGTGCACGCGCGGGAGAGAACAATGGAGCTCCCACTGGTGATTTTCGCACTCTAAAGCCACCATAAGGAGAGCATGAAGGGTTTGGACAAAATATTCAAGACGCCACTTTATAAATTTCGTCCATAGGCTATTATCGGTGTTGCACCACCTTATTTTTTGGGCCAGGCCCATGTAATTTCGAAATACCATAATATAGGCTATTTTTAGAGCCCGTGTGTGTGGGGAAACCGAGTTTAGGGCTGTTTTCGGACCCCTCCTCCAAGGGTCACGAAGTTATCTCTCTGTTCCCTCATATATACAGCCCTTAGGGCACCGTTTAGACTTGGGTTTTATTTAGATTAAAAGTTCGCCATAGCTGCAACTTCGCATTCCTCGTTTGTGTTCTACGACCAGACAAAGGCGTCACAGAACCCCACCTTCATCAATAAAGCTTTCCTCTTATATTCCCGATATCTTGATTGCATCTTAGTTTCTTCCTTGTTCTTCGTTTGCGTGCAGGAAACAATCTTCGTGGTCAGGTTGATCATGCTCCGGAGTGGTCAATAACCTCTCGGAGTTGGTTTAGCGATTGCTAAGGCGCGACGTCCTCACACGTTCGTAGTCGGATCGTCAAAGTCGACTCTACCAAAACGATACCCACGATCTCATCGAAAGGCAGGGACAACTTCACCTCTATCAAGTGGTATCATATTTCCAGGTTGCTCGGTGAGATTCTACTAGTTTTTCGTAGTTAGATCGCATCTGTTCTTTATACCTATCGTCCACAAAAAATCCATAAAAAATTAGGGTTAGATCATCATATCCGAACCAATCTGAGCCTTTGCATAGTCTTTTCAGTAGTTTGCTTAGTTGAAATTGCGGTTACATCGTCGTGTCGAGTTGCTGGTCTTAGTGTCTAGTCCTTTAGAGTTACGAGTTCTGTTCAGAGATTGTCACGCCGCCACTGCACCATCTTTCATTGCTGCCATATATCACCACCACGCTACCATCATCGTTGCTGCCATATACCACCACCACGCCACCATTATCCTTGTTGCCATATATCACCACCATATACCCACCACTATCCTAGTGTGCATCCTTTTTGTTTTAGGTTAATTCCGAGATCTGTTTGATTTCGGTTTCGCGTTTCCTTACCTGAGTAGGTTTCAGACAAAAAATAGAGTCTGGCACGCTTTCCAGAGCACTTTTTAGGCCAAAATTTCGAGGGGTGATTTTTTTCTCCCTATCGTTTTGTTAGGGTTTTTAGAGAGTTTTGCGACACTCGCCATCATAGTGATTTTGTCGCAATTTTTGGTCGTCGCAACCCCGAATTGCTCTAGAAATAAATAAAAAATTATCAAATGTTTTTTCGTGCCTATCCTATTTTTGGTGCTTGGGAAGAGTTTTGAGACACTTGTCATTATAGTGATTTTCTGAAGAAAAAATGCGCAGAAAACAAAGAGCATAAAAAAAGAGAAAAAAATGAGAGTGGCTCTTCCCTTGATTAGTACGTGTCGTCGTGACTTCGTTGCTGTTCTAGGCTCGTGTCTCTAGTACGGTCTAGCCTAGGACCAGAATGGTACCGTCATTGAGCATCTTTTCAATTTTGCATCTCTGAACTGATTATTGCTGACCCTTCTTGCTACCATATTATAAGTCTTCCCAGCTCCACATACATCTACATCGTGTGTTTGACACCACCTCGCAATCACTCTATCCATGCTTTGAGAGTTTTGACTACGCCGGTTGCCGATCGCCACCTGCTGCTGGGTAGGAATTGGTAAGAAATTGAAATTTGCTTGACGGATTTGTGACACACGACCACCACCACCACTTCCTAGTAGTCTGTAGGTTCATATTCTCTGTGTTCCTATTGCTCCTAACCATGCCAGGATCACATGACGAGGAGATCGACTGGGAGAACCTTACCAACCGAGGGCTCCATGATAAATTTCAACAAATGATGTCTGACCAGGTACAGGATTTCGTGACCACCTTTGGAGAGGACATGGAAAAGCTTGAGGGTATGGAGAAGAAATTCGACACCAAGATGAACGCCAAGTTCAACGAGGTGCTTGCTCGTTTACCACCACCAACTGCAGCTGTTGTCCCTCTTCAAGCACAACAACGGCTACGAGCGCGACGCGTGCCTGTCGGCCAAGTGCAGAATTTTGGTGTTGTTGCTCCTACTGCTGCTGCTGGTCCTGCTGCTGCTCCTCCTGCTGCTACAATCGAGGTTTCTGTGGCTGAGCAGAATGAGGAGTATGATGATGATTATGATGGTGATTACGATGATGAGGGAGAGGTTGCTCCAATTCAGCATAAGGAACAACAACCACCCCGACAAGCCACCGGTCGTCCACATCGATACAATCGCAACGATAGGGATGCACCACACACTCAGGTACGGGATCATGACCATCTCCCTAAACTTAAATTGAATATTCCTACTTTTGATGGTCGATATATTCCTGATATATATCTTACTTGGGAGTAAGAAACAGAGCAACGTTTTACATGCTTGTGATTTCATGAAGATAGACGTGTTGATGCTGTTGTTTGTTCTTTCACTAGTTTTGCTTGTGTTTGGTGGTCTGAATATTGTAGAATACATCATGCTAATATTCCAACTACTTGGCTTGCTTTGAAAACTGCTATGTGTACTCGTTGGGTTCCACCATATTATCAACGTGAATTACTTCAAAACTTGCAGGCTTTAAGACAAGCAAAAAAGTCGGTAGAACAATATTATCAGGAATTACAAACTGGCATGATTAGATGTGGTATTGTTGAGGACAATGAAGCTATGCTTGCACGTATTATGGGTGGATTAAATAGAGATATTCAGACTATTCTAGAATATAAGGATTATAACAATATCACTCGTTTATTTCATCTTGCTTGCAAAGCTGAACGTGAAGTGCACGATCAACAGGCATTGGCGAAAACTAACTTTTCTGCAGGTCTCACTTCCTCACGGACGCCACGAACCACATCTACTTCCACACATCCTCCTTCATCAGCACCGCCTCCTTCTGCCGCCAATTCAACCAGAGATACCAGGAATCAGGCCTCTGCACCAACCTTGGCCAAGTGCACACCTTCCGGGCCCACACAAAGCTCTTCTTCAGCCATGGCATCCACAGGTCAAACACTTGAGGTTATTTGTCGTCGTTGCAAGGGTGGAGGTCATTATGCGAGAGAGTGCCCATCCAAGCGCGTGATGATTTTTACTGAGGACGGTGGATATGAATTCACCAGTGATTATGATAAGGCGACCTTAGCTCTTATTGCAAGTGACGAACGGGGTGTCGATGATACTGAACAAGAGACACACTACATGACTGCTGACTACGCTGACATGTATGAAAGCTTAGTTGCTCAACGTGTTTTAAGTGTGCAGGTAACACAGGGTGAGCAAAATCAGAGGCACGACTTATTCCATACAAAGGGAGATGTAAAGGAACGTCATGTTCGCGTCATCATCGATGGAGGGAATTGTAACAACTTAGCTAGCATGGAGATGGTGGAGAAGTTGTCTCTCACCACCAGACCACATCCTCATCCTTATTATATCTAGTGGTTCAACAACAGTGGCAAGGTTAAGGTAACACGTACTGTTCGTGTGCGTTTTAGCATTGCTACATATTCTGATTTTGTTGATTGTGATGTGGTACCCATGCAAGCATGCTCCGTTTTACTTGGTAGACCATGGCAATTTGATAAAAATTCTGTACACCATGGTAGAACAAATAAGTATACTCTTATTCATAAGGATCAAAATATAACTTTGCTTCCTATGTCTCCTGAACATATTATGAAAGATTACATTGCTAGATCTAGTAAAGCAAAACAGGACCAACATAAGAGTGAAAATCAGATTGTAGCGAAGGAATTTGAGCAACACAATAAGCCTACTAAATCATCATCTAGTGTTGCATCTGAAATCAAACTGAAGAGTGGTTGTTTACTTGCCACTAAATCTGATATTACTGATTTGGATATTACTACATCTGTTTGCTATGCCGTCGTATGCAAAGAGGTATTATTTTCATTTGAGGACATGCCACCCTCTTTGCCTCCTCCTGTCATTAACATTTTGCACGAGTTCGCTGACGTCTTTCCACAAGACATACCACCGGGATTACCACCTATTAGAGGGATTGAGCATCAGATTGACTTAATTCCCGGTGCATCGCTACCCAACCGTGCACCATACCGTACCAATCCAGAGGTAACGAAGAAGATTATGCGTCAAGTACAAGACCTGCTCGACAAAGGTTATATACGTGAATCTCTTAGTCCTTGTGATGTTCCTATTATTCTAGTGCCGAAAAAGGATGGTACATCGTGTATGTGTGTTGATTGTAGAGGCATTAATAATATTACTATTCATTATTGTCATCCTATTCCTAGGCTAGATGATATGCTTGATGAATTAAGTGGCTCTAGAATTTTCTCCAAAGTTGATTTGTGTAGTGGATACCATCAAGTTCGCATGAAATTGGGAGATGAATGGAAAACTGCATTTAAAACTAAGTTTGGCTTATATGAGTGGTTAGTTATGCCTTTTGGATTGACTAATGCACCTAGCACTTTCATGAGATTAATGAATGAGGTTTTACGTGCTTTCATTGGACGATTTGTGGTAGTCTAGTTTGATGATATACTGATTTATAGTAGATCTTTGGAGGAACACTTGGATCATTTGCGTGCTGTTTTTACTGCTCTACGTGATGCACGTCTATTTGGTAACCTCGGCAAGTGCACCTTTTGCATAGACCGAGTATCTTTTCTTGGCTATGTTGTTACTCCACAGGGAATTGAAGTTGATAAAGCCAAGATTGAAGCTATTGAGAGTTGGCCGCAGCCCAAAACGGTCACACAAGTGAGGAGTTTCCTTGGACTCGCCGAGTTTTATAGGCGTTTTGTGAGAGATTTCAGCACCATTGTTGCACCTCTCAATGAGCTTACAAAGAAGGATGTGCCTTATTCTTGGGGTACCGCACGGTAAGAAGCCTTCACGGTTTTGAAAGATAAGTTAACACATGCTCCTTTACTCCAACTTCCTGATTTTAATAAGACCTTCGAGCTTGAATGTGATGCTAGTGGAATTGGATTAGTAGGTGTGTTATTACAAGATGGTAAACCTGTTGCATACTTTTGTGAAAAATTAAGTGGGCCTATTCTGAATTATTCTACTTATGATAAGGAATTATATGCTTTTGTTCGGACTTTGGAAACATGGCAACATTATTTATGGCCCAAAGAATTTATCATACATTCTGATCATGAATCTTTGAAACATATTAAAAGTCAAGAAAAACTGAACCGTAGACATGCTAAATGGGTTGAATTCATTGAGACTTTCCCGTACGTCATTAAACACAAGTAGGGTAGAGAAAATGTTATTGCTGATGCTTTGTCTCGCCGTTATACTATGCATTCACAACTTGACTTTAAAATATTTGGTTTGGAGACCATCAAAGATCAATTTGTGCATGATGCTGATTTCAAAGATGTGTTGGGAAATTGTAAAGAAGGGGGAACATGGAATAAGTTCATCACTAATAATGGATTTGTGTTTCGTGCTAACAAGCTATGCATTCCAGCTAGCTCCATTCGTCTTTTGTTGTTACATGAGGCGCATGAAGGATTGATGGGACACTTTGGTGTAAAGAAGATGGAGGACGTACTTGCTACACATTTCTTTTGGCCAAGGATGCGACGGGATGTTGAGTGTTTTGTTGCTCGCTGCACGACATGTCAAAAAGCTAAGTCACGACTCAATCCTCATGGTTTATATATGCATTTGCCTGTACCTAGTGTTCCTTGGGAGGATATATCTATGGACTTTGTTTTAGGTTTACCTCGAAGAAAGAAGGGGAGGGATATCATATTTGTTGTGTGGACAGATTTTCAAAAATGGCACACTTTATACCATGTCATAAAAGTGATGATGCTGCTAATGTGGTTGATTAGTTCTTTCGTGAAATTATTCGCTTGCATGGTGTGCCAAATACGATTGTTTGAGATCGTGATGCTAAATTTCTTAGCCACTTTTGGCGATGTTTATGGGCTAAGTTGGGGACAAAATTGCTTTTTAGTACTACATGTCACCCCCAAACTGATGGACAAACTGAAGTAGTCAATAGATCTTTGTCTACTATGCCTAGGGCTGTTTTGAAGAACAATCTAAAAGTGTGGGAAGAATGCTTGCCTCATATTGAATTTGCTTATAATCGTTCGCCGCATTCTACTACAAAGATGTGTCCTTTTGAAGTTGTGTATGGTTTCCTACCTCGTGCACCTATTGATTTGTTACCTCTTCCATCTTCGGAGAAGGTTAATTTTGATGCTAAAGAACGTGTTGATTTGATATTAAAGATGCACGAGTTAACTAAGGAAAACATTGAGCGCATGAATGCTTAATATAAACTTGCTGGAGATAAGGGTAGAAAACATGTTGTCTTTGCACCTGGAGATCTTGTTTGGTTGCATTTGCGTAAGGATAGGTTTCCTGATTTGCGCAAGTCAAAACTAATGTCGCCTGTTGATGGTCCTTTCAAAGTGTTAGAGAAAATAAATGATAATGGATATAGACTTGAGCTGCCAGCTGATTTTGGGGTTAGTCCCACTTTTAACATTGCAAATTTGAAGCCATATTTGGGTGAGGAAGATGAGCTTCCGTTGAGGACGACTTCAGTTCAAGAAGGGGAGGATGATGATGACATCAACACCATTGTTACACCCACAACCCCAGTTGCTATACATACTGGATCATTTACTAGAGCTCGTGCACGCCAATTGAATTACCAGGTATTTTCGTTTCTTGGGAATACTTCTAATGTTCATGAATGAAGGACCTAACCTGGATACTTTTGTTGTGCTCATGAATGAAGGACCTAGCATGGACAAGAAGGATACCCGTTGGAGTGGGATCAAGCATGGAGAAGAAGGTGCACGCGCGGGAGAGAACAATGGAGCTTCCACTAGTGATTTTCGCACTCTAAAGCCACCATAAGGAGAGCATGAAGGGTTTGGATGAAATATTCAAGACGCCACTTTATAAATTTAGTCCATAGGCTATTATAGGTGTTGCACCACCTTATTTTTGTGTCAGGCCCATGTAATTTCGAAATACCATAATATAGGCTATTTTTAGAGTTTGTATGTGTGGGGAAACCGAGTTTAGGGCTGTTTTCGGACCCCTCCTCCAAGGGTCACGAAATTGCCTCTCTGTTCCCTCTATATACAGCCCTTAGGGCACCGTTTAGACTTGGGTTTTGTTTAGATTACAAGTTCTCAATAGCTGCAACTTCGCGTTCTTCGTTTGTGTTCTACGACCGGACAAAGGCGTCACAGAACCCCACCTTCATCAATAAAGCTTTCTTCTTATATTCGCAATATCTTAATTGCATCTTAGTTTCTTGCTTGTTCTATGTTTGCGTGCAGGAAACAAACCTTCATAGTCAGGTTGATCGTGCTCCGTCGTGGTGAATAACCTCTCGGAGTTGGTTTAGTGATTGCTAAGGCACGACGTCCTCACACGATCGTAGTCAGATCGTCAACGTCGACTTTACCAAAACGATACCCACGATCTCATTGAAAGACAGGAACAACTATGCCTCTATCAGCTGTACTGCATCTTCAATTTTTAGAGACAAAAGAAAAATCAAGATATGATGACATATTACCTTGGGAACAACCAAAAACTGAGACTGTGTGCAAGCACTACATGGTTGGTGTGCCAATCTAATTGCCTATTTGTGCAACACCCAACACAGATTTGTGAAAAAAATGTAAAAATACAAAAAATGATATCATGTCAATAAATTAGAGAACAAACTTGAAGCTTCCAAACACGTCGAGTGAGATAAGATCTTTTCTAATGACCTTGTTCACAATGTTGGTGTCCCATGCATTGGCTTGTATGGGACAATTGCTAAAAGACACATCATGAACAAGGGCATCAGGTAGAGGACCTACTACATGACAACAAAACAAAAGTTTAAATAACATAAATATTTATCTCTTGCAAGAAAATATTACTCAAGAAAGAAATCACAAAAAACTAATATTTTGGATAGCTTATTTTCTCACCACTAAATGTTATATGCAGCAGCGAACATTTTGCTTGTCCTTGCTCATGTTGTGGAATTTTTAATTTATGTGTTCTACCACAAAGAGACATATATTGGTATTATCCAGCATTTCACGTTCTAGGATAACACAATCGCACTTGGGACCAACGTTCAAGCTGGTGGTGGGGTCTAGGAATGTGCTGAAAGCAATAGGTAGCCAAGATATGAAAAATGTATCATCAGGTTTTTCACCCATTTGTTCAATCACTTTTATCCAAACATTCACCTTTGCGTGGGAATTGCCCGTGATGTTGAACATATATCTAAACCTTTTGACAAAATCCTTACCAGCAAAGTATCTGACATGTTGAAGCTTGTTTGGGAGAGAAAAAAAACATATGCACCCTCCCGACATTAAGACAGATGTCCCCTCCCTCGAAAGACCATATATGTGGTTCTTGTTTATAGCACTGAACTAGGTACTTGGTGAGCTCCGCAGGCAGTGTATCTCCTATGTTCAGAAGACCCCCAAACAGCACCCACGCAGATTTGACCTTTGGGATGGTGTAAACGCTTTGACCAACTTGACTAACCTCCCTCGGGAAGCCCTTATCATACCAGTCTGTGACGGGCGATCTATATTCTCTGCATCATTTGTGCATCTTCTTGACCGATTTGCTACACACCAATAGGTGTAAGATGAAGGAATGTCAAGTCAAATAGTATTCTTGTGCAAATATATCTCTAAGCTTGCCAACTGAAAAAGACTCGTGTTGCCAAGTGAATCAATGTACTTTGTAAAAGTAAAAATAAGGAGCAAGCATTCAACAAAAACAATGGATGTTCCCTTGTGCAAAAATTACAGAGTTAGAAATATGCCAATTACAAAAGGGGGGTGATGCCAACTCGTGTGATATTTTGTGCAACAATGGGAAAAAATTGAGAATTCTCCTTGGCAACAACTATAAAACTAAAGACTAGTACAGGAGTGCCAAGGGAAAAAGTATTCTTGTGCTACTATATCCCTAATCATGGCAATAAAAATACTAAAGTTGCCACCTTAATTGATATACTTGTGTAAATGAAAAAGAAAACCAAAAGAATGAAAAAAATCTAACTTACATTGTTAGTTGATGCAGAGGATGTTCCAACTTCCACTTAGGCTACAGACATCTTGCGTCTCATCCGTTTTACTCAATGGAATTTATCAGCAACCTATATATGCACATAAACCACACAAAACCATTACTATGGGCATGCAACAAAAGGAAATGAAAAAATCAAAAGACCTAACGGGGAAATGTCCTTGGTATGATACTATCGCCTCATCATCCGCCTTCGGGTCGTTATCGTCACTGCGTGCTTTGCCCACATAAGTCATTTTTTAGTTCCATCAAGCAACATGATTAGATGAACCTTGCATTGATCAAAAAGGCAGATAACAAAAGCATGGTCATGTATAGGATGGGAGGAAGAAAACATAAATAAGATGAAAGGACAAAGCATATAGAGATGAAATATACCTCCCCTTCATTGCCATCCATTTTTTGGTGTGCTAAAAAAGACACACAAGAAGTTCAATGAGTACATCTGTATAAATAAATTTAGTTCAAAATCAAACGAATACCCTTATGTGCAAAAATAAAAAACAATTATAACATGCCATGGGGTGCAACATATTCGTTCAACATTCGTGTGCAACTATCATAAAAACTCTTATATGTCATTTTGCCATTCTCAAATTTAAAATAAGTTGCACATGGGTTTAACAAAAGTTGAACATATATGGACCACTCATTGCACAACATGTTCATATGGTAGTTGAACATGGGGCAACAACTGGTTGCACAAACGTGTGTCCCTTGTTGCACATCTATCATAATAAAATTACATTTAGGGCATATAAAGGTTGCACAAGATGGATATCTTAGTTGCACATGATATCCATCCTATTTAAAGGATCTGTTCTTGATAGATATTTTAACACAAATTAAATGAAAGGATGAAAAACCAGAGAACAACGTTGGCGGGACAACTTCGACATATTGAAGAAATGCAATGAAGGATGCAATTTGACAAGTAGGCAAACCGGATCCTCCAAAATATAATTGCACAAATACTCCACTCCATTTGCACATTAATGCACGCCCACCATCTAGTATACAAATAAGCAAAATATATTGGATAAGTGTACACCATCCCTTCTAGTTGCACATTATAGGACCCAGTTGCACACTAAGCCAACCCCTTATTGCACATAACTTACAAACAAAGAAACAAATATATATTCCTTCCCTACTATGCATACCAACTTGGCTGCTCGTACCGATAAATTTCACATGAAGGTCAAACTAGTTGCACACCCACAGTACCCTAGTTGCACACATACACACACCAAAAACTGATTACAGCCGACAAACTATTTTGCCTAGATTGCATAAGAAATTGGCTAGTATTACTGCTAAATTCCACAAAGAAGGCATCCTAGTTACACAAACAAATGATCAAATGATCCCTAGTTGCACAAAAGCGCATATCAAACAAAAAAAATATAGTTGTACAACAAATGACCGAACAAACACAGACCACGTACTTCAGAAGACCTAAATCCCCCCTCCCCGGGGCAACACCGTTTCGAAACAATGAGAACATCCTTGCGGAGCTCCCCTACCACGAGCACCCCACGCACACCTCTAGCGATCATTGCTCCTCCACCGCCTCAACATTGTCCTCGTACCAACGCCGCATCTACAACAACCTCGCCTCTAACAACACCCGGACATGGCACCTCGTGTCGGTGCCTCACACCTCACCGTCACCCCTTTCGTAACCACATCGGCACCAGAAATCAGCGTCGCCACACAGGCCCTGTTCGCGCTGCCTCGCCCTCGACCTTCCCTGCAAAAACTAGAATGGCGAATGAGCCGAGGGAGAGCACCAGCATCGTACTTATGCTTCCGAGAGTCCTTGCGTCCCCCCGCCTTCGACCATACCGTCCGTGCGCCTCTCCCTCGGCCGAAGGAAACAACGCCGTCCGTGGAGAGAAGGAGGAGAGGCGGATGTGCTGGCACGAAATTCGAAACCGCCGCCCACTATGTCGTTTCTACTCCACCTATGACCGATGGGCCTGCCAGGACAAACGTATCGCGAGGCCGGACAAAGTGCGTGGTTCGGCGGGCATCCGACCAGGTGGCACTTGACACCCGAGCGCAGTTGGATCCGATACGATTGGGCGGCCCGCGTTCAACCGCTTGGAATGCCACGTAACACGAGCATGGTTTAGCTTTTAGGTTCTTTTTAGGGAATTTTACTCGTCACTGTTAGTCTCCCTATTTCAATCATTTTATTTTGAGAAAAGATAACGCCCACACATGTGGGAGTTTGCATCTCGTCCACACACATGGATCGGCGTTCGTTTGTGGTTACATAAATCTTGGCAAGTTTTGCGAGATTTCTATGCTACGTAGGACTACGCTGGTGTGTGGGCATTTAACCACTTCACCCGCACACCCATTTCTCTCTCAACAGGAATTTTTTTGGTTTTCGGCTTAAAAATGTTTTATCTCCTAATTAAAAATCCAATTAAAAATCTGTTTTCACCATTAAATCCGTCTCGACGAGATCTTCAAAACTAGATGTCATGTTGATATGTTTTGATGAAATGTTTTTTGGCAAAAGTTGCCATGTTGTTATAGTGTAGTTGCCATAGTGTTTACACTAGAGTTGCCATGACATGTTCTATCTATTTTCTTCTTCTAGATTTAAAGCTATCGTTATATTTTCAACAATTTTTTACATCATTTCTTATTAATTGACCATGTTACATTTTAGTAATTAACCACGTCAAATTTAATGCATGCATCATGTCAATTTTTAGTAATCCATCATTGCAAATTTAGTTTATATATCATTTTTAGAATTTTGACCATGATCGATGAATTTTTTTAATCAAAAGTTAGCATGATGTTTACATTGTAGTTGCCATAGTGTTTACACTAAAGTTGTCATGACATGTTCTGCCTATTTTTTCTTCTACATTTAAAGGCACCGCTATATTTTTCAACTACTTTTTACGGCAATTTTTATTAATTGACCATGACAATTTTTTCACCACGGCAATTTTAGTTTATGGTTCACGACAAGTCTAGTTTATTAATTCCCCGTTTCATAATATGTTAAAATTTAGTTTTAAAGGTAGAATAAAACAGCTGAAACATATCATAGCAACTTTAGTGTAAACACCATGACAATTCATATGCAATAGACATGGCAACTTTTAACCCCAAAAAAGTCATCGAAATCGATATGAGATCTAGTTTTGAATATCTCGTCGTGATGGATTTAATAGTTAAAATGGATCTTTAATCGGATTTTTCATTTAAGAGGTAAAGTATTTTAAAAACTGAAAATCCAAAAAGATTTCCACATGCATTCATGCGGTCGTGAGGCACGACGTGGAACGTATGGGCGTTAGCTGTTTTTCCATACGTAGACGTACATGCTGTTTTTTTGCACATCACACGAGACGTATGGCAAAACCTCGCGACTCTTTATTTTTCTCTTTGGAAAAGAGAGCATCGCCCTCCTCGTACAAAGGATGCTTCCTTTACCGAACACATCTGCGTGGGATACGAGGGCCCACTTACCTGAGGAGGAGAAAGGACCCAGCTTGTTGTCTGCGTCAACCAATTACAATAAACCCCGATTCTACACCACACCCACTCCCTCCCAGGTCGCCCCCGCGCGGCGATCGGGGGAGATCCCAGATCCGCCGCCCAGCCCCCTCCCCTTCCTCTCCTGCCTCCCGCACCGCCGCCCCGAGGTTCGGTCGGGCAAAGCCTGACCGAAGCCGGCGGCGGCGGGGCCTCACGTCCTCATGGTGGTCGGGGTCGGCGCGGAGTGGCTCCTCCGCCCTGGGTTCGGCGCGGGCGCCGAGCGGCGCGGCGCGATGGCGCTTGGGGCTTTGGGCTCCGGTTCTCCCGTCGGGCTTCCGGCGGCTCAGCGGGTGGCGGGGCACGACGCGAAGGGGGCACGAAGGGGGAGCGGCCGGCGCAAGCTGGAGGCGGGGCGCGCGCCGATGCGTGCGCGGGTGGTTGGGCGGTGCACGTCGCGCGGCTGGCGGGGTGGCGCGAGCAGGCTGGACGACGCACGTCGCGCGGCTGCCGGGGTGGCGCGAGCAGGCGAGGTGCGACAGCCCCAGGCCAACTGCGCCCTGGATCTGGGCCCGTTTGGGCCAAATCTTGGCTCAACGGGCCCGCTAGTCCTGGGCTGACAGTGCTTTGCTGGTCCCGGCGAAGGTGGCGGTGGTGCTGCCTCGAGGGAGCAGAGGTTGCGAGGTGGTGGTGGAGAGTGCCGGAGAGGAATTGCGCCTCAGTCTTGTGCTGTTGCATCCTTCGGATTTGCGGCAGGGTCGGCGTGCTGTGGCAGGGGTTGACGTGAGGCTATAGTGGCCGGCGGGTGATGAATGGCGCCGTTGATGGGCGTTGCATCCGCCCGTCCGAGGCGGGGAAGCGAATGTTAGATTGGCAGCACGTCGGTCTGTTGTGGGAGTTGCTTGAGGTGGCCGTCGTCACCACTGCCAGCGGTATGGTTTGGCCTCTCGTCGGTGATGTGGTCTGGCTCTCAGTGGCCTGTGTGTGGATTGTGGGGATGATGTTGGGCTGGAGAAATCCGATGCTGTTGCGGGCGACGGCGACGTCTGCGGACGCCGTGACCTTCTTGAAGGCGTCGGCTAGGCCCTTATCATCCTCCTCTCGTGCAACGGGGGAAACCCCAGATCCAGCAAGCTGGTTCAGGCAGTGGCGGCGCTACGACGTCGTTACCTTCTTGGAGGCACTGTTCGGGTTGCTCGCGGAGTCCCACTACAGTGCTTGATGCTACATCTGGCCTCCACTTAGAGCGTGGGCCCCTTGGTCGCAATGTACTCTGATGCGGCATCTCTTCGACGACACTTTCCTTACGCACAGCTGGGTCCTGTTGTCCACTCGCCACTCTCTTCGACGACATGGGTGGGCTGTACGTTGACACGTGCTTGCCTGGGGTTTGGTTTGCGCTTTGAGTTGTTTGCTTCGGTTGTAAAGCGGTCTTGTGGCTCTGTGTCCTGATCTCTCGCCATTTTGGCAGGGTTTAGGCAAGGCATATCCTTGTTGTCGTGCGTGTGGTTGTGCGTTGTAAGCCGGTTGGCAACTCTTGTACGGTTTTTGGGTCCGGTTTTTCTTTATAAACTGGACCAATCCTTCTTCTGTTCAATGAATTTAGCAGTGATACTGCTGACATTCAAAAAAAATAAACCCCGATTCTAGGAAAAAAAGACTAAATAAAACCAGTAATGCGTGGGCCCACTTCATGCCGCTGTCAAGCGTGGGCCTACGCGACGTTGCCGCTAATTTTGCTACCACGTCTTTGTTTGCTGTTTGCGTTTGCATTTGCAAGAGGCCAATTCCCACCGCTTTTAGTTGCGCGACAGCGACAGCGAAATGAGTTACCGCGGCCGACCACGTTTTATCACGGTGACCAGACCACGTCTTATCCCCATGAAAAAACGCCAAGCAAATGTCTCTATATGATTACTACCGAGAGTTGGTGCCTAGTCCAGTCCTAAACATGACATGATCTCATTTAACTACTCAACACGTACGTACGCGCGGTTAAGAAAACGGTTTACTTCTCTCTTTGTCCCACGTCCCTCCGTTTCAAAATAGTTGTCTCAACTTTATACTAGCTCTAGTCTAAAATTATAATAAGCTTATTTTAAGACCGAGGGAGTGTAAGCAAGCACTAGTAATACTATACTTACCTTTTGTTATTAAAAAATAGTACGAAGTGTGGCGACAACTTCAAATATTCTCACAATGGGACGTGTGTTATCGAAAAAAGTTTTTGCTCCACTTTATAAATAAAGCAACCAACATTGATCATCTTATACAGACTTATGCCACCACAACACATGCACACACTCAAGACAGGATACATAGACGCTGAACATAGCAATATTACCCCTAATACTACAAGAGCAACCGGAGTTCTCAACCGTAAACACACCGCCGCGAAGAGATGAAGCCGCATATGACGAACCGTGTGCTCCAAGGCAGCGCCTTCAGGAAGGTTACGACACCGGAATGCCGCCACCCCCGACCCAAGGATCACAGTTTCCCTGGAGCAACACGACGGGTAATGAGAGCCGCGACGACGCCTTCAAGAAGGGAGCGAGCTACGCCGCCGTCGGTCCGTCCGATGGATCACGTTTTTATTGGGGAACGTTGCACGGGAAGCAAAAAATTTCCAACGCACACGAAGACCTATCATGATGATGTTCATCTACGAGAAGAGATAGATCCGCATACCCTTGTAGATCGCTAAGCGGGAAGCGTTAAGAAACGCGGTTGATGTAGTGGTACAACTTCGTGATTCAAATCACCGTCGCCCCACGATCCGTCCCATGATCCGTTCCGATCTAGCGTCGAACGGACGGCACCTCCGCGTTCAGCACACGTACAACTCGATGACGATCTCGGCCTTCTTGATCCAGCAAGAGTGACGGAGAAGTAGATGAGTTCTCCGACGGCGTGACGGCACTCCGGTGGTGGTGATGATCTACTCCTGCAGGGCTCTGCCCGAGCTCCGCAGAAATCCGATCTAGAGGTAGAACTACGTGGTATAGGTTTGAGTTGCACGTGGCAAAAGCTATGTCTCAAAAGCCCTAAAACCACCAATATAAATAGGAGGAGGGGAGGGGCAAGCCCTGGGGCTCAAGGGAGCCCCAAGGGCACCGGCCGATGGGAGGAGGTGGACTCCCACCCCAATTCGGTTTGGGGGAAGGCCTTCCCACCTTCCTCTTTCTTTTTTTTCTTTCATTTCGTATTTTCCCTTGTGGCGCCATAGCCCTCTTGGGCTGGCCACACCAGCCCACCAAGGGATGGTGCGCCATCCTAGGATCACTGGGCTCACTCCCGGGTGGGTGGGCCCCTCCCGGTGAATACCCGGAACAGATTCGTCACTCCCGGTAAACTACCGGTAATGCCCAAAAACTTTCTGGTGACCAAATGAAACCATCCTATATATCAATCTTCGTTTCTGGATCATTCCGAAAACCCTCGTGACATCCGTGATCTCATCGGGGACTCCGAACAACCTTAAGTCACCAACACATATAACTCAGCTATACTAAAACATCACCGAACCTTAAGTGTGCAGACCCTGCGGGTTTGAGAACTATGTAGACATGACCCGAGAGACTCCTCGGTTAATATCCAATAGCGGGACCTGGATGTCCATATTGGATCCTACATATTCTACGAAGATCTTATCGGTTGAACCTCTGTGCCAAGGATCCATATAATCACGTATATGATTCCCTTTGTCCTTCGGTACGTTACTTGCCCGAGATTTGATCGTCGGTATCTCTATACCTATTTTAATCTCGTTACCGACAAGTCTCTTAACTCGTTCCGTATTACAAGATCCCGTGACTAACACTTGAGTCACATTGCTTGCAAGGCTTGTATGTGATGTTGTATTACCGAGTAGGCCCCGAGATACCTCTTTGTCACACGGAGTGATAAACTCAGTCTTGATCCATGCTAACTTAACGGACACCTTTGGAGATATCTGCAGAGCACCTTTATAGTCATCCAGTAACGTTGTGACGTTTGATACACACAAGGTATTCCTCCGGTGTCAGTGAGTTACATGATCTCATGGTCATAGGAATGAATACTGGACATGCACAAAACAATAGCAATAAGATGACACGATCACATGCTATGTTCATAGTTTGGGTCTAGTCCATCACATGATTCTCCTAATGATGTGATCCAGTTATCAAGTGACAACACTTGTGTATGGTCATAAAACCTTAACCATCCTTGATCAACTGACTAGCCAACTAGAGGCTTGCTAGGGACACTGTTTTGTCTATATATCCACACATGTATCTATGCTTTCATTTAATACAATTATAACATGGATAATAAACGATTATCTTGAAACAGGAAATATAATAATAACTATTTTATCATTGCCTCTAGGGCATATTTCCAACAGTTTTCACCCCGGCCAACACTCTCCACCACCGAACGCCACACCCCGACGACCACGCCGCCCACACGACCATGGGCACCGGGCAACACCTAGCCACGGGCTCTGCCCATGAGCACCGCGGGACCACCACCAGGGTCGTCGCCCCGGCAACCCAAACCTAGACACCACCTCACCCGAGACACATTGCTACCCCAACCTCAGATACGACCGGAAAGGACCCGCCTTTCACACCCTTGGGCGCTCCCCAACAGGGCTCCATCGACCCGTCCCGCGAAGCCGGACGCGAGACAAGCTCGGTCCTGCTGCCGGGTGCGAGCCGAGGTCGGTCCTGCTGCCGGGCGCGAGATGAGGTCGGTCCTGCCGCCGGACGCGAGATGAGCGATGGACCGTACTTGGGGGAGGGGTGAACCTACGACGAAGGTAGCAACCAAACAACGAGGAGAGGGACCGAAGGTCAAAACGGACCGCCTACAGACGAGCCGACACCGAAAAACCAACCGCCACCCCAGCCGGTCTACCGCGCCACCAGGAGGCCACTGCCCGTGCCGCGCCTCCACGCGCAAACGCCCATGGCGGAGCACCAGCCACGCCGGGCTGCTGCCAGCCGTTGACTAAATATGCGCCCACTGGATCCAGATCGGGCAGCGCTGCCGCGACGGACGCCACCATCGACGGGCGCCACCACCTGCATCCCACCACACCGGGCCATGTATCCGCAACATCGCCGCCAGCCACCAGCCACCACAACGACGCGCCGTGCACCCGCGCACCGCCGCCGCCGCCCGAACATCCTGGCCCGCACCATCGTCTTCGAGGGGGAGCAAGGATCCCCGCCGACGCCAACACCGACCGAGCTTAGCCCGACGATGCGCACCGACGGCGGCAAGGGGTGGGGAAGGATAGGGAGAGCCTGACCCGACGATGTTAGGGTTAGCCCTCCCGTTCCGCGGAAGGGACGCTGAAGCCAGAATCGTAGGGCGTGTGTTACTAAGGCGTTGTACAGTGCTGCGTGCTTATGCACAGGTGCATAAAGAGGGAGCATTGTTACATTTCCAAGAAATTTTTTCACACAGTGAAGAGTGCCTTAGATCGGTGCTTAGCTGTTTTAAACATGTAGTGTCCATGAGAGAAGGAGAGCAATTATATCTACCCTAAGCACCACCGGCTAGCATCAAAGCCAAAGTTTGCTTCCGTCCCACTTTTAAGCACCTGCGTCAGCACCGACGAAGGAAAAAAAATTGGGTTTTTTCTACGAGGCACCTCTCTGCGCACCTGCGTTGTACAGGGCCTAATACACTTACGAATGGTTTTTAACCGGTTTTTTGTGAATTAATTGAACAATTCATTTTCATATCTTTTGTGTCCATTTCAAAAAGAAAAAACTAATACCATCACGATAACTCACATGATTACACAAAAACAAAAGCTCTCTCGAGACCTTACCTCATTATTTTCTGAAAAAAGGAAAATGTTATGTGGGAAATGTTTCTTGCGGAGGTCCCAGCAAACGCCCGCACAACCGTGTGATCAAATTCAAACTAATGGTAATTGCTTATGAATATGATGTGTTTGCTGGCAATTCTTTCCTACACGTGGCAAGTTTCATTTTCATACATCATAGCGTCCCTCAGGACAGTAGGCCCAGGAAACGTCAAACATGGCGCACAAAACAAATCTAACGGTCATAAACTATCTGATCTAGAGAATAGACAACCAGAAACTCAAATCGCTGAGAATGCTCGCTTTAGGTTCAGTTTTACTGTCCTTAATAAGTCCCTAACAAACGCATGGCCTTTTTAGTTGTTTTGGCATAGTGAGTTGGGCGTTTGCTCGCAATTTTGCTCCAAGCGAACATTCGTCTTTATCACATATTCATGTAGAAAAAAGTAGTTGTTGCACAATGTTTTATTTTTTTAGATGAAAGGAAGGAGCTCCCAGCCTCCCATTTTCATTAAAGAAACCATAGACCCAAAAGCTACCTATCTCTCAGGTTGTCGAACTTATCATTCAGGATCTCCCAGAAGTGCAATACGGCGACGTCTCCCTCCCTCCCTCCCAACCCTAGCCGCCTCCCCCTCCCCCTCCCTTCCTCGTCGCCGCCTGAGGCAGCCGTCGGGCAAGCCCGGGGCGCCAAGGATGGTGGCGGCGGGGCCTAGGCTGCCCTGCATATGCATGCGGAGACCCGGATCTGGAGCGGCGGCTCCATTGGCGAGGCACGGCAAGCTAGCAGCCGTGCCGGAGGTGGATTCGGCGTCTCGGCCGCGCGGGCGGCAAGATCCGGTGGTCGTTGGCGTCCTGCGGCAGCTTTTGCGGTGGCCGGTGCGCGCGATCTGGCGCCTCTCCCCTCTTCCCCTGTTCGGCGTGCGGGGTAGCCTGGTCGGGCCGCGCTTTCTTGGATTGCCGGTTTTGTACAGGAGGTGCTGCTGGTGGTAGGGATCTAGTTCGGGCGAAATCCCTGGTCGGCCATGGCCGGCCGCGTCGATGGCGAAGCCTGAGGGCGTCGTTCCCCTCCTTGGAGGCGTCGGTATGGACTGATCCCCTCACTTCCCCTTCCACTAGGTCTCCCGGGTCAAAGCCTTAACTTTGTTGGGCGGCGGCGGCGCTCACGGCGCCGTTCCCTTCTTGAAGGCGCCGCTTTGGGAACCTTGGGGCTGGGTGGCGCTTGTGGGTGGTGGGCGACGGCGGTGGTGCGGCCCTATCCTAGCATGGATCTCCGTCCGTTGCTTAGAGATGGACTCGCGTAGGTGGAAGTCATCATTTGGCGTCATGATGGCGTCGATGGCGGAGGCACCTGCCAAGGCTGGTACCTCAATCTGATCTGAAGATGGACCAGTGGAAGATGGCGGCGACGACACATCTGAGTGCGTCGGATCGGTTTGTGCCCCGGACCCGGTATGTGGCTCGGTCTGGGTCTCCGGCTTTTGATGTTAGGCTTAGGTGAGAGGTCTGGGTATTTGGTCCAGCTTGCACCCTTCATCATATGAATAGGAGTAGCGACAGATGTTGCCAAGATGGTGGATTCACACATATTGTTGTACTGCTTTGTGGTCCTCGAGAATAATCAATAAAATGGCCGCATGCATCTCCCAGATGCAGAGGCCGGGGGTCATCCTCCTTCTCTAAAAGATGTACCACAAAAGCCTTAATGGTAGTTCACTCACCCAAAGCAACGAGGTCCTCCAATAGAGGAGGACTTACAACGAAAGTTATAGGCAAGAAACGAAGAAACACTTTAGGGTCTACGAAAACTAACACACAACTTGAATATCAGTGCTAAACATATTGCCGGCCTAAGATCTATTACATGCAAATTGATGAAGCCACGATGCCAAAGTCGAGCGTAGAGCCGGACTCGACGCCGAGGTTATGGCTGTTTGAGCAGCAGACGGCTCCCGACGTTTGATGATAAGGATGGTATCCACCAAATTCACCCCCACTTGAGGGGGATGTGTGCCTAATCAACTGTTGCACATGTCCGTCTAAGTTTTCGAGCGAGTCAGCATGTGATCCTTGTAGACCGGTTTCCATTTCTTGACGAGCTTTAAGACTAGCCACCAAATTTGTTTGATAGAAATCCCAGACATCTCGTAAAAGATCACGTTATTTCTATGTTTCCATATAGCCGAGAGAATAGCAGATCAAATGGAATTAACATGATCTAACGGCTTGCCAGCAACCCACGAGGATGCAATGGACTCCAAATTACTGCCTAGCGATCTACCTAGCATAGATCTAGCAGTGAATTAAATATCCTTAGATACCACACATTCAAAAAAGACGTGACAAGTTGTTTCTTTGCAAGCACAAAAGACACCGTCTTTAGGTTTCTTAAGGTTTCTCTTCAACAGATTATCTCTAGCCATCAACTTCTTGTACAATAGGAGCCTAAGGAACACATGAATCTTAGGGGGTACAATGATTTTCCGCACTATAGGTAGGAAAGCTAAGGTAACCCCTCTAAAATTGACAATGGTATACACAGAACTCGAGGAGTATGGTCCAAAAGCCTTATACTTCGAGACTAAGGAATCACAGTCCGGAGATAAGACTATGCTTTTCATAATCTCTTCGAGTTCATACCATTTGAGCATCATCCGCTCATCAAAAATGCTTTTGAAGGAAAATTTGAGGGCATGCCCATCCCAAACATATTGTATAGTTTTTCATTGTTCCCTACAAATACAATGTAAGTTCCAGAATAGGATAGCTAGTGGAGATGTCCCAAACCTAGGACCTTCCCTGGATCTAATTGGGGTGCCATCCCCAACCACCCATATGGAACCATTTTGACTGCCTTTGCCGTCCACATCACACCTTTGCCACCCATTTGCCTTTGCCTTTGTCATGGTGTGTCCAGCAAACAATGATTGTGGTATACTAAAATTAAAAGCAAACAAAAGCAAACAACGCTCCAAGTGAAAATCATATCATGTGACGAATAAAAATATAGCTCCAAGTAACATACCGATAGATTGAGACGAAAAGAGGGGATGCCTTCCGGGGCATCCCAAGCTTAGACGCTTGAGTCCTCTATCCTAGAATATTACCTTGGCGTGACTTGGGATTCCCCAAGCTTAGGACTTTTCTGCTCCTCAATCCTTTGTCCGTCGGGAAATACCTAAAACTTGGAAACTTCAATCACTTAAAACTCAACAAAACTTCGTGAGATCCGTTAGTATAAGCAACATATCAAATACTTTAAAGTGATGTTACAAATTGATTCTTATTTTATTTTAGCATAGAGTATTGTATCTTAACTCCGTCATGGATTATACTCCCCGATATAATTTGTAGCATCATCAAAGCAAGCAAACTACACATGCAAAAGTAGAATCTGACTAAAACAAAACAGTCTGTAGTAATCTGTAATGAATATACTTGTGTAACTCCAAAAATTCTGAAAAATTAGTGAGACCTGAGGAATTTGTATAGAAATAATGTGTACAACCTTCAGCTTAAAGAGACGTCTGAGTAAAATCAGAGAAATTCTACACTCGGAGTCAAAGTTTGTGTTTTTGCACTGTATAAATTCTACTCATCATGCAAATCATCCCAAAGGCTTTACTTGGAAAAGTACTAATTAAAACATAAAACACAATCATTACAGAGGCAATAAGCTTGTTATCACACACTAACATAAAATGATAACTATTGGGTTGTCTTCCAACAAGCTCTTTCTCTATAGCCATTAAGATAGGCTTGAAATTTCAATGATGCTCATATGAAAGACAAGAATTGAAGCACAATGAGAGCATCATAAAATATGTGACAAGCACATTTAAGTCTAACATACTTCTGATGTATAGGCATTTTATAAGCAAACAATTTATCAAGACAAGAAGTGTCTAGCATAAGCAAGTAGGAAGAATGAAGCATTAACAATTTGAATATCAAGAGAGGTAAGTGAGTAACATGAAAATTTCTATAACCATATTTGGCTCTCTCATAATGATTCATGTAGGATCATATTCAAATTCAACAATATAGTAATCATCCTCTTCATTCAAGGAACTATCATGAATCACTTTATAAATTTTCAATTTTTAGATTCTTGATTTTCAAGCAAGGCATCATAAAGATAATCTAATGCACTCTCACTAGCAATTATTGAACATAAACGGGTCTTTTGAAATGATTAGATAGTGGATGAGGATCCATTTATATTAATCTTTGCATTTTACTTTCCGCTCTGGTGTGACAAAGATAAAGATAGCATAGCTAGGCAAGTAAACTAGAGAGCAAAGATGCAATCTAGTGTCAACAAAAACAAGCAAAGGTTAATATTTTGTATTTTTTTTAGACAAGCTAAATATACCAGCAAAAAATAGGAACACGTGAATGGAATTTTGTGTGGAGTTACTAGGTATTTGGTGATGTTATTCCCCGGCAACGGCGCCAGAAATCCTTCCTGATACTCGTGATCTGCGTTAGGTTTTCCTTGAAGAGGAACGGGTTATCGAAGCACAAAGTGGGTAGGTATTTCCCTCAGTTCTAAAAACAAGGTTTATCGAACCAATAGGAATAACAACCACAACCGTCTTAAGTGGCTGCACACAAAAGAATAAACAACTTGCACCCAACGCGTGCAAAAGGGTTGTCAATCCTCTTGTCATGTTATTTGCAAGCAAGTGAGGTGTGTAGATAATTGTAGATAGCAAGATAAAATAAAAACAATTAAATAACAGCAAGGTAATAAAGGTGTTACCAATATGATGTGAATAGACCCGGGGGCCATAGCTTTCCCTAATGGCATCTCTCAAGGAAAAATAGCATACGATCGATAAACAAATTATTGTTGGGCAATTGACAGAAAAGCGGATAGTTACGCGATATTCGCGGCATGATCATGTGTATATAGGAATCACGTCCACAAACAAATAGGCCGACTCCTGCCTGCATCCATTACTATTACTTCACTTCAAGAGCGCTTCTATGCTTGCCTCTCTACGTATTAAGTTCATGACGAACGAAGTAATGCATGGAGTAAGATGACATGATGTAGACAAAGTAATCAAGCAATATGAATAAACCTCGTCATTTTATCCTTAGTATAAGCAACAAAAATACGCATCTTATCCCCTTGTGTCACTGAGATATAGAAATTCTTCAGGTTGAATCTACCACAACGCACCTCTCTCACCGAAGAAATGTTGATCAAGTTGGCCAAACTATTTCAATAGATCGGAGAGAATTACGAAGCTATCATAATCATGCACATAAGAATCATATAAATATTCAAAGGTGACTCAAACATTTATCATGAATAATCTTAACATAAACCCACCATTCATCGGACCCCAACAAACGCATCGCACAAAAGGAATTACATCATATGGATCAAAGCAAAGATGCGATGATCATTGTATTGAAGATCAAAGAGAGAGATTGCCATCTAGGAATTGACTATGGACTCGTAGGTCTGTGGTGAACTACTCACACATCATGATGAGGGCAGAAAGGTTGATGAACATGCCCTCCATGATTGATCCCCCCTTCGGCAAGTTGCCGAAACAGAGCTCCAGATGGCCTCCCGTTGAAACAGAGACTTGCGTCGGCGTAAAAAGTGTTTCTGGACTCCTTTTGGTGTTCTTAACGTAAATGAGAATTTATAAGCCAAAGATCGGAGTCGGAAGGACGCCACGACGGAGTCACAAGCTATCAAAGCGCCCCCCCTTGCCCCACCCTAGGTCGTGCCCTGTTAGCTTGTGGGCCCCTCGTGAGGCCTCCGGCCTTCCTTCAATGCTCGTTGGTCTTCTTTCGGTCCAAACAAAATCATCAAAAAGTTTCAAGGCAATTGGACCTCGTTTGGTATGGAAAACCTGCATAGTGAAAAACACGCAGAAAACAGCAACACGGAGTGGGCACTTGGTAAATAGGTTAGTTCTCAAAAATAATATAAAATGGTAAAAAAAACTAAAAGCATACTAGAATGATAATATATCATGGAACAGTAAAAAATTTAGATAAATTGGATATGTATCGTTATCACATAATTCCTACTGTATTATATCATTCCCATAATTTATATCACCAAATATAAGCTATGGAAACAGTAAAACAATGAAACTATGCATGCAAAACACAATGTGTCAAAAAAGAACACTTTGTAAAGATATTAACTAAAACCATACTTCCCTATCTCTGAAAATTATGAAATGTTAGGAAAATCTAGGAATTTGGCATAGAAAAACAGTGTAAAAATCTCAGAATATTTTGATGCTCCAGTAAAATCTGAGATTTTTTATACAGGGCACCAAAGTTTTTGTTTTTGAAGAGAATCAATCTAACAAGTATCCACACTATCACAAAGGCTTTACTTGGCATATTATTTTTATAATATAATGGATTTTAACAATGAGATCATTAATTTTGAGAAAAAATTCCATGAAAAATTGTACATTGTTTCCATGAGCATGAACACAAATGTTCAAGGTTGACCCTCACTTCTCCAATGCATAACTTTCCAATCGCTTCTCTTTAAAAAAAAATAGGTTCCCTCTATAAAAAATGAAAATTTAATGGTTTATATTACACAAAAGGATAAAAATACTCTCTAAAACTTATGGATTGTCTATGAGGCAACGCTTTCTTTAAAACCATTAAGGAGGGCATAAGAGGCAAGTTATAATTTTTTTGTATTTTGCATTTTTAATATATATTTTTGTTTCACCCACAACTAAAGAAAGAAAAAAAAACATGAAACACAAAATCTACTTAGTGAAGAAAGCAAACAAGCATACATGAAAATATTAACCCCATGATATTGCTCCCGGGCAACAGCGCCAGAAAAGAGCTTGATAATCCCCAAGTGCAATGAATCATCGTAGCACTTTCCAAAGATTAAAGTGGTAAGTATGGAGTTACGAACTCACAAGGAGCTAAAGGTAAGATCAATATTCTCTCAAGTGATATCTGCCACTAATACGACTCTACGTACATCGAGCGTTTGCTTTTATCTAGATATAAGAAATAAAACTATGTTATGGGTAAAAAGAAGATAGCTTTGCATGATATCAGAGATCTAAAACATAAAAATAGGTGTTGCATAAATAAGGTAAGAATATATGACAAATATAGTGTGTAATAATGATGGTATGGTGTGCAGAATTGTCCTAGGCAATTGATAACAAGATCGGTAGTCATTATTGTAATTTTATATGAGGAGAGGCATGAGCTAACATACTTTCCATACTTGGATCATATGAACTTATGATTGGACCTAGAGCAAACATCCACAACTACTAGAAATCATTAAGGTAAACTGAACCATAGCATTAAGTATTAAGTCCCCTTTACTCCCATAAGCAGCAACCTCCTTACTCGGGTGTAAGCTTCTATCACTTTAGCCACCCACTATAAGCGAATTATGAATTTATTGCAACACCATACAGTAGGAATCCCTCATGTGTGCACGATACAAAAGCAACAATAGGACAGCCCAAAAATAAAACATACAACTCAAACCAATCAAGATCATCAATACATCCAAAGGACAAAATGAATCTACTCAAACATCATAGGATGGCAACACATCATTGGATAATAATATGTGGCATAAAACACCATGTTCGAGTAAGGGATTACAACGAGATGTGGGAGACTGGACCACCAAAAAGAGATGAGGGAGGTTATGAAGATGATAATGTTGATGAAGATGATTATCATGGTGATGGTTCCCCAGTGGCACTCCCGGGCCAACGAGTGAGGGCGGAAAGAGTCTCCCCCTCGGGCTTCCTCCTATATGGTCTGCCCCTAGATGGTAAGAGGTTCTCCCCTCTGGTCCTCGGCCTCCATAGCGTTTGGAGGGGCGAAAGCCCTCCGAGATTGGATCTCTCTCTCCATTTTTTTCTCCGTTTCCCGTTTGTTTTCTCGCCTTTGACCATTTTTAATATTCCTGGATATTCGTAACTCCAACTCGGCTGAAATTTTGAGGGGATTTTGTTCTGGAAATTATCTTTCTTACGGCGCAAGAAGGGCTCCAACTGGCTTACGAGCTGCCCACAAGGCAACATGACACGACCACCCCCTGGGGCCCTCGAGCATCGCCTTATGTTCATTCTTCTTCCTAAAAATCACATATATGCCAAAATAATTCTTTGTAAAATTTTATCGTCTTTGGGATTTTCTTGGTATGATTTTTCTACAAAACCAAAACTTGCAGAAAAGAGGAACTGGCACTAGGCACTAGATTAATAAGTTAGTCCATAAAGGCCATATAAAAGTGCACCAAACCCATATAAATTTAGCTATTTTTTTTAATATTGCATTTTTTATTCTTTTTGAAAAATAATGCTCAAATGTGAAATTTTTCAAAACTATATGTGCCTCGGTTTAGGCGTGGCCGATAGGGACTAATCGGCCTAGCCAAGACCAGTTAGTACCGGTCGGCCTTGGCTAGGCCGACAGGCCTATCAACCTGCATGTGGGTGCATGACAGGGACTAATCGGCCTTGGCTAGGCCAATTAGTTCGTGTCGGCCTAGCCAAGACCAATAAGTCCTTGACAGGACTAATTGGTCTTGGCTAAGCCAATAGGTGCATGGGATTTATTTTTCAACCTTAGCTATTTTCCCGGCTCCATTTCCCGCCCATATTCCCCAATCTTTGCCTCCATTTCGTTCCCTCCTCCGTTGCCGCCAATATTTCCACGTCTCCATTCCCACCAAATTTTTCGCACCACCTTCCCCGCCAAATTTTCCCCGTTTCTTTTCCCGCCAACTTTTGACCCTCTTATTTCCCGCAAAAACTTTCCCGCCTCATTTCCCTCCTCGTTTTCCCGCCATCTTCCTGGTCATCTGAGTCTATAAAAGGAGGCATTGGACTGCCTTCCTCCATCATCCAGCCTCACTTGAGAACACTACCACTGCCTTCCTCCATCATCCAGACAATATGAGTTTGCCTTGTTCGGATCAGAGCATCAGGCCTAAGAAAATGAAGAGTGCGAGTTTGTCTCGGGGGGTGGAAGCAGTTCGATGTTGGTGTGGTGATCTCTGCAAGGTGAAAGAGGTGACGGATTTTTCACATTGGTTGGACATGAAGTTTTTCATGTGCTCCAATTATGAATCTCATCCGCTCGAATCTATTTCTGCGTACCTCAGGCTTCTGGTATGCTCAAGTTATCCAGAGTAAATATGTTGTTGATATTATTGTTTACTTGATATTTATATATATATTTTGTAGTATCCTCCTCCTATCTGCATGTACTATCGTTGGATTGACACGGAAATGCCGGACTGGGCTGTCACCGAGATTCGTGAAAGAGGTCACCGTGCATGGGCTAGCTTGGAATTGGAAGAGCGCCGCGAGAAGGCTGAAGCAGAGGATAAAGCAGAGCAGAAGAAAGAGCGGGAAGAGTACAGTGTGGAGCAGAGGGCTTTTCTTGATGAGATGATAAGGAAAAACCAAGAAGAGAAACTTCGGCTGGAGGAGGTTTACAGACAGCGGGAACAGGCCTGTGAAGCTGAGAGGGAGAGAAAGAGAGAAAGGGCTCGTGCGACCAAGGCAGCAGAAGAAGCCGGTGATGGAAAAGGAAAATATCCACGCCGGAGTCAATAGATTTATTTTATTGTATCCTAAAATTGTTGAATCTTAAATTCAACAAGTTGTATCTTAATTTTAGCAAGTTGTATCAGCACGTTGTATCTTAATTCCAGCAAGTTGTATTTTAATTCCGGCAAGGTGTATCTTACTTTGTCTGTAATCTCAAGTTATTGGTAGTATATGTGTTATCCATGAAGAACCAACTGAGCATAGAAATAGATATGAATATGTCTCTTAGATAAGTCTCATACATAAAATACACATAAGTCTCATACAGAAAATACACATAAGTCTCACTTTCCCGCCATTTCTTTCCCGCCTCGTTTTCCCGCCATATTTTCCCGCCTATAGCTTTCCCGCCATTTTGTTCCCGCCTTGCTTTCCCGCCATTTGTTTCCCGCCTCGCTTTCCCGCCATTTATTTCCCGCCATTAGGTTTTCATCTCGCTCTCCAGCACCTATAAAACCCTCTCCACAGCAAGGTGGGTAAGGAGTGTCCTCAAATGTCTCATTATCCTTTCGATCGTAGTTTTCACAGTGGTATGTCCGAGTGTCTTCTATGCTTGGCTAGCAATTTCAAGATAGACAATAGAATAGTTTCATGGGACAAACTCATCAGTAGTGACACGCTACTGAATGAGGTTGCTCACGCATTAGCTAGGAAGGGGTGGCCTGCAAGGACATATGAGGAGATTCAGAAAGAACTTCTGCGGTTGAATGAAAGATGGAAAAAGAAAGGCCAACACATACGCGGTGGTGGTGGAGTAAAACATCCCTTTTTATGGATTGACGATAACGAGGACGAAGATGATATCTTCATGCCGAGTAGCAAGGCCAATACTGTTGCATCGTCGAAGGACAAGAGGGCAACATCAACGAAGGCCAAGAGTACCGCTTCGTCGAAGGGCCAGAGCTCTGCATCATCGAAGGATGACGACGACTTTATGTAGTTTTTGTATGAACTCTGCATCTTAATTTATCTTATTTTATGTATCTCCGGAATCTTACTTTGTTTGTAATCTCAAGTTATTGGTAGTATATGTGTTATCCACGATGAACCAACTGAGCATAGAAATAGATAGGAATATGTCTCTTAGATAAATTACACATAAGTCTCATACATAAAATACACATAAGTCTCATAGATAAAATACACATAAGTCTCATACATAAAATACACATAAGTCTCATACATAAAATACACATAAGTCTGAAGTGATACATAGAAGGGCAAAGAGTCTGCTTCACTCACGACGTCTCAGTTGGCGCTCTGGGGGTGTGGGAGGCGTACTCCATCCCCACCTGTGGGGGCCCTAATGTTATGAGGAGGAATCTCAGATCCACCTTGGTCATACTGTGTATCCTGTGTGGGCCATGGTGGAGGAGTCGAAAACATGTCCGACCACATTTTTTGCTGCGATGGTGGCTCTTCTGGTTCACTCCCTAACCCGGATCCGGACGCCGACGCATCATGATATGCATAGGATTCTGCAGGAGGGACCATACCTGTTGGATGTGGATGAAACATGAAACCAGGAGTTGGATTGTGATGTTGCGGAGTTGGCTGAAACATGAAGCTGGATGACGAAGCATGGTGATGTGGCTGATGCCACGCTGAACTGCCAGGCTGGTCAGGTGGGGGTGGATGTGGCGTCGGTTCCACTCCTTGTAGACGTGGACGCGGCTGATGTCGATGCACGGAGTGACGCGGCACCGACGTAGGATGCGGCTGGTGATGTACAACATCCGAAGTGCGGGTGCACGTGATAGCTTTATAGATATCTCTTATCCTCTGCTCGAGCCGCTTGACCCTTGTACTTGCGAGTGAGAAATGTGCCATCAACACATATCACCGGTCGACAATGTCTGAAAGCTTCGATGCAGACACCAAAAGAGAAGAACAACCGATGCAACACCCTAACCGTTGGGAACTCTGGCAGGTACGAGTCTTGGATGTCAACAGACGTGCCAGGATTCCGGTTCTGCAGTGTCTACAGGAGCTGAACAACAGAGTCATACGCATCAAAATACGAACCAAATCTGGTCTCCAGTGCCTTCTGCTTAGCCCTCCAAGCCTTGCCATATGATATGTTGTACTTTAACCTGACAAAGACTTTTTTCTGGATAGCCTTCACATCCATCGCCTTGCTCTCCACAATCTCGTTGTAAAGCAAGCGAGCAATCACAGTGGAAGTAAGGTTGGGATGATCTTGAGGGATGCATGGAATAACACAATTATGACTAAGTAAGTCACTTATGACCCAGCTTGTGTCGTACTTAGGGAGATATCCATGCACCCTTGCGGGACAACCCTGGTTTCTACAAACCATTGTCAACTTATCCGGACAAGAAACTTGAGCTACAAATACCCTTTGAGTGGACATTGCCCAATTAAGGATGGCATCCTTCAGAGCTTGTTTGTTCGGGTAGAGGGCGCCTGTTGTAATGTTGTTCTGGTGATACTGCCAGGCAGAATCATGACCGTCGTTCACCAACATTGTAGATGAGAAGTCCTGATTCCATGATGCAGGAATAGGCACTTCATTTGCGTGCTCTTCTCCATCTGTCTCGGCGGATTCATCGGAAATATCACCTGCTATATCTTCTTCATGCATCTAGTTTTGCATGTGCCCATCTATCTCGTCAGCATCCGCCTCACCACTGAGATAATCATATGCATCTCCCCCTTGTGCCTAACTACTCTGGCCTGCTTCGTAAACATCATCCCCAGCATGGGACACATGAATTGACTGTGAATCATGTATCCCTACACTGCTCTCACCATACTCATAGCTACGTTCCACTTCAGGTTCAGTCACCGGCTTTAGCACGGGGAGCAGTAAGGCCACAGGATGACATTCCCTACGCTCCCAAGATTTCAACCAGCGCACCCACTGGTCGTCCCACTCTATATGCTTCAAATACCAGAAAATATTTGCACTGGACCGGGTCCATAATGCATGAACACCGACGGTGTGTGTTTCAATATTGAACCATAAACATCGCGCAAGCCATTCTGTCAACTGACTAACAGACCATGTTTTAGGGGAGGACACCTGCACCTCAGTGTACTGAAATTCACTAAGATCAGCTCCCATCTCATTTGTTTGAACGGTACCAGGACCATAGTGCAAACATAACGTCACTAAATCAGACATCTCTGTTGACCTAACATATTATTCAACAAGGAAAAAAAATAGAAGAAGGACAAACCTAAATAAATTTTCCAAATCTATCGGCGAACCTAAAAATAATTAAACTACTTCATTCACTAAACTAAATTTATACTAATCTACCGGACCACCTAAAACTAGTTAAACAACTAAATGTTCTAAACTAAATATATCCTAATCTAAAGGAGCACCTAAAAGTTTATAAACTACTTAATACACTAATCTACAAAAAAATTACCCTTCAAGCGTGCGCAGAAATGACGAACGACGAACGACTCTTGACGAACACCGAGAATAATGACGAACGAGCAACCGCCACCACCACCTCCAACTCCAACTCCACCAAAACAACCAACTTCACCCACACCACCACCACTACAACCTCCACCTCAACCTCCACCACCACCACCAAAAAAGCTTCAAAACAAGCACCACAAACTACCCCATCACGAGTGAGACGGATAGTTTGGCTGCCCTCCTCCTTACACAATAAAAGCATGGTTCAAAACATGGGAATGGAAGATTTTTTGTGTAGGGGAAGAAGGAAGGAGGAGAAAGAGAGAAAGGAGATAACGTATAATGGGATAAGGGAGAAGGAAGAAGGAGGAAGGAGGAAGAATGAGAGGAGGAAGGGGCTGGCTCGGGTGGCCAGTAATCGGCCACGCCCTGGCCGATAGCCCTATCGGTTGATTCCTAGCCGACAGGCAGAGCCGACAGCCCAGTCGACATGGCTTCCCCACTAGTCGAGCACCACGTGGCCGACAACCACCTATCGGACGCTGTCGTGGTTTTGTCACGGCAGATGTCCTCGTGAAAGGACTTAGTGTTGGAGCCATCGCACCTTGGTGGCGACTCAAAGGGGTTGAACGGGAGCGAGACAGAGATTTACCCAGGTTCGGCCCCTCGTGAGGAGGTAAAGGCATACGTCCCGCTTTGTGTTGTATTGATGGAATTTTGATTACAAGGAGGGCGTAACTCGTCTGACCTAGCACTCGATGATTTCTAACCTGCCCTCTTCTTCCCTGGGACTCTCCTTTATATACAGGTCGAGTCTTTAGAGTTTACAAGGGTCCTTTCCTTTACACAAATCGTGACTCTTGCGATCTCTAAGTCGCCATCTTTCCAAGGCTGGAGACCTTCTCTACTATGGACTCCTTCCGAAAGTCTGAAACCGCCATACAACTTTCGGCCTTACCAGGCCAAGGCCCAAACCACATTTAGATGAGTCACCAGCTTTGGTGACCCAGACCAACTAGGGCGGGTTATCCAACAGATAATATCCCCAACATTAGGCCCCAGATTGACTTGTATTTCCTTCACACCAATATCCTTACTCAGTTAGGGGTGATTCATCTTCACTCCTCTTATGCACCATGCACTTAAACCGCCATCTGTTGCGGAAAAACTTGAGTCACCAAACCACTTCTTGTTGGCACCTCCTTATCCCTTGAATTCCGGAAAGGATAATGACGTAATCCCCAACGGATCCTTCGATATCGTTATCCCAAAAATTTCGCGGCGCCATCATGGCGAATCTTTATCTTTTGGCAGTTCCTGCTTCTGTCGCCTCGATCCTAGTTCCCGACCTGATAAATAGGCGGGAGGAAGGGACTGGGCACATTTCACCTACCCGTCTTGTCGCCCTTCTCTTCCTCGCCGTCACAGTGAAAATCTTATCGCCACCCGAGAGCTCCGCCGCCACCCGAAGACTTCGTCGTCGTCCGAAAGCTTCGGCGCCGCCCGAAGACTTCGTCGCTGCTGAACACTTCGTCGAGACCAAGCATTTCGTCGCCGTCGAACGCATCGCCGCCGTCGAGCACCTTGTCGCCGTCGAGCACCTTGTCGCCGCCCAAGATCTTCGTCGCCGTCCGCGCAACGCTTGCGGCGAACCCCTCCTCGGACGTCTCCAGCCATATCTATTAGGTTAGCTTTCCGCCATTGAGAGCAGATCCAAGTTTTTTCGAGGTTCATACCTACTGTGTTCTTGGTACCTCCTGAACGGCTTCGTAATTCCTGATTAGTTGGTGGTGATGATAGAGAGCACAACAATGTTTTTCATACCTTTACTTGTTCGGCCTTGAGTTGCATACTTAGAAAAGGTTTCACCAGATCAACAGTATTGCTCCCATCTTAGTCGCAGGCCGCTTTATCAGACCTTTTTCGCATTCATTTCTGTCTGTCCGGTAGATCCATAATCTATCGCTTGTCAAGTGAAATCTGTTTATAATATCATGCTTCACCATCTTGTCAAATACTACTAATGCTCTGAAACGCCTCTCCTTTAAGTAGTAAGAGTTTCATAAGTCGCCCTGGCAGCCTGACCCGGACCTTCATTGGCGGGTCAAAAAACTCCCTCAGCCATCAGGCAAATTGTTTGGCGACTCAAATGAACTTAGTTTCACCATTTTCAGTAGATGCTTGGTGTGTTGATTTACCCGTAATTTTATCCCTTTGTAGCATGGGCACTGTTTTCAAAAGTGACTAGCTCCCAACCAAGGTCAATGATGCCATACTTAATGACTATGTAAAAACAGGGAATCTGGACACTCAAGAGGTTATCGGTTGGCGCATCGGGTTAGGAGAAGAAGTCCCCAATCCGAAGGAAGAGGAGATAGTTGTTTTTGTTGAACACCTTGAATGGGGCTTTAAGCCGCCCGGATCGAAATTCCTCAGAGACGCCATGACCTTTATGAATGTCCGCCTCCAGGATTTAGGGCCTAACTCGATAAGCAATCTATGCCAGTTCCAAGTGTTTTGTGAGGCTTACTTGCGGATGGAACCCTCAGTTCCTTTATTCTGGTACTTCTTCCACTTGAATCGCCAAACAGAATTTCACAATGGCCCTAGTCTGGAGCTTGGAGGTGTCAATGTTCAGCGCCGTAGGGATAGTCCATTCCCATCATTCGCCATGCAAAGCCATCCCAAAGGCTCGGGCGAGTCTTGGTTTTACTGCCGGGAGACTTTGCCTGAGGGCGAGAACAAGCTTCTCGGTTATAGGGCAGATCGCCTTCCAACAAATTTTAAACTCCCAGACAAGCTCACCGAAGAAGAGGAGTCAGACTTTATCCCAGTATTGTCCGAGTTAAGATCTTTGACAAACAATGGCCTTACTGGGGTTGACTTGATCCGCTGCTGGGTCGAATGGCGCATCCTCCCTTTAAGTCGCCGGGATAGATTAATGTGTGATTTTGACGGTACCCTGGATCACCCTCAGTGCTACTTCCACACAGCTCTGACAGAGAGTGATATCGTAACCATCATCAAGAAGTTGACCGGCGAACCCGCAGCAAAATGCGGCCAAATAGGTCTTAAGCCGTTCTGCAAGATCAACCCGACACCAAAGGTAAGTAACTTAACCCGCCTCTTGTTTTTATTCCTTTCGTCTTACTTGAACTATGACCTCTTATAAAATATGCCATTTCAGAAAGGTGATAAATTCTGGTCCAAGAGGCCAAAGAAGTCGGCCATGAAGCAAGCTAGGCCGCCTCCAAAGAAGAAGTCCAAGGGCAAGGGCAAAGCCGCCGTTACTGAGCCATCTGAAGCCGATGAATCCCAAGTCGGCGATGTACTTTCAAAGGTAAAAAATCCATCTTCTTTAACTCGCCATCCATTTACTGATAGTTTTGTGTTTACACCTATATCTTTTGTGTAGAATGAGGACAATGAAAGCCAGGAAGACTCCGTAGAGGTTACTTCTGTTTCCTCCGACTCATATTCTTCTCCACCTAAGCCGGCCAGGTGAATTTGTGGGAAAGTTCCCTTCTCACACCCAAATGCTTGTTTGGATCCAAATTTCCTTCTGAAGAAAGCACAACATGCCTCAAATCGAAAAACTCGAAGTCATTCTGGAGACCTGGTGTTCGGGTTACCAACAAGAAACAAGAAAAGGCAAAATGAGGTATCTTTTAATAACACTTCTTCAGGTCCTTTTGGATCGCGTTTGTAACTCACTCATATCTTCGAGTATAATTTTTGCAGAGTTCTCCTCCCAGATCTGGCGACTCAGTGATGTCGGCACTTCCACCAATCATCCATGTCCCCGGGTAAGCCTTTGACAATATTTACCTTTGTTCTGATGGTGGTAACATCAACTCCTTTAAATGCACCCCCTTCTCTTTTTAGGGCATAGGCGAAGAAAAGGAAAACTGGCGGGTCAACTCCCCTTACAGCTTCGGAGCCTATTGAAAAATCGGCGCAGATCCAGGATAACCCAGACCAAGACAAGCTTGAAGATCAAGTGGATCTCCCCATCTCGCCCAAGGAAACCATGGAAACGCCTAACCCGCCAAGTCCATTGAAAACAGCAGAAGACCCAGACGTTGTAGTTATCACCGGTACTCACTTCTCTAAGCCGGCCACAACGGTTTTATCGAAGCATGTATCATCATCAGCTCAACCTATTTTTGAGCATGAACTTTCCAAGGCTAAGCTCTCCCAATATGAGAATCTCGAATTCAAAGAACTTTGCTCTGGCTTTGCAAGTCGCCTGGAGGCGAGTTATGAGATGGAGAAAAGCCTGCTTCGATTGCTGAAGAACAAACATGAGGTACGTCTTATTGCACATTGTATTATCCTCATTAACCCCCAAGGGCCGGGTCATCAGTAAAAAGATGAGCCGAGTTTTGATAATTGAAGAAAAAACTTTCGACCTGTAACCCCCAAGGGCTGGGTCATCTGTAAAAAGATGAGTCGGGTCTTGATAATTGAAGAAAAAACTTTCGACCTGTAACCCCCAAGGGTCGGGTCATCTATAAAAAGATGAGTCAGGTCTTGATAATTGAAGAAAAAACTTTCGACCTGTAACTCCCAAGGGCCGGGTCATCTGTAAAAAGATGAGCCGGCTCTTGATAATTCAAGAAAAAACTTTCAACCTGTAACCCCCAAGTGCCGGGTCATCTGTAAAAAGATGAGCCGGGTCTTGATAATTGAAGAAAAAACTTTCGACCTGTAACCCCCAAGGGTCGGGTCTTCTGTAAAAAGATGAGCCGGGTCTTGATACTGTATAATTTTGTCTAAAAAATTATACATTAGCCCCCAAGTGTGAGGGATGTTGCTTGCAATAATTCTGAGACTTGCCCCTTGACTATATATTTCGACGGGAATCACTTATCCAAACTGAATCAGCATTTGGCGACTTGAAGAAAAGTTTAACCGATCAGCAGGATGCCCGGGCAAAATCAGAAGAGAAGTATCAACTGATCTTATCTGAGATGGAGAAGCTAAAAGCCGACTTAAAAAGGGCTCAAGCTGATCAAGATGCCTTAATAAAGCGAGCAAAGAAAGCCGAAGCCAAGTTGGACACTGTGCAACAAGAGCTGTCCGGCTTAAAGCGACATATCTCCAACATGGCGCAAGCTGTCTTTGGTAAAAACCAACCCTTGACCTTTGTAAACAAATAGCTTTGTATAAATTGTTGACTATCATTACCTCTTATACAGGTCCGAGAGCCGCCAACCTTCAGGATGATTGCGTCCTGATACTGAAGGCGATTTATACGTTGACGGAGCAACTGTATAGCGGAAGTGTGCTGACCGTGAAAGCAGTGATGGGCGCCAAGGAACCTATAACATCAATAAAGAAGATGCTTGGCTGCTTATCTACTCTTCCTCCTCAAATTGGCGAGCTAACTCGGTCAACCGCCTGAAAAGGAGCACGGACTACGCTGAGTCGGTGTTTGGCGTATGCTCCAGAAATTAACCCAGAAGAAGTAGCGGCGGGCTTTCCCCAGCTCAAGGATGATGGGTCAGAATTTGCTGAATAAGACTACCAGCGTGTTGTCAAAGAATCCCGTTTGGCGGCGACTCAACTTGCTGCAAGCTTGGATTTATCAAAATACCAAGCCGCCTATGACAACAAGAACAAGAAAGTTAACCCGCCAACCTTTGTGACGACCAGCTTAACTCCGCGTCGACCCAAGAATCCTTTTGACTTGGAAGCAGATCTCTCAATAGTGCTGAACAATGAAGATGAGTTCGCCGCGTTATCCAAGTGTAACTGGGTACTGGGCGACTTGCAAATTGAAGTCGGCCAAAGCTCGCAGCAGGCTGATCCAAGGACATCAGCAGAATAAAACTTCATAGATTTGGCCATGAGAGCCATGTAATAAGTCTTTTTAGGAATCAAATTGCTTCTGTGATATCTTGAAAAATCCTTATGTCGCCCTTAAGGCGTTTTGAAATGCTTGATCCGCCGTTTGAGGCGTTTTTATGATGCTTGACCCGCCATTGAGGCGTTTTCATGATGCTTGACCCGCCATGGCTAGAGCGATCTTGATCATCAACCTGTTTTAAGCTTGAAAACATATATCAAACCATCTCAGTGAGTAATGGGTGATAATAAATAGCAATCGGCCCAAGATATTTTGAGGCGAGTCAAAAAAGTCTGAAAAACCTTGTGGCAGTGCCAGGAAGGTAAAAAATAGCAATTTCGTCGGCTCATCAGGTCGCGACAGGATAGGGCGAGTTAAATAAACTAAAGCGCCACCCAAGGGAGACTTTTGTATCAAAAGCTCAAGTATTTAGACCGGCTGATCACGCACGAGTCAAGCTTCAGTGAAGCGGGTTCAATGAACCAATGTTTTCTCTATTATCCATGTGAGGCGCTTGCTGGTACCAAATATGTTTTAACCAAGGCGAGTTCAGGGTCCATGAGCGGAATAACTCGCCAAGAGTTCAAGGGTCCATATGGCGATTCGGCCAACACACAGTCCAGTATAACCATTTGTAATGCGGTAATTTTTCGCAGGCCAAATGGGTAGTAAGGCTGATCTCAGTGAGAGGAAGCCCCCAAGTGACCTATGATTAAGGGGAAAAACCGTTATAGGATTGTAGAAGCATATACGCTATTACCACAAAATGACTTGGGAACACATTGTCCTCAAGTAAGCCGGTCTAATCCATAGAATCATGTAAGGCGCCTATGTTTGAATCGCGTTCTTGTGGCGACTTCGATCCTCTTTGGCTTATCGATACCCAGTTTTGTAATAAGCGCATCGTGGCGACTTAAGCTCTTTGGTATGGATAGCGTCCATGTTTGGGCGACTTGTTGATGAAAGAATAAAGATCCATACCTTTCAATAAGATGAATTAGCAGGCAAGCCCCCAAGTCGGGAGGCGTTTAATTTTATTGCTTTATAAGAAATGAAAAACTTACAAAACGTAGAGCTAATAGCTCAAGTGTAATAAGGCCGCAAGTGGGCAATGTTCAAGGGGCGAGTTGACTCAGCCTCCGTGGTTGGCCGATCAGGCCGTAGATCCACCAGATAGTAAGACCCGTTGCGAAGGTTTTTGCTGACGACGAACGGTCCTTCCCATGGTGGAGATAACTTATGCATGCCAGTACGATCTAATCAGCCGAAGCACTAAGTCGCCTTCCTGAAAGGTTCGGCTCTTGACCCGGCGACTGTGATAACGCGGTAAGTCCTGCTGATAAATGGCCGATCGGGCTGCAGTCAAATCACGCGCTTCCTCTAAGGCATCCAAAGAGTCTTGACGCACTAGTTCATTGTCCTGTTCCACATAAGCGGCGACTCTAGGCGAGTCATGCCTTATGTCAGTGGGAAGAACGGCTTCTGCTCCATAGACCAGAAAGAAAGGGGTAAAACCCGTAGACCAGTTCGGGGTGGTCCGGATGCTCCATGGTACCGAAGGCAACTCCTCAACCCAACACCCCGGGGTTCATTCCAAGGGAACCATGAGTCGGGGTTTGATTCCCCGCAAAACTTCCTGGTTCGCCCGCTCCGCCTGTCCATTAGATTGTGGGTGACCAACCGCAGAAACATCAAGCTGGATGTGCTCACGACGGCAAAACTCATGCATCGCCCCTTGAGACAGATTAGTGCCATTATCAGTAATGATACTGTGCGGATATCCGAACCGGAAGATCAATTTTTTCAAGAATTTGACCATTGTCTCCGCATCGCAAGCTCCAACAGGCTCTGCCTCAACCCACTTGGTGAACTTATCAACCGCCACCAGCAAATGGGTTTTCTTGTTGGATGACATCTTAAAGGGGCCAACCATGTCTAACCCCCAGACCGCGAAAGTCCAAGTGATGGGTATCATCCTTAGTTCTTGAGCCGGCACATGGGCCTGTCGCCCATAACGCTGGCATCCATCGCATCGATGAACTATTTCCTCTGCATCTGCATGGGCCGTCAACCAAAAGAAACCATGACGGAACGCCTTTGAAACCAAGGAGCATGACCCGGCGTGATGCCCACAATCTCTGGAATGAATGTCATTTAGAATTATGCACCCTTCTTCGGAGGAAACACGTCTTTGAAAAACCCCGGAAGTGCTTCGCTTATATAGTTCGCCATTGATGATCACCATGGATTTGCTTCGCCGAATGATTTGGCGAGCCAACACTTCATCCGTAGGTAACTCGCCTCGGGCAAGATAGGCCAGATACGGAAGAACCCAATCCGGCGTAATGTGGAGAGCCGCCACGAACTGGGACTCAGGATCTGGTATTGCCAATTCCTTCTCTGAAGGCAAACTTACGGAAGGATTATGCAAAGTATCCAGAAAAACATTGGGGGGGACCGGCTTTCGCTGGGAACCGAGACGTGAAAGGGCATCAGCTGCCTCGTTAAGGCGCCGGTCAATGTGATCAACCTGATAGCCATGGAAATGACCCGCCACATCGGACACAGCCCTCCTGTAAGCCGCCATCACGGGGTCCCGAGAATCCCAAATGCCTGAAACTTGCTGAGCCACCAGATCAGAGTCGCCAAAACATCTGACCCGCATAAGGTTCATCTCCTTGGTGAGTCGCAAGCCGTGAAGTAAAGCTTCGTTTTCCACAGCGTTGTTGGTACATGGAAACATGAGTCGGAGGACGTAACAGAATTTGTCTCCTTGAGGAGATACCAGCACCACGCCAGCCCCCGAGGCTTCCAACTGTCTAGATCCGTCAAAATAAATAGTCCAGTATGTAAGGTCAGGCCTTTCTTTCGGGACCTGTAACTCGGTCCAATCATTGACGAAATCAACCAAGGCCTGAGATTTGATAGCCGTGCGAGGGGTGTATCGCACGTGGTGCGGCCCAAGTTCAATTGCCCACTTGGCAATCCGCCCCGTCGCCTCCCGATTCTGGATAATGTCCCCTAGGGGAGCGGAACTAACCACCGTGATGGGATGCTCTTGAAAATAATGTTTAAGCTTCCGGCTTGCCATAAACACCCCATACACTAATTTTTGCGAGTGTGGGTATCGCTGCTTGGAAAGAGTTAGCACCTCGCTGATAAAATACACCAGGCGCTGCACAGGGTATTCCTTTCCTTCCTCCTTCCTTTCGACGACCACCGCCACACTCACCGCTTTGGAGTTTGCCGCAATATATAAAAGCATGGGCTCTTTCTCAGTCGGGGCGGCCAAGACCGGCGGGTTGACCAATTGCCGTTTTAAGGCTTCGAAAGCTTCATTGGCTTCATCTATCCAAACAAAATGGTCAATTTTCTTTAGTAATTGATAAAGGGGAATAGCTTTTTCTCCCAGGCGGCTTATGAAGCGACTTAAGGCCGCAATACGACCCGCCATCTGTTGGACTTGATTAACATTCGCTGGCTTCCCAAGGGAGGTAACTGCTTCGATCTTGTCCGGGTTAGCTTCGATGTCGCGCTCAGACACCAGGAAGCCCAACAACTTCCCTGCAGGAACGCCAAAGACACACTTGGTGGGATTCAGCTACATCTGATATACCCGCAGATTATCAAAGGTTTCCTTGAGATCTTCCAATAGCGTTTTGCTCCTGTGGGTTTTAACCACAATGTCATCGATATAGGCATGGACGTTGCGTCTGATTTGCCCACGGAGGCAATTTTGGATGCAGCGCTGATAAGTCGCCCCTGCACTCTTGAGTCTGAATGGCATGGACACATAGCAAAAAGCCCCAAAGGGGGTTATAAAAGCTGTTTTCTCTTGATCTTCCACGGCCATCTTGATTTGGTGATATCCAGAATAAGCGTCCAGGAAGCACAAACGTTCGCATCTCGCCACTGAAACAATAATTTGGTCGATGCGGGGAAGAGCGAGAGGATCCTTTGGACAATCTCTGTTAAGGTCCGTGTAATCAATGCACATACGGAAGGTACCATTCTTCTTGAGCACCAAAACTGGGTTAGCCAACCATTTGGGGTGGAAGACCTCTATGATGAATCCGGCGGCCAAGAGACGGGCAACCTCCTCCCCGATTGCCTTGCGTCGTTCCTCATTGAACCTACGAAGATATTGCTGGATAGGTTTTGCCTTTGGGTCAACATTAAGATGGTGCTCAGCGAATTCTCTCGGCACACCAGGCATGTCAGAAGGTTTCCATGCGAAGATGTCCCGATTCTCAAGGATGAATTCGATGAGCGCGCTTTCCTATTTGGGATCCAGACCCGTCCCAATAGTGAATTGCTTGGTTGAGTCGCTAGGGACGAAATCCACCATTTTAGTGTCATTTGTTGGTTTGAACTTGAGGGGCGGCTCCGCGTCTGTTGTTGGCTTTTTTAGGGGTGACATATCAGCCGGATCAACATTGGCCTGGTGGTTTTTGAGCTCCTCCGCGGCACAGGCGACTTCTGCGTAAGCCGCATCCCCTTCTTCACATTCTCTTGCAATCCTCCTATCACCATCAACCGTGATGGGTCCTTTAGGGCCAGTCATCTTGAGTTTAAGGTAAACATAGCATGGGTGAGCCATGAACCAGGCGTAAGCCGGCCGCCTAAACAGCTCATGATAGGGGCTTTTTAACTTGAACCCCTCAAACATCAGCGACTCACTCCTGTAATTAGATGTTGTTCCAAACGCAACTGTGAGCCTGACTCGGCCTATGGGGTACACTGGTTTGCCTGGGACGATCCCGTGGAATACCGTGGTTGAGGGCATCAAATCTTTCTCCAACAGGTTCATCCTTTGGAAAGTGTCGAAGTACAAAATGTTAATGCTGCTGCCACCATCCATAAGTACCTTCGACAAGGTATATCCCCCAACTTGGGGAGCCACGACCAACGCTAAGTCGCCGGGATTGTCAACTCTTGGCGGGTGATCCTCCCTACTCCATGATATACTCTGCTCGGACCAGTGGAGGTATCTAGGGAGTGCCGGCTCAGATAGACTGTACGCTCGGTGACTCACCTTTTTATCACGCGTGCAAGCATTGGTGGTGAAAATGTGGTACTGCCCATTGCTTAACTGCTTGGGATTGTTGCGGAAGCCGACATTATCATCCTGCCCCTGTGAAGCCCCCTGTGGGGGTGGTTGCTGAAAAACTCCAGGCGGGTTATACCATCGCTGGTGATGCACCGGATACTGGCGACTGCTTGGCTGCAAGCCACCCTGAGCCCCAGGTTCGGGGAAACCACCGAAAGGGTTCTGGCATTGATTAGGTGCGCCGAACTGTTCCTGTCGTTAGTCCGGGTCACCGCTTTGCCCTTTTTTGATCGCCTCCGCCCGAAACTCCCGCATCACGTATCAGTCCTCCCAGGAATGAGTCGCCGGTCCGTCTGCCATGGCGTGGTGCGGGAAGGGGCCGTTGAGTAACTCATTATAGTTGTGCACCTTTTTGCCACTATAACCCCTACTTTTCTTCTGGCGCTGGTTGCCATTATTGGTGTTGGTGTTGGTGTTGGCGACTATGTCCGAAGATTCTTCCTGCTGCCTTCTCTTGCTATTCGCTCCCTGATTATGGCGGGCACGTCCCTGGAACCGCGTATGATTTTTGGATGACTCGCCCTTCCTTGGCGAGTTAGTTTTACCACCATCCTCGCCGGGATCTTTGGTGTCGTCTGCCTCAGCATACCTAGTGAGGGTGTCCATTAGCTCCCCCATGTCTTGGACCTTTCGCTTGAGTCGCCCCAACTTCTGCACCAAAGGCTCGTAGTGGCAATTCTTCTCGAGGATTAGCACAGCCTGAGCCGCCGTAATACTGTCTGACGAGTGAATGACTTCCGCGACCCGCCCCGACCAGTGGTGGGCCGACTCATCCGGGCGTTGAATGCAGTGTTGTAGATCGGCTATTGTCATCGGACGCTTGCAGGTTCCTCGGAAGTTTTTGACGAAACGCTCTTTCAATTCAGCCCAAGTTGGGGGGCAAGTTCTTTAACCAAGTACGCGTCGTCCCTTCGAGCATCATTGTGAAGTATCTGGCGCAAACTGCTTCGCTTACATTGAGCATGTCCATGGCGATTTCATAACTCTCGACCCACGACGCTGGCTCAAGGTCCGTAGTGTAGTTAGGCACCTTTCTTGGCCCTTTAAAATCCTTGGGCATTCGCTTGTTGCGAAGGGCGGGGGCCAAGCACGGCACCCCCACTTGTCTGCCGCTCCAAACAAGAGGCGCTGGGGCGACTTGGGTGTCCGGGTGATCCCGACCTGGCGGGTCTCGATGATGAGGCGAGTTGTCCTGGGGGAAATGCCGCGGTCCGCTGGTTATAGCGGGCTGGTCCTCTGGCCGACTCCTGGTGCGGCTTGCCTGGGGAGTGGAATGCAGCCTATCAAGGCTGTGTGAGAACTGGGCGTTTTGAACCACCGCCGTCTTCAACATCTCAATGGCGTTCCTCGCCTCTATCTCGGCAGGAGTGTTGCCGTGAATCGGAAGGGATTCCAAATGGTGAGTTGCGGCAAGGACGTTGTCCACCGGATTGGAAAAGTGACCTTGAGGTGTCTGAAATCGGGGAACACGATCCACAGCTAGCTGAAACGGCAGGTTCGGTGGCTGGCCTGGCCGTCCCCCCGGGGCGGCTCTCGCCCCGGGAGTTCGCGGAGTGTCGAACAAGCGGGTCGGGTTGAGATCAGGGGGCAGGCGACCCTGGTGCCTCCGCTGATGGACAGCGTCAGATGCGCGCTGGTGTCTTTCGAGCCGCCAGTTGTCGGTATTCAAGCGAGCTATCTCAGCGGTAATTTGAGCTTGCCGGGTCTCGATCCTGGCGGACTCCACCTCGGCATCCTGCTGAGCCTTTGCCACCCCTTCTCTTAGCTTCGTCAATTCCGCGTTTACCGCCTCCTGGTTTTCCGGTGTGATGGGGGTCGCCATGAGCCTTGTTATTTCCGCTGCTAACTCCACCAAAATCGCGGCCGGGCTTCTGGACGTCTCGCCAGTTCCATCTCCGCCTGCCGGGTTTGGCGAGGGTTGAGTCGCCCCTGCCATGTAAACAGCGATCTGACGACGAGTCCGGTCAAGAACTTTGGGGTCCATGGCCAGTGACAAGCCCCCAAGGCAGCCCCCGTGTGGAGACTAGATTGAATCTGAATCGCCCATGGACGATTCGTCATCAGTGTTGACCGGCGTGGTTTCCTGGGTCGCTGAGTGTTCTGGTTCCTCAGATCCCTGCGTGAATCCAACAAAGACCGGGCGGGTTAGGTTTGGCATCATGACCGGGCGGACGTACCTGGCCGGCTCGACGATGTCGGAGGAGGTGTCCGGCTCAGGCACGGGCGATCCAATCATGCCGATGAAGACGCTGATCCTGCCGAAGGGGACCATGTAACCAGATTCGATCGAATCCGCCTCGGGCCCCCATAGCAAGTTGTTGATGTACTACTTCCCGCGGCGGCTCCGGGTCATGAGCCCCGTCGCGTAGCTCCCAAACCCCGGTAGGGCTCCCTTTGAGAACTCAACTCCACCGTGCGCAGGCCCCACGGTGGGCGCCAACTGTCGTGGTTTTGTCACGGCAGATGTCCTCGTGAAAGGACTTAGTGTTGGAGCCATAGCACCTTGGTGGCGACTCAAAGGGGTTGAACGGGAGCGAGACAGAGATTTACCGAGGTTCGGCCCCTCGTGAGGAGGTAAAGGCCTACGTCCTGCTTTGTGTTGTATTGATGGAGTTTCGATTACAAGGAGGGCGTAACTCGCCTGACCTAGCACTCGATGATTTCTAACCTTCCCTCTTCTTCCCTGGGACTTGCCTTTATATACAGGTCGAGTCTTCAGAGTTTACAAGGGTCCTTTCCTTTACACAAATCATGATTCTTGCGATCTCTAAGTCGCCATCTTTCCAAGGCTTGGAGACCTTCTCTACTATGGACTCCTTCCAAAAGTCTGAAACCGCCATACAACTTTCGGCCTTACCAGGCCAAGGCACGAACCACATTTAGATGAGTCGCCAGCTTTGGTGACCCGGCCCAACTAGGGTGGGTTATCCAACAGATAATATCCCAACAGACGCGCCTAGGCCGACTGCGACCTGTCGGCCGCGCGTGGCCCGACAGCCTCCAATCGGCTTCGCCTGGGCCGAGGCACGCGTAAATTTGAATTTTTTTGAATCTGTGCAATATTTTTCAAAAAGAATAAAAAAATTAATATTTAAAAAAATTAGTTTAAAATTATGGGATATTTATACATGTGCCCCTGATTCCTTAGCCCTACTCATTTATCCCCACGCTCTTAACTTTTGCTCACTTTTCCCCACTCCCGTGTCCGAAACCCTCACAAATGGTCACACCGGAAGATGTCGTCGGGTCAAACCATTGACCATTAACTCTCACTAGTGGGGTCGCGCTGGACTCTATCACCCATTGGACCTAATGAGTGGTGTCGCGTTAGAACGGGTCCTGCTTTCACCATTGTGACATGTGGGGCCTCATTGAGACACGTTAGATGGGGCTTGTCTGAACCTTAAGCTTGAGCCATGCTACTGCAACAAAAGACCTTGATCGTTCTGCGGTGGCTACGCCTTAAGGGACTTCCTAGGAAAGTATGCAAAGGATTTCCCCCGTGGCCTTGGAGCCTTGTATTGGTGTTCCCTCGAAGCGGAAATGGTGATGTAGCGTAGCGGTGGTAAGTGTTTCCCTCAGTTTGAGAACCAAGGTATCGATCCAGTGGAGGAGTATCACAAGATCCTGCACAAACACAAAAAGCTTGCTCCCAACGCTATGAAGGGGTTGTCAATCCTTTATAGATTGTTTGCCAAGTGAGAACTGAAAGCAACAAAGTAACAGGCAAAGTAAAAGCGAAGGTGTAAACGATGGATGTGAATAGACCCGGGGGCCATAGTGTTTACTAGTGGCTTCTCTCACGAAAGCAAGTAGACGGTGGGTGAACAAATTACTGTCGAGCAATTGATAGAACCGCGCAAAGTTGTGATGATATCTATGCAATGATTATATCTATAGGGATCACGTCAAAAACAAGTAGACCGATACTTTCTACATCTAGTACTATTACTCCACACGTCAACCGCTATCCAGCATGCATCTCGTGTATTAAGTCCATAAGAACAGAGTAACGCCTTAAGCAAGATGACATGATGTAGAGGGTTAATCTCAAACCAATGATGAAAACCCCATCTTTTTACCCTTGATGGCAACTACTTAATGTGTGCCTTGCTGCCCCTACTGTCACTGGGAAAGGTCACCACATGGTAGAACCCAAAACCAAGCACTTCTCCCATTGCAAGAATCATAGATCTAGTTGGCCAAACAAAACCCAAGACTCGGAGAGACTTACAAGGATATCAAATCATGCATATAAGAAATCAACAAAGACTCAAATATATATCATAGATAATCTGATCACAAATCCACAATTCATCGGATCTCGACAAACACACCGCCAAAGAAGATTACATCGGATAGATCTCCATGAAGATCATGGAGAACTTTGTATTGAAGATCCAAGAGAGAGAAGAAGCCATCTAGCTAATAAGTAGGGACCCCTAGGTCTGAAGTGAACTACTCACGAGTCATTGGAGGGGCGATGATTATGAAGAAGAAGCCCTCCAACTCCAAAGTCCCCTCCGGCAGGGCACCGGGAAGGGCCTCCAGATGAGATCTCGCGGAAACGGAAGCTTGCGGCGGTGGAAAAGTATTTTCGAGGCTCCCCTGATTTTTTGCTGAATTTTTGGGAATATATAGGCCAAGGATCTAGGTCAGGGGATGGCCAGGGAGGCCACAAGCCCTGACACCGCCGCCTCCCGCCTGGTGGCGGAGTGGGAGCTTCTGGGCTCCCTGGAGCCCACCTGGCTTGGCCCAGAGGCCCCCTTATCTTCTTCCGTTCGGGAAAAAATCATTTCAGGGTTTTTATTTTGTTTGGACTCCGTTCCAAAATCAGATCTGAAAAGAGCCAAAAACACAGAAAAAACAGGAACTGGCACTTGGCACTCAATTAATAAGTTAGTCCCAAAAAAGATATAAAAGGTACATAAAACATCCAAAGAAGACAAGATAAATGCGTGAAACCATCAAAAATTATAGATACGTTTGAGACGTATCAAGCATCCCCAAGCTTAACTCCAACTCGTCCTCGAGTAGGGAAGTGATAAAGAATGAATTTTTGATGCTTTCATGCTACCTAGCATAGGTGTCCTTTGTAATTCCTCTTATTTGACATGAATGTTCAGATCCATTAGATTCAAAACAATAGTTTGCTATTGACGTGGAAACAATAATAATTCAAGCAAACTAGGAAGGTAATCATGAACTTTCAACATAACAAGGCCAAAAGAAAGTTATCCCTACAAAAGCATATAGTCTGGCAATGCTCTATCATCATTGCACAAGGAATTTAAATCATGCACAACCCCAGTATTGGCCAAGTAATTGATTCACACCTTTACTTTCTCAAACCTTTTTAACTCTTACGCAATACATGAGTGTGAGCCATGGTTATAGCACTATAGATGGTGTGGAGTGTGGTGGAGGTTGCAAGACAAAAAAGGAGAAGATAGTCACATTAACTAGGCATATCAATGAGCTGTGGAGATGCTCATCAATAGATATCAATGTGAATGAGTAGGGATTGCCATACAAATGATGCACTAGAGCTACGAGTATGTGAAAGCTCTTAAAGAAAACTAGTGGGTGTGCATCCAACTTGCTTGCTCACAAAGACCTAAGGCAATTTTGAGGAAGCCTATCATTGGAATATACAAGACAAGTTATATAATGCAAATTTACCACTAGCTATATGGTGGTGACAAAACGAGAGACTCTCAATCATGAAGATCATGGTGCTTAATATGCACAAGTGCGGAAAAAGTGGTAGCATTGTCCCTTCTCTCTTTTTCTCACATTTTTTTGGGTGGGCTCTTTGGCCTCTTTTTTTTTGGTGGGCTTCTTTGGCCTCTTCTATTTCCTCACATGGGACAATGCTCCATTAATGATGATCATCACACTTTCAACTCAAAACTTAGAGCAACTATGACTCTATATGGAATGCCTTCGGTAGTGTACCGTGGCAATGATCTAGCATGGCATAGACATCAATGGAAACATCATGCTAGCTATCTTACGATCATGTAATGGCAATGTAGACGTGGTGGCACATGTCATGGTGGTAGTTGCATGGCAATATATCTCGGAATGACTTTGAAAAAGCCATAGTAGGTAGGTATGGTGGTTGTTTTGAGGGAGGCTAATGGTGGGTTTTGTGCACCGGTGAAAGTTGCACGGCACTAAGAAGATAGTGATGGTGGAAGGTGAAAGTGCATCTAAACCATGGACTCAACATTAGTCATGAAGAACTCATATACTTGTTGCAAAAGTTTTATTAGTAATCGAAACAAAGCATTCAACGCATACTCCTAGGGGAAGGGTTGGTAGGTATAAACCATCGCGCGATCCCGGCCGCAACGCAAAGGATGAGAATCAATATACTAATCATGCTCAGATTTCATCACATAGCGATTCACCATACGTGCATGCTAAGGGAATCACTAACTTCAACACAGGTATTTCTAGATCCACAACACCTTACTAGCATGACTTCAATATTACCATAACCACAACTCAAAAACTAATTGAGATGAATCAAACTTCTCTAACTATTCAATGCACATCAAGTTGGAAGTTTTCGTATCCCTTTGGATAACTACCCCTTTTGAGACTACTTTCAAATCATAGATCAACTACCAAGCCACGCACCGCTACACTCTAAAAGATATAAGTGAAGCACATAGAGGAAAAGTATCTAGCTCAAAAGATATAAGTGAAGCACATGTGGGCTGAATTGTCTACCAAAAGATATAAGTGAAGCTCGACAAAATCACGGTCTGTGCATGTCTCTCTCTCTAGGTGTGCATCAAGGATGATTGTGACACAACAAAACTAAAAGACTCCTATGATACAAGACGCTCCAAGCAAAAACACATAACAAGTGGTGAATAAAAATATAGCCCCAAGTAACGTTACCGATGGATTGAAGACGAGAGAGGGGATGCCTTCCCGGGGCATCCCCAATCTTAGCCTTTTACGGCATCCTTGAATCTCTTGGGGTGCCTTGGGCATCCCCAAGCTTGAGCTCTTGCCACTCTTTATCCTTTTGTCCATAAGAACTTCACCCAAAACTTGAAAACTTCACAACACGAAACTTAAACAGAAACTCGTGATAACATTAGTACAAGAAAGCAAGCCACCACTTCCTTAGGTACTGTAGAAAACTTAAATTATACTTGTACTGATGTTGGGTTGCTGTATTTTCAACCTCCGATACTATCCATATTTTCATCAAAATAAGCAACCAACACAACAAAAACAGAACCTGTTAAGAGCAGACCATTCTGTAGCAATCTGTATATTTCGTATACCTCTGGTACTTCAAAAATTCTGAAAAATTATGAAAGTCTGTAGCATTTGCATAGCAATCAGCAGCAGAAAGAATCAACTCAAAATCTCTTACAGAAAAAAACGAAAATTCTTTTCGTGAGCAGAAAGTTTCTGTCTTTTCCAGCATGACCGAACGATCATCCCCAAGACTAATCATAACGGTTTTGCTTGGAACAAACGCAAAACAGAACACAGAAAACACAATCATAACCGAATTATGAAAGTGCGGAAAACACAAAACAGAAAGAAAAAGGATAGATTCGTTGGGTTGCCTCCCAACAAGCGCTTTTGTTTAACGCCCTTAGCTAGGCAAAAAGTGATGGAATGACGTATAGTCATCTTTGGTGCTCAAACCATGGGTAGTGTGATCATTTATCATCTTAAGATTTTCATCTTTATTGGATGACTCACCACTTGCTTTAGGAACAAAAACAGGCTTGACGGTCTTTTTGAGAGTAAGATTTGGAGTATTTTGCACAGCGGCAAAACCGGAAGCCAAGTTGGTTATGACATCTTCTAATTTGCCAATTCTAGAAGAATCATTAACTATAAGTTCCTTCTCCTTTAAATTTTTCAAAAAGTTTCCCACTTTGGATCCATACTGAGTAATTTGATTGTGGATCTTTCTATCCAAACCCTCAATAAGTTCAATTGTGGCAATTTTGTTTTCAATAGCGTCAAGCCTTTGCATCACGTGTTCCAAGGTCAAGATAGTTCCATTAACCATGAGCGGGGGTGAGCCTACCAAATTCATGATAGCTCTATAGGAGTCAACAGTATGGCTCCCCAAAAAGTTCCCGCCTACAAGGGTATCAACGATATACCTATTCCAAGGAGAAAGTCCAACATAGAAACTGCGAAGGAGGACGGTAGTGGATTGCTTACAAGTAGATCTACTTTGAGCATTGCAAATCCTGTACCAAGCGTCCTTCAAATTTTCTTCCTCATTTTGCCTGAAATTGAGAACTTCATTTTCAGGGGTGTCGTTTGGAGTGGTGGGTCTAGCCATTGATGGACTATCTCACACACAAACGAGCAGGAAGAGAGAGTGAAACGGGCAAAAGAAAACGGCAAAAGAGAAAGGCAAATGGAAACAGCAAATGTGAAGTGGGGGAGAGGAAAACGAGAGGCAACTGGCAACAAAAGTAAATGCAAGAGATGAGTTTGTGAGACCTACTTGGATAGATCTTGATTTCTCCTCCCCAGAAACGGCGCCAGAAATACTTCTCCTACTGCAACAAAAGACCTTCCAATGTCGCCAGAAATAGGCACGTTGACAGGAGAATACTTGACTTGATCCTTCTGCTGCAGCTACGCCTTAAGGGATTTCCTAGGCAAGTTGCAAAGGATTTCCCCCATGGCCGTGGAGCCTTGCGTTGGTGTTCCCCTGAAGCAGAAAGGGTGATGTAGCGTAGCGATGGTAAGTATTTCCCTCAGTTTGAGAACCAAGGTATCGATCCCGTGGAGGAGTATCACAAGAGCCTGCACAAACACAAAAGGCTTGCTCCCAACGCTATGAAGGGGTTGTCAATCCCTTATAGATTGTTTGCCAAGTGAGAACTGAAAGCAACAAAGTAACAAGCAAAGTAAAAGCGGAGGTGTAAACGATGGATGTGAATAGACCCCGGGGCCGTAGTGTTTACTAGTGGCTTCTCTCATGAAAGCAAGTAAACGGCGGGTGAACAAATTACTGTCGAGCAATTGATAGAACCGCGCAAAGTCGTGACGATATCTATGCAATGATTATATCTATAGGCATCACGTCCAAAACAAGTAGACCGATACTTTCTGCATCTACTACTATTACTCCACATGTCGACCGCTATCCACCATGCATCTAGTGTATTAAGTCCATAAGAACAGAGTAACGCCTTAAGCAAGATGACATGATGTAGAGGGGTAATCTCAAACCAATGATGAAAACCCCATCTTTTTACCCTTGATGGCAACTACTTAATGTGTGCCTTGCTGCCCCTACTATCACTGGGAAAGGTCACCACATGGTAGAACCCAAAACCAAGCACTTCTCCCATTGCAAGAATCATAGATCTAGTTGGCCAAACAAAACCCAAGACTCGGGGAGACTTACAAGGATATCAAATCATGCATATAAGAAATCAGCAAAGACTCAAATATATATCATAGATAATCTGATCACAAATCCACAATTCATCGGATCTCGACAAACCCACCGCCAAAGAAGATTATATCGGATAGATCTCCAAGAACATCATGGAGAACTTTGTATTGAAGATCCAAGAGAGAGAAGAAGCCATCTAGCTTATCACTAGGGACCCGTAGGTCTGAAGTGAACTACTCACGAGTCATTGGAGGGGCGATGATGATGATGAAGAAGCCCTCCAACTCCAAAGTCCCCTTCGGCAGGGCGTCGGGAAGGGTCTCCAGATGAGATCTCGCGGAAACAGAAGCTTGCGCCGGCGGGAAAGTATTTTCGAGGCTCCCCTGATTTTTTGCTGAATGTTTGGGAATATATAGGCCAAGGATCTAGGTCAGGGGGCAGCCAGGGAGGCCACAAGCCCTGACACCGCCGCCTCCCCCTGGTGGCGGAGTGGGAGCTTGTGGGCTCCCTGGAGCCCACCTGGCTTGGCCCAGAGGCCCCGTGATCTTCTTCTGTTCGGGAAAAAATCATTTCAGGGTTTTTATTCCATGTGGACTCCATTCCAAAATCAGATTTGAAAAGAGCCAAAAACACAAAAAAACAGGAACTGACACTTGGCACTGAATTAATAAGTTAGTCCCAAAAAAGATATAAAAGGTACATAAAACATCCAAAGAAGACAAGATAACAGCGTGAAACCATCAAAAATTATAGATACGTTTGAGACGTATCAGGCCACTACACCACAACGCCGCTTTGCCCCCTCCGTCGTCATCGTGCAGTCTCCGCCACAGTCGTGCCCCCCAACCTCTAATACCATTTTTCCTTAGCCGTCGTCATAACCTCTGCCAGATCTACCCCACATCCCCCCTCAGGATAAGCAGCGATGTCGGAGGAGTAGTCTCTCAAGACCATCGATCATGGAGAGTATTGGGTCGAATCGGCGGCAGATAATTCATGGATTACACCTAGGTAAGCATCATTTCCCCTCTAACTGTTTTTCTCATTCATAAATTTGGCCCTTTTTGACAGCTAGAAGCCTGAATAGATCAAATTTTCTTGAATTGTTCCCGGCCTAACTGCAACCTTTCCTTATTGGAATCAAATAGGATTGATCATGCGCTTGCTTTCCAGCTGGCGGTTAGGATGGAAGTTAGTGTGCTGTGTGGTAGAAAACCGCATATGATTACTGGATTTTTTCTATCCAAAGGTGGTAGAAACAAGTATGGCATTCAACACTTTGCTCGCGGTGCTCCGAAATTCTTCATATGTGTGGAGCCCTCTCGATATTTTGGAATTGAAATTTTTTAGCAGTACTGAGCAAACATTTCTCCCACTAACTTGCGATCAGCATATTGGATTGCTCTTTACTTTGAATGCTGAAAGCCGCTTCGGTAAAATCCTTATCAAGGTGCTTCAGCCATGCAATGAGCGTGAAAAGGGGAAGGTTGTTCACAAATCTTCTGTCTCTGCTAATACCGAGTGCCTCGGCACTCCTTGTAGGTCGAAAGAAAGCAGAGCTAGTGGTTCTGAAAGCCACAATATGTGTGTTGCCGCTTCTCCTATCGCTATTCCTGTCGCTACAACAAACGATGTAGAACAAGTTGTACAACCACACGAAGAGGTGCCTCTAAATAATGATGAGGATGAGAATATGTTCCCCGATCTTGTAGATATTGTCAGTAAACAAACAATGGAAGATAAATACCAGGAGCAACCTATCAGTCGTGCTAGATTTGATGACACTGACAAGAAGATAGGCACGAGAACATCGACAACTTAGTTTTAGATGAATATGATGGTGAGGACATGCCACCAACTGAGTGGAACGGGGAAGATCATGTTTTGGTTGTCGGCACCATATTGCAGTCGATGGTGGAATGTCATAATGAAGTGACTACATACCGCATTCTCACTGAAAATACATATGTGATTGATAGGAGGGAGCCAACAAGGTTCACTGTTCATTGCCCATATGATAGGTGTAGATGGAGGTTTCATGAATCACATATGTTGAGGAGCAAGTTCATTTAGGTTCGTGTATTTTAGGTTTGGTATACTAATTCATTCTATTTTGGGTACCCTTCCATTTTTAGATCATGGGAGCTCATTGTGTAATGTTTTCTTAATTGTAATTCCTTCTATATTTTGTTTCAGATAAAAAAGAACCCACAACAGCACACTTGTCCACCTGGAGGGGGAGGGGGAAGGCTAAAACAAAGCTAACAAAGTCTAGGTGGGTCGAAGATGCAATTTTGGTTTGGTTGAGAGAAAAACCAACAATAGGTCCAATGGCGCTCCATGGGAAGCTATTTGAGAAGTACAAGATTGATACACCTTACATGAGGATTTTCTATGCTAAGGAAATAGCTCTTGACAAGATTAATGGTCCTTGGAATGAGAGCTTTCAGTTGCTCTACACATTTAAAGCTAAAGTGGAAACCGCTAGTCCACGGAATGTTGTAGAGATTGACAAGCATACAGTTACATACAAAATTAAAGGGAAGTCATTTCAGAAGGAGTGCTTCAGGAGGGCTTTTGTTTGTTTCAAGGCTTATTGGCAGGGGTTTCTAGATGGTTGCAGACCCTATTTGGTTGTTGATGCAACTGCTTGGAATGGGAGGACAACTAGTGGTGGCTTCTGTAGTTGATGGACACAACTGGCTATTCCAAGTTGCATTTGGTGTGATGGAGGCAGAGTGCGAGGAAAGTTGGGTCTGGTTTTTGCAGCACTTGTGCACCTTATAGGTACAGCCCGAGGTTTAGAAATACACACAGATGCTTGCAAGGGTTTGGAGAATGCAGTGGAAATTGTATTCCGTGGAGTGGAGCATAGGGAATGTATGCGACACCTAGCACAAAATTTCAGAAACAAATTCAAAGGTAAAGTTTATGATGAGAACTTATGGACAACATCATACACATGCAGTGAGAGGAGGCATGAATATAATTTGGGAGTGTTGTATGCTCACAATCCTATGGCGAAGGACTACCTAGATGCACATCATGGAAAGTTGTGGTCAACAAGAAAAATCAATCAAATCTGCAAAGTAGACTATGTGACTAGTAACCTCGCAGATTGTTTCAATGCAAAGATCAAGTCAATGAAAGGGCTTATGATATGGAAAATATTTGATAAGATTCAGCAGATGATCATGATAAAGATGGCTCTTTGCAAATGAATTGCACAAACAGAATATGTTGGCCATCTTATGCTCCCATCTCTTATTAAGGCATTACATGCCAAGGAAAGAGGACTGAACATGAAATGCATTCGAGCAGTGACACACGAGGTAGGTAACATATAGTAGCAGTAAAAACAGGGAATGGGGATATCCACTTAACCTAGCAACTAGGGAATGCAGTTGTACACATTTGACAGTTCTATGGGAAGCCATGCATACATGCCCTACATCCGATGACTATTATCGATGGTGAAGATGGTGAAGTTAATCAATACATATCTGAATATTTTTATGTTGCCGAATTCAGGGTTGGTTATGCTTCCGATGTGTCTACACTCTTGGGAAAAGACCAATGGAACATAGTAGATCCAAGGTTCAAACTACATTCTCATGTACTGACTAGACCACCAGGAAGGCCGAGGAAGAACAGGTAGAGAAGAAGTGAAGAGGGCCGCGTAAAAAGACATCATCAGTGCAAAAAATGCGGAACCCTAGGGCACATTGCTAGGATATATACCAATCAACTGGATGCTTCATTTGGAGCAGAGGAACAATGGGAAACAACAAATGCACAGGATAATGCAGCATTAGAGCAGATTGAAGCTAATGCAGAGGAAAATGAAGCAGTAAAGTAGATTGCAGATAATGCAGAGGAGAGTGCAGCATTAGAGCAGATTGAAGATGATACAGAGGAAAATGAAGTAGCAAAATGGATTGCAGCTAATACAGAGGATAATGAAGCAACTAAATTAGCAGTGCGGGCACCTTGGTATGTGTTCAACAACCTTCCCTCTTTTGTGCATTTCTTCTCTTTTTATCAATTGCTTATAATCTTTTTTCAGTTCGACCTACTCTAGGAAAATTAAAGGAAAAGGAGAGAGAAGGCCAAGAGAGAAAGAATTTTAAGAATATTAAGCCGAAGTGAAGATCAAAAAGAAGAAGAAGAAGGTGGATATCCCAGCTAGGGAAACCAGGACCAAGGCTGTTAAGCCATCTTGGAACACAAGGAGCAGGTCAAAGATGTGAATCTCGGACATTGAATGCAAGTTATAAACTTTGAACTTTAAGGATTTTTACTAAGGTTTTCGCGTCAATTTGAACTAATGTGAAAATTTGGCTTTAATAATGCTATTTGTACTTTGATGTGAAATTTGAGGTAGAATACAAATTTGAGGCAAAATTTGAATTTTAGGTAAATTTTGAATTTGAACCGACACTTGCACTCCATTGTCGTGTGGTGTCATGTTGCAATGTTTGCTGAACTATTATAAATGTTAGGTGATCAATTTGTTCTCTTTTGCATGGTAAAACTTATAGTCATGAGAAATGTGTTCCAAAGGAGCTCTAAAACTAGGGTAAACAGCCCCATTTGTAATCAAGATTTTTTTGGACCTACTCTAAATGAGCCAAAAAAATTAACACCTATTCAATATATATACTGTAGTTTCAAAGTCTCACTTTTTATTGAATTAATATTAATTTTTTACATTTTTTAAATAAATATTATTTAATAGAAAAACATTTAAAACACATTTAAAATATGTCGAGATCCACTTCAGTCTCCTGCCCCTCATGGCCCCATTATGGTCCAGTGCCCATGGAGTGATGTCCTGACTGCCCATGCATCGCGCCACTGAAGCGGTTGACTTCGAAGGAGGACATGAATGGGAACTTTGGGCGTGAATTCGTGAAATGTAAGAGCAAGCTAGAGGGTAGGTTAGATCTCACGATTTTTATCTGATTTTTTTTTATCTTTGCTTTTAATTCTTTTTCGTTGGACCTGGGAGTTATGGTTCATGATTTTGTTTCAGATCAAGAAGAAATGCATGCATTTTGAATGGTTGGATGACTACGTTCGGAGGCTTCAACGGGTGGGCTTGATTCAATTCAATGGGACCGTAATCCGGGAGCTCAATCTGTCGTCAGCCGTGAGGAATTTGGTCCGTGAAAGTGCTTCTCCAACAGTTGGGGATGCGGATCTGAAGGGGGAATTAAAGAAGATGAACAATAACTTAAAGTAGATGATTCAATTAAAAAAGCAAGCAAATCTGATAGATTTAAGATTTTATTTTTGTATAGTTGCTCTAGGATTGGATTACTTGCTGGTCATCACTCGTTAGAGATGTTATTAGTGTGGTGTCATGCGCAAGAGAAAAAAATGTAGTTCTTGCGCCCAAAATGAAACCAAGCTCTGGTTGGGCTGTCGCATATCATTGACTTTTGAAGGCCCACAAAGATAAAAGAGGCCTAGAAAATAGTGCATGTGTTGGCTATGTTTTTTTGCTACCAACAAGTCAACAATGAGCGTTTTGGTTCATGCAATATGGCCACAAACAAGTAAAAAATGGGCTACCCATCAAAAACTATTTTCATCATGCCAAATGGCCATATATAGTTCAAAAATTAGCTTCTCTTTGTTCATACAATATATATAGCCATGAACAATTCAACTTTTTTGCTTCTTTTTCTTCTTCTATTCTACATCAATGTGGCTCATTTTTCTAGCTTTAGTTTCCTTTTTGACACCTCAACTGGTCCATTTGCCGCGCGTGACAAAATTTGGAAATATAAGGGCCAAATTTATTTTCAATATGCAAAATGGCCACAAACTAATCAAAAATTAGCTTCTTTTTGTTCATACAATATATATGGCCACGAACAATTCAAAAAAATATCTTATTTTTCTTCTTCTTTTCAACATCAACATGGCTAATTTTTTTAGCTTTAGTTTCCTTTTTTACACCTCAAGTAGTGCATTAGCTGCGCATGCCAAAAGTTGGAACCAATAAAATATAAGGGCCAAAATTATTTTTCATCATACAAAATGGCCACAAACTATTCAAAAATTAGCTTCTTTTTATTCATACAATATATATGGCCACGGATAATTCCAAAAATGTAGCTTTTTTTCTTCTTTTCAAAATCAACATGGCCCATTTTTCTAGCTTTAATTTTCTTTTTGACACCTCAACTATGCATTAGCCGCGCGTGCCAAAACTTGGAACCAATAAAATATAAGAGCCAAAATTATTTTCATCATGCAAAATGGCCACAAGCTATTCAAAAAATAGCTTCTTTTTGTTCATACAATATATATGGCCCAATGCAAAAAATAGCTTCTTTTCTTCTTCTTTTCAAAATCAACATGGCTCATTTTTCTAGCTTTAGTTTCCTTTTTGACACCTCAACTAGTGCATTAGCCGCGCGTGCCAAAACTTGGAACCAATAAAATATGAGATCCAAAATACAAATATCACACAACTTGGAGGGAGTGACATTTTTCCATATTTTTAGACAAGATTTATTTTTTAAGTATCCAACGCATGCTAGTTTTCATCGATCTAGTATAAGGAGAGGTTACAAAAACGATCAAGTGATCGGGATGTTAGGAGAGAGTTTACATGTAGCCGTCTAGGGCTAGGCTACGACACCATATCCATCTAGTGATATCTCACGTAAAATAAGGGTACAACCAGTGACATATAAAAGTAGCAAGCATAACACAAATGACCAACAACATAACAAATAAAAGTATCAAGCATAACATAGTTCATAGATAATACATGATAGGGATCCCAACATAGATATAAAGTTCACGGTACAACCAACGACATAAGATAGTAATATATAAAAATCCCTAACACCCTAGGGCAAGACAAGCTTCATGAGACCCGGCCTTCACCATCATCTTCACTGCGTCTCCTCCTCTTCACTGCTCCTCCTTGATGTCGTCCTCGCCGAGGTAGTAGGGGAGGCCGTGCATACCGTCGCGGGTGGGGAAGGTGCTATCGAAGTCAATGAAGATGTTGTAGGTGGTGAATGTGATGAACTTGCACCCACACCAAAACACCTTGCCGCGGAGGTAGTACGCATCAAACTTGTTGGTGAAGTTAACGAGGAGCCCTGTCGGTGCAGTGCTGGATTTTGGACGCACGTCCTCTAGTCGGAACATCACCAGTGAGCCCGTCGGGATGTGGGAGAAGCCCGCACCGAGGAATGCTACTGCAACAAAAGACCTTCCAACGGCGCTAGAAACAAGCATACTGACGGGAGACTATTCTTGTCTTGATACTCCTCAGCAACGGCACCAGGAATCCTTATGCTACGGCTACGCCTTTAGGGACTTCCTATGCAAATATGCAAAGGATTTCTCCCGTGGCCTTGGAGCCTTGCGTTGGTGTTCCCTCGAAGAGGAAAGGGTGATGTAGCACAGCGGTGTAAGTACTTCCCTCAGTTTTGAGAACCAAGGTATCGATCCAGTGAAGGAATATCACAAGTACCTGCACAAACACAAAGAGCTTGCTCCCAACGCTATGAAGGGGTTGTCAATCCCTTATAGATTGTTTGCCAAGTGAGAACTGAAAGCAACAAAGAAACAAAGCAAAGTAAAAGCAAAAGTGGAAATGATAGGCGTGAATAGACCCGGGGGCCGTAGTGTTCACTAGTGGCTTCTCTCATGAAAGCAAGTAAACGGTGGGTGAACGAATTACTGTCAAGAAATTGATAGAACCGCGCAAAGTCGTGACGTTATCTATGGCAATGATTATATCTATAGGCATCATGTCCAAAACAAGTAGACCGATACTTTCTGCATCTACTACTATTACTCCACACGTCGACCGCTATCGAGCATGCATCTAGTGTATTAAGTTCATGAGAACAGAGTAACGCCTTAAGCAAGATGACATGATGTAGATGGACAATCTCATATCTACGACAAATCCCATCTTGTTACCCTTGATGGCAACAACACGATGCGTGCCTTGCTGCCCTTTCTGTCACTAGGAAAGGTCACCACACGGTATGAACCCAAAACCAAGCACTTATCCCATTGCAAGAATCATATATCTAGTTTGCCAAACAAAACCCAAGACTCGGAGAGACTTACAAGGATATCAAATCATGCATATAAGAAATCAGCAAAGACTCAAATATATATCATAGATAATCTGATCACAAATCCACAATTCATCGGATCTCGACAAACACACCGCCAAAGAGGATTACATCGGATAGATCTCCATGAAGATCATGGAGAACTTTGTATTGAAGATCCAATAGAGAGAAGAAGCCATCTAGCTACTAACTACGGACCCGTAGGTCTGAAGTGAACTACTCACGAGTCATTGGAGGGGCGATGATGTTGATGAAAAAGCCCTCCAACTCCAAAGTCCCCTCCGGAAGGGCACCGGGAAGGGTCTCCAGATGAGGTCTCACGGAAACGGAAGCTTGCGGCGGCGGAAAAGTGTTTTTGTGGACGCCCTGATTTTTTCTCGATTTTTAGGGAATTCATAGCCCAAAGACCTTGGGCAGGGGAGCGCCAGGGGGGCCACAAGCTTGGTTGCAACGGCCTCCCCCCTGGCCGCGGCAACAAGGCTTGTGGGCCCCCTGTGGTCCCACTTGCTTGGCCCTCAAGCCTCTCGATCTTCTTCCGTTTTGGATAAAATCATTTTGGGGATTTTATTCCGTTTGGACTCCGTTCCAAAACCACATCAGAAAAGAGTCAAAAACACACAAAAAACAGGAACTGGCACTTGGCACTGAATTAGTAAGTTAGTCCCAAAAAAGATATAAAAGGTAAACAAAACATCCAAAGTTGACAAGATAACAGCGTGAAACCATCAAAAATTATAGATACGTTTGAGACGTATCAAGCATCCCCAATCTTAACTCCTGCTCGTCCTCGAGTAGGGAAGTGATAAAGAATGATTTTTTGATGCTTTCATGCTACCTCGCATAGATGTCCTTTGTAACTCCTCTTATGTGACGTGAATGTTCAGATCCATTAGATTCAATAATACTTCAAGCAAACTAGCAAGGTAATCATGAACTTTCAAAATAACAAGGCCAAAAGAAAGTTATCCCTACAAAATCATATAGTCTGGCTATGCTCTATCATCATTGCACAACGAATTTAAATCATGCACAACCCCGGTATTGGCCAAGTAATTGTTTTCACACCTTTACTTTCTCAAACTTTTCAACTCTCACGCAATACATGAGCGTGAGCCATGGTTTTAGCACTATAAGTGGTGTGGAGTGTGGTGCAGGTTGCAAGAAAAACAAGGAGAAGATGGTCACATTAACTAGGCATATCAATGAGTTGTGGAGATGCTCATCAATAGATATTAATGTGAATGACTAGGGATTGCCATACAAATGATGCACTAGAGCTAAGAGTATGTGAAAGCTCTTAAAGAAAACTAGTGGGTGTGCATCCAACTTGCTTGCTCACGAACACCTAAGGCAAATTTGAGAAAGCCTATCATTGGAATATACAAGCCAAGTTATAAAATGAAAATTTCCCACTAGCTATATGGTGGTGACAAAACTAAAGACTCTCAATCATGAAGATCATGGTGCTTAATATGCACAAGTGTGGAAAGGTGGTAGCACTGTCCCTTCTCTCTTTTTCTCTCATTTTTTTATTATTTTGAATGGGCTCTTTGGCCTCTTCTCTTTTTTTTGGTGGACATCTTTGGCCTCTTTTATTTCCTCACATGGGACAATGCTCCATCAATGATGATCATCACACTTTCAACTCAAAACTTAGAGCAACGATGACTCTATATGCAATGCCTTTGGTAGTATACCATGACAATGATCTGCCATGGCATGGACATTAATGGAACATCATGCTAGATATCTTCCGATCGTGCAATGGCAATGTAGATGTGGTGGCACATGTCATGGTGTTAGTTGCATGGCAATATATCTCGGCATGACTTTGGAAAAGCCATAGTAGGTAGGTATGGTGGCTGTTTTGAGGGAGGCTAACGATGGGTTTTGTGCACCGGCGAAAGTTGCACAGCACTAAAGAAGATAATGATGGTGGAAGGTGAAAGTGCATCTAAACCATGGACTCAACATTAGTCATGAAGAACTCATATACTTGTTGCAAAAGTTTTATTAGTAATCGAAACAAAGCATTCAACGCTTACTCCTAGGGGAAGGGTTGGTAGATATAAACCATCGCGCGATCCAGACCGCCACACAAAGGATGACAATCAAAAGACTAATCATGCTCAGACTTCATCACATAGCGGTTCACCATACGTGCATGCTACGGGAATCACTAACTTCAACACAAGTATTTCTAGATCCACAACACCTTACTAATATAACTTCAATATTACCATAACCACAACTCAAAACTAGTTGAGATGAATCAAACTTCTCTAACTATTCAATGCACATGAAGGTGGAAGTTTTTGTATCCTTTTGGATAACTACCCCTTTTGAGACTACTTTCATAGCATAGATCAACTACCAAGCCACGCACCGCCGTGCTCTAAAAGGTATAAGTGAAGCATATAGAGCAAAAGCATCTAGCTCAAAAGATATAAGTGAAGCACATGTGAGCTGAATTGTCTACCAAAGGATACAAGTGAAGCTCGACAAAATGACGGTGAGTGCATGTCTCTCTCTCTCTAGGTGTGCAGAAAGGATTATTGTGACACAACAAAAATAAAAGACTCCTACGATACAAGACGCTCCAAGCAAAACACATAACATGTGGTGAATAAAAATATAGCCCCAAGTAACGTTACCGATGGATTGAAGACGAAAGAGGGGATGCCTTCCCGAGGCATCCCCAAGCTTAGGCTTTTACGGCATCCTTGAATCATCTTGGGGTGCCTTGGGCATCCCCAAGCTTGAGATCTTGCCAATCTTTATCTTTTTATCTATAAGAACTTCACCAAAAACTTGAAAACTTCACAACATGAAACTTAAACAGAAACTCGTGATAACATTAGTATAAGAAAGCAAACCGCCACTTCCTTAGGTACTGTAGCAAACTTAAATTCTACTTATGTTGATGTTGGGTTACTGTATTTTCAATCTTCCATGGCTAATACCCCCCGATACTATCCATAGTTTCATCAAACTAAGCAACCAACACAACAAAAACAGAATTTGTTAACAGCAGACCAGTCTGTAGCAATCTGTATACTTCGTATATTTCTGGTACTTCCAAAATTCGGAAAAATTATGACAGTCTGTAGAATTTGCGTAGCAATCGACAGCAAAAAGAATCAACTCAAAATCTCTTACAGAACAAAAAAGAAAATTCTTTTCGTGAGCAGAAAGTTTCTGTCTTTTCCAGCATGACCAAACGATCATCCCCAAGACTAATCATAACGGTTTTGCTTGGCACAAACGCAAAAAGAAACACAAAAATAACAATCATAACAGAATTACGAAAGTTTGGAAAACACAAAACAGAAAGAAAAAAGGATAGATTCGTTGGGTTGCCTCCCAACAAGCGCTATTGTTTAACGCCCTTAGCTAGGCATAAGGTGATGGAATCACGTATAGTCATCCTTGGTTCTCAAACCATAAGTAGTGTGATCATTTATCATATTAAGATCTTCATCTTTATTGGATGACTCACCACTAACTTTAGGAACAAAAACAGACTTGACGGTCTTTTTGAGAGTGAGATTTGGAGTATTTTGCACAACGACAAAAGCGGAACCCAAGTTGGTTATGACATCCTCTAGTTTGCCAATTCTAGAGGAATCATTAACTCTAGGTTCCTTCTCCCTTAAATTTTTCAACATTTCCCACTTTGGATCCATACTGAGTAATTTGATTGTGGATCTTTCTATCCAAACCCTCAATAAGTTCAATGTGGCAGTTTTGTTTTCAATAGCGTCAAGCCTTTGCATCACGTGTTCCAAGGTTAAGGTAGTTCCATTAACCATGAGCGGGGGTGAACCTACCAAATTCATGATAGCTCCATAGGAGTCAACATTATGGCTCCCCAAAATATTCCCGCCTACGATGGTATCAAGAATATACCTATTCCAAGGAGATATTCCAACATAAAAACTGCGAAGAAGAACGGTAGTGGACTGCTTACGAGTAGATCTACTCTGAGCATTGCAAATCCGGTACCAAGCGTCCTTTAAATTTTCTTCCTCATTTTGCCTGAAAATGAGAACTTCGTTCTCAGGGTTATCTTTTGGAGTAGTGGGTCTAGCCACTGATGGACTATCCCACACACAAACGAGCAGGAAGTAACCGAGTGAAGCGGGCAAAAGAGAACGGCAAAGGAAGACAGCAAAAAGGCAAAAGGCAAAAGAAAACGGCAAAGGAGAAAGGCAAATGAAAACGGCAAATGTGAAGTGGGGGAGAGGAAAACAAGAGGCAACTGGAAAAAAAAGGTAAATGCAAGAGATGAATTTGTGAGACCTACTTGGATAGATCTCTCCTTCCCCGGCAACGGCGCCAGAAATACTTCTGCTACTGCAACAAAAGACCTTCCAACGGTGCCAGAAACAAGCGTGCTGACGGGAGACTATTCTTGTCTTGATACTCCTCAGCAACGGCACCAGGAATCCTTCTACTACGGCTACGCCTTTAGGGACTTCCTAGGCAAATATGCAAAGGATTTCCCCCGTGGCCTTGGAGCCTTGCGTTGGTGTTCCCTCGAAGCGGAAAGGGTGATGTAGCACAGCGGCGGTAAGTATTTCCCTCAGTTTTGAGAACCAAGGTATCGATCGAGTGAAGGAATATCACAAGTACCTGCACAAACACAAAGAGCTTGCTCCCAAAGCTATGAAGGGGTTGTCAATCCCTTATAGATTGTTTGCCAAGTGAGAACTGGAAGCAACAAAGAAACAAAGCAAAGTAAAAGCGAAACTGGAAACGATAGGTGTGAATAGACCCGGGGGCCGTAGTGTTCACTAGTGGCTACTCTCATGAAAGCAAGTAGACGGTGGGTGAACGAATTACTGTCGAGCAATTGATAGAACCACGCAAAGTTGTGACCTTATCTATGGCAATGATTATATATATAGGCATCACGTCCATAACAAGTAGACCGATACTTTCTGCATCTACTACTATTACTCCACACGTCGACCGCTATCGAACATGCATCTAGTGTATTAAGTTCATGAGAACAGAGTAACGCCTTAAGCAAGATGACATGATGTAGATGGACAATCTCATATCTACGACAAAGCCCATCTTGTTACCCTTGATGGCAACAACACGATGTGTGCCTTGTTGCCCTTTCTATCACGGGGAAAGGTCACCACACGGTATGAACCCGAAACCAAGCACTTCTCCCATTGCAAGAATCATAGATCTAGTTGGCCAAACAAAACCCAAGACTCGGAGATACTTACAAGGTTGTCAAATCATGCATATAAGAAATCAGCAAAGACTCAAATATATATCATAGATAATCTGATCACAAATCCATAATTCATCGGATCTCGACAAACACACCGCCAAAGAGGATTACATCATATAGATATCCATGAAGATCATGGAGAACTTTGTATTGAAGATCCAAGAGAGAGAAGAAGCCATCTAGCTGCTAACTACGGACCCGTAGGTCTGAAGTGAACTACTCACGAGTCATTGGAGGGGCGATGATGTTGATGAAGAAGCCCTCCAACTCCAAAGTCCCCTCCGAAAGGGCACCGGGAAGGGTCTCCAGATGAGATCTCGCAGAAACGGAAGCTTGCGGCGGCGGAAAAGTGTTTTCGTGGACACCCTGATTTTTTCTGGATTTTTAGGGAATTTATAGGCCAAAGACCTAGGGCAGGGGAGCGCCAGGGGGCCACAAGCTTGGTTGCCGCGGCCTCCCCCCTGGCCGCGGCAACCGGGCTTGTGGGCCCCCTGTGGGCCCACTAGCTTAACCCTCAAGCCTCCCGATCTTCTTCCGTTTTGGAAAAAAACATTTTGGGGATTTTATTCCATTTGGACTCCGTTCCAAAATCAGATCTGAAAAGAGTCAAAAACACAGAAAAAACAGGAACTGGCACTTGGCACTGAATTAATAAGTTAGTCCCAAAAAATATATAAAAGGTAAACAAAACATCCAAAGTTGACAAGATAACAGCGTGAAACCATCAAAAATTATATATACGTTTGAGATATATCAAGGAACCATTGGGATAACTCCCTTGCACCCCTCTAGCGTGAGATTGCCCACACGCGGAGCATGGTCTCCATGACGACGCGAGCGAGATACCGCCTCTCTGGCAGGGTCGGTGGCAGATCGAATGTGGGGCCGTAGTACTTCATCCTTGCCTTCCTTCGAGAGAGCTTTGAATTTGGGGGAAGAAGAGAGAAGGGGCGGTGCAGATGGATATGTGTAGAATAGGTGGAGGGGTGGGTGGTTTAAGTAAAGGCACTAGCCGCGCTCTAGATTTTCTAGGTTCAAATGAGCCGCGTGAGTCAGTATGCCACTTTGAAATGGTTTTAATTACCATGCTGAATCGATGCGAGTGGATCGAGAAGGCTCAACGATGCTCTAAATGGAGGATACACGCGTGCGAGAAGAGGCGAACCAGCAGCAGCGACCATCACTGCGCCTGTGGTGGCTCGCATACAGGAAAGTGGCTCGGACAGCGCATCATGGTGTCGCGCATCGGCGCATGCAAGCGGGGCTACCTGGGTATGTCGTGCATCCATGGCAGGCTTCTATCGTGGTGGCGCACGCACGCGTTTCATGCAACGGTGCAACAGTCCAAGGAAACCACGGACCAATGGTCAAACAGCGATATCGTCCAACGCGGCCCCACTAGCCAGGTCCAACGGGCGATAGAGTCCAGCGCGGCCCCACTCATGAGAGTTAACGATCAATGGTTTGACCCGAGGCATCATGTGCTGTGACTATTTGTGAGAGTTTTGGACAAGGGAGTGGGGAGAAGTGAGAAAAATTTAAGAGCACGGGGATGAATGAGTAGGGCTAAGGAACCAGTGGCACATATATAAAAATCCCTAGAATTATAGATAATATGACATTAATACTTCATAAATTATAGATATTTTGGAGACATATGAGATACGTTGGAGATGTATCAACCAACAAGAGGGTTAGTGACTCCTTGAACTAGTGCATGATGTTGAAGTTGTTTGCACAAGTCCGTGCCATCAAGTGAAATGTGAGTGAATTTTGTTGGTAGAGTCACCACCAAGAACTCTCTAGTTCTTCTTCTTGGGGATCCACATCAACTTGACGGGAATCCTTGGAGTTGAAGTAGCACTTGATCAATTAGAGCTTTTAGTAGACTTGGGAACCCGCTTGACCTTACCTTGAGGTAGGTCTTCAAATGAGTCGGTCTCCTCTTGAAGCTTGTCCTTTACTTTTATTTTGTGGTCTTGTGCCAAAAGATCATCTTTACTTTGTGTCTTCTTAAAGAGAGTAGGATCATACTTCTCTTTTTGAGGGACAAACTTTGTCTTGGGATATTGATCTTCCTCACATTCAACTTCATTGGTATTGAACTTTCATTCAAAACCAACACCTTTGTGTTTCCAGTATCATCCTTGCTTTCGTACAATTTCCCAGAATTGCTTGCTTCCCGCAAGACTTTTGTAGACATCTTTCTCTATAATTAATTTCAATAAATTGTTTTCTTGCTCAACTTTAACTTGTCTAAGAGAATCATTAGTGGAATCCATGGAAATACTAGAAGCAATATCTTTAGATTTAGCATTTTTATTGTTGCTACTCAATAAAGAACTTTTCTTTCCATTGTTACTAGTTTGCTTAGATTTAACTTGTGGCATAAAAGTAGACATGAGAAGTTGTTTGGCAATGTGTGAATATTTATTTTTCCGAAGATTGTCATTGATAGCTTTAAGAAACCCGGGCTCTTTCTCTAAGGTTAGCTTCTCGAAGCATAACTTCTCATGAGTTCTTTGGATCTATCTATGATCTCCTTGAGTAGATTCATGAGCTAACTTGAGAGTGTTTAGCTATTTATTTAAGCGCTCAATTTCCTTCATAGCATTATCAAGAAATTCATATTGAGTATCATGATTACTAGCAAGTTCATTGTGACTAACATCACTAGTTTTATCATAGAGCAACTCATCACCTAGCAAGTCATACTCGTCACAATTAAAGCCAATGAATTCGGTGTGTAATACCTTGGGGCCTTTGGCCATCAAAAAACTTCCAATTCCTCCATTTAGTGAGTCGAATAAATCATAGGACACTACTGGAATTTAGTTATTTGCCGTTAGCTTCTTCTTTGTCGTCTGCTGGCTGATGGCAAAGACCCTATTTGCCGTCAGTCACCAAAAACGGACGGCAAAGAGCAGACTGATGGCAAAGATCCTCTTTGCCATCAGTCGGATCTTTGCTGTCTGCTGGCGCACGGCGAAGAGAAGGAGGGCAGACGGCAAAGAGCGCGGGGCGGCCCACCACACACCCCCTTCCACCCCATAACGTGTGCTCTCTTTGTCGTCTGACCTCCTGCTCTTTGTCGTCGGGGGGCGGACGGCAAAGAGAGGGCCCCCCTAACGGCCGTCTCCCCCACCCCACGTCCCCCTGTCTCTGATAGCAGGCCGGTTCCTTGCCCCCTCTCTCTGTCCCTCTCACCCTCTCTCTGCCCCCACCCACCCCACCGCCGCCTCCCTTCTGCCCGCCCCAGCACCGTCGCCACCCCTCCTCCGGGCCCCCTCTGCCTGCCCCGACGCCACCACCCCTCCTCCTGGCCCCCTCTGCCTGCCCCGACGCCACCTCCCCTCCGCCCGCCCCAGCGTCGCCTCCCCTAGCCCGCCCGAGCGACGTCGCCACCCCTCCTCCCCGCCCCAGTGCTGCCTCCCCTCCTCCGGCTTCCCCTCCTCCCCGCCCCCTCCTCCGGCATCCCACCACCCCGGCCCCTCCTCCGGCCTCCCCTCCTCCCCGCCCCCTCCTCCGGCTTCCCCTCCTCCCCGCCCCCTCCTCCGGCCTCCCCTCCTCCCCTTCCCCTCCTCCGGCTTCCCCTCCTCCCCGGCTGCCCACCGCCCAGGCTGCCCCTCCTCCCCGGCTGCCCACCGCCCCGACTGCCCACTGCCCTCCTATTAGAGGTGAGTTTGTTTTTTGTTTTTTGTTATTTGATTAGATTTAGTTAGTTAAGTTAGTTGATTTATTTAGTTGATTTAGCTAGGTTATTTGTTATTTGTTAATTTAGAGGTAGATTCTATTTTGTTAATTAGTGCTAGGTAGAATAAAAGAAGAATAAGTAGATAAGGGAAGAAGAATAAGAAGAAGAGGAGGAGGAGGATAAAAAGAAGAAGAAGAAGAAGAAGAAAAAGAGGAGAGAGGAGAAGAATAAAGAAGACGAAAATGGAAAAGACGGAAGAACAAGAAGAAGAAGAGGGAGATGGAAAAGAAGGAAGAAGAAGAAGAAGAAGAAAATGAAGGAAGGAAGAAGAAGAAGAACAAGAAAAGGAAGAGGACGGAAAAAGATGATGAAGAAGAAAATAACACCCTGACACCCCCGACACGATGCCCGAAACCCCGACACGACATCCTAACGATACCCTGGCAGAAAACTCCGCGCGGCTGTTAATACACCGCCCCGACGCCACTCACCCCCAACCCCCGGCTTCCCACCGCTCCGGCTGCCACGCCTTCTGAGGTGGAGGCTACACAGTCTCCGCCACCACCCCAAGTTGATTCACCTGAGCACGGGACTTCTAGGGTGGATTCGTCTGAGGTGGAGGCTACACGGTCTCCGGTTCACGATCCTCGGGTCGACGAACCTTCGACCCACGAGACTCGTGTCCCAGAGGCTTCGTTCCAAGCGACTCCGGAGCAAAGCAGGGATGAGGGTACGTCCCTAGAGACTCAGTGGGATACCTGGGCTGAGCCAAGTGGCCATGCTGATAGCGACGAGGAGCTGGGTGAGGGGGCTACCGTCTACCAGCGTGGTAGTTCGAGGCTCCCGCTTGTGCCGGCGACCCGCGAGCAGAGGTGGTCGATTAAGGCAAATGGGGACAAGTAAGTTAATTTACTCTTATTTAACCTTTTGCCTTCACGTTTTCTCAAATATCTAATGTTTTGGCTTTAATTTGTCATACTGCAAGGGTTGGATTGTTGCCAAGGGTGTCCGCAAGCCCAACAGCATCCTTGGTGTGCTTTGCCGTCAAAATTTCCCAGGGTTTGTTACGTTGCCTGGTCGGGAGCGAGATGTAGGAATGACCTGGGAGCACTACTTGGGTGCCCCGGCCCCGCCGGAGGTGGAGATCGACGGTGTTTTGTGCCACACGAGGGCCGACATGGGGATCCGACAGTTCTGGGTAATTTCTCCTTCACACAATTATAAATCAACCATAGCTAGTTATTGTATTAATCGGTGTTGTCTCGTTTGCAGACCTACTACAGGTGTGAGGAGGTGTACGAGGAGGACGCGACAAAGGTTATCGAAACCGAATGTCGCCGCCTACTTCAAAACTTTTGGCACGAGGCTCGGGTGCAGGCTGTTCGAGACTACTATGCCTCATCCAACAAAGACTAAATTGGCTAATTATCCTACAAAATGACATAATTATCTTATTTGGTGAAAACATCATAAGAACCTTGGTTTAACTCATTAAAATGACCAATTTAGCTCAAAAATGAACTAATAAGATGAAAATGGCATAAGAACCTTGGTTAGCTCATGAATATTATATACTTAGCTTGGCTTCGACCTAAATGATATAATTAACCAATTTAGCTCCAATATGGCTTAATAAGCATTGTTAGCTCCAAAATGACATGTTTAACCCAAGTTAGCTCCAAAACGACATATAGTTAACTTGGCTTCCACGTAAATGACATAATTAGCTTAGTTAGCTCCAAAATGGCCTATACTTTGCTAAGTTCTCTCCTAAATGACATAATAAGGCTAACTTAGCTCCAAGATGACCTATTCCCCCTAACTTAGGTATTAAATGGCCTATAATTAGCTTAGCTAGATCCAAAATGGCTTAATAAGCATAGTTTGCTCCGGAATGACCTATTTTACCCAAGTTAGCTCCGAAATGGCCTATAGTTAGCTGGGCTTCCACCTAAACGACATGATTAGCTTAGTTAGGTCCAAAACGGTCTATTTAATAAAAAAATACCTGTACTTAGCTAATTATCCTCAAAATGACATAATTAGCTCCGAAAAGGCATATTTAGCTAATTTAGCCCGAAGAACGAGACAAGAGGAGAAGAAAGAGGAAAATTGAAAAGAAGGAAGAAGAAGAAGAAGAGAAGGAGAAGAGAAGAAGAAGGAGAAGGAGAAGGAGGAAGAAGAAGGAGAAGAAGGAGAAGGAGGAGAGAAGCTCCTTCTCCTTCTTCTTCTCCTTCTTCTCCTTCTTCATCTCCTTCTTCTTTTCTTCTTCTTCTCCTCTTCCTTCTCATTCTCCTCCTCCTTCTCCTCCTCCTCCTCCTTCTTCTTTTACTTCTACTTCTCCTTCTCTTCTTCCTTCTTCTCTTTCTCTTCTTCTACATAGCTTAGACTCATCCAACAAAGACTAAATTGGCTAAATATCAAACAAAATGACATAATTAGCTTAGTTAGGTGAAAACATCATAAGAACCTTGGTTAGCTCATTAAAATGACCAATTTAGCTCAAAAATGAAATAATAAGCTCAAAATGGCATAAGAACCTTGGTTAGCTCATGAATATTATATACTTAGCTTGGCTTCCACCTAAATGATATAATTAGCCAATTTAGCTCCAATATGGCTTAATAAGCATAGTTAGCTCCAAAATGACATCTTTAACCCAAGTTAGCTCCAAAACGACATATAGTTAGCTTGGCTTCCACCTAAATGACACAATTAGTTTAGTTAGCTCCAAAATGACCAATTTAATAAAAAAATGGCCTATACTTAGCTAAGTTCTCTCCTAAATGACATAATAAGGCTAACATAGCTCCAAGATGACCTATTCCCCCTAACTTAGGTATTAAATGGCCTATAATTAGCTTAGCTAGATCCAAAATGGCTTAATAAGCATAGTTTGCTCCGGAATGACATATTTTACCCAAGTTAGCTAGGCTTCCACCTAAATGACATAATTAGCTTAGTTAGGTCCAAAATGGTCTGTTTAAAAAAACATGACCTATACTTAGCTAATTATCCTCAAAATGACATAATTAGCTCCAAAAAGGCATAATTAGCTAATTTAGCCCGAAGAAGGGGACAACAGGAGAAGAAAGAGGAAAATTGAAAAGAAGGAAGAAGAAGAAGAAGAAGAAGAAGAAGAGAAGGAGAAGAGAAGAAGAAGGAGAAGGAGAAGGAGGAAGAATGAGAAGAAGGAGAAGGAGGAGAGAAGCTCGTTCTCGTTCTTCTCATTCTTCTTCTCCTTCTTCTTTTCTTCTTCTTCTCCTCTTCCTTCTCCTTCTCCTCCTCCTTCTCCTCCTCCTCCTCCTTCTTCTTTTACTTCTTCTTCTCTTCTTGCTTCTTCTCTTTCTCTTCTTCTAGGTAGCTTAGACTCATCCAACATAGACTAAATTGGCTAATTATCCTACAAAATGACATAATTAGCTTATTTAGGTGAAAACGTCATAAGAACCTTCATTAGCTCATTAAAATGACCAATTTAGCTCAAAAATAAAATAGTAAGCTCAAACTGGCATAAGAACCTTGGTTAGCTCATGAATATTATATACTTAGCTTGGCTTTCACCTAAATGATATAATTAGCCAATTTAGCTCCAATATGGCTTAATAAGCATAGTTAGCTCCAAAATGACATATTTAACCCAAGTTAGCTCCCAAACGACATATAGTTAGCTTGGCTTCCACCTAAATGACATAATTAGCTTACTTAGCTCCAAAATGACCTATTTAAAAAAAATGACCTATACTTAGCTAAGTTCTCTCCTAAATGACATAATAAGGCTAACTTAGCTCCAAGATGACATATTCCCCATAACTTAGGTATTAAATGGCCTATAATCATCTTAGCTAGATCCAAAATGGCTTAATAAGCATAGTTTGCTACGAAATGACATATTTTACCCAAGTTAGCTCCGAAATGACCTATAGTTAGCTAGGCTTCCACCTAAATGACAAAATTTGCTTAGTTATGTCCAAAATGGTTTATTTAATAAAACATGACCTATACTTAGCTAATTATCCTAAAAATGACATAATTAGCTCCAAAAAGGTATACTTAGCTAATTTAGCCCGGAGAAGGGGACAAGAGGAGAAGAAAGAGGAAAATTGAGAAGAAGGAAGAAGAAGAAGAAGAAGAAGAAGAGAAGAAGAAGGAGAAGGAGAAAGAGAAGGAGGAAGAAGAAGGAGAAGGAGGAGAGAAGCTCCTTCTCCTTCTTCTTGTCCTTATTATTTTCTTCTTCTCCTCCTCTTCCTTCTCCTTCTCCTCCTCCTTCTTCTTTTTCTTCTTCTTCTTCTCTTCTTGCTTCTTCTCTTTCTTCTTCTACGTAGGTTATTTTCCCCCAACAAAGACATACTTAGCTAATTATCCTCCAAAATGACATAATTAGCATAGTTAGGTATAAACTTCATAAGAACCTTGGTTAGCTCATTAAAATGACTAATTTATCTCCAAAATGACATAATAAGGTCAAAATGGATTAATAATCATAGTTGGCTACAAAATGACATATTTTATCCAAGTTAGCTCTAGAATGACCTATACTTAGCTAAGTTCTCTCCTAAATGACATAATAAGGCTATGTAGCTCCAAGATGACCTATTCCACCTAACTTAGCTATTAAATGGCCTATACTTAGCTAAGTTCTCTCTGAAATAACATATATATACTTCTTCATCTAGTATTCTTCTTCTAACTTTCTTATTTGTCATTTTGCAGAGTACATTCACTTCACGGGAAGCTTGGATTATATTGATGGAATGCTTGAATATGATTTCTTGTACCATGGCTTCACGGAAGCTTGTATTGAAACTATTCTAGTATATGTATATGTATGAAACTTTGTATGCATGGATGAAACTGGTATAATATATGGTTTGGTACGGATGCAACTTGCATAATATGTATGTACTATGGATGAAAGTTATTTTAATATGGTTATGAGTACGGAAAAAAATTTATTTTTGTCAAATATATATATTTATCCTGATTATTGTGAAAATTGCTCGATATAATATGAAATAAAATAAAAAGGGGTTGTTTTCAGCCTTTGTCGTGTGCCCCCTCATGGCAAAGGGGTGAGGGCAGACGGCAAAGAGGGGAGAGAGAGGGGTTGGGTCCCCCCTTTGCCGTCAGCCCCCTCATGGAAAAGGGGTTAGGGCAGACGGAAAAGAGGGGAGAGAGAGGGGCTGGGTCCCCCCTTTGCCGTCAGTCCCCTCATGGCAAAGGGGTGGGGGCAGACGGAAAAGAGGGGAGAGAGAGAGAGGGGTTGTGTCCCCCTTTGTCGTCAGCCCCCTCATGGCAAAGGGAGGGGGAAGACAGCAAAGAGGGGAGAGAGAGGGGCTGGGTCCCCCCTTTGCCGTTGGCCCCCTCATGGCAAAGGGGGGGCAGACGGCAAAGATGGGAGGCCTGCCGTTAACACTTTACGGGACCGTCTGTGGATTTGCCGTCCCATTTAGTTTGTCGTCTGCCCCCTCATGGCAAAGATTCTTTGCCGTCCGCCTTACAAAAGAAAACGACAAAGAATCTCTTCACCGGATACTTTTTGCCGTCCATTTTGTCGTCTGCTGGCGGACGGCAAAGCCTTTGCTGTCCGTGGTTCCCCCCTTTGTCGTGTGCATGGTAGACGGCAAATTCTCAGATTCCTGTAGTGGGAGTTGGAGGATACGAGTGCTAGTTCAGAAACACCTTCATCTTGACTATAGTCTAAGTCAGACTTCTCTTAGATTGGTTGTCACAGTCGGGTCGGATACCCATTCACCAACGTGAGCTTGAGGTCTTCTTCTTGTATAGCTCTTGGTGTACTTGTATTTCCCCTCTGAATCCTTGCTTCTCTGGGAAAGTCTTCGTTCATATCGATCTTCTTGGTTCCTTCTCCTTCTTCGAGGAGACTCATCTCTTCTACTCCTTGGTGACTCGTCTCTCTTCTTGGAAGGATACATGCACTCATTGAATAATTGTTCAGGTCTTCCACAATTGTAAAAAAATTTGGTCATGACTAGAAGAACAATTATCATTGTATCTTGAGTTGGAGCTTCTTTCATTGTCTCTATTCTTGTAGAACTTATTGAATTTTCTGACCATGAGGCTTATCTCTTCATTAGAAATAAGATTGTCACTTGAAGTTGTGGGAGCATCACTTGTGGCTTTGTAAGCACTACTTGCCTTGTTGTGGAGCTCATCTTTGTCCCTGAGTGACATTTCATGAGCAACAATCCTTCCAATGACTTCTGTGGGCTTGAGAACTTTGTAATTTAGCATCATATGGATTAATGTGCAAAAGGTGTTGTGCTTTTCATCCAAGGCTTTACGGATCTTCTTGATGATGAATTTATCGGTCATCACTTCATCTCCTAAGTCGGAAATCTCACTCCCGATGAGAGCTAGCCTAGGGTACATTTCCGTGACTCCTTCACCATCCTTCATCTTGAACTTGTTAAGCTGACTTTGAAGCACATCCAACTTAGATTCCTTGACGGACCTTTTTCCTTCGTGCATATCAACCAAACTATCCCAAACTTCATTTGCATTTTCAAGGTGACTTATCATGTTGAATTCTTCTCGGCATAAGCAGTTGAATAGAATGTCACATAATTAAGTGTTGTATTGCAACATCTTCAATTATTTCACTGGTGCTTCATGACCTGGTTCTTTTCCAACTACAAATAATTCACCTTGCAAGCCAACATGAACAACAGCCCAAACGGCAGGGTTATGGCTGTTGGGGAACATAGTAATAATTCAAAAAAAATCATACGTGTCACCAAGATCAATCTAGGAGATGCTAGCAACAAAAGAGAGGGAGAGCATCTTCATACTATGAAGATCACTAAGCGGAAGCGTTACTATGAACGCGTTCGATGGAGTCGTACTCGCGGCGATTCAAATCACGGAAGATCCGATCCAAACACCGAATGAACGGTACCTCCGCATTCAACACACGTACAGCCCGGGGACGTCTCCTCCTTCTTGATCCAGCAAGGGTGAAGGATAAGTTGAGGGAGAGCTCCAACAGCATGACGGCGTGGTGGCGGTGGAGCTTGTGGTTCTCCGGCACTGCTTCGCCAAGCGTCGTGGAGGAGGAGAAGAGGAGAGGTAGGGATGCACCAAGTGGGAGGGTTCAGGTGTGTGTGCAGCCCTCCCAACCCTCCTCTATTTATAGGAGGAAGGGGAGAGAGGGCCGGCCACCCTAGGAAACCCTAGGAGGGGGCGGCGGGAGCCCTAGGTGTGGCTTGCCTCCCAAGTTGGAGGGAGGCAGCCCCATGCCCTAGGGTTTTAGCCCTAAGCGCCTTGGGCCCCTTTGGTGGCTCGCACCAGCCCACTAGGGAGCTTGTTTCCTCCCACTTTTGGCCCATGTTGTCATCCGCGATAGGTGGACCCTCCTGGTGGACCCCTGGTACCCTTTCGGTGGTCCCGGTACAATACTGATAAACCCCGAAAAAAATTCGATGACCGAAACTGGACTTCCCATATATAAATATTTACCTCTGGACTATTCCAGAACTCCTCGTGGCGTCCGGGATCTCATCCGGGACTCCGAACAACTTTTGGTAACCACATATACAATTCCCATTACAACTCTAGTGTCACCGAACCTTAAGTGTGTAGACCCTACGGGTTCGGGAGCCATGCAGACATGATCGAGACAGCTCTCCGGCCAATAACCAATAGCGGATATGGTTACCCATATTGGCTCCCACATGTTCCACGATGATCTCATCGGATGAACCATGATTCCAAGGATTCACTCAATCCTGTATACAATTCCCTTTGTCGATCGGTATGATACTTGCCCGAGAATCGATCGTCGGTATCCCTATACCTTGTTCAATCTCGTTATCGGGAAGTCTCTTTACTCGTTCCGCAACACATAATCCCATGGCTAACTCCTTAGTTAGATTGAGCTCATTATGATTATGTATTACCGAGTGGGCCCTGAGATACCTCTTCGTCACATGGAGTGACAAATCCCAGTCTCGATTCATAGCAACCCAACACACACTTTCGGAGATACGTGTAGTGCACCTTTATAATCACACAGTTACGTTGTGACGTTTGATACACGCAAAGCATTCCTACGGTATCCGGGAGTTGCACAATATGTTGGGTCTAAGGAAATGATACTTGACATCAGAAAAGCTCTAGCAGACAAACTACACGATCTTGTGATATGCTTAGGATTGGGTCTTGTCCATCACATCATTCTCCTAATGATGTGATCCCGTTATCAACTAGATCCAATGTCCATACCCAGGAAACCATGACCATCTATTGATCAACGAGCTAGTAAACTAGAGGCTCACTAGGGACATGTTGTGATCTACGTATTCACACATGTATTACAGTTTTCGGTTAATACAATTATAGCATGAACAATAGACAATTATCATGAACAAGGAAATATGACAATAACCATTTTATTATTGCCTCTAGGGAATATTTCCAATAGTCTCCCACTTGCACTAGAGTCAATTATCTAGTTACATTATGATGAATCGAACACCCATAGAGTTTTGGTGTTGATCATGTTTCGCTCATGGAAGAGGTTTAGTCAACGGATCTGCGACATTCAGATCCGTATGTACTTTACAAATATCTATATATCCATCATGAATGTATCCACGAATGGAGTTGAAGCGGCGCTTGATGTGCTTGGTCTTCTTGTGAAACCTGGGCTCCTTGGCTATGGCAATAGCTCCAGTGTTGTCATAGAAGAGAGTCATCGGGCCCGACGCACTGGGAATCACTCCTAGGTCGGTGGTGAACTCCTTCATCCAGACTCCTTCATGCGCTGCTTCGAAGAAGCTATGTACTCCGCTTCACATGTAGATGCCGCCACGACGCTTTGCTTGCAACTACACCAGCTGACCGCCCCACCATTCAAAATATACACGTATCTGGTTTGTGACTTGGAGTCATCTGAATCTATGTGAAGCTAGCATCAACGTAGCCCTTTATGACGAGCTCTTCGGCACCTCCATAAACGAGAAACATATCTTTAGTCCTTTTCAGGTACTTAAGGATATTCTTGACCGTTGTCCAGTGATCCACTCTGGGATCACTTTGGTACCTCCCTACCAAACTTATGGCAAGGTTCACATCAGGTCTGGTACACAGCATGGAATACATAATAGAGCCTATGGCTGAGGCATAGGGGACGATACTCATATTTTCTCTATCTTCTGCCCTGGTCGGGCATTGAGTTATGCTCAACCTCACACCTTGCAATACAGGCAAGAACCCCTTCTTGGACTTATCCATATTGAACTTCTTAAATATCTTATCAAGGTATGTGCTTTGTGAAAGATCAATGAGGCGTTTCGAGCTATCTCTATAGATCGTGATGCCTAATATGTAAGCATCTTCTCAAAGGTCCTTCATTGAAAAACACATTCAAATAGGCCTTTATGCCTTCCAAAAGTTATATATCATTTCCCATCAACAATATGTCATCCACATATAATATGAGAAATGCTACACAGCTCCCACTCACTTTCTTGTAAATACACGCTTCTCAAACCCAAACACTTTGATCACTTCATCAAACCGAATGTTCCAACTCCGAGATGCATGCACTAGCCCATAGATGGAGCGTTTGAGCTTGCATACCTTGTTAGCATTTTTAGGATCGACAAAACCTTCCGGCTGGATCATATACAATTCTTCCTTAATAAAACCATTAAGGAATGCTGTTTTGACGTCCATTTGCCATATCTCATAATCATAAAATGCGGCAATTGCTAACATGATTCAGACGGACTTCAGCATCGCTACGAGTGACAAAGTCTCGTCGTAGTCAACTCCTTGAACTTGTCGATAACCCTTAGCGACAAGTCGAGCCTTATAGATGGTCACATTACCATATGCGTCGGTCTTCTTCTTAAAGATCCATTTATTTTCTATGGCTCGCCGATCATCGGGCAAGTCCACCAAAGTCCATACTTTGTTCTCATACATGGATCCTATCTCGGATTTCATGGCTTCAAACCATTTGTTGGAATCCAGGCCCGCCATCGCTTCTTCATAGTTCGAAGGTTCACCATTGTCTAACAACAAGATTTCCAGCACAGGGTTGTCGTACCACTCTGGTGCGGAACGTGTCCTTGTGTACCTACGAAGTTCGGTAGTAACTTGATCTGAAGTTTCATGATCATCATCATTAACTTCCTCTCTAGTCGGTGCAGACAACCGAGAAACATTTTCTTGCACTGCGCTACTTTCCTGTTCGACATGAGGTATAGTTGCCTCATCGAGTTCTACTTTCCTCCCACTCACTTCTTTCGAGAGAAACTCTTTCTCTAGAAAGGATCCATTCTTGTCCACAAAGATCTTGCCTTCGGATCTGTGATAGAAGGTATACCCAATAGTTTCCTTAGGGTATCCTATGAAGACACACTTTTCCGATTTGGGTTCGAGCTTTTCAGGTTGAAGTTTCTTGACATAAGCAACGCATCCCCAAACTTTCAGAAATGACAAATTAGGTTTCTTCCCAAATCATAATTCATACGGTGTCGTCTCAAGGATTTAGAAGGTACCCTATTTAAAGTGAATGCGGTAGTCACCAATGCATATCCCCAAAATGATAGTGGTAAATCAGTAAGATACATCATAGATCGCACCATATCCAATAGAGTGCGATTACAATGTTCAGACACACCGTTACGCTGAGGTGTGCCAACCGACGTGAGTTGTGAAACAATTCCACATTTCCTTAAGTGCGTGACAAACTCATGACTCAAATATTCTCCTCCACGAGCAGATAGTAAGAACTTTATTTTCTTGTCACGTTGATTCTCTACCTCACTTTGAAATTCCTTGAACCTTTCAAAGGTCTCAGACTTGTGTTTCATTAAGTAGACATACCCATATCTGCTTAACTCATCAGTGAGGGTGAGAACATAACGATAGCCACCGCGGGCCTCAACGCTCATTGGACTGCATACATCGGTATGTATTATTCCCAACAAGTTTGTTGCTCGCTCCATTGTTCCAGAGAACGGAGTCTTAGTCATCTTTCCCATGAGGCACGGTTCGAACGTGTCAAATGATTCAAAATGAAGAGACTCCAAAAGTCCATCTGTATGGAGTTTCTTCATGCATTTGACACCGATATGACCAAGGCGGTAGTGCCACCAGTATGTGGGACTATCATTATCAACCTTACATCTTTTGGTACTCACACTATGAATATGTGTAACATCACGTTCGAGATTCATTAATAATAAACCATTGACCAGCGGGGCATGACCATAAAACATATCTCTCATATAAATAAAACAACCATTATTCTCAGATTTAAATGATTAGCCATCTCGCATCAAACGAGATCCCAATACAATGTTCATGCTCAAAGTTGGTACTAAATAACAATTATTGAGGTTTAAAACTAATCCCTAAGGTAGATTTAGAGGTAGCGTGCCGACGGCGATCACATCGACCTTGGAACCACTCCCAACGTGCATCGTCACCTCGTCCTTTGTGAGTCTCCACCTATTCCGCAGCTCCTGTTTTGAGTTACAAATGTGAGCAACTGCACCGGTATCAAATACCCAGGTTCTACTACGAGCGCTGGTAAGGTACACATCAATAACATGTATATCATATATACCTTCGACGTTGCCGGCCTTCTTATCCGCTAAGTACTTGGGGCAGTTCTGCTTCCAGTGACCGTTTCCGTTGCAATAATAGCACTCAATCTTAGGCTTGGGTCCATTTTTGGGATTCTTCTCGGCAACTGGTTTACCAGGCGCGGCAACTGATTTGTCGTCCTTCTTGAAGTTCTTCTTACCCTTGCCTTTCTTGAAACTAGTGGTCTTATTCACCATCAACACTTGATGTTCCTTTTTTATTTCCACCTCTGCTGATTTCAGCATTGAATACAACTCGGTAATGGTCTCCTCCATCCCTTGCATGTTGTAGTTCATCACAAAGCTCTTGTAGCTAGGTGGAAGCGACTGGAGGATTCTGTCAATAACCGAGTCATCCGGAAGATTAACTCCCAGCTGAGACAAGCGTTTGTGCAACCGAGACATTTTGAGTATGTGCTCGCTGACAAAACCATTTTCCTCCATCTTACAACTGAAGAACTTGTCGGAGACTTCATATCTCTCGACCCAGGCATGAGCTCGGAAAACCAGTTCCAGCTCTTGGAACATCTCTTATGCTCCATATTTCTCAAAACGCTTTTGGAGCCCCGGTTCTAAACTGTAAAGCATGTCGCACTGAACCAGGGAGTAATTATCACTACGCGACTGCCAGGCGTTCATAACGTCTTGATCCGCTGGGAAAATAGGTGCGTCACCTAGCGATGCATCAAGGACATATATTTTCTTGGAAGCTATGAGGATGAGCCTCAAGTTACAGACCCCGTCTGTATAGTTGCTTCCATCATCTTTCAGCTTGGTTTTCTCTAGGAACCCGTTGAAGTTCAGGGGGACATTAGCATGGCCATTGGATCTACAATATAGATTATAAAGACAACTTTAGACTAAGTTCATGATAATTAAGTTCATCTAATCAAATTATTTAATGAACTCCCACTCAGATTGACATCCCTCTAGTCTTCTAAGTGATACATGATCCATATCGACTAGGCCGTGTCCGATCATCACGTGAGAAGGACTAGTCATCAATGGTGAACATCTCCATGTTGATCGTATCAACCATACGACTCATATTCGACCTTTCGGTCTCTCGTGTTCCGAGGCCATGTATGTACATGCTAGGCTCGTCAAGTCAACCTAAGTGTTCTGCGTGTGTAAATCTGGCTTACACCCGTTCTATGCGAACGTTAGAATCTATCACACCTGATCATCACGTGGTGCTTCGAAACAATGATCCTTCGCAATGGTGCACACTTAAGGGGAACACTTTTCTTGAAATTTTTGTGAGGGATCATCTTATTTACTACCGTCATTCTAAGCACATAAGATGTAAAAACATGATAAACATCACATGAAAATCATAAAGTGAGATGATATGGCGAATATCATCTTGTGCCTTGGATCGCCATCTTCGGGGCGCGGCATGATCACTGTTGTCACCGGTACGACACCGTTATCTCTAGCATCATGATCTCCATCATCGTGTCTTAATGAAGTTGTCTCGCCAACTAGTACTTCTACTACTATGGCTAACGGTTAGAAATAAAGTAAAGTAATAAATCAAGACAACTCCTATGGCTCGTCCCGGTTGTCATACTCATCGACATGCAATTTGTGAATCCTATTACAAGAACATGATCAATCTCATACATCACATATATTTCATCACATCCTTTTGGCCATATCACATCACATAGCATACCCTGCAAAAATAAGTTAGACATCCTCTAATTATTGTTGCAAGTTTTACGCGGCTACTATGGGTTTCTAGCAAGTACGTTTCTTACCTACATCGCAGCCACAACGGTGGCATGCCAATTTCTATTTACCCTTCATAAGGACCCTCTTCATCAAATCCAATCCGACTAAAGTGGGAGATACAAACACCCGCTAGCCACCTTATGCAACAAGTGCATGTCACGCGGTGGAACCAGTCTCACGTAAGAGTACGTTGAAAGTCGGTCTGGGCCGATTCATCCCACAATGCCGCTGAATCAAGATAGGACTAGTAATGGTAAGCAAGTTGACCAAATCATCGCCCACAACTACTTGTGTTCTACTCGTGCATAGAATCTACGCATAGACCTAGCTCATGATGCCACTGTCGCGGAACGTAGTAATAATTCAAAAAAATTCCTACGTGTCACCAAGATCAATATAGGAGATGCTAGCAATGAGAGAGAGGGAGATCATCTTCATACCATTGAAGATTGCTAAGCAAAAGCGTTACTATGAACGCGGTCGATGGAGTCGTACTCGCGGCGATTCAAATCGCGAAAGATCTGATCCAAGCGTCGAACGAACGGTGCCTCCATGTTCAACACACGTACATCCCGGGGACGTCTCCTCCTTCTTGATCCAGCAAGGGTGAAGGAGAAGTTGAGGGAGAGCTCCGGCAGCACGACGGTGTGGTTGCGGTGGAGCTTGTGGTTCTCTGGCAGGGCTTCGCCAAGCGCCGCAGAGGAGGAGAAGAGGAGAGATAGGGCTGCACAAAGGGGGAGGGTTCATGTGTGTGCGTAGCCCTCCCAGCCCTCCTCTATTTATAGGAGGAAGGGAGAGGGGGCCGGCTGAAAGTGCGTTATATCGACTAGAGGGGGTGAATAGGAGATTTTTAGAATTTCATCACTGAGGAAATTCCTTTTGAGGAAATTCCTCACTGATGACTAACTTACAGCGGAAACAGTAAAGGATCAGGAGTGCAAAGTTTCACTACAGCAGATTTTCAGTATGAGGAATGTGAAAACAGATTGCAGAGTAAGCAGGCACGCAGAAAACAGATGAGGATTAACTTGCGTGAAGAATTTGGGGTTGAGGAATTTCAGAGAAAGTCTTTAGCAGATTCTTCAAACAGTGACAGTGAAAATCATCAACACATAATCTAAGGAATATAAAGAGTTGAGGAATTAGAACCCGTTTCGCAGCGAAGGCAGTAGTTGATGACCCAGTTCCAACTCGTGTGACAGTTGTACATCTGGTTTGGAGCGGCTTGGTATTGAAACCAAAAGACACACAGTCCCGGGACACACAGTCTCTACCGTATTCTCCTTGGGCTAAGAACACACAGTCCTCGCCCAACACTCGTGGTAAGTCTTCAGGGCAGACTTCCAAACCCTCACAAACTTGGTCACCCGGCGATCCACAATTGACTGCTGGATTGCTCTAGACCATGACGCCTAACCGTCTGGAGGATGCACAGTCCTCAAAGGTAAAAAGCTTCAGTCCCACACAGGAACAACTTCTTCAGTGATGCTCAATCACTTGGTTCTTGGTTTTTGGTTTGGTGTTCGGGGTATTTCCTCACTGATGAATTTCTCTCGAAGACTCTGAGGAATTTGAGTTGCTCTTATGACAAGTGTCAGTTTCTAACGGAGCAGCCAGCCGGCTTATGATTGTGGGGGTGGCTATTTATAGCCTGGGAGCATCCCGACATGATTTGACACTAATGCCCTTAAAAAATATGACCGTTGGAGTGGATAAGACCAATGATGTGGCGTGGCTATCGAGACGGTCGGGACCCTCAATTGTGAGAGTCCTCATGTCACTCATATTCCTCACTTGAGGCTTTTGGTAGGATTAGGCTTGGGTTGAGCATCATGAGGAAATTCATTCCAATGTGTTACCTTGACCCCCTTTAATAGCACGGTGTTCCTATTACTCAAGTGTGAAGAGAATAAAACAGAAAGAGTAAATCTTCATGCTTCAAAGTCTTCAGAATGATTTTCTTCAGGACACACCGAATTCCTCAATTTCAATATCTTCATGAGGAATGTCAATTTCATCGCAGTTTCTTCGCGATTCAATTCTTCAGCTTCAGACCAATTTCTTCAACCGAAGATATCCATGGAGCTGGTTCCCACCCACTTTCGTCCCATGTGGTCCTCCGGGACAGGTGGACCCCCGGTACCCTTTCGTTGATCCCGGTACAATAACGAGAAACCCTGAAACTTTTCCGGTGACCAAAACTGGACTTCCCATATATAAGTCATTACCTCCGGACTATTATGGAACTCCTCCTGACGTCTGGGATCTCATCCGGGACTCCGAACAACTTTTGGTAACCACATGTACAATTCCCATTACAACTCTAGCGTCACCGAACCTTAAGTGTGTAGACCCTACGGGTTCAGGAACCATGCAGACATGACCGAGACACCTCTCCGGCCAATAACCAATAGCAGTATCTGGATACCCATATTGGATCCCACATGTTCCACGATGATCTCATTGGATGAACCACGATGTCAAGGATTCACTCAATCCCGTATACAATTCCCTTTGGCGATCGGTATGATAGTTGCCCAAGATTCGATCGTTGGTATCCCTATACCTTGTTCAATCTCGTTACCGGCAAGTCTCTTTACTCATTCCACAACACATGATCCCGTGGCTAACTCCTATTTACATTGATCTCATTATGATGATGTATTACCGAGTGGGCCCAGAGATTCGTACAAACCCAACAGACACTTTCGGAGATACCTGTAGTGCACCTTTATAATCACACAATTACGTTGTGACGTTTGATACACCCAAAGCATTCCTACGGTGTGCGGGAGTTGCACAATCTCATGGTCTAAGGAAATAATACTTGACATTAGAAAAGCTCTAGCACACGAACTACACGATTGTGTGCTATGCTTAGGATTGGGTCTTGTCCATCACATCATTCTCCTAATGATGTGATCCCGTTATCAACGACATCCAATGGCCATGGCCACGAAACAATGACCATCTATTGATCAACGACCTAGTCAACTAGAGGCTCACTAGGGACTTGTTCTGGTCTATGTATTCACACATCTATTACGGTTTCCAGTTAATACAATTATAGCATGAACAATAGACAATTATCATGAACAAGGAAATATGATAATAACCATTTTATTATTGCCTCTAGGGCATATTTCCAACAATGGCCAAGAATATGCATTTTCATTTTATGCTTCCAACTAGCAAAGCTTGTACCATCGAAATGTGGACCTCTATGGTGATAGTTTCCCTCACTAGACGTTATACTCTCCTAGGCTCTGAAACCAATGCAATTGAGACCAATGCTCTGATACCACTTATATGATCGAAAGTATGTCTAGAGGGGGGTGATTATACTACTTGACTAAATTAAAACTAAACCTTTTCCCAGTTTTAATAGTAGTAAGTTTTTAGCAATTATATCAAGTCAAGTAACACCCTACACATGCAAGTCTAAGAGTTGAGCAGCGTAAATTAAAGACATTACATATGGAAGTAAAGGAGGGATAAGAGAAATCAAACGCAATGAAGACAAGTTATTTTTAGCGTGGTTCCGGTAGGTGGTGCCATCGTACGTCCATGTTGATGGAGATGTTGTGCGAGTCCACGAAGGATCCACAAAGAAGCAACCATGTCTATGTCATCATGGCTTATGTCCACAAAGGACTCGACTCACTCGGGTAGATATTCATGAAGTAGGCAATTTCATTGCGATTACAAACTTCTTGGTTTAACTCCACGTGTTTTGGAGGCTCCGAGGCGACACCTAACCAATCTAGAAGACACCACTCTCCAAAAGGTAATAGAAGTTGTGTTAATGACGAACTCCTTTCTCTTGTGCTTCAAAAGATAGTCCCCTCAACACTCAATCCCTCTCTCATAGAAATTTTTCTTGGTAGAAGAGGATGATTGGGTGGAAAGAAATTTGTGGAGGCTAGATATCAAGGATCTATTGGTTGTGTGGAATCCCTTGATATCAACACATGACTAGGTAGCTCTCACTCAGAAAAAAGAGTTGTGGAACTGTAGTTTCGTTCTGATGACACTCATTGAGAGTATGTGGTGGTGGAGGAGTATACATATAGCTTTCATAAAAAATACAACCGTTTCAACTTTATTACTCAACTCGGTGACACCGGAATATAATCTGAGTGGTACCCACTAGTGGAAAAGGCTATAGTTTTGGTTTTTCGGTGGGACCTAAAGAAAAAACTCGGTGAGTCCAATTACGTTCAACTTGATCAGCCCCAACGACTAGGATGTTCCAATTGTTTCATCTTGAAGATTTCAGGATTAATCCAATCGAACCGAACAAGTTGGTCACTCCTTTCCGGTGTCACCGAACGTGGTCTCGATAGCACCGAGAAGTTAGGGTTTTGACTTAGTGGCTCTGTCATAGGTAACTTGGTGGCACCGAAATGAAAGATTCGATGGAACCGATTTGGCTTTAGGTTTTGGACATAATATATGTAAGAGTTTAGTTGTGGGTTTTTTGTGGCAACTTTCTAAGCACTTGACCATTCACATCATCATCAACACCTCATCTCGTCTTAATAGTGTTTGCTTCCCTATGCACTCAATGTGATTAAGATCACTTAAACTAAAATAGTCTTGAATCTTTTGCCAATATGTTTTCTTTGCATCATAGTGGTTCCATGCCATATATCCTAGCCATGCCAATAATTGAACTTGAGTGAAATGTACTTAAGAGAAATATTAGTTCAATGACATATATGTTGTTATCTCTATTAAATAATAAAGCAGCGACGGTTTCTAGTCGTGTCATGTCTTTTGATAGAAAGTCCCCTCCTTTTCTGATAATTAACCTTTAGTCCATCGTTAAGTCGGAATGAACTCTTTTTGTGTAGTTTACACAAACCCCCCTAGATTTTAAGCTAATTAACCCGCGGTCTAGATTTAAGTCACAATGAGTCGCTTTTTGTAGTTTTAGATATACGCCCGTGATATCTAGGGTAATCACCCTGCAGTCTATTAAAAATGAATGTATATTTTCAAATAATCATATATTTTAAATCGTAACTCCGACTTTAACATGTTATATATGGAATTTGATTAAAAAATATGTAAAATTTGAATATGATGTCATCTTACATGTTAAATATTTCTAAAATGCTAATTAGAATGCAATGTTAATCATTTGCGCATGATACATCTTTATTTCCTATCAATTTGTATAGCAACATGTAAAATTGAATGTTAATAATTGAGAAAGATTATAATCCTTGGGCATGTTGTAATTGCACCAAATTCTTTGTTTGTACATATTTCATGAGATAAGACCTTAACGTACGTATCATTTCTTTACAAAATCCATGCGCGTACTTACCATTAGACTATACTTTTTTATAATGAATACACAAACATGTTTTATAGGATGTACATACACTTATCAAATTCATGAACATCAGAAGTACATGAATATTTATTTTCAAAATATCATAACTATTCGTATGACAGTCATTTACATTCATAGTGAAATCGACAAGTATAATCTTAATTTGTGTTGCATGAGTTGCACGTGATGGTGATACTATTGGGGAACGTTGCATGGGAAACAAAAAAATTCCTACGCACACGAAGACCTATCATGGTGATGTTCATCTACGAGAGGGAGATCGGATCCACATACCCTTGTAGATCGCTAAGCGGGAAGCGTTAAGAAAAGTGGTTGATGTAGTGGTACAGCTTCGTGATTCAAATCACCATCATCCCATGATCCGTCCCATGATCCGTTCCGATCTAGCGTCGAACGGACGGCACCTCCGCGTTCAGCACACGTACAGCTCGATGACGATCTCCGCCTTCTTGACCCAGCAAGAGAGACGGGGAAGTAGATGAGTTCTCCGGCAGCGTGACGACGTGCCGGTGATGGTGATGATCTGTTCTCCAGGGCTCCGCCCGAGCTCCGCAGAAATCCGATCTAGAGGAAGAACTGTGTGGTATAGGTTTGAGTTGCACGTGGCAAAGTTGTGTCTCAAAAGCCCTACAACCACCAATATATATAAGAGGAGGGGAGGGGCTAGCATTGGGGATCAATGGATCCCCAAGGGCACCGGCCGAAGGGAGGAGGTGGACTCCCACCCCAATTCAGTTTGGGGGAATGAGTCCACTCCTTCCTTCCCACCTCCCTCTTTCCTTTTTTTTCTTTGGTTTTTCTCCTTGTGGCGCCATAGCCCACTTGGGCTGGCCTCACCAGCCCACTAAGGGCTGGTGCGCCACCCTAGTGCTACTAGGCTCACTCCAGGGTGGGTGGGCCCCTCCCGATGAATACCCGGAACCCATTCGTCACTCCCGGTACACTGCGGATAATGCTCGAAATCTTTCCGGAGACCAAATGAAACCATCCTATATATCAATCTTCGTTTCTGGACCATTCCGGAAACCCTCGTGACGTCCGTGATCTCATTCGGGACTCCGAACAACCTTCGGTCACCAACACATATAACTCAACTATACTAAAACGTCACCGAACCTTAAGTGTGCAGACCCTGTGGGTTTGAGAACTATGCAGACATGACCCGAGACACTCCTTGGTCAATATATAATAGCGGGACCTGGATGTCCATAATGGATTCTACATATTCTACTTAGATCTTATCGGTTGAACCTCTGTGACAAGGATTCTTATAATCCCGTATATCATTCCCTTTGTCCTTCGGTATGTTACTTGTCTGAGATTTGATCGTCGGTATATCTATACCTATTTCAATCTCGTTACCGGCAAGTCTCTTTACTCGTTCCATAATGCAAGATACCATGACTTACACTGGAGTCACATTGCTTGCAAGGCTTATATGTGATGTTGCATTACCGAGTGGGCCCCGAGATACCTCTTCGTCACACGGAGTGACCAATCCCAGTCTTGATCCATGCTAACTCAATGGACACCTTCGGAGATACCTATAGAGCACCTTTATAGTCACCCAGTAATGTTGTGACGTTTGATACACACAAGGTCTTCCTCCGGCGTCAGTGAGTTACATGATCTCATGGTCATAGGAATGAATACTTGACACGCAGAAAACAATAGCAACAAAATGACACGATCACATGCTACGTTTATAATTTGGGTCTTGTCCATCACATCATTCTCCTAATGATGTGATACAGTTATCAAGTGACAACACTTGTATATGGCCAGAAAACCTTAACCATCCTTGATCAACTGGCTAGTCAACTAGAGGCTTACTAGGGACATTGTTTTGTCTTTATATCCACACATGCATCTATGCTTTCATTCAATACAATTATAGCATGGATAATAAACAATTATCTTGAAACATGAAATATAATAATAACTATTTTATCATTGCCTCTAGGGCATATTTCAAACAGTCTCCCACTTGCACTACGGTCAATAATCTAGTCTCACCTCGCCATGCGATTTACTTTGGAATGAATCTAACACCCAAACAGTTCTGGTGTTGATCATGCTTCGCTCGTGGAAGAGGTTTAGTCAGCAGATCTGCTATATTCAGATCTGTGTGCACTTTGCAAATATTTACATCCTCTCCTTCGACGTAGTCGCGGATGAGGTTGAAGCGTCGTTTGATGTGTGTGGTCTTCTTGTGAAACCTTGGTTCCTTTGCTAAAGCAATGGCACCACTGTTGTCACAGAACAGCTCGGCACAACTCCAAGATCCGTCATGAACTGCTTCATCCAGACACCCTCAATAGCTGCCTCCGACGCAGCCATGTACTCTGCTTCACATGTAGAATCTGCTATGACACTTTGCTTGGAACTGCACCAGCTTACCGCACCCCCATTAAGAATAAATACGTATCCGATTTGAGACTTAGAGTCATCCGGATCAGTGTCAAAGCTTGCATCAACGTAACCCTTTACGACGAGCTCTTTGTCACCTCCATAAAAGAGAAACATTTCCTTAGTCCTTTTCAGGTACTTCAGAATATTTTTGACCGTCGTCCAGTGATCCACTCCTGGATTACTTTGAAACCTGCCTGTCATACTTATGGCCAGGCTGACGACCGGTCTAGTGCACAGCATTGCAAACATGATAGATCCTATGGCTGAAGCATAGGGGACGGTACTCATCTTTTCTCAATCTTCCACAGTTACTGGACACTGAGTCTTACTCAACTTTATACCTTGTAATACTGGCTAGAACCCCTTCTCGGACTGCTCCATTTTGAACTTCTTCAAAACTTTATCAAGGTATGTGCTTTGTGAAAGTCCTATCAGGTGTCTCAATCAATCCCTATAGATCTTAATGCCTAATATGTAAGCAGCTTCTCCTAGGTTCTTCATTGAAAAACATGTGTTCAAGTAATCTTTTACGCTCTCTAAAAACTCCATTTTGTTTCCAATCAGCAATATGTCATCCACATATAATATTAGAAACGCTACAGAGCTCCCACTCACTTTCTTGTAAATACAAGATTCTCCAACAACTTGTATAAACCCAAATGCTTTGATCACCACATCAAAACACTTATTCCGACTCCGATATGCTTGCACCAGTCCATAAATGGATCGCTGGAGCTTGCATACTTTGTTCGCATTCTTTGGATCGAGAAAACCTTCGGGTTGCATCATATACAACTCTTTCTTAAGAAAACCGTTAAGTGCCAGATTTCATAATCGAAAAATGCAGCTATTGCTAACATGATTCGGACGGACTTAAGCATCGCTACCAGTGAGACCGTCTCATCGTAGTCAACTCCTTGAACTTGTGAAAAACCCTTTGCCACAAGTCGAGCTTTATAAACGGTCACATTACCGTCCGCGTCCGTCTTCTTGTTAAAAATCCATTTGTTTTGAATAGCCTTGCGACCTTCAGGTAATACTTCCAAAGTCCACACTTTGTTTTCATACATAGATCCTATCTCGAACTTCATGGCCTCCAGCCATTTGTTGGAATCCGGGCCCACCATTGCTTCTTCATAATTCGCAGGTTCATTGTTGTCTAACAACATGATTAATAAGACAGGATTACCGTACCACTCAGGAGCATTACATGATCTTATCAACGTGCGAGGTCCGATAGTAACTTTATCTGAAGCTTCAAGATCATAATCATTAGCTTCCTCCTCAACTGGCGTCACTTTGACAGAGGTTTCCCCTGCCCTGCGCCACCATCTAGAGGGAGTAGAGGTTCTACAACCTCATCAAGTTCTATCTTCCTCCCACTCAATTCTTTCGAGAGAAACTCCTTCTCAATAAAATCTCCCTTCTTAGCAAAAAAACACTTTGCCCTCGGATTTGAGATAGAAGGTGTACCCAACTGTCTCCTTTGGGTAACCTATGAAGACGCACTTTTCTGCTTTGGGTTCCAGCTTTTCAGGCTGAAGCTTTTTAACATAAGCATCACATCCCCAAATTTTAAGAAACGACAACTTCGGCCTCTTGCCATACCATAGCTCATATGGTGTCGTCTCAACGGATTTTGACGGTACCCTATTTAAAGTGAATGCAGCTGTCTCTAATGCATAAACCCAAAACGATAACGGCAAATCGGTAAGAGACATCATAGATCGCACCATATCTAACAAACTACGATTACGACGTTCGTACACACCATTACGTTGTGGTGTTCTAGGCGGTGTTAACTGTGAAACGATTCCACATTATCTTAAGTGAGCAACAAACTCGAAACTCAGATATTCGCCCCCTCGATCAGAACGCAGGATCTTGATCTTCTTGTTATGATGATTTTCGTCTTCACTCTGAAATTGCTTGAACTTCTCAAACATTTCAGAGTTCTGCTTCATCAAGTAGATATATCCATACCTACTCAAATCATCAGTGAAGGTGAGAAAATAACGATATCCGCCGTGCGCCTCCACACTCATTGAACCGCACACATCAGTGTGTATGATCTGCACTAAGTCACTTGCATGCTCCATTGTTCCGAAGAACGGAGTCTTAGTCATCTTGCCCATGAGGCATGGTTCACACGTGTCAAGTGATTCAAAATCAAGTGCTCCAAAAGCCCATCGGTATGGAGTTTATTCATGCGCTTTACACCAATGACCGCGGCAGTGCCACAAAGACGTGGCGCTATCATTGTTAACTCTACATCTTTTGGTCTCAATGTTATGTATTTGTGTGTCATGACAATCAAGATTCAATATGAACAAACCCCTCACATTGGGTGCATAACCAAAAAAGATATTACTCGTAAAAATAGAACAATCATTATTCTCTGACTTAAATGAGTAACCGTCTCGCAATAAACAAGATCTAGATATAATGTTCATGCTTAACGCATGCACTAAATAACAATTATTTAAGTTCATAACTAATCCTGATGGTAACTGAAGTGAGACTGTGCTGACGGCGATTGCATCAACCTTGGAACCATTTCCCACGCGCACCGTCACTTCATCCTTCGCCAACCTTCGTTTATTCCGCAGTTCCTGCTTCGAGTTGCAAATATGAGCAACAGAACCGGTATCAAATACCCAGGCACTACTACGAGAGTTGGTTAAGTACACATCAATAACATGTATATCATATATACCTGATTTTTCTTTGGCCGCCTTCTTATCTGCCAAGTACTTGGGACAGTTGTGCTTCCAGTGACCCATCCCCTTGCAATAATAACACACTATTTCCGGCTTAGGTCCAGCCTTGGGTTTCTTTGTCAGATTGGCAACAGTTTTGTCGCTCTTCTTGGATTTACCCTTCTTGCCTTTGTCGTTTCTCTTGAAACCAGTGGTCTTATTGACCATCAACACTTGATGCTCTTTCTGGAGTTCTGACCCAGCGACTTCCAGCATCGCGAATAACTCGCCGAGTGACTTGTTCATCCCTTGCATGTTATAGTTCAACACAAAGCTCTTATAGCTAGGTGGTAGTGATTAAAGAATTATGTCAGTGAGAGCCTCTTGTGGGAGTTCAATCCCCATGTCAGCTAGACGGTTTGAGTACCCAGACATTTTGAGCACATGTTCACTGACAGACGAATTCTGCTCCATCTTGCAAGTATAGAATATATCGGAGGTCTCATACCTCTTGATTCGGGCATTCTTCTGAAAGATAAACTTCAACTCCTGGAACATCTCATATGCTCCATGACGCTCAAAACATCATTGAAGTCCCGGTTCTAAGCCATACAAGACTCCACATTGAACTACTGAGTAGTCCTCCTTACGCGATTGCCAAGCGTTCAAAATATCTTGGTCAGAATTATGCGGGTGGTTCATCTCCTAGCGCAGCATCAAGAACATAATTCTTTTTCACAGCTTGTAGGATGAGCCTAAGATTACGTGCCCGGTCTACAAAGTTGCTTCCATCATCTTTCAACTTAGCTTTCTCTAGGAACGTATTGAAATTCAGGATTGCTACTGCGTGAGCCATTGATCTACAACATAAAATATTGCAAAGTGGACTTAGACTATGTTCAAGACAATTAGAGTTTAACTAATCAAATTACTAATAAACTCCCACTCAAATAGACATCTCTCTAGTTACTAGAGTGTGGCATGATCCAAATTCACTAACTCAAGTCTGATCATCACGTGAGTTGAGTATAGTTTCAGTGGTAAACATCTCTATGCTAAACATATCAACTATACGATTCATGCTTGACCCTCCTGTCTCTTGTGTTCCGAGGCCATGTCTGCACGTGCTAGGCTCGTCAAGTTTAACCCTGAGTCTTCCGCGTGTGCAACTGGTTTGCACCCGTTGTATGTGAACGATGAGTCTATCACACCCGATCATCACGTGGTGTCTTGAAACGACGAACTGTCGCAACAGTGCACAGTCGGGGGGAACACAATTTCATCTTCAAATTTTAGTGAGGGATCACCTTATAATGCTACCGTCGTTCTAAGCAAGATAAAGTGCATAAAAGGATTAACATCACATGCAATTCATAAGTGACATGATATGGCCAAGATCTTGTGCTTCTTGATCTCCATCACCAAAGCACCGGCATGATCTTCTTGTCACCGGCGCCATACCATGATCTCCATCGTCGTGCCGCCATCGAGGTTGTCGTGCTATCTATGCTATTTCTACTAAAGCTACAACGTAGCAATATAGTAAACGCATCTGCAAACACAAACGTTAGTTTAAAGACAACCCTATGTCTCCTGCCGGCTACGTAGTATCGACATGCAAGTCGATATTAACTATTACAACATGATCATCTCATACATCCAATATATCACATCATGTCTTTGGCCATATCACATCACAAGCATACCATGCAAAAACAAGTTAGACGTCCTCTAATTTGTTGTTGCATGTTTTACGTGGCTGCTATGGGTATCTAGTATGATCGCATCTTACTTACGCAAAAACAACAACGAAGATGTGCAAATTGCTATTTAACCTCTCTCCAAGAACCGCCTCGGTCAAATCCAATTCAACTAAAGTTGAAGAAACCGACACCCGCCAGTCATCTTTATGCAACGAGTTGCATGTTGGTCGATGAAACCAGTCTCTCGTAAGCATATGTGTAAAGTCGATCTGGGCCGCTTCAATCCAACAATACCGTTGTAGCAACCCGACTCAAGACCAGTCAAGCCTCTGGTGTTTCCATACCATCCCAAGATCATGCTGGTACACACAAAGTACATAATGTATATATTCAAGAGTGCAATCACAGCGCTTTATTAATCAAAATCTCATAAAGAGTAATTTATTACAATAAAGGATTAAAATAAAGTGGCTGAAGGCCAACTCCTGAGATATCTAACGAAGACTAAGCGGAAGCATCAGGTAGACGAGTCCATCCGACTCCAAGGGCATGTCGCTGAGCGTAGAACGTAGCCTCACTCCTGGTCGGAAAAGTACTCTGCAACATGATACGTTGCAGCCGTGTAGGTCAGCATATTGAATATGCCGGCAAGTCATCAAAGAGAGGAGTAAAATAATAATCAACTATCTCTACATGCATATTTGGCCGGTGGAGCTAAGTTTTTCATAAAGCCAGTTTTATCCTACAACAGGAGGGGTTGAAAGCAAAATATTACTACATAGTTTGTGGTTAACGAGATGGTTCCGCCAACCAATTCTCGTGCCCGAATAGTTGTTAACACCCACATCATTATTAAGTTGTGTCGAGAGTTCAGGGGAAATTCAATGCCTTCGGCTCAAGTTGTCCATGACCGTGGACACGGCTAATCGATTAGGTTGGGCACTATGCAGAGTTTTGCACATGTTCCCCACAAGATTTGATCGCCTCCGGGTTTGTCCTCGCACTTCAGGGTGTTTGAAGACCGGATGATCAAAACATGGTCTTTCAACGGGTCCCTCTGAATCCCTGTCGGTGCCCATCCATTCCTACCGTTCGTCTACATCTGCTAGCACCGCCTGTCCAGAGTCGCCGCGTTGTCCAACCAAGCCAGAGCCCATAATGACTTGTGGCTGTGCAGGTAAGCCTTGAGTCTTGAAGTCTCCATCCGTCTCTTCGAGCCTGGGTGAAGCTTTCCGCAGGATGACATGGCCTCTCCAGCATCCCGGGCATCCACTGGGTTCTCCAGGGAGCCGATCAACCATCCTTCACCCAGAGTTGCATTGCGTCCGAGGTCTTGAAAATCTTTTCTTAGTCTGGTCTTGATTATTATATCAACCTCGGATCACTCGTGGTATACACTCAACTGATAACCCGTCTACTCAAGCATAGCATTAAGAAATTGTCGTCCCGGGGCCAAGTGTCGGGGTTGTTGTGTTCCTACCACATGATACTACAACTATACTAAAGTTTCCAAGTACCTAGGCAGCATGCAAGTGGGCAAAGAAAGGTGATCTTCATGCATCGAAAACATAGGTAAAATACATGACCAAATGACTTGCCTTGATGATAGTTGTCTTGCTCGAGCGCCTCTAAGTAACACGCTTCGCACTCCGGATGATCTACCGATACAAACACAAAGCACACCATAAGCACTTCAATCATGCCACAAGTAAAAATAACATCACATGCAAGGATTTGCTAAAGCCTAAGCAAAAGAATTCAACGCGCGCCGGTATGGCAGAAACTTGTTCCTGTTGAAAACACCAGTAAAAATACTTTAGAAATTCTGAAACTTCTACCACGGTAAGATTTTATCACTAGAAAGCACTAGCAAAAAGAATCAACTAAAAATCATTTTTCAAACTCCTGGAATAGGCAAAACAAGGTTTTAACTAAATCTGCTCTAACTTATATTTGAAAATTTCAAATATAGACAAATTATATGTTTTTAAAGACTACAGGAAATTTGTGAGCTACTGGAAAAAGAATCAATGTCATTGGACTTCGGTATAAAAAGTTGTGGCCAAAACAAAACAGAAAGTTTTCTGTTTTTGAAATCAGGCAGAAAACATGAAAAGCTAACTAGCTAACTAATGGGGTACACGTGGCAAGTGGATATTGGCTGCGGAGGGTGTTTGTTGGAACGCTTTGGGCAAACGGCCGAAGCTAAGGAAAATCTGCAGGCTAATTGATAAGTGAAAATAAAACCCACTGGTTTTCTAAACTAAACCGAAGAGTTACCTAAGAATCTAATCTACACCCTATAGCTAAGATCCGACGGCTAATAAAAAAAGAGAGAAAATAACACAGAGGGAGAAGGAGAGAGTACCGTGGCTAGCTGGGGCAGTAGCTCCGGCGGGGCGTCGCCGGCGAGGGGGGGAGGGGGATCCGGGGCGGTGGGGATGGGGCGGCGGCGGCGGGGCAGTCCTCCTCCTCGGGGGGGAGGCGCTCGGGGGAGAGAGGCGGCGACGGGGCTGCTCCCAGGGGCGGGGTAGACGGTGGCAGTAGCTGCTACCGGCGAGCTCGCGGTGGCAGGGGCTTCGGGCGGCGGTTCTTCGAGGAAGGGGTGGGAACGGGGGCGGTGGAGGGTGCTGGGTATTTATAGGCTAGGAGGGGGTGGGCTAAGGTAAGAGAGGGAGAGAAAATCGGGGAGGAAAATCCCTGGTACTGGGAGGAGCTCGATCTTGGCTTCGTTTTTGGTAGGAGAGGGAGGAGGGAGATGACTGACGTGGAGGGAGGCTCGGCCAGGGGCCCGCAGGTAAGTGAGAGGGAGGAGGGGAGGTTGGGGTCGGGCGGCCGGTTTCTAGGGATTTAGATCCCGTGGAAAGGGGGATTTCGGCCGAGTCAAAAAAAAACGCTCGGGGCGGTGGCTAGGAAATTTCCTAATATTAAACCTTTTCCGAAACAGAAATATAAAAGCTAATAAAGGGAAATAAATCAAAATATTTATATATGGTATTATATATCATAAAAATCAGAAAAAGAATCTCTACCCGAATAACATTTTTTAAAGCCAAAATAAAAACTTTTAAAAAATGTTTTTTTCAGAAATTCCCAATTTCCTTTATTTCTTTTTGCAATTATTTTTGCAAAAGAACTTTGGGTTTTCTTGGCTCCAACATTTCAAAAATTGCCCGCACTTTGGAGTGTCATTTTCCTCCACTCTCTCTCTTGCGTGCAAGAGGGTATTTTCTCCGGGCATTTCTCGTGCGAGGAAAAATGGAATTGCAAATCAGAAAGACGAAGGAAAAATTCACGAGCTAAATTTATTTCAATCACTTATGCATAGATGCTTAGCTACAATGTAAAACATCCCCAATTAGGAAAATTGGGATGTTACAAACCTACCCACCTTAAGATGAATCTCGCCCTCGAGATTCGGGTTGGCTAGAAAACAGGTGCGGGTGGTCTCGACGAAGATCCTCTTCTCGTTCCCACGTGGCTTCTTCCTCGGTGTGTTGGCTCCACAACACCTTGCAGAACTTGATGATCTTGCTGCGGGTAACTCTGTTGGCAGTCTCGAGAATCCTGACGGGTTTCTCCTCATACGTCAGATCACTGTCAAGCTGTATGGCCTCTAGGGGCACTGTATCTCTCAACGGAACATCAGCCATCTCAGCGTGGCATTTCTTCAACTGGGAAACATGGAAAACATCATGAACTCCGGACAATCCTTCCGGCAGTTCGAGTTTGTATGCCACTTCGTCTCTACGTTCAAGAATTTTGTAGGGGCCAATGAAACGAGGTGCTAATTTTCCTTTCACACCGAATCTCTTGATTCCTCGAAGTGGAGACACCCGAAGATATGCTTGGTCTCCTACTTCGTACGTTACTTCCTTGCGTTTGTTGTCAGCATAACTCTTCTGCCTGGACTGAGCTATCTTGAGTCGGTCACGAATTAGCTTGACCTTCTCTTCAGAATCTCGGATAAGGTCGGGACCAAAAAGTTGTCGGTCTCCAACTCCATCCCACATCAACGGTGTTCTGCACCTCCTTCCGTATAGAGCTTCGAAAGGGGCCATCTTCAGACTGGTCTGGTAGCTGTTGTTGTATGAGAACTCGGCATACGGTAAATTGTCATCCCAACTAGACCCATAGTCTAGTGTGCAAGCTCTCAACATGTCCTCCAGAATCTGATTAACTCTCTCGGTCTGTCCATCTGTCTGCGGGTGAAAAGCTGTACTGAACTCCAATCTCGTTCCCAAGGTTTCATGTAGTTGGTGCCAAAATTTTGATGTGAACTGAGTCCCTCTATCGGACACAATGCTCTTCGGTACTCCGTGCAGACATACGATCCTCGTCATATATATCTTGGCCAGCTTGGCACTCGTGTAAGTAGTCTTCACCGGAATAAAGTGAGCTACCTTGGTCAAACGATCGACCACAACCCAAATAGAATCATAGCCAGAACGGGTCCTGGGTAATCCTGTGATGAAGTCCATACCAAGCTTTTCCCATTTCCACTCGGGTATTGGCAGAGGTTGGAGCAAACCTGCTGGCTTCTGATGCTCGGCTTTTACTCGCTGACAAGCATCGCATATCGCTACGTACTCGGCAATGTCTTTCTTCAATCCTGTCCACCAGAAACTTTCTTTCAGATCCAGATACATCTTGGTGTTGCCGGGGTGTATCGAGTACGGAGAATCATGGGCTTCCTGAAGTATCAACTTCCTGAGTTCGGGATCATTGGGCACATAGATGCGATCCTCAAACCATAAAGTTCCGTGTTCATCCTCACGAAAACCTTTAGCCTTCCCGTCTTCCATTTTCTACTTAATCTCAGCTATCTCCTTGACTGCTTTCTGTGCTTCGCGGATCTTTTCTGTCAAAGTAGACTGAATTTCTAGAGTGGCAACAAATCCTCTTGGAACTATCTCCAATTTGAGCTCTCAGAGGTCATCGACTAACTCCTGGGGTAATCCTCCTGCTGTGAGTGTGTTCACATAACTCTTGCGGCTCAACGCATCGGCTACAACATTTGCCTTGCCTGGGTGATAATGCAATCTCATGTCATAGTCCTTGATCAACTCTAGCCATCGCCTCTGTCTGAGGTTCAACTCCATCTGCGTGAAGATATATTTCAGGCTCTTGTGATCAGTGTAAACATCACAACTATTTCCGATCAGGAAATGTCTCCAGGTCTTGAGAGCGTGCACTACGGCTGCTAGTTCCAAGTCATGTGTGGCATAATTCAACTCATGAGGTCTGAGCTGTCTGGATGCATAGGCTACAACTTTGCCTTCTTGCATGAGTACTCCTCCGAGTCCTTGACGAGAAGCGTCACAGTAAACCTGGAAATCCTTCCGAATGTTTGGCAATATCAGCACTGGGGCTGTAACAAGACGTTTCTTCAGCTCTTGAAAACTGGTTTCACATTCCTCGTTCCAAATATACTTGGATTCCTTCTTCAACAACTCTGTCATGGGCTTGGCAATCTTTGAGAAATTCTCAATGAACCTTCGGTAATATCCGGCAAGTCCGAGGAAACTGCGTATCTCCTTGACTGAAGTGGGTGCTACCCAGTCGGTGACTGCTTCGACCTTGGCAGGGTCCACTGCTATTCCTTCTCCTGAGATGACGTGTCCGAGGAATCCGACTTCCTTCAACCAAAACTCACATTTGCTAAACTTTGCATATAGCTTATGCTCTCGAAGCTTCTCCAGAACTAGACGCAGATGTTCCTTGTGTTCCTCTTCGTTCTTGGAGAATATGAGTATGTCATCGATGAACACCACGACAAACTTGTCCAAGTATTCCATAAATACCTTGTTCATCAGATTCATAAAATATGCCGGAGCATTAGTCAGTCCAAATAACATGACCATGTACTCATACAAGTCGTACCGAGTGGTGAAGGCTGTCTTGGGTATATCCTGTTCATGAATCTTCAACTGATGATACCTGGATCGAAGATCGATCTTTGAGAATACGCGAGCTCCAACTAACTGATCGAACAGATCATTGATCATCGGCAAGGGGTACTTGTTCTTGATGGTCACATCGTTCAATGCACGATAATCGACAATCATTCTCAAGGACTTGTCCTTCTTTTCAACCAAGAGCACTGGGGCTCCCCAAGGTGAAGAACTTGGGCGAATATACCCTTTGTCCAATAACTCCTTAATTTGCTTCTTGATTTCTATCAAGTCATTTGCGGGCATCCGATAAGGTCTCTTGGATATCGGGGCTGTTCCGGGTAATAGCTCAATCAAGAACTCAATCTCTCTATCGGGTGGCATGCCCGGCAATTCCTCCGGAAATACATCTGGGTACTCCTGTACAATCGGTACTTCCTCCTGGACTACTCCCGTGAGAGAGTTTACTCGCTTACTTCGTGTCGGGCGCTGAGACACGTACTTAATCCGCTTCTGCTCGGGGGTGGTGAGCAAAATAGACTTAAGGGCACAATCGATATTCCCTTCATACTTGGCCAACCAATCCATGCCTAGGATTACATCCAATCCTTGGGACTCTAATACGATGAGGTCGGTGGGAAAATCATGGTTCCCGATGTTGAGACTCAAAGCATGGCATCCTATCCCGGCTGTCATCATGCCTCCTGGGGAACTGACCTTAATAGGCTGGCTGAGGGTTCTAGTTGGCAAACTATACTTTTCCACAACTACCCTTGATATGAATGAATGCGTTGCACCAGAATCAAAAAGTACCAATACTGGATGTGAATTTAGCAAAAACTTACCAACCACAGTATCGGGGTGATCATAGACCTCTTCAACATCAAGGTGGTTCACCTGAGCTCGGGGAAAAGGATTGGGCTTCTTTGCTGCAGAGTTGCCGTTGCCGTTTCCATTTCCCTGCTTGTTCTGGGGACAATCAGTGGCATAGTGTCCCGCCTTCTAACACTTGAAGCAAGTGATGTGAGTCAGATCCTTCTGAGCTGGAGCTGAATGCTGCTGAGTGCCAGTACCGCCATTCTTGAAGTTGCTGTTGTTGCGGTGGTTCCCATTTCCTCCATGGTTGTGGCCTCCATGGTTGTGCACTGGGTGGTTATGATGAACGTGTCCTCCAAACTTACCGGATCCAGTCCCAGTATTCCCTGGATAAGGGGTGTAGCGAGGCTTCTGCTGAGTGCCGGAGTTGAACTTTCCAACCCCATACTTTCGCTTGCGGTTCTCCATCTGCTGGTGTTTCCCCTCCAAGATGAGGGCCTCATCAACCAGCTCCTGGTAGTTGTTGAAGGTGGCTACCGTCAACTGAATGCTCAGCTCATCATTCAGTCCTTCCAAGAACTTTTCCTGCTTGGCCGCATCATCGGCCACATCTCCAGGGGCATAACGGGCGAGCATGCTGAATTCATCAACGTACTGGGCCACAGAGCGATTCCCCTGGCGTAAGTTGCGAAACTCGCGCTTCTTCAGACTCATTGCCCCAGCTGAGACATGCGTGGTGCGGAAGGCTTGCTTGAATTGCTCCCAAGTGACTCCAGCAATGGGATAAGTGGTGGTGTAGTTCTCCCACCAAGCAGCTGCAGGGCCTTCAAGTTGATGCGCAGCAAAGCGCACCTTCTCAGCTTCAGAACAACCAGCAGTGATAAGTTCACGCTCCATCTTGCAGAGCCAATCATCTGCCACAATGGGCTCAATGCTGCTGGAGAAAGTTGGAGGGTTCAACCTCAGAAAACGGGTGAGGTTGTCGGCCTGGGGTGGGGGACGGTTGTTGTTGTTGTTCTGGTTCTGGATGATCAGCTGCATCAGGGTGTTTTGTTGCTGGATCAACTGGGTGAGTTCCGGCGGAAAGTTGGACTCAGGGGCGCGTCTCGGAGGCATCTGATGTTTGTGGGGGGGTGAGATTAGCATAGAACAATGGTCTAAGAGGAATTACACTACCCATATGAATGCAACACACAACTATCACACCACACATTTCATTCAATACCATCACGAAGGTTCACACTGGGATACAAAATTCGATAACCCTAAACATCGGCCTAAACATATAACGATAAAGTAAATTTGGTGGTCTAGTCTAAGTGTCCTCCTCAGAAAAGCATGGTGACGGGTCCTTCGGTGGAGCTTTCTTCATAGTCCTCGTCCTTGCTGATCAAGGGGGCTACGTCTCCTTCGGGATGAAGGTTCTCGCCCATGTCCAGTTCCTCCTCCAGGTATGCAACTCGAGTCTTCAGCTTCTCGATCCGCTCCAGAAAGTCCTTCGCCTCCAGTTCATGTTCATAGTGGGCTTCCCGGGCAGCTTCTTCGAGTTCAAGCTCGCGGAGTGACAGTTGCTTGATCTTCCTGGCGTCCTTGATCACGTGATGCTCCAGAGTCCAGCTGTACTTCTCCAAGGTCTGAGCATAAGACAAGAGAGCATCCTTGGTCTTGATTGAGATGATATCTCCGTCTTCATTTCTCCGGGATACGGCGAATAGGTCTGGAGAAATAGGGCAGCCTTTGTATTCTTCCTTGATACGTCCGAGTGCACAATGGATCGCCATGTCCCTTCCGAGAATCCAGTTGGGTGCGATGAACTTGAAATCCATCGGCTCAGTGCGCGGCTGGAATGTCCTTCCGGGAATGTGCACCTCGATCCTGTAGCGTGAATCCTCCGGGTAAGACGAAGTTGGCTTCCATGTGATAGTCAGCAGAGCAATCCTCAAGTCCTTGGTGATCTGCACCAGCTCCTTTCCGAACGGCATAGTGGTGTCGGGCTGGCAAAACTCTGTGAACTTAACCGGGATGAAGGTGGCCATCTAAACATTGGAAAATTGGAGAGAAGTCAGAAATGATCAGAAGAGGAAATAGAAGATTTATAGACATAAGAGAAAATAGTTTTCTTCCTAAGGCTTTTCCATTCCTAGAGGTTACGTCCTAAGGTCAGCGTGTGCTCTGAATACCATTTCTGTAGCGACCCGACTCAAGACGAGTCAAGCCTCTGGTGTTTCCGTACCATCCCAAGATCATGCTGGTACACACACAGTACATAATGTATATATTCAAGAGTGCAATCACACAGCTTTATTAATCGAAATATCATAAAGAGTACTTTATTACAATAAAGGATTACAATAAAGTGGCTGAAGGCCAACTCGTGAGATATCTAACGAAGACTAAGCGGAAGCATCAGGTAGACGAGTCCATCCGACTCCAAGGGCATGTCGCTGAGCATAGAACGTAGCCTCACTCCTGGTCGGAAAAGTACTCTGCAACATGATACGTTGCAGCCGTGTAGGTCAGCATATTGAATATGCCGGCAAGTCATCAAAGAGAGGAGTAAAATAATAATCAACTATCTCTACATGCATATTTGGCCGGTGGAGCTAAGTTTTGCATAAAGCCAGTTTTATCCTACAACAGGAGGGGTTGAAAGCAAAATATTACTACATAGTTTGTGGTTAACGAGATGGTTCCGCCAACCAATTCTCGTGCCCGAATAGTTGTTAACACCCACATCATTATTAAGTTGTGTCGAGAGTTCAGGGGAAATTCAATGCCTTCGGCTCAACTTGTCCATGACCGTGGACACGGCTAATCGATTAGGTTGGGCACTCTGCAGAGTTTTGCACACGTTCCCCACAAGATTTGATCGCCTCCGGGTTTGTCCTCGCACTTCAGGGTGTTTGAAGACCGGATGATCAAAACATGGTCTTTCAACGGGTCCCTCTGAATCCCTGTCGGTGCCCATCCATTCCTACCGTTCGTCTACATCTGCTAGCACCGCCTGTCCAGCGTCGCCGCGTTGTCCAACCAAGCCAGAGCCCATAATGACTTGTGGTTGTGCAGGTAAGCCTTGAGTCTTGAAGTCTCCGTCCGTCTCTTCGATCCTGGGTGAAGCTTTCCGCAGGATGAGATGGCCTCTCCAGCATCCCGGGCATCCACTGGGTTCTCCAGGGAGCCAATCAACCGTCCTTCACCCAGAGTTGCATTGCATCCGAGGTCTTGAAAATCTTGTCTTAGTCCGGTCTTGATTATTATATCAACCTCGCATCACTCGTGGTATACACTCAACCGATAACCCGTCTACTCAAGCATAGCATTAAGAAATTGTCGTCCCGGGGCCAAGTGTCGGGGTTGTTGTATTCCTACCACATGATACTACAACTATACTAAAGTTTCCAAGTACCTAGGCAGCATGCAAGTGGGCAAAGAAAGGTGATCTACCATGCATCGAAAACATAGGTAAAATACATGATCAAAATGACTTGCCTTGATGATAGTAGTCTTGCTCGAGCGCCTCTAAGTAACACGCTTCGCACTCCGGATGATCTACCGATACAAACACAAAGCACACCATAAGCACTTCAATCATGCCACAAGTAAAAATAACATCACATGCAAGGATTTGCTAAAGCCTAAGAAAAAGAATTCAACGCGCGCCGGTATGGCAGAAACTTGTTTCTGTTGAAAACACTAGTAAAAATACTTTAAAAATTCTGAAACTTCTACCCCAGTAAGATTTTATCACTAGAAAGCAGTAGCAAAAAGAATCAACTAAAAATCATTTTTTCAGACTCCTGGAATAGGCAAAACAAGGTTTTAACTAAATCTGCTCTAACTTATATTTGAAAATTACAAATATAGACAAATTATATGTTTTTAAAAACTACAGGAAATTTGTGAGCTACTGGAAAAAGAATCAATGTAATTGGACTTCGGGATAAAAAGTTGTGGCCAAAACAATACAGAAAGTTTCTGTTTTTGAAATCAGGCAGAAAAAATGAAAAGCTAACTAGCTAACTAATGGGGTACACGTGGCAAGTGGCTATTGGCTGCGGAGGGTGTTTGTTGGAACGCTTTGGGCAAACGGCCGAAGCTAAGGAAAATCTACTGGCTAATTGATAAGTGAAAATAAAACCCACTGGTTTTCTAAACTAAACCGAAGAGTTACCTAAGAATCTAATCTACACCCTATAGCTAAGATCCGACGGCTAATAACAAAAGAGAGAAAATAACAGAGAGGGAGAAGGAGAGAGCACCGTGGCTAGCTGGGCCAGTAGCTCCGGCGGGGCGTCACCGGCGAGGGGGGGAGGGGGCTCCGGGGCTGTGGGGATGGGGCGGCGGCGGCGGGGCAGTCATCCTCCTCGGGGGGGAGGCGCTCGGGGGAGAGAGGCGGCGACGGGGCTGCTCCCAGGGGCGGGGTAGACTGTGGCAGTAGCTGCTACCGGCGAGCTCGCGGTGGCAGGGGCTTCGGGCGGCGGTTCTTCGAGGAAGGGGTGGGAACGGGGGCGGTGGAGGGTGCTGGGTATTTATAGGCTAGGAGGGGTGGGCTAAGGTAAGAGAGGGAGAGAAAATCGGGGAGGAAAATCCCTGGTACTGGGAGGAGCTTGGTCTCGGCTTCGTTTTTGGTAGGAGAGGGAGGAGGGAGATGACTGACGTGGAGGGAGGCTCGGCCAGGGGCCCGCAGGTAAGTGAGAGGGAGGAGGGGAGGTTGGGGTCGGGCGGCCGGTTTCTAGGGATTTAGATCCCGTGGAAAGGGGAATTTCGGCCGAGTCAAAAAAAAAACGCTCGGGGCGGCGGCTAGAAAATTTCCTAATATTAAACCTTTTCCGAAACAGAAATATAAAAGCTAATAAAGGGAAATAAATCAAAATATTTATATATGGTATTATATATCAAAAAAATCAGACAAAGAATCTCTACCCGAATAACATTTTTTAAAGCCAAAATAAAAACTTTTAAATAATGTTTTTTTCAGAAATTCCCAATTTGCTTTATTTCTGTTTGCAATTATTTTTGCAAAAGAACTTTGGGTTTTCTTGGCTCCAACATTTCAAAAATTGCCCGCACTTTGGAGTGTCATTTTCCTCCGCCCTCTCTCTTGCGTGCAAGAGGGTATTTTCTCCGGGCATTTCTCGTGCGAGGAAAAATGGAATTGCAAATCAGAAAGACGAAGGAAAAATTCACGAGCTAAATTTATTTCAATCACTTATGCATAGATGCTTAGCTACAATGTAAAACATCCCCAATTAGGAAAATTGGGATGTTACAACCGCCGAATCGAGAAAAGACTAAGGAGGGCAGGAAATCGAACATCAATGCCCACAATGACTTTTGTGTTCTACTCGAGATAACATCTACGCATGAACCTAGCTCATGATGCCGCTGTTGGGGAACTTTGCATGGGAAACAAAAAAATCATACGCACACGAAGACCTATCATGGTGATGTTCATCTACGAGAGGGAGATCGGATCCACATACCCTTGTGGATCGCTAAGCGAGAAGTGTTAAGAAACACGGTTGATGTAGTGGTACAGCTTCGTGATTCAAATCGCCGTCGTCCCACGATCCATTCTGATCTAGCGCCGAACGGACGGCACCTCCGCGTTCAGCACACGTACAGCTCGATGAAGATCTCCGCCTTCTTGATCCAACAAGAGAGACGGGGAAGTAGATGAGTTCTCCAGCAGCGTGAAGGCGCGCTGGTGATGGTGATGATCTGTTCGTGCATGGCTCCGCCCGAGCTCCACAAAAATCCGATCTAGAGGAAGAACTACGTGGTATATGTTTGAGTTGCACGTGGCAAAGTTGTGTCTCAAAAGCCCTAAAACCACCAATATATATAGGAGGAGGGGAGGGGCTAGCCTTGGGGCTCAAGGGAGCCCCAAGGGCGTCGGACGAAGGGAGGAGGTGGACTCCCACCCCAATTCGGTTTGGGGGAAGGTGTCCAATCCTTTCTTCCCACCTCCCTCTTTCCTTTTTTCTTTCCTTTGGTTTTTTCTCCTTGTGGCGCCATAGCCCACTTGGGCTGGCCTCACCAGCCCACTAAGGGCTGGTGCGCCACCCTAGTGCTACTGGGCTCATTCCCGGGTGGGTGGGCCCCTCCCGGTGAATACCCGGGACCCATTCGTCACTCCCGGTACACTGCGTGTAATGCCCAAAATCTTTCCGGTGACCAAATGAAACCATCCTATATATCAATCTTCGTTTGTGGACCATTTCGGAAACCCTCCTGACGTCACTGATCTCATCCGGGACTCCGAACAACCTTCGGTCACCAACACATATAACTCAACTATACTAAAACGTCACCGAACCTTAAGTGTGGAGACCGTGCGGGTTCGAGAACTATGCATACATGACCCGAGACGCTCCTCGGTCAATATACAATAGCGGGACCTGGATGTCCATATTGGATCCTTCATATTCTACGAAGATCTTATCGGTTGAACCTCTGTGCCAAGGATTCATATAATCCTGTATATCATTCCCTTTGTCCTTCGGTATGTTACTTGCCCGAGATTTGATCGTCGGTATCTCTATACCTATTTCAATATCGTTACCGGTAAGTCTCTTTACTCGTTCCGTAATACAAGATCATGTGACTTACACTTGAGTCACATTGCTTGCAAGGCTTATATGTGATGTTGTATTACCGAGTGGGCCCCGAGATACCTCTCCGTCACACGGAGTGACAAATCCCAGTCTTGATCCATGCTAACTCAACGGACACCTTTGGAGATACATGTAGAGCACCTTTATAGTCACCCAGTAACGTTGTGACGTTTGATACACACAAGGTATTCCTCCGGTGTGAGTGAGTTACATGATCTCATGGTCATAGGAATGAATACTTGACACGCAGAAAAAAATAGCAACAAAATGACACGATCACATGCTACGTTTATAATTTGGGTCTTGTCCTTCACAGCATTCTCCTAATGATGTGATCCAGTTATCAAGTGATAGCACTTGTATATGGCCGAAGAAATTTAACCATCCTTGATCAACTGGCTAGTCAACTAGAGGCTTACTAGGGACATTGTTTTGTCTATATATCCACACATGCATCTATGCTTTCATTCAATACAATTATAGCATGGATAACTATTTTATCATTACCTCTAGGGCATATTACCAACAGATACATGTAGGCTTTCTTGAATAAACTTAATTTTTAGACGCGGCCTCCTTAGTGTCAAGGTGTTGCTTGAGTGTGGTCGTAGGTGCTTACCATCAATATGACGAGTCAAAATCAAAATTGAACTGAAATGATAGCGGCTTACATAAAAAAATACTCATCGTTGCAATGAACGGGCACATTAGCTAGTTAATTACCAAAACCATTAACGGATTAAATGCACTTTCATAGTACCATCTATCGGAACCGTGCCATTTCATTGTGTTTGATTTTTTCTATCTGTCATTTACGTTTGTATGCAAAGTCTTTATATTTTCATGTGCCTATTATCTAGACTTGCATTGTAGGGTGTTAGCTGATTTGTGTGAATCACTAAAACTTGTCGAAAACTAAAATGGAAAAAATGCTAGGTTTTATTTGATCAACTAGTCTAATCACCGCTCTAGATCTACTTGCGATTCTATAAAGTATCCGCTTCATTTGGAACTCAAATTCGGACCAGCTTTCATGTCTTGCTATTTTTCCTTGCATTCCCTCACATACTACGACCATGAAAGAGCGTCATCATGAATCCAAATCGCCCGCTCCCCCCATTGCCTTGCCCTCATCTCCTTCAGCACAATCGACGATACAAATTTGAGTGGTTGCATTGACTCCGGGAACGCCTCATAAACGAACAGAAGCGGCATCATGTGCCCCTCCCCCTCTCTTGGCGGTGAGCTCGTGGATCCGGTCTAGCAAGGCATAAGGGAGACTAGCCGACGTGGAGTGGGCGGTGCGGTGGTATAAGCAGTGGGCGACGGCTGGGGAGCGGGAGTCACGAGAGCGGGCATGAGCGAGCGGCCTGCTCATCATGAGGATTCCACCAATGTGGAATTCATCGTTTCATTGTTTATTAGCGGACGATTAGTGATACGTCTCAAACATATCTATAATTTTTGATGGTTTCATGTTGTTATCTTGTCATCTTTGGATGTTTTATGTACCTTTTATATCTTTTTTGGGACTAACTTATTAATTCAGTGCCAAGTGCCAGTTCCTGTTTTTTCTGTGTTTTTGGCTCTTTTCAGATCTGATTTTGGAACGGAGTCCAAACGGAATAAAATCCCCGAAATAAAATTTTCCCCAACGGAAGAAGATCAGGGGCCTTGTGGGCCAAGCCAGGAGAGCTACAGGGAGCCCACAAGCCCTGTAGCCGCCACCAGGGGGCGGCGGCTAGCAGGCTTGTGGCCTCCCTGGCGCCCCCCTGACCTAGCTCCTTCGCCTATATATTCCCTAAAATACAGAAAAAAAATCAGGGAATCCACGAAAACACTTTTCCGCCGTCGCAAGCTTCCGTTTCCACGAGATCTCATCTGGAGACCCTTCCCGGTGCCCTGCCGGAGGGGACTTTGGAGTTGGAGGGCTTCTACATCAACATCATCGCCCCTCGAATGACTCGTGAGTAGTTCACTTCAGACCTACGGGTCCGTAGTTAGTAGCTAGATGGCTTCTTCTCTGTCTTCGATCTTCTATACAAAGTTCTCCATGATCTTCATGGAGATCTATCCGATGTAATCCTCTTTGGCGGTGTGTTTGTCGAGATCCGATGAATTGCGGATTTGTGATTAGATTAGCTATGATATATATTTGAGTCTTTGCTGGTTTCTTATATGCATGATTTGATATCCTTGTAACTCTCTCCGAGTCTTGGGTTTTGTTTGGCCAACTAGATCTATGATTCTTGCAATGGGAGAAGTGCTTGGTTTTGGGTTCTTACTGTGTGGTGACCTTTCCCAGTGACAGTAGGGCCAGCAAGGAACACATCGTGTACTTGCCATCAAGGGTAACAAGGTGGGCTTTGTCGTAGATATGAGATTGTCCATCTACATCATGTCATCTTGCTTAAGGCGTTAATCTGTTCTTTTGCACTTAATACACTAGATGCATGCTGGATAGCGGTCGACGTGTGGAGTAATAGTAGTAGATGCAGAAAGTATCGGTCTACTTGTTTTGGACGTGATGCCTATAGATATAGTCATTGCCATAGATGACGTCACGACTTTGCGCGGTTCTTTTAATTGCTCGACAGTAATTTGTTCACCCACCGTCTACTTGCTTTCATGAGAGAAGCCACTACTGAACACTACGGCCCCAGGGTCTATTCACACCTATCGTTTCCACTTTCGCTTTTACTTTGCTTTGTTACTTCGTTGCTTTCAGTTCTCACTTGGCGAACAATCTATAAGGGATTGACTACCCCTTCATAGCGTTGGGAGCAAACTTTTTGTGTTTGTGCAGGCACTTGAGATACTCCTTCACTGGATCGATACCTTGTTTCTCAAACTGAGGTAAATACTTACCACCGCTGCGCTACATCACCCTTTCCACTTCGAGGGAACACCAACGCAAGGCTCCAAGGCCACGGGGAAAATCCTTTGCATATTTGCCTAGGAAGTCCCTTAAGGCGTAGCCGTAGTAGAAGGATTCCTCGTGTCGTTGCTGAGGAGTATCAAGACAAGAACGGTCTCCCACCAGCATGTTTCTGGCGCCGTTGGGAGGTCTTTTGTTGCAGTAGCAGAAGTATTTCTGGCGCCGTTGCCGGGGAAGGAGAGATCTATCCAAGTAGGTCTCACAAACTCATCTCTTGCATTTACTTTTTTGCCAGTTGCCTCTCATTTTCCTCTCCCCCACTTCACATTTGCCGTTTTCATTTGCCTTTCTCCTTTTCCTTTTTCTTTTGCCTTTTGCCTTTTTGCCGTTTTCATTTGCCAGTTTTCTTGCTTGCTTGTGTGCTTGTTTGTTTGTTGAAGTCATCATGGCTGAAAACACCAAACTTTGCGACTTCTCGAGTACCAATAATAATGATTTTATTAGTACTCCGATTGCTCCCGCCACTGGTGCGGAATCGTATGAAATTAACGCAGCTTTGCTGAATCTTGTTATGAAAGAGCAATTCTCTGGCCTTCCTAGTGAAGATGTCGCATGCCATCTCAATACCTTCATTGAGCTTTGTGATATGCAAAAGAAAAGAGATGTGGATAATGACGTGATTAATATGAAGCTTTTTGCTTTCTCGTTGCGAGATCGTGAAAACTTGGTTTTCTTCTTTGCCAAAAAATAGTATCGGTTCTTGGGATAAGTGCAAAGATGGTTACATATCCAAGTATTTTCCGTCGGCTTAGATCATCTCCTTACGTAACGATATCATGAATTTCAAGCAACTTGATCATGAACACGTTGCACAATCTTGGGAGAGGATGAAGCTTATGATTAGAAATTGTCCCGCTCATGGCTTGAGTTTGTGGATGATTATACAAATCTTTTACGCTAGCTTGAATTTCGCTTCTCGCAATATCTTGGACTCCACCTCGGGTGGAACGTTCATGGAAATCACGTTAGGAGATGCTACAAAACTCCTAGACAATATCATGACCAACTATTATCAGTGGCACATTGAAAGGTCACCTGCTAGCAAAAAGGTACACGCTATAGAAGAAATTAACTCGCTTAGTGCTAAGATGGACGAGTTGATGAATTTGGTTGCTAGTAGAAATGTTCCTTTTGATCCTAATGACATGCCACTATCTTCCTTGATTGAGAGTAGCAACGCTAGTTTGGACGTGAATTTTGTTGGTAGGAACAATTTTGGCAACAACAATGCTTTTAGAGGAAACTATGTTCCTAGGCCTTTTCCTAGTAACTCCTCTAACAATTATGGCAATTCCTACAACAACACTTATGGAAATCTCAACAAATTACCCTCTGATTTAGAGAGTAATATCAAAGAGTTCATCAACTCTCAAAAGATTTTCAATGCGTCCATAGAGGAAAAACTACTCAAAATAGACGATTTGGCTAAGAGCGTTGATAGGATGTCTTGTGATATTGATGCTTTGAAAGTTAGATGCGCTCCTCCCAAGGTCAACTTGGATGAAACTTTGTAAGCTATGCGTGTCTCCATGAATGAGAGCAAAGAAAGAACCGCCCAAATTCGCGCTAGGCATGAATGGTTTAAAAGGGTGCGTTCTAGTGATGCAAATCACGAAGATCTTAAAGTTCTTGGTGTGACTCCTCTTGAATATTTGTTTTCACGTGTCAAACCTATTGATGAAGGGGCTGGATATGAATCCACTTTGGTTGAAAAACGCCCCAATGATTCGAAGTCCACCCATCTTAATGATAAAGGTGTGGAGAGTGGAGTAGAAGAAATCAAAATTTTGGGTAGTAATGAAACTCCCACTTTGGATTTCAAGGAATTCAATTATGATAATTGCTCCTTGTTTGAATACATTTCTTTGATGCAATCCATCGCAAACTCTCCACATGCTTATAGCCAAATCAAAGCCTTTACCGCGCATATCGTAGATGCTATGATGAAATCTCTTGAAGAGAAGCTCGGACTAGAAGTCTCTATACCTAGAAAACTTCATGATGAGTGGGAACCTACTATCAAAATCAAGATCAAAAACTATGAGTGCAATGCTTTGTGTGATTTGGGTGCTAGTGTTTCCGCGATTCCAAAGTCTTTATGTGATATTCTTGGTTTTCATGAGATTGAAGAGTGTGCTCTTAATTTGCATCTTGCGGATTCTACTGTCAAGAAACCCATGGGAAGGATCGATGATGTTCTTATTGTTGCAAATAAGAACTATGTACCAGTGGATTTCATTGTACTTGACATAGATTGCAATCCTTCATGGCTCCTTATTCTTGGTAGACCTTTCCTAAGGACTATTGGTGCTATCATCGATATGAAGGAAGGGAATATTAGATTTCAATTTCCTTTAAAAGGGCATGGAGCACTTTCCTAGAAAGAAAATAAGATTGCCTTATGAATCTATGATGAGGGCTACTTATGGTTTGAGCACCAAAGATGACTATACGTGATTCCATCACCTTTTGCCTAGCTAAGGGCGTTAAACAAAAGCGCTTGTTGGGAGGCAACCCAACGAATCTATCCTTTTTCTTTCTGTTTTGTGTTTTCCACACTTTCATAATTCTGTTATGATTGTGTTTTTTGTGTTTCTTTTTGCGTTTGTGCCAAGCAAAACCGTTACGATTAGTCTTGGGGATGATCGTTTGGTCATGCTGGAAAAGACAGAAACTTTCTGCTCACGAAAAGAATTTTCATTTTTTCTGTAAGAGATTTTGAGTTGATTCTTTTTTATGATTATTTCTATGCAAATTCTTCAGACTGTCGTAATTTGTAAGAATTTGTGAAGTACCAGAAGTATAAGAAGTATACAGATTGCTACAGACTGGTGTGCTGTTAACAAATTCTGTTTTTGTTGTGTTTGTTGCTTATTTTGATGAAAATATGGATAGTATCGGGGGGTATTAGCCATGGAATATTGAAAATACAGTAACCCAACATCAGCACAAGTAGAATTCAAGTTTTCTTCAGTACCTAAGGAAGTGGTGGTTTGCTTTCTTATACTAATGTTATCACGAGTTTTTGTTTAAGTTTCGTGTTGTGAAGTTTTCAAGTTTGGGTTGAGGTTCTTATGGACAAAAAGATAAAGAGTGGCAAGAGCTCAAGCTTGGGGATGCCCAAGGCACACCAAGATATTCAAGGATGCCGTAAAATCCTAAGCTTGGGGATGCCCCGGGAAGGCATCCCCTCTTTCGTCTTCAATCCATTGGTAACGTTACTTGGGGCTATATTTTTATTCACCACATGTTATGTGTTTTTGCTTGGAGCATCTTGTATCGTAGGAGTCTTTTATTTTTGTTGTGTCACAATCATCCTTGTTGCACACCTAGATAGACAGACATGCACTCACCGTGATTTTGTCGAGCTTCACTTATATCCTTTGGTAGACAATTCAGCTCACATGTGCTTCACTTATATCTTTTGAGCTAGATACTTTTGCTCTATGTGCTTCACTTATATCTTTTAGAGCACAGCGTTGCGTGGCTTGGTAGTTGATCTATGCTTTGAAAGTAGTCTCAAAGGGGTAGTTATCCAAAGGGATACAAAAACTTCCACCTTCATGTGCATTGAATAGTTAGAGAAGTTTGATTCATCTCAATTAGTTTTGAGTTGTGGTTTTGGTAATATTGAAGTTATGCTAGTAAGGTGTTGTGGATCTAGAAATACTTGTGTTGAAGTTAGAGATTCCCGTAGCATGCACGTATGGTGAACCACTATGTGATGAAGTCTGAGCATGATTAGTCTTTTGATTGTCATCCTTTGTGTGGCGGTCGGGATCGTGCGATGGTTTATACCTACCAACCCTTCCCCTAGGAGTATGCGTTTAATGCTTTGTTTCGATTACTAATAAAACTTTTGCAACAAGTGTATGAGTTCTTCATGACAAATGTTGAGTCCATGGTTTAGATGCACTTTCACCTTCCACCATCACTATCTTCTTAGTGTTGTGCAACTTTCGCCGGTGCACAAAACCCACCATTAGCTTCCCTCAAAACAGCCACCATACCTACCTACTATGGCTTTTTCAAAGTCATTCTGAGATATATTGCCATGCAACTACCACCATGACAGGTGCCACCACTTCTACATTGCCATTGCATGATCGTAAGATAGCTAGCATGATGTTTCCATTAATGTCTATGCCTTGCTAGATCATTGTCACGGTACACTACCGGAGGCATTCCATATAGAGTCATCGTTGCTCTAAGTTTTGATTTGAAAGTGTGATGATCATCATTGATGGAGCATTGTCCCATGTGAGGAAATAAAAGAGGCCAAAGATGCCCACCAAAATAAATAAAAAGGCCAAAGAGCCCATCCAAAAAAAATGAGAGAAAAAGATAGAAGGGACAATGCTACCACCTTTCCACACTTGTGCATATTAAGCACCATGATCTTCATGACTGAGAGTCTCTCGTTTTGTCACCACCATATAGCTAGTTGGAAATTTTCATTATATAACTTGGCTTGTATATTCCAATGATAGGCTTCCTCAAAATTGCCTTAGGTCTTCGTGAGCAAGCAAGTTGGATGCACACCCACTAGTTTTCTTTAAGAGCTTTCACATACTCTTAGCTCTAGTGCATGATTTGTATGGCAATCCCTACTCATTCACATTGATATCTATTGATGAGCATCTCCACGGCTCATTGATATGCCTAGTTAATGTGACCATCTTCTCCTTGTTTTTCTTGCAACCTCCACCACACTCCTCACCACTTATAGTGCTAAAACCATGGCTCACGCTCATGTATTGCGTGAGAGTTGAAAAGGTTTGAGAAAGTAAAGGTGTGAAACAATTACTTGGCCAATACCGGGGTTGTGCATAATTTAAATTCATTGTGCAATGATGATAGAGCATAGCCAGACTATATGCTTTTGTAGGGATAACTTTCTTTTGGCCTTGTTATTTTGAAAGTTCATGATTACCTTGCTAGTTTGCTTGAATTATTATTGTTTCCATGTCAATAGCAAACTATTGTTTTGAGTCTAATGGATCTGAGCATTCACGTCACATAAGAGGAGTCACAAAGGACATCTATGCTAGGTAGCATGAAAGCATAAAAAATTCATTCTTTATCACTTCCCTACTCGAGGACGAGCAGGAGTTAAGCTTGGGGGTGCTTGATACGTCTCAAACGTATCTATAATTTTTGATGGTTTCATGCTGTTATCTTGTCATCTTTGGATGTTTTATGTACCTTTTATATCTTTTTTGGGACTAACTTTTTAATTCAGTGCCAGGTGCCAATTCCTGGTTTTTCTGTGTTTTTGGGTCTTTTCAGATCTGATTTTGGAACGGAGTCCAAACGGAATAAAATCCCCGAAATAAATTTTTCCCCAACGGAAGAAGATCAGGGGCCTTGTGGGCCAAGCCAGGAGAGCTACAGGGAGCCCACAAGCCCTGTAGCCGCCACCAGGGGGCGGCGGCTAGCAGGCTTGTGGCCTCCCTGGCCCCCCCTGACCTAGCTCCTTCGCCTATATATTCCCTAAAATACAGAAAAAAATCAGGGAATCCACGAAAACACTTTTCCGCCGTCGCAAGCTTCCGTTTCCGCGAGATCTCATCTGGAGACCCTTCCCGGTGCCCTGCCGGAGGGGACTTTGGAGTTGGAGGGCTTCTACATCAACATCATCGCCCCTCGAATGACTCGTGAGTAGTTCACTTCAGACCTACGGGTCCGTAGTTAGTAGCTAGATGGCTTCTTCTCTGTCTTCGATCTTCTATACAAAGTTCTCCATGATCTTCATGGAGATCTATCCGATGTAATCCTCTTTGGCGGTGTGTTTGTCGAGATCCCATTAATTGTGGATTTGTGATCAGATTATCTATGATATATATTTGAGTCTTTGCTGATTTCTTATATGCATGATTTGATATCCTTGTAAGTCTCTCTGAGTCTTGGGTTTTGTTTGGCCAACTAGATCTATGATTCTTGCAATGGGAGAAGTGCTTGGTTTGGGTTCTTACCGTGTGGTGACCTTTCCCAGTGACAGTAGGGGCAGCAAGGCACACATTGTGTAGTTGCCATCAAGGGTAACAAGGTGGGCTTTGTCGTAGATATGAGATTGTCCATCTACATCATGTCATCTTGCTTAAGGCGTTCTCTGTTCTTTTGGACTTAATACACTAGATGCATGCTGGATAGCGGTCGACGTGTGGAGTAATAGTAGTAGATGCAGAAAATATCGGTCTACTTGTTTTGGACATGATGCATATAGATATAATCATTGCCATAGATGACGTCACGACTTTGCGCAGTTCTATCAGTTGCTCGACAGTAATTTGTTCACCCACCGTCTACTTGCTTTCATGCGAGAAGCCACTAGTGAACACTATGGCCCCCGGGTCTATTCACACCTATCGTTTCCACTTTCGCTTTTACTTTGCTTTGTTACTTTGTTGCTTTCAGTTCTCACTTGGCGAACAATCTATAAGGGATTGACAACCCCTTCATAGCGTTGGGAGCAAGCTTTTTGTGTTTGTGCAGGCACTTGAGATACTCCTTCACTGGATCGATACCTTAGTTCTCAAACTGAGGGAAATACTTACCACCGCAGCGCTACATCACCCTTTCCGCTTCGAGGGACACCAACTCAAGGCTCCAAGGCCACGGGGGAAATCCTTTGCATATTTGCCTAGGAAGTCCCTTAAGGCGTAGCCGTAGGAGAAGGATTCTTGGTGCCGTTGCTAAGGAGTATCAAGACAAGAACAGTCTCCCGTCAGCACGTTTCTGGCGCCGTTGGAAGGTCTTTTGTTGCAGTAGCAATTAGCACCACCACTCTTTCTGGCTGCAGAGTGCAAAGAGGTTTTTCACCGAAAAAGTGTTTCCCCCTCTTTGTATTACAAAGCAACCAACCGATACAGCCAACAATAGGTGCTGGGACGGAAGTAGCAAAGTCACACCCAAAAGAAACGAAAAACAAAAAACAAAAGAAATACATGTCGATAACGGTGGATCGACAAAAACGAAGAAGCCCCGCGACCACTGCGCCCACCGAAGATCTCCCACCAAGCTCCAAGACTCTGAAGCGCCGGTATCAATCAACACCTCCAAGAATGACCGCGACGATGATGTTGTTGTTGCCAAGGGTTTCCCCGGTACACGACAAGGCGAGAGGAAGCGTAGCCCCCGACGCCCTCCAAGAAGGTCCAGCGGCACCCACTGGCACAACCGCACCGGTGCCAGCCAGACCGACAGTGGTTTCCCCCGATCCTAACCTTCACCTCGGACGCTCCGGATCCTGCCACGAAACCGACCACACCGTGAGCCAACACAGTCTTGAAGACTCCAAGTCGTCTCACCACGGCACCGCGAGTTGAGGTCTGCACGACGATGAATAGGGGCCGGGTCTAGGGACAACAACACCATCGACATGCGGGAGGGCTCAACCTCCACCATCAACGACGGTAACCTACCGAACACAATAGGAGGAGCATACTAGGCTCATGGGCAAACAGGCACGGTTGGGCCCATAGACGCCCGTAAAGGTCTCACCATTGCGCTACAGCAGGCATGTCGTCGGCACCTCCGCCCCTCGTCCGAGCTGCTCCTCCTCCTCACCACACAGAAGACAACGAAGCCACGCAGGGGTCAGCCTGCCAGGACCCAGATGTTGGGGAACGTCGCATGGGAAACAAAAAATTTCCTACGCGCACGAAGACCTATCATGGTGATGTCCATCTACGAGAGGGGATGGGTGATCTACGTACCCTTGTAGATCGTACAGCAGAACCGTTAGTGAACGCGGTTGATGTAGTGGAACGTCCTCACGTCCCTCGATCCGCCCCGCGAACAATCCCGCGATCAGTCCCACGATCTAGTACCGAACGGACGGCACCTCCGCGTTCAGCACACGTACAGCTCGACGATGATCTCGGCCTTCTTGATCCAGCAAGAGAGACGAAGAGGTAGAAGAGTTCTCCGGCAGCGTGACGGTGCTCCGGAGATTGGTGATGACCTTGTCTCAGCAGGGCTCCGCCCGAGCTCCGCAGAAACGCGATCTAGAGGAAAAACCGTGGAGGTATGTGGTCGGGCTGCCGTGGAAAAGTCGTCTCAAATCAGCCCTAAAACCTCCGTATATATAGGTGGGAGGGAGGGGACCTTGCCTTGGGGCTCAAGGAGCCCCAAGGGGGTCGGCCGAGTCCAAGGGGGAAGGCTCCCCCCCCCCCAAACCGAGTTGGACTTGGTTTGGTGGGTGGGAGTCCTTCCTTCCCTTCCCACCTCCTCTTTTTTTTTTCTCTTTGATTTTCTTCCCTAGGCGCATAGGGCCCTTTTGGGCTGTCCCACCAGCCCACTAAGGGCTGGTGTGACACCCTCAAGGCCTATGGGCTTCCCCGGGGTGGGTTGCCCCCCCCCCCAGTGAACTACCGGAACCCATTCGTCATTCCCGGTACATTCCCGGTAACTCCGAAAACCTTCCGGTAATCAAATGAGGTCATCCTATATATCAATCTTCGTTTCCGGACCATTCCGGAAACCCTCGTGACGTCCGTGATCTCATCCGGGACTCCGAACAACATTCGGTAACCAACCATATAACTCAAATACGCATAAAACAACGTCGAACCTTAAGTGTGCAGACCCTGCGGGTTCGAGAACTATGTAGACATGACGCAAGAGACTCCTCGGTCAATATCCAATAGCGGGACATGGATGCCCATATTGGATCCTACATATTCTACGAAGATCTTATCATTTGAACCTCAGTGCCAAGGATTCATATAATCCCGTATGTCATTCCCTTTGTCCTTCGGTATGTTACTTGCCCGAGATTCGATCGTCAGTATCCGCATACCTATTTCAATCTCGTTTACCGGCAAGTCTCTTTACTCGTTCCGTAATACAAGATCCTGCAACTTACACTAAGTCACATTGCTTGCAAGGCTTGTGTGTGATGTTGTATTACCGAGTGGGCCCCGAGATACCTCTCCGTCACACGGAGTGACAAATCCCAGTCTTGATCCATACTAACTCAACTAACACCTTCGGAGATACCTGTAGAGCATCTTTATAGTCACCCAGTTACATTGCGACGTTTGATACACACAAAGCATTCCTCCGGTGTCAGTGAGTTATATGATCTCATGGTCATAGGAATAAATACTTGACACGCAGAAAACAGTAGCAACAAAATGACACGATCAACATGCTACGTCTATTAGTTTGGGTCTATTCCATCACGTGATTCTCCTAATGATGTGATCCAGTTATCAAGCAACAACACCTTGTTCATAATCAGAAGACACTGACTATCTTTGATCAACCGGCTAGCCATCTAGAGGCTTGCTAGGGACGGTGTTTTGTCTATGTATCCACACATGTAAATGAGTCTTCATTCAATAAAATTATAGCATGGATAATAAACGATTATCTTGATACAGGAATTATAATAATAACTATATTTATTATTGCCTCTAGGGCATAATTCCAACAGTCTCCCACTTGCACTAGAGTCAATAATCTAGCCCTCACATCATCATGTGAATTACATTTTAATAAATCTAACACCCATACAGTTCTGGTATTGATCATGCTTTGGTCGTGGAAGAGGTTTAGTCAGCGGGTCTGCTACATTCAGATCCGTGTGCACTTTGCATATATTTACGTCCTCTCCCTCGACGTAGTCGCGGATGAGGTTGAAGCTGTTGGGGAACGTCGCATGGGAAACAAAAAATTTCCTACGCGCACGAAGACCTATCATGGTGATGTCCATCTACGAGAGGGGATGAGTGATCTACATACCCTTGTAGACCGTACAGCAGAAGCGTTAGAGAACGCGGTTGATGTAGTGGAACGTCCTCACGTCCCTTGATCCGCCCCGCGAACAATCCCGCGATCAGTCCCACGATCTAGTACCGAACGGACGGCACCTCCGCGTTCAGCACACGTACAGCTCGACGATGATCTCGGCCTTCTTGATCCAGCAAGAGAGACGGAGAGGTAGAAGAGTTCTCCGGCAGCATGACGGCGCTCCGGAGGTTGGTGATGACCTTGTCTCAGCAGAGCTCCGCCCGAGCTTCGCAGAAACGCGATCTAGAGGAAAAACCGTGGAGGTATGTGGTCGGGCAGCCGTGAGAAAGTCATCTCAAATCAGCCCTAATTGCTCCATATATATAGGAGGAGGGAGGGGGGCCTTGCCTTGGGGTCCAAGGACCCCCAAGGAGTCGGCCGAGCCAAAGGGGGGAGGACTCCCACCCCCCCCCCCAAACCGAGTTGGACTTGGTTTGGTGGGAGGAGTCCCCCTTCCTTCCCACCTCCTTCCCTTTTTTTTCTTTCCTCTTGATTTTTCTTCTCTTGGCGCATTGGGCACTTGTGGGCTGTCCCACCAGCCCACTAAGGGCTGGTGTGGCTCCCCCAATGCCTATGGGCTTCCCCGGGGTGGGTTCCCCCCCCCCCCCGGTGAACTCCCGGAACCCATTCGTCATTCCCGGTACATTCCCGGTAACTCCGAAAACCTTCCGGTAATCAAATGAGGTCATCCTATATATCAATCTTCATTTCCGGACCATTCCGGAAACCCTCGTGACGTCCGTGATCTCATCCGGGACTCCGAACAACATTCGGTAACCAACCATATAACTCAAATACGCATAAAACAACGTCGAACCTTAAGTGTGCAGACCCTGCGGGTTCGAGAACTATGTAGACATGACCCGAGAGACTCCTCGGTCAATATCCAATAGCGGGACCTGGATGCCCATATTGGATCCTACATATTCTACGAAGATCTTATCGTTTGAACCTCAGTGCCAAGGATTCGTATAATCCCGTATGTCATTCCCTTTGTCCTTCGGTATGTTACTTGCCCGAGATTCGATCGTCAGTATCCGCATACCTATTTCAATCTCGTTTACCGGCAAGTCTCTTTACTCGTTCCGTAATACAAGATCCCGCAACTTACACTAAGTTACATTGCTTGCAAGGCTTGTGTGTGATGTTGCATTACCGAGTGGGCCCCGAGATACCTCTCCGTCACACGGAGTGACAAATCCCAGTCTTGATCCATACTAACTCAACTAACACCTTCGGAGATACCTGTAGAGTATCTTTATAGTCACCCAGTTACGTTGCGACCTTTGATACACACAAAGCATTCCTCCGGTGTCAGTAAGTTATATGATCTCATGGTCATAGGAATAAATACTTGACACGCAAAAAACAGCAGCAACAAAATGACACGATCAACATGCTACGTCTATTAGTTTGGGTCTAGTCCATCACGTGATTCTCCCAATGACGTGATCCAGTTATCAAGCAACAACACCTTGTTCATAATCAGAAGACACTGACTATCATTGATCAACTGGCTAGCCAACTAGAGGCATGCTAGGGACGGTGTTTTGTCTATGTATCCACACATGTAAATGAGTCTTCATTCAATACAATTATAGCATGGATAATAAACTATTATCTTGATACAGGAATTATAATAATAACTATACATTTATCATTGCCTCTAGGGCATAATTCCAACAGTCTCCCACTTGCACTAGAGTCAATAATCTAGCCCTCACATCACCATGTGAATTACATTGTAATAAATCTAACACCCATACAGTTCTGGTGTCGATCATGTTTTGGCCGTGGAAGAGGTTTAGTCAGCGGGTCTGCTACATTCAGATCCGTGTGCACTTTGCATATATTTACGTCATCCTCCTCGACGTAGTCGCGGATGAGGTTGAAGCGTCGTTTGATGTGTCTGGTCTTCTTTTAAACCTTGGTTCCTTTGCTAAGGCAATAGCACCAGTGTTGTCACAGAACAAGGTTATTGGATCCAGTGCACTTGGCACCACTCCAAGATCTGTCATGAACTGCTTCATCCAGACACCCTCCTTAGCCGCCTCCGAGGCAGCCATGTACTCCGCTTCACATGTAGAATCTGCTACGACGCTTTGCTTGGAACTGCACCAGCTTACTGCACCACCATTAAGAATAAATACGTATCCGGTTTGCGACTTAGAGTCGTCCGGATCTGTGTCAAAGCTTGCATCGACGTAACCTTTTACGGCGAGCTCTTCGTCACCTCCATACACGAGAAACATCTCCTTAGTCCTTTTCTGGTATTTTAGGATATTCTTGACCGCTGTCCAGTGATCCACTACTGGATTACTCTGGAACCTACCTGCCATACTTATGGCCAGGCTAACGTCCGGTCTAGTGCACAGCATTGCATACATGATAGAACCTATGGCTCAAGCATAGGGGACGGAGCGCATATGCTCTCTATCTTCATCAGTTGCTGGGCACTGAGTCTTACTCAATCTCGTACCTTGTAAAACTGGCAAGAACCCTTTCTTGGACTGTTCCATTTTGAACCTCTTCAAAACTTTATCAAGGTATGTGCTTTGTGAAAGTCCTATCAGGCGTTTTGATCTATCCCTATAGATCTTAATGCCTAGAATGTAAGCAGCTTCTCCTAGGTCCTTCATAGAGAAACTTTTATTCAAGTAACCTTTTATGCTCTCCAAAAGCTCTACGTTGTTTCCAATCAGTAATATGTCATCTACATATAATATTAGAAACGCCACAGAGCTCCCACTCACTTTCTTGTAAATACAAGATTCTCCAACCACTTGTATAAACCCAAATGCTTTGATCACCTCATCAAAGCGTTTGTTCCAACTCCGAGGTGCTTGCACCAGTCCATAAATGGATCGCTGGAGCTTGCACACCTTGTTAGCACTTTTAGGATTGAAAAACCTTCGGGTTGCATCATATACAACTCTTCCTTAAGGAAACCGTTAAGGAACGCCGTTTTGACATCCATCTGCCAGATTTCATAATCAAAAAATGCAGCTATTGCTAACATGATTCTGACGGACTTAAGCATTGCCACGGGAGAGAAAGTCTCATCATAGTCAATTCCTGGAACTTGTGAAAAACCCTTTGCCACAAGTCGAGCTTTATAAACGGTCACATTACCGTCAGCGTCCGTCTTCTTCTTAAAGATCCATTTGTTCTAAATAGCCATGCGGCCCTCAGGTAGTATCTCCAAAGTCCACACTTTGTTCTCATACATGGATCCTATCTCGGATTTCATGGCTTCTAGCCATTTGTTGGAATCTGGGCCCACCATTGCTTCTTCATAATTTGCAGGTTCATTGTTGTCTAACAACATGATTGATAAGACGGGATTACCGTACCACTCTGGAGCAGCGCGTGATCTCGTCGACCTGCGTGGTTCAACAGAAACTTGAACTGGAATTTCATGATCATCATCATTAACTTCCTCCTCAACCGGCGTCGCAATGACAGAGGTTTCAACTTGCCCTGCGCCACCATCCAGAGGGATGAGAGGTTCGACAACCTCGTCAAGTTCTATCTTCCTCCCACTCAATTCTCTCGAGAGAAACTCCCTCTCGAGAAAAGTTTCGTTCTTAGCAACAAACACTTTGCCCTCGGATTTGAGATAGAAGGTGTACCCAACTGTCTCTTTTGGGTAACCTATGAAGACGCATTTTTCCGCTTTGGGTTCCAGCTTTTCAGGCTGAAGCTTTTTGACATAAGCATCACATCCCCAAACTTTAAGAAACGACAACTTTGGCCTTTTGCCATACCACAGTTCGTATGGTGTCGTCTCAACGGATTTTGATGGTGCCCTATTTAAAGTGAATGCAGTTGTTTCTAATGCATAACCCCAAAATGATAACGGCAAATCAGTAAGAGACATCATAGATCGCACCATTTCTAACAAAGTACGATTACGACGTTCGGACACACCATTACGCTGTGGTGTTCCACGCGGTGTTAACTGCGAAACAATTCCACATTGTCTTAAGTGAGAACCAAACTCGAAACTCAGATATTCACCCCCACGATCAGACCGCAGGAACTTGATCTTCTTGTTACGATGATTTTCCACTTCACTCTGAAATTGCTTGAACTTTTCAAATGTTTCAGACTTGTGCTTCATCAAGTAGACATAACCATATCTACTCAAATCGTCAGTGAAGGTGAGAAAATAATGATATCTGCCGCGTGCCTCTACGCTCATTGGACCACACACATCGGTATGTATGATTTCCAACAAGTCACTTGCACGCTCCATTGTTCCAGAGAATGGAGTTTTAGTCATCTTGCCCATGAGGCATGGTTCGCACGTGTCAAGTGAATCAAAGTCAAGTGAATCCAAATGTCCATCAGCATGGAGTTTCTGTTGGGGAACGTCGCATGGGAAACAAAAAATTTCCTACGCGCACGAAGACCTATCATGGTGATGTCCATCTACGAGAGGGGATGAGTGATCTACGTACCCTTGTAGATCGTACAGCAGAAGCGTTAGAGAACGCGGTTGATGTAGTGGAACGTCCTCACGTCCCTCGATCCGCCCCGCGAACAATCCCGCGATCAGTCCCACGATCTAGTACCGAACGGACGACACCTCCGCGTTCAGCACACGTACAGCTCGACGATGATCTCGGCCTTCTTGATCCAGCAAGAGAGACGGAGAGGTAGAAGAGTTCTCCGGCAGCGTGACGGTGCTCCGGAGGTTGGTGATGATCTTGTCTCAGCAGGGCTCCGCCCGAGCTCCGCAGAAACACGATCTAGAGGAAAAACTATGGAGGTATGTGGTCGGGCAGCCGTGAGAAAGTCGTCTCAAATCTGCCCTAAAAGCCCCATATATATAGGAGGAGGGAGGGGGACCTTTCCTTGGGGTCCAAGGGACTCCCAAGGGGTCGGCCGAGCCAAGGGGGGGAGGACTCCCCCCCCCAAACCGAGTTGGACTTGGTTTGGTGGGAGGAGTCCCCCTCCCTTCCCACTTCTTCCCTCTTTTTTTTTCTTTTCCTTTGATTTTCTTATCTTGGCGCATAGGCTCCCTTGGGGCTGTCCCACCAGCCCACTAAGGGCTGGTGTGTCCCCCAAAAGCCTATGGGCTTCCCCGGAGTGGGTTGCCCCCCTCCGGTGAACTCCCGGAACCCATTCGTCATTCCCGGTACATTCCCGGTAACTCCGAAAAACCTTCCGGTAATCAAATGAGGTCATCCTATATATCAATCTTCGTTTCCGGACCATTCCGGAAACCCTCGTGACGTCCGTGATCTCATCCGGGACTCCGAACAACATTCGGTAACCAACCATATAACTCAAATACGCATAAAACAACGTCGAACCTTAAGTGTGCAGACCCTGCGGGTTCGAGAACCATGTAGACATGACCCGAGAGACTCCTCGGTCAATATCCAATAGCGGGACCTGGATGCCCATATTGGATCCTACATATTCTACGAAGATCTTTATCGTTTGAACCTCAGTGCCAAGGATTCGTATAATCCCGTATGTCATTCCCTTTGTCCTTCGGTATGTTACTTGCCCGAGATTCGATCGTCAGTATCCGTATACCTATTTCAATCTCGTTTACCGGCAAGTCTCTTTACTCGTTCCGTAATACAAGATCCCGCAACTTACACTAAGTTACATTGCTTGCAAGGCTTGTGTGTGATGTTGCATTACCGAGTGGGCCCCGAGATACCTCTCCGTCACACGGAGTGAAAAATCCCAGTCTTGATCCATACTAACTCAACTAACACCTTCGGAGATACCTGTAGAGCATCTTTATAGTCACCCAGTTACGTTGCGACGTTTGATACACATAAAGCATTCCTCCGGTGTCAGTGAGTTATATGATCTCATGGTCATAGGAATAAATAGTTGACACGCAGAAAACAGTAGCAACAAAATGACACGATCAACATGCTACGTCTATTAGTTTGGGTCTAGTCCATCACGTGATTCTCCCAATGACGTGATCCAGTTATCAAGCAACAACACCTTGTTCATAATCAGAAGACACTGACTATCATCGATCAACTGGCTAGCCAACTAGAGGCATGCTAGGGACGGTGTTTTGTCTATGTATCCACACATGTAAATGAATCTTCATTCAATACAATTATAGCATGGATAATAAACTATTATCTTGATACAGGAATTATAATAATAACTATACATTTATTATTGCCTCTAGGGCATAATTCCAACAATCTCCCACTTGCACTAGAGTCAATAATCTAGCCCTCACATCACCATGTGAATTACATTGTAATAAATCTAACACCCATACAGTTCTGGTGTCGATCATGTTTTGGCCGTGGAAGAGGTTTAGTCAGCGAGTCTGCTACATTCAGATCCGTGTGCACTTTGCATATATTTACGTTCTCCTCCTCGACGTAGTCTCGGATGAGGTTGAAGCGTCGTTTGATGTGTCTGGTCTTCTTGTGAAACCTTGGTTCCTTTGCTAAGGCAATGGCACCAGTGTTGTCACAGAACAAGGTTATTGGATCCAGTGCACTTGGCACCACTCCAAGATCCGTCATGAACTGCTTCATCCAGACACCCTCCTTAGCCGCCTCCGAGGCAGCCATGTACTCCGCTTCACATGTAGAATCTGCTACGACGCTTTGCTTGGAACTGCACCAGCTTACTGCACCCCCATTAAGAATAAATACGTATCCGGTTTGCGACTTAGAGTCGTCCGGATCTGTGTCAAAGCTTGCATCGACGTAACCTTTTACGGCGAGCTCTTCGTCACCTCCATACACGAGAAACATCTCCTTAGTCCTTTTCAGGTACTTCAGGATATTCTTGACCGCCGTCCAGTGATCCACTGCTGGATTACTCTGGAACCTACCTGCCATACTTATGGCCAGGCTAACATCCGGTCTAGTGCACAGCATTGCATACATGATAGAGCCTACGGCTGAAGCATAGGGGACGGAGCGCATATGCTCTCTATCTTCATCAGTTGCTGGGCACTGAGTCTTACTCAATCTCGTACCTTGTAACACCAGCAAGAACCCTTTCTTGGACTGTTCCATTTTGAACCTCTTCAAAACTTTATCAAGGTATGTGCTTTGTGAGAGTCCTATCAGGCGTTTTGATCTATCCCTATAGATCTTAATGCCTAGAATGTAAGCAGCTTCTCCTAGGTCCTTCACAGAGAAATTTTTATTCAAGTAACCTTTTATGCTCTCCAAAAGCTCTACGTTGTTTCCAATCAGTAATATGTCATCCACATATAATATTAGAAACGCCACAGAGCTCCCACTCACTTTCTTGTAAATACAAGATTCTCCAACCACTTGTATAAACCCAAATGCTTTGATCACCTCATCAAAGCGCTTGTTCCAACTCCAAGATGCTTGCACCAGTCCATAAATGGATCGCTGGAGCTTGCACACCTTGTTAGCATTTTTAGGATCGACAAAACCTTCGGGTTGCATCATATACAACTCTTCCTTAAGGAAACCATTAAGGAATGCCGTTTTGACATCCATCTGCCAGATTTCATAATCGAAAAATGCAGCTATTGCTAACATGATTCTGACGGACTTAAGCATCGCTACGGGTGAGAAGGTCTCATCGTAGTCAACTCCTGGAACTTGTGAAAAACCCTTTGCCACAAGTCGAGCTTTATAAACGGTCACATTACCGTGAGCGTCCGTCTTCTTCTTAAAGATCCATTTGTTCTGAATAGCCTTGCGGCCTTCAGGTAGTATCTCCAAAGTCCACACTTTGTTCTCATACATGGATCCTATCTCGGATTTCATGGCTTCTAGCCATTTGTTGGAATCTGGGCCCACCATTGCTTCTTCATAATTCGCAGGTTCATTGTTGTCTAACAACATGATTGACAAGACGGGATTACCGTACCACTCTGGAGTAGCACGTGATCTCGTCGACCTGCGTGGTTCAACAGAAACTTGAACTGGAGTTTCATGATCATCATCATTAACTTCCTCCTCAACCGGCGTCGCAATGACAGAGGTTTCCCCTTGTCCTGCGCCACCATCCAGAGGGATGAGAGGTTCGACAACCTCGTCAAGTTCTATCTTCCTCCCACTCAATTCTCTCGAGAGAAACTCCTTCTCGAGAAAAGTTCTGTTCTTAGCAACAAACACTTTGCCCTCGGATTTGAGATAGAAGGTGTACCCAACTGTCTCTTTTGGATAACCTATGAAGACGCACTTTTCCGCTTTGGGTTCCAGCTTTTCAGGCTGAAGCTTTTTGACATAAGCATCACATCCCCAAACTTTAAGAAATGACAACTTTGGTCTTTTGCCATACCACAGTTCGTATGGTGTCGTCTCAACGGATTTTGATGGTGCCCTATTTAAAGTGAATGCAGCTGTTTCTAATGCATACCCCAAAATGATAACGGCAAATCAGTAAGAGACATCATAGATCGCACCATCTCTAACAAAGTACGATTACGACGTTCGGACACACCATTACGCTGTGGTGCTCCAGGCGGTGTTAACTGCGAAACAATTCCACATTGTCTTAAGTGAGTACCAAACTCGAAACTCAGATATTCACCCCCACGATCAGACCGTAGGAACTTGATATTCTTGTTACGATGATTTTCTACTTCACTCTGAAATTGCTTGAACTTTTCAAATGTTTCAGACTTGTGCTTCATCAAGTAGACATAACCATATCTACTCAAATCGTTAGTGAAGGTGAGAAAATAACGATATCCGCCGCGTGCCTCCACGCTCATCGGACCACACACATCGGTATGTATGATTTCCAACAAGTCACTTGCACGCTCCATTGTTCCGGAGAACGGAGTTTTAGTCATCTTGCCCATGAGGCATGGTTCGCACGTGTCAAGTGAATCAAAGTCAAGTGACTCCAAAAGTCCATCAGCATGGAGTTTCTTCATGCGCTTTACACCAATATGACCCAAGCGGCAGTGCCACAAAAATATGGCGCTATCATTGTTTACTCTAACTCTTTTGGTCTCTATGTTATGCATATGCGTATTGCTATCGAGATTCAATATGAACAATCCTCTCACATTCGGTGCATGACCATAAAAGATGTTACTCATAGAAATAGAACAACCATTATTCTCAGACTTAAAAGAGTAACCGTCTCGCAATAAACAAGATCCAGATATAATGTTCATGCTCAACGCAGGCACTAAATAACAATGATTTAAGTCCATCACTAATCCCGATGGTAGTTGAAGTGACACGGTGCCGACGGCGATTGCATCAACCTTGGAATCGTTTCCTACGCGCATCGTCACTTCGTCTTTTGCCAGCCTTCGTCTATTCCGCAGTTCCTGCTTCGAGTTGCAAATGTGAGCAACAGAACCGGTATCGAATACCTAGGCACTACTACGAGAGCCGGTTAATTACACATCAATAACATGTATAACAAATATACCTGAATTTTCTTTGCCCGCCTTCTTATCTGCCAGATACTTGGGGCAATTGCGCTTCCAGTGACCCATACCCTTGCAATAGAAGCACTCTGTTTCAGGCTTAGGTCCAGCCTTGGGTTTCTTCGGCGGATTGGCAACAGGCTTGCCGCTCTTCTTTGAATTGCCCTTCTTGCATTTGCCGTTTCTCTTGAAACTAGTGGTCTTGCTCACCATCAACACTTGATGCTCTTTTCGGAGTTCAGACTCTGCGACTTTCAGCATCACAAACAACTCGCCGGGAGACTTGTTCATCCCTTGCATGTTGTAGTTCAACACAAAGCCTTTATAGCTTGGCGGCAGTGATTGGAGGATTCTGTCAGTGATAGCTTCTTGCGGGAGTTCAATCCCCAGTTCAGCTAGACGGTTTGAGTACCCAGACATTTTGAGCACATGTTCACTGACAGATGAGTTTTCCTCCATCTTGCAAGCATAGAATTTATCGGAGGTCTCATACCTCTCGATCCGGGCGTTCTTCTGAAAGATAAACTTCAACTCCTGGAACATCTCAAATGCACCATGACGCTCAAAGCGACGTTGAAGTCCCGGTTCTAAGCCATACAAGACTGCACATTGAACTATTGAGTAGTCCTCCTTACGTGCTAACCAAGCGTTCTTAACATCCTGATCAGCCGTAGCGGGTGGTTCATCTCCTAGCGCAGCATTAAGGACATAATCCTTCTTTCCAGCTTGTAAGATTAGCTTAAGATTACGAGCCCAGTCTACAAAGTTTCTTCCATCATCTTTCAACTTAGCTTTCTCTAGGAACATATTAAAATTCAGGATGACACTCGCGTGAGCCATGATCTACAACACAAATATATTCAAAGTGGACTTAGACTATGTTCAAGATAATTAGAGTTCAACTTAATCAAATTATATGCTAAACTCCCACTCAAAAAGTACATCTCTCTAGTCATTTGAGTGGTTCATGATCCACTTACACTATCCCAAGTCCGATCATCACGTGAGTCGAGAGTAGTTTCAGTGGTAAGCATCCCTATGCTAATCTTATCAACTATATGATTCATGATCGACCTTTCGGTCTCATGTGTTCCGAGGCAATGTCTGCACATGCTAGGCTCGTCAAGCTTAACCCGAGTGTTCCGCGTGCGCAACTGTTTTGCACCCGTTGTATGTGAACGTTGAGTCTATCACACCCGATCATCACGTGGTGTCTCGAAACGACGAACTGTAGCAACGGTGCACAGTCGGGGAGAACACAATTTCGTCTTGAAAATTTAGTGAGAGATCACCTCATAATGCTACCGCCGTTCTAAGCAAAATAAGGTGCATAAAAGGATTAACATCACATGCAATTCATAAGTGACATGATATGGCCATCATCTTGTGCTTCTTTGATCTCCATCACCAAAGCACCGGCACGATCTTCTTGTCACCGGCGCCACACCATGATCATCCATCAACGTGTTGCCATCGGGGTTGTCGTGCTACTTATGCTATTACTACCAAAGCTACATCCTAGCAAAATAGTAAACGCATCTGCAAGCACAAACGTTAGTATAAAGACAACCCTATGGCTCCTGCCGGTTGCCGTACCATCGACATGCAAGTCGGTATTTCTATTACAACATGATCATCTCATACATCCAATATATCACATCACATCGTTGGCCATATCACATCACATCCAGACCCTGCAAAAACAAGTTAGACGTCCTCTAATTTTGTTGTTGCTTGTTTTACGTGGTGACCAAGGGTATCTAGTAGGATCGCATCTTACTTACGCAAACACCACAACGGAGATCTATGAGTTGCTATTTAACCTCATCCAAGGACCTCCTCGGTGAAATCCGATTCAACTAAAGTTGGAGAAACCGTCACTTGCCAGTCATCTTTGAGCAAAGGGGGTTACTCGTAACGATGAAACCAGTCTCTCGTAAGCGTACGAGTAATGTCGGTCCAAGCCGCTTCAATCCAACAATACCGCGGAATCAAGAAAAGACTAAGGAGGGCAGCAAAACGCACATCACCGCCCACAAAACCTTTTGTGTTCTACTCGAGAAGACATCTACGCATGAACCTAGCTCATGATGCCACTGATGGGGAACGTCGCATGGGAAACAAAAAATTTCCTACGCGCACGAAGACCTATCATGGTGATGTCCATCTACGAGAGGGGATGAGTGATCTACGTACCCTTGTAGACCGTACAGCAGAAGCGTTAGAGAACGCGGTTGATGTAGTGGAACGTCCTCACCTCCCTCGATCCGCCCCGCGAACAATCCCGCGATCAGTCCCACGATCTAGTACCGAACGGACGGCACCTCCGCGTTCAGCACACGTATAGCTCGACGATGATCTCGGCCTTCTTGATCCAGCAAGAGAGACGGAGAGGTAAAATAGTTCTCCGGCAGCGTGACGGCGCTCCGGAGGTTGGTGATGACCTTGTCTCAGCAGAGCTCCGCCCGAGCTCCGCAGAAACGCGATCTAGAGGAAAAACCGTGGAGGTATGTGTTCGGGCAGCCGTGAGAAAGTCGTCTCAAATCAGCCCTAATTGCTCCATATATATAGGAGGAGGGAGGGGGGCCTTGCCTTCGGGTCCAAGGACCCCCAAGGAGTCGGCCGAGCCAAAGGGGGGAGGACTCCCCCCCCCCCAAACCGAGTTGGACTTGGTTTGGTGGGAGGAGTCCCCCTTCCTTCCCACCTCCTTCCCTTTTTTTTTCTTTCCTCTTGATTTTTCTTCTCTTGGCGCATTGGGCACTTGTGGGCTGTCCCACCAGCCCACTAAGGGCTGGTGTGGATCCCCCAATGCCTATGGGCTTCCCCGGGGTGGGTTGCCCCCCCCCCCCGGTGAACTCCCGGAACCCATTCGTCATTCCCGGTACATTCCCGGTAACTCCGAAAACCTTCTGGTAATCAAATGAGGTCATCCTATATATCAATCTTCGTTTCCGGACCATTCCGGAAACCCTCGTGACGTCTATGATCTCATCCGGGACTCCGAACAACATTCGGTAACCAACCATATAACTCAAATACGCATAAAACAACGTCGAACCTTAAGTGTGCAGACCCTGCGGGTTCGAGAACTATGTAGACATGACCCGAGAGACTCCTCAGTCAATATCCAATAGCGGGACCTGGATGCCCATATTGGATCCTACATATTCTATGAAGATCTTATCGTTTGAACCTCAGTGCCAAGGATTCGTATAATCCCGTATGTCATTCCCTTTGTCCTTCGGTATGTTACTTGCCCGAGATTCGATCGTCAGTATCCCCATACCTATTTCAATCTCGTTTACCGGCAAGTCTCTTTACTCGTTCTGTAATACAAGATCCCGCAACTTACACTAAGTTACATTGCTTGCAAGGCTTGTGTGTGATGTTGCATTACTGAGTGGGCCCCGAGATACCTCTCCGTCACACGGAGTGACAAATCCCAGTCTTGATCCATACTAACTCAACTAACACCTTCGGAGATACCTGTAGAGTATCTTTATAGTCACCCAGTTACGTTGCGACGTTTGATACACACAAAGCATTCCTCCGATGTCAGTAAGTTATATGATCTGATGGTCATAGGAATAAATACTTGACACGCAAACAATAGTAGCAACAAAATGACACGATCAACATGCTACGTCTATTAGTTTGGGTCTAGTCCATCACGTGATTCTCCCAATGACGTGATCCAGTTATCAAGCAACAACACCTTGTTCATAATCAGAAGACACTGACTATCATTGATCAACTGGCTAGCCAACTAGAGGCATGCTAGGGACGGTGTTTTGTCTATGTATCCACACATGTAAATGAGTCTTCATTCAATACAATTATAGCATGGATAATAAACTATTATCTTGATACAGGAATTATAATAATAACTATACATTTATTATTGCCTCTAGGGCATAATTCCAACAGAAGCGTCGTTTGATGTGTCTGGTCTTCTTGTGAAACCGTGGTTCCTTTGCTAAGGCAATGGCACCCGTGTTGTCACAGAACAAGGTTATTGGATTCAGTGCGCTTGGCACCACTCCAAGATCCGTCATGAACTGCTTCATCCAGACACCCTCCTTAGCCGCCTCCGAGGCAGCCATGTACTCCGCTTCACATGTAGAATCTGCTACGACGCTTTGCTTGGAACTGCACCAACTTACCGCACCCCCATTAAGAATAAATACGTATCCGGTTTGCGACTTAGAGTCGTCCGGATCTGTGTCAAAGCTTGCATCGACGTAACCTTTTACGGCGAGCTCTTCATCACCTCCATACACGAGAAACATCTCCTTAGTCCTTTTCTGGTATTTTAGGATATTCTTGACCGATGTCCAGTGATCCACTGCTGGATTACTCTGGAACCTACCTGCCATACTTATGGCCAGGCTAACGTCTGGTCTAGTGCACAGCATTGCATACATGATAGAACCTATGGCTCAAGAATAGGGGACGGAGCGCATATGCTCTCTATCTTCATCAGTTGTTGGGCACTGAGTCTTACTCAATCTCGTACCTTGTAAAACTGGCAAGAACCCTTTCTTGGACTGTTCCATTTTGAACCTCTTCAAAACTTTATCAAGGTATGTGCTTTGTGAAAGTCCTATCAGGCGTTTTGATCTATCCCTATAGATCTTAATGCCTAGAATGTAAGCAGCTTCTCCTAGGTCCTTCATAGAGAAACTTTTATTCAAGTAATCCTTTATGCTCTCCAAAAACTCTACGTTGTTTCCAATCATCAATATGTCATCCACATATAATATTAGAAACGCCACAGAGCTCCCACTCACTTTCTTGTAAATACAAGATTCTCCAACCACTTGTATAAACCCAAATGATTTGATCACCTCATCAAAGCGCTTGTTCCAACTCCGAGATACTTGCACCAGTCCATAAATGGATCGCTGGAGCTTGCACACCTTGTTAGTATTCTTAGGATCGACAAAACCTTCGGGTTGCATCATATACAATTCTTCCTTAAGGAAACCGTTAAGGAACGCCGTTTTGACATCCATCTGCCAGATTTCATAATCGAAAAATGCAGCTATTGCTAACATGATTCTGACGGACTTAAGCATCGCTACGGGTGAGAATGTCTCATCGTAGTCAACTCCTTGAACTTGTGAAAAACCCTTTGCCACAAGTCGAGCTTTATAAACGGTCACATTGCCGTCAGCATCCATCTTCCTCTTAAAGATCCATTTGTTCTGAATAGCCTTGCGGCCCTCAGGCAGTACCTCCAAAGTCCACACTTTGTTCTCATACATGGATCCTATCTCGGACTTCATGGCTTCTAGCCATCTGTTGGAATCTGGGCCCACCATTGCTTCTTCATAATTTGCAGGTTCATTGTTGTCTAACAACATGATTGATAAGACGGGATTACCGTACCCCTCTGGAGCAGCACGTGGTCTCGTCGACCTGCGTGATTCGACAGAAACTTGAACTGGAGTTTCATGATCATCATCATTAACTTCCTCCTCAACCGGCGTCGCAACGACAGAGGTATCCCCTTGTCCTGCGCCACCATCCAGAGGGATGAGAGGTTCGACAACCTCGTCAAGTTCTATCTTCCTCCCACTCAATTCTCTCGAGAGAAACTCCTTCTCGAGAAAAGCTCCGTTTTTAGCACCAAACACTTTGCCCTCGGACTTGAGATAGAAGGTGTACCCAACTGTCTCTTTTGGGTAACCTATGAAGACGCACTTTTCCACTTTGGGTTCCAGCTTTTCAGGCTGAAGCTTTTTGACATAAGCATCACATCCCCAAACTTTAAGAAACGACAACTTTGGTCTTTTGCCATACCACAGTTCGTATGGTGTCGTCTCAACGGATTTTGATGGTGCCCTATTTAAAGTGAATGCAGCTGTTTCTAATGCATAACCCAAAATGATAACGGCAAATCAGTAAGAGACATCATAGATCGCACCATTTCTAATAAAGTACGATTACGACGTTCGAACACACCATTACGCTGTGGTGTTCCAGGCGGTGTTAACTGTGAAACAATTCCACATTGTCTTAAGTGAGCACCAAACTCGAAACTCAGATATTCACCCCCACGATCAGACCGTAGGAACTTGATCTTCTTGTTACGATGATTTTCCACTTCATTCTGAAATTGCTTGAACTTTTCAAATGTCTCAGACTTGTGCTTCATCAAGTAGACATAACCATATATACTCAAATCGTCAGTGAAGATGAGAAAATAACGATATCCGCTGCGCGCCTCTACGCTCATCGGACCACACACATCGGTATGTATGATTTCCAACAAGTCACTTGCACGCTCCATAGTTCCGGAGAACGGAGTCTTAGTCATTTTGCCCATGAGGCATGGTTCGCACGTGTCAAGTGAATCAAAGTCAAGTGACTCCAAAAGTCCATCAGCATGGAGTTTCTTCATGCGCTTTACACCAATATGACCTAAGCGGCAGTGCCACAAAAATATGGCGCTATCATTGTTAACTCTAACTCTTTTGGTCTCAATGTTATGTATATGCGTATCGCTATCAAGATTCAATATGAACAATCCTCTCACATTAGGTGCATGACCATAAAAGATGTTACTCATAGAAATAGAACAACCATTATTCTCTGACTTAAAAGAGTAACCGTCTCGCAATAAACAAGATCCAGATATAATGTTCATGCTCAACGCAGGCACTAAATAACAATGATTTAAGTTCATCACTAATCCCGATGGTAACTGAAGTGAAACTGTGCCGACGGCGATTGCATCAACCTTGGAACCATTTCCTACGCGCATCGTCACTTCATCTTTCGCCAGCCTTCGTCTATTCCGCAGTTCCTGTTTCGAGTTGCAAATATGAGCAACAGAACCGGTATCGAATACCCAGGCACTACTACGAGAGCCGGTTAAGTACACATCAATAACATGTATATCAAATATACCTTATTTTTCTTTGGCCGCCTTCTTATCTGCCAGATACTTGGGGCAATTGCGCTTCCAGTGACCCATACCCTTGCAATAGTAACACTCCGTTTCAGGCTTAGGTCCAGCTTTGGGTTTCTTCGTCGGATTGGCAACAGGCTTGACGCTCTTCTTCGAATTACCCTTCTTGCCTTTGTCGTTTCTCTTGAAACTAGTGGTCTTATTGACCATCAACACTTGATGTTCTTTACGGAGTTCAGACTCTGCGACTTTCAACATCGCAAACAACTCGCCGGGTGACTTGTTCATCCCTTGCATGTTGTAGTTCAACACAAAGCCTTTATAGCTTGGCGGCAGTGATTGAAGGATTCTGTCAGTGATAGCCTCTTGCGGGAGTTCAATCCCCAACTCAGCTAGACGGTTTGAGTACCCAGACATTTTGAGCACATGTTCACTGACAGACGAGTTCTCCTCCATCTTGCAAGCATAGAATTTATCGGAGGTCTCATACCTCTCGATCCGGGCGTTCTTCTGAAAGATAAACTTCAACTCCTGGAACATCTCAAATGCTCCATGACGCTCAAAGCGACGTTGAAGTCCCGGTTCTAAGCCATACAAGACTGCACATTGAACTACTGAGTAGTCCTCCTTACGTGCTAACCAAGCATTCTTAACATCCTGATCAGCCGTAGCGGGTGGTTCATCTCCTAGCGCAGCATTAAGGACATAATCCTTCTTCCCAGCTTGTAAGATTAGCTTAAGATTACGAGCCCAGTCTACAAAGTTGCTTCCATCATCTTTCAACTTAGCTTTCTCTAGGAACGTATTAAAATTCAGGGTGACTGTCGCGTGAGCCATGATCTACAACACAAATATATTCAAAGTGGACTTAGACTATGTTCAAGATAATTAGAGTTTAACTTAATCAAATTATTCGCTAAACTCCCACTCAAAAGGTACATCACTCTAGTCATTTGAGTGGTTCATGATCCACTTACACTAGCTCAAGTCCGATCATCACGTGAGTTGAGTATAGTTTCAGTGGTAAGCATCCCTATGCTAATCATATCATCTATATGATTCATGATCGACCTTTCGGTCTCATGTGTTCCGAGGCATGTCTGCACATGCTAGGCTCGTCAAGCTTAACCCGAGTGTTCCGCGTGCGCAACTGTTTTGCACCCGTTGTATGTGAACGTTGAGTCTATCACACCCGATCATCACGTGGTGTCTCGAAACGACGAACTGTAGCAACGGTGCACAGTCGGGGAGAACACAATTTCGTCTTGATATTTTAGTGAGAGATCACCTCATAATGCTACCGTCGATCTAAGCAAAATAAGGTGCATAAAAGGATTAACATCACATGCAATTCATAAGTGACATGATATGGCCATCATCACGTGCTTCTTGATCTCCATCACCAAAGCACCGGCACGATCTTCTTGTCACCGGCGCCACACCATGATCTCCATCAACGTGTTGCCATCGGGGTTGTCGTGCTACTCATGCTATTACTACTAAAGCTACATACTAGCAAAATAGTAAACGCATCTGCAAGCACAAACGTTAGTATAAAGACAACCCTATGGCTCCTGCCGGTTGCCGTACCATCGACGTGCAAGTCGACATTTTCTATTACAACATGATCATCTCATACATCCAATATATCACATCACATCGTTGGCCATATCACATCACAAGCATACCCTGCAAAAACAAGTTAGACGTCCTCTAATTTTGTTGTTGCATGTTTTACGTGGTGACCATGGGTATCTAGTAGGATCGCATCTTACTTACGCAAACACCACAACGGAGATATATGAGTTGCTATTTAACCTCATCCAAGGACCTCCTCGGTCAAATCCGATTCAACTAAAGTTGGAGAAACCGACACTTGCCAGTCATCTTTGAGCAACGGGGTTACTCGTAGCGATGAAACCAGTCTCTCGTAAGCGTACGAGTAATGTCGGTCCAAGCCGCTTCAATTCAACAATACCGCGGAATCAAGAAAAGACTAAGGAGGGCAGCAAAACGCACATCACCGCCCACAAAAACTTTTGTGTTCTACTCGAGAAGACATCTACGCATGAACCTAGCTCATGATGCCACTGTTGGGGAACGTCGCATGGGAAACAAAAAATTTCCTACGCGCATGAAGACCTATCATGGTGATGTCCATCTACGAGAGGGGATGAGTGATCTACGTACCCTTGTAGATCGTACAGCAGAAGCGTTAGTGAACACGGTTGATGTAGTGGAACGTCCTCACGCCCCTCGATCCGCCCCGCGAACAATCCCGTGATCAGTCCCACGATCTAGTACCGAACGGACGGCACCTCCGCGTTCAGCACACGTACAGCTCGACGATGATCTCGGCCTTCTTGATCCAGCAAGAGAGACGGAGAGGTAGAAGAGTTCTCCGGCAGCGTGACGGCGCTCCGGAGGTTGGTGATGACCTTGTCTCAGCAGGGCTCCGCCCGAGCTCCGCAGAAACGCGATCTAAAGGAAAAACCGTGGAGGTATGTGGTCGGGCTGCCGTGGAGAAGTCGTCTCAAATCAGCCCTAAAACCTCCGTATATATAGGTGGGAGGGAGGGGACCTTGCCTTGGGGCTCAAGGAGCCCCAAGGGGGTCGGCCGAGTCCAAGGGGGAAGGCTCGCCCCCCCAAACCGAGTTGGACTTGGTTTGGTGGGTGGGAGTCCTTCCTTCCCTTCCCACCTCCCCTTTTTTTTTCTTTTCTCTTTGATTTTCTTCCCTAGGCGCATAGGGCCATTTTGGGCTGTCCCACCAGCCCACTAAGGGCTGGTGTGACACCTCAAGGCCTATGGGCTTCCCCGGGGTGGGTTGCCCCCCCCCCCCCCGGTGAACTACCGGAACCCATTCGTCATTCCCGGTACATTCCCGGTAACTCCGAAAACCTTCCGGTAATCAAATTAGGTCATCCTATATATCAATCTTCGTTTCCGGACCATTCCGGAAACCCTCGTGACGTCCGTGATCTCATCCGGGACTCCGAACAACATTCGGTAACCAACCATATAACTCAAATACACATAAAACAACGTCGAACCTTAAGTGTGCAGACCCTGCGGGTTCGAGAACTATGTAGACATGACCCGAGAGACTCCTCGGTTAATATCCAATAGCGGGACCTGGATGCCCATATTGGATCCTACATATTCTACGAAGATCTTATCGTTTGAACCTCAGTGCCAAGGATTCATATAATCCCGTATGTCATTCCCTTTGTCCTTCGGTATGTTACTTGCCCGAGATTCGATCGTCAGTATCCGCATACCTATTTCAATCTCGTTTACCGGCAAGTCTCTTTACTCGTTCCGTAATACAAGATCCCGCAACTTACACTAAGTCACATTGCTTGCAAGGCTTGTGTGTGATGTTGTATTACCGAGTGGGCCCCGAGATACCTCTCCGTCACACGGAGTGACAAATCCCAGTCTTGATCCATACTAACTCAACTAACACCTTCGGAGATACCTGTAGAGCATCTTTATAGTCACCCAGTTACGTTGCGACGTTTGATACACACAAAGCATTCCTCCGGTGTCAGTGAGTTATATGATCTCATGGTCATAGGAATAAATACTTGACACGCAGAAAACAGTAGCAACAAAATGACACGATCAACATGCTACGTCTATTAGTTTGGGTCTATTCCATCACGTGATTCTCCTAATGACGTGATCCAGTTATCAAGCAACAACACCTTGTTCATAATCAGAAGACTGACTATCTTTGATCAACCGGCTAGCCAACTAGAGGCTTGCTAGGGACGGTGTTTTGTCTATGTATCCACACATGTAAATGAGTCTTCATTCAATACAATTATAGCATGGATAATAAACGATTATCTTGATACAGGAATTATAATAATAACTATATTTATTTTTGCCTCTAGGGCATAATTCCAACGAAGACAACGAAGCCACGCAGGGGTCAGCCTGCCAGGACCCAGATGGGGCCCACCGGGCCAAATCTGGACCGGGGGCGCGTCGTCGGCCACCCTGCACCACCACGTCGTCACACCGCCAAGGGTCCACGCCACCACCTCGCGCGCCGCCGACCACCGTCGTGGGTCCGCCGCGCCGCCGCCAAGCCGAGGAACACCAACGCCGCCCTGCCCCGGGAAGGGAAGACGTGTGCAGGGGGACGGGAGGTCCCATCGTCGTCGATCCCACCCGACCCAGGGCCGGGGGCGCCTTCCGACGACGACTGCGAAAGGAGGGAGGAGGGGCGACGAGGAGGGTGAAGTGCATCGCCCCGATCGCCTCCCAGGGAGGCGACGCTAGGGCGGGAACGGGAGGAGGTTGGGGGGCTCGGGGCGGGGATCAAAAAGGCGCGACTGGCGGTCGATGACCGCGGCGAGGAGAAGGCTGACGGCGACGGGTGGGAGGCGGGAGGAAGCCCTAGAGGGGTTCGGGGTGTGTGGCTCTCTCCTGCTCGAGAGTGCAAAGAGGTAGCAACAATAAAAATCATCTGGTAGAAAAAAAAAAGCATATGTGTTGTTATTAAGGGAGGCGAAGACCATGATGCATGGTGGAACCGAAATATGATAGGTGTGAGTCAGCGCACTTTGCCCACGCGACCCTTGCATGCGCTCCCAGAAAACAAACATAATCTCCGGAATAAGAAAGCGCGACGAAGCAGCACCAAAAGGAGCAGGAAATATATAGAAACAGAAATAGGAAAATATCCCCATTTCTTTCCTCTCACTCTCTAATCCTCGCCCTCCATTGGTGGGCGCCTCCACTGCCACAACCTGGCCTCTATTTAAGAAGGCTCCTTGCGCCACCATCCTACTCACCACCGCACCGGCACCACAGACCGCACCGGCACCGCTCAGCTCCATCGCGCCTCCAGCTTCAGCTGAGCTCCAACTCAACTCAAATTAATCGCAGATGGTTTCTTGTGCGCCAGTAGTGGCTTAGCGCATTAGCGGCGGAGGTTGGTACGATCAGGTAGGCCGGAGGTGAGGTGCCACATGTTGAGTGGACAAACGGCGGTTAGTGGCAGCAGCAGCAGCAGCATCATCCGCGGCGTCGAGCAGCAGCACCAGCGTCGGCCGATCGAGGAGGGAGAGGAGGAGGAGCCAGAGTTCAGGGACATCCACGCGCTGAGCCCGCCGCGCGCGCTGAGCCTGTACCGCCGGAGCCGGCCGGGCAGCAGGGACTCGTGGGGGTCAGCGGCGGGAGCAGGGGGGAGCAGACACACGTCGATCCGCTCCGTCGGGAGCGACACCGCCCCCAGCGAGCTCTTCCCTACTATGAGCAGGGAGTTCTCGGCCATGGTCGCCGCAGCAGCCAGCGCTAACGCCTCGTCCTCCGCGGCAGCAGGCCACGGGGAGAGCGTGGCGAACGAGGACGCACTGGGGAGGATCGGCGAGGAGGAGCTGGAGGAGACGAACCCGCTCGCCATCGTGCCGGACAGCAACCCCATCCCGTCGCCGCGCCGGGGGATGACGCCGCGCCCGGTGACCGGCGGCGAGGTGGTGGTGCCGAGTGCCGGCCAGGGACAGGGCGACGAGGTGTCAGTGGGGCAGGTGAAGAAGGACGAGGTGGAGACCAAGATCGCCGCGTGGCAGATCGCCGAGGTCGCCAAGGTCAACAACCGCTTCAAGCGCGAGGAGGTGGTCATCAACGGGTGGGAGGGCGACCAGGTGGAGAAGGCCAGCGCATGGCTCAACAAGTACGAGGTACGCACATCTCCGATAATCTTCTCCATCAACGATCAATCCACACCACACCATCGCCATGCTCTGAAATGAATGAGCTCTGACGACCGTGTGATGCCTGCGTGCAGAGGAAGCTGGAGGAGAAGCGGGCCAAGGCGATGGAGAAGGCGCAGAACGAGGTGGCCAGGGCCCGGCGGAAGGCGGAGGACAAGCGCGCGTCGGCGGAGGCCAAGAGGGGCACCAAGGTGGCGCGCGTGCTGGAGCTCGCCAACTTCATGAGGGCCGTCGGGAGGGCGCCCACCAAGCGCTCCTTCTTCTGAGCTGCCATGCCCTGCCGCCATTATTTCGCCTCTTACTCGCCGTCGCCGGATCCTTCACCGCTTCGCTCCGCAGGACTCCTCCTGTGCTCGCTGCTCTGCTGTGTGGAACTCTCGTTTTAGTGTTGTATCCACATGTATGGTGTGTCATCGTTCCCTTCCCTCTTTCTTTCTTCTTCATTTCTCGTGTTTGACATGGAGTACATAGCATAAGAATGCAAGGGTGTGCTCTGCCTGCCGAGTCCAAGTGCGAGAGCTGCCTGTATTTTGTTTCTGTTTCTCCTTCCAATCGACGGTATTGTGTGTGTGTGTGTGTGTGTGTCAATATGAACAAGATATGCAGTAAATTACTGTTTCTGTGCACGTCTGCAAGCCTTCTGAATCACCAGTTTCTTGATTTCTACTGTATTATTATTCATCCGTGTCATTTATTCCAGTTCTTTCTCTGTCCCCAAACGCATTATCCTGCTTCTTTTATGGTTTCTTCAATGCTCAACTAACAACACTTTGACATGAAAAACCTTGGAGGCCCAGTGTACTGACGAAGAGTTGCTTTTGTTTTGACTTCTGAAGATCTACTCAAGGTAGTCAAACAATCAGTAATTTGGAACTGAAGTACTACTAAAAACTCTATGAGCTTTCTGCCTTGATGATGACACGCAAGCCACCTACCGGCTTCACTATGAACAGTTTTGATTGATGAGATTGCTCAGTTCTCCGGCGATACGGGGATTACAGTCCTGACTGAGATGAGGCTAGTCCTGCTCACTCAGGCCGTGCTGGATGCGGTGTAAATCAATACGAGTGTATTTTATTTACACATGTAACTTACATCAAGAGCTGTTTCCAGACGAAAATGAAAACGACGGACAGAGACATGTATTTTTTTACACATGTATTTGGAATGAAAACGATAATCCAAACAGGGCCTCAATTGTAGATTGGAAGCTATTTTTATGCGTAGGTCCGTGTAGTTTGATGTTGTTCCAAATTAGCACAGCCTTAACTCAAGCTCGACTAACATAGCAGTTACGTATCCTCAACTGAGAGTGACTTGTGCTCTTCATATTGACGTGGGAGTGGAATGGACCATTCTTGTGTACTGCATTCAGAAGTACTCCCTACATCCCATATTGTAAGAACTATTTTATACTACAACGCCCTTCTATTGCCGGACGAAGGGAGTATCTGTTATAACAAAGGAATCCATATTTACAATGACTTTTTAGGCTGGCCATAATAGAAGTAACTTAGGTGGTAACATATACTTGAAACTAGCAAACATACTGATGTGGCAAATTATTAAAAAAAAAAAGTGGGTTAGAGTAACATAGATAGATACCATAACATGTTAAATGTTATGCTACTATGTGTCATGCATGTCAATAAATGAGGTCATCTATGATACTAGTTTATGATACCATGCATTATAAAGATAGTATCATACAATAGTATCATATGCATGATACTGCTATATGATACTTTCCACTATGACTAGCCTTAAGGGTGGGGGATGGTTAATGGTAGTCGCCACTTTCACATATACTTCCTTCATAAAAAAATACAAAAGCATTTAAATCATTAAAATAATATAATATAAACGTTTTTGTATTTATTTACAGAAGGTGTACTTATTTTATACTGATTCCACGGAAATTTCAATTACCAAAATCTCTGCGAATCAAAGAATTATCAAGATTTACGTTGATAGGAACAGCGTGCCTATGCATGTGAATGCAGCACAGGTATGCATCTTTGTTGTTGTTGCATTGCATACAACCAACGTGGACAACAAAACGGCCAAGCGCCAATGCTGGCTCAGACAATACCTGAATAATTCCGTGCGCTTGTTCAAAGAGGGAGGATACGAATCCCACGGATCCCTTGCACCTGGACACTCTATTGGTAGGCATGGCCAGGAAGTGGGCCTCCGTCTTGTAATTAAATGTCGCTGCCTTTGTAGTGGGGCGGACGGCCCATGATCAGGAGTAGCCCATGTGCATGCATGCATCTTCCTCTCTCTCTAGGAGGAGTAGACTATAGAGAGAAAAACTTCTCAAAAAAACAAAGAGAGAGAGAGAGAGAAAAAAAACACGGTGGGGGCAACCAGCAAGCTCACATGTGTAGACAATGTGAGCCTGTTCTCCTGTTTGCTCACGTCGCATGGCGTGTTCCAAATAATTGGTGGTTACATTGATCATGACGCGGTGGACCCTGCAAGCGCCGGAAACGCGAGAAATGGTCCAGCCCAATAGTGAACTGGGGCTTCGTGTTGATTTTCTTCCGAGTGGAAATACGCTTACTCGTTATTTTGACCCAAAGGAGATAAAAGGGCTATTTTGTGACTTCTCAACCGTAACATCTTTGCGACTATCAGAAAATCTCCTGCGGGGATAAACTATCAGATAAACAGTACGCAACTAGTGAAATGGAAAATATAAGCACTATCACAAAATATAAAAGAGAACTACCATGAAATAACAAATCTTCTTCACGCATATTTGAGGATTTGGTCGGAAGATAGACCAGCCATCTGACAAATAGGCAGATGATGTGATTTTCATGTCTGAAGAACATCTTCAGAGTGCTCATATCATGAAGTTTACTCTTTGCAGTTTTGAATACTCAACTGGTTTAAACGTCAATTTTTGTAAGACTAAACGTTGTTATTTCGGTCACGCTAAATATGCTACACACGGCAGAAAGGCAAAGTGAGCCAAAGCTACATTTATACTGTTCGGGGACAAATATATACAAAAAAAAAAACTGCGTGGCCGTGGAAGAAAACTCTGTCATCAATTTTGTACATGCCACACCAGTTAATAACTAAAAAGTGCAGCTGAGGATACGAGTCTCATCTCTGATAAGTAGAGCCAGTATGCATTTAACCTAGATAAGGCTATCAGGATGTTCACCATTGCTCCCTTCAACAAATGTCTCTGAAGTTTTTGGTAGATCATCTATACTGGCAAAAAGCCCGAGCCCGTCCGCCGCAGAAGCATACAAGCTTGAAGGCTCGGGCAGATCAACCACATCAGCGAAAGGCTAAGGGTTTGTCAGATCAACCACATCAAGCAAGGGTTTGTTGGAGGCAGACGCATTGACCTCTGATGGTGCCGGCGCATCAACCACGTCAAGTAAAGGCCCATCCATGGCAAAGGCATCATCATCTGAGGATGGGAATGTAGTGAACAAATGATCCGAACCAAGGCCAGTAACATCATTGTCAGAGTCCTCCACAGCAGAAATTTGTGATTCAGAATCAGATGATTCGGCAAGCAAGACTTCGAGAGAAGGGCTGCTTGTACTTGTTCTCTTTGCTATGAAAGCCATGCCCAATATGTCATTCTCCTGTGACCCCACAGTTGGGCTTGCATCAGAACCAGCTCCATTGCCCGCAAAAATATCTTCCACATGATTTCCAGTCGTGGCATTCCCTGAACTGGTGGCTTCTCTGGAAGAATCTCCATCAGATGGTTCCATACTACTCAAATCTGACAAGGAGGGTTCTACCTCTGGTTTTCTGAAGCTTTCGCTGGGACCTGAGTGCAAGCTGCTACAGAATACAGAGTCCATCCCACCAGAAAGCCTAATGCTGCTCTTTGTATTCTCCAGAACTCCATCCTCATCTGACAAGGTTTCCGTTGCATTGGTACTGTGCCTGTTAGCACCATTTGCAGGAGCTGCATGGCTTGATGGTTCAAAGGTTGTCTCCATGGATAGGTCAACACAAAATTTTCCGTGTCCCTCATCAACCTCTAAAGCTTTCTTGAGTAGCGAAAGTTGGAAGATTGGGTTCTTCTGGCTTGTTTTGCTGTCACCATCTTCCAAGTTCTTATGTGCTCCTGTCAATGTTCTCTGGAAGGACGGAATTGCAGCGTCATCGTTACCACAGCACACCTTAGAAGTACCATTCCAAAAAACATTCCGTGCCGCCAGAAACTCTGCCAATGGTAAGGAAGGTCTGCTCTCATTCACTTGAGCTGTCTCACCAACAGATTCAAATATGGTAGGAGGTTTTGCCTGAGTTCCGCCATCAACAGACCCGGAGTGTGAAGCAAGCTGAGAAGAATCATCCACAGGTTCAGTGCTTGTGACAAGTGGATTCATGTCTGAACTAGGATCATTGTTCTGTCCATTTACCTGAGTGCAATCATCTATAGATCCTGTATGAGACTGTGAAGGAACGCCCAACAGTACAGTGCTAGCAAATGCCTTCTTGTCCGGAATCATATCAATATTCTGTCCATTTACCTCAACACTGCTACCCAAGTTTGCCTTAGATATAGAAAAAAGTGGAGCCACATCAACCTCCTGAAAAGATATGGAGGTACTAATCTTCTTTGTGTCACCAAAGATTCCATGAAAGTCATCTTTAGTGGATATGTCATGAAGATGTCCATGAGAAGGTAAGGAACTAGAGGAATCAGCAGTATTCCCACAACTTACATTACTGGAAGTGCAAGCAACAGACTTTGAAGGTGATGTTCCTTTGGTGGAAGTGAGAAACGCCTCCAAGGCAGACGCTAATGCACCATCGACGGATACAGGAGTTTTGCCTTTGAAGCTTTTGCTCAGAGTATCATTAGAATTTGTAATGTCATCATCAACATCAACATCGTCAGCTTCTGCTTGTTTATCTTCCTCCACTTCATCCTCTTCATCATTTAGAAATTCAGGAACCTTGATAACTAGACCTGGGGAAGTCTTGCGTCCTCCCTCAAAAGGTAAAGGCCCACTATGAAGCTTCTCACATGTAAACCCAGGTTCAGAGATGAAATCAGGAGCCTTAATTACCCTTGGCACAACATTAGGTCCATGCAAATTAACTGTATTCTCATCAGCCACATCACAATTAGAGTAATCTTCTGAAGAAAATTCTGGTGCCCTCATAACCAAACCCGGCTGCCTGTACATCACAGAGGCAGAAGTTCCAGAATACCCACCATTATTTTCCTTTTGCTGCGAGTTAATTGTATCAGAAAAAATATTTGATGCTGACATTCTTCCAGAAGAACTTCGTAGAGACTGAATCTCCACAGAGAATGAATCAAACTGCTGCTCCAGTCGCTGAAGCCTTGCCTCAATGCTACCGAGGGGACTCATCATTTTGTCCTCAAACCTAGAGCAACATAACTCCACCTTCTCCACCTTAGAGATCAGAGTATCCAGCATTCTCTCAATACGATTGTGCGGAGTAACATTTTCATTCACAATTGGACTAGCCTCTGGATACAGATTTGATACTGTCTTATCCTTTGCCAATGTCACTTGTACATTTTCTGTTGTTTTTACAGGCAACGGAAGAGGCTTGGGATCATTTAACGGTAACTCATGTTGGTTGCTGCCATCATCAAATATCGTGCCACTCTGCGCAGGTGGTTGTCTGCTCTGCACTCCAGCTGGCCTAAATTTGAAATCATTTGTATCATACAGCCCTGCTTCTTTCGCTATGTTTCCGCATGGGATGCTATCTTTCAACGTGCAACATTCAGGAAGTTGGGCTTTCAAGCCATCAGCAAAATATTTCTCATCTATTTTGTAGTCCCTAGATTTGGAAATTTGCATAAGGCCAGGAACAAGCATAGCTAACAAAGAACTACCTCCCATGTTTCCAGGACCTGCTACTGAATCATCACTGCTGGACTCAACAAGATCAGCAAATATGTAGATCTCTTCAATATGCACTGATGTCTTTGACTGAAGTGAAAGAAGACGGACAGTAAGAGATACACATGGGTTTGCATCAGTTATTTCAGCAGTTGCTTCGTAGTGAGCCTGGAATGCACAAAATAAAACAAAATTATAGTAAACATAAGAAGCTAAGAAAAATTCTTTAATAGCGAGTACTAGACAGTGACTGTTGAAAAAAAAAAAGGGAAGTACCAGAGTACTTTTCTGGCAGGTTCCTATTGCATTCCTTTCTTCTTGAGATTCTGGCTTGTAATTTCCAAGAGGAGACTCGGGAATTTTGACTTCAACCCAGCTATCTTCATCACTGCTACTTGTAACACTTTTGGCCTCTTGTTCATGCTTTTCACCGATTGCAGCATTGCTACTCGCCTGAGATACACATTCTTCACCAGGAGGCTGTGGTTCTTGAGCAGCAATTCCACAGCGTACAGTGCATAGATAATCTTTACTTGTATCCTTCAGGTCAGTTGAATAGTATATTTCATAAGTTCGAGCTGTGCTTCGCACGTACACTCTATGAATCTCGTACTTTCCTGTGAAACTAACTGAAGAAAAGAAATGGATAAGATACACTGATAATGAAATGGAAAATGGTTTGATATTTAACAGTAAAATATCGCATGGTATTTCTAGAACAAGATGGAGACTGCCAGGAAACTGTGCCATGAAAGGCACTGTGGTCTACACAGAATGAGACAGAGCCTGACTCCACATTTGCAATGCTAAAAGGATGGATATACAAATACAACGAGAAATAAAAGTATTTCTTCCATTGTTTGTATTCTAACATAAGTTAGCCGTCTGCAATTTATCCCAATTAAAGGAAGGAAATAGATCATGGGAATTTCAACATGATTGATGTTGGGTGAACTATTCATACGGAACAACTTACTTTGATTTCAGGCTACTCGAAGATGTGTAACTAAAGCTGTAAGAAGATGCAGATATATTCCAAAGTGGTACACGAAATACCAATTACTGTGATCATGTGCAGAATACGAAACACCGGAGTATTATATATTTAAGATATTTAAAGCTAAATACTCTTGCTATGGAGATCAAATGCACTTACATTGCCATAGAAGTTATAATTATCTCAAAATATACATCAATCGAATCAATTATAACTAAAGGATCGTGATACATCTTTCTGCTAAATAGAAAGTAGCATAATTGCGGAAATTAATTTCTTGGCATCTTAAGAAGTAATATGAGAGGGTGAATGCACCACCACCAACTGAGATCTTTATAACAGTGAATATAAGATATAGAAACTTATCATACAGTTTGTGAATTCTAGTATGAGCTTGTGAACAAGAACTGGGGCATCGACAATGATATGATAGTCCAATTTCGACGGACTCTGCACTGGAACCCAAAACAGCGATGGCCAGCTTGGGGCTTGGCTTAATACTAGGCCTAGGCCACTAGGGTTTATCCACCCATACACTTACTACCGCAACAGAGCAATTCCCGACAGCGCGTGCATCTGCATCCAATCAGCGACAGGAACCATCGCAACAAAGCAATTCCCGATCAAACCGCGCAAGCTCCTGTCCAGTAGTCTAGAATTCCCAAAAAAGTTTCTAGGACCAGTAATCTAGAATTTTCCCAGAAAATCCAAGAGAGGAAAAAAAAAAAAGGATGACTCACTCGTAACTTCGCAGGGAGTTGGATCCTCGCTGCCGTCGGACGGCGGTCGGGCGAGGACGACGGGCGAGGGGGAAGTCTCGGCGTCGTCTGCGGTCGTCTCGAAGGACACGGCGTCCTCGACCGCCGCGCCTCCCGCTGGGGCCCAGGTGCTAGTCGCCGTCCACGGCCTCCCGGGCTCGCCTCCCGATCCCGACCCCGGTGACGCCATCGCTCGTAGTCGCCGCGACGGCGGGTATCGGCGGTGTTCGCCGTTGGTCGCCTCGCTCACTTCCGGGTTCCGCGAGCGCTCGCTCAGTACGCGAATCTGGTGGAGGGGGATCCGATCTTACGGGCCCTCCAAGCAAAGTGTAGAAGATTTGGGTTGGCCGCGTTCTTCGTCGTCGTCGTCGTCGTACCGTTAGGCCTGTAGTGATGAAGCCGGCTCAACAACCTATATGGGCCTTCCGCGTTATGGGCTTAGGCCCGTTCACGAATCGTTATCCATACCGCGAATGCTCCACCACCGCAGGTGCAGACGATGCTTCCCGAGCGCGCGCGCGGCAAAGAGGATGCAGCTCCGCCTCCTCCCGTTCGCCGCGAGCGCCGTGGCCGGAAGGAGCTTCCTCGCCGCGATCCGTAGGCCGGTGACGGAGAGAAGGACGCGCCTGCTCTGCAACGGGGGCAACTCCTCGTCGTCGTCGTCGGAGAAGGAGGGCGGCGAGGCTAGCCCCGCGGAAGAGGCGCTGCGGCGGCTGGCGGAGCTCGACGCCCAGCTGGAGGGGCTGAAGGAGCCCAAGATGAGGCCGCCGGCGCCCCCTCCTCCCCCGGGTAATCATTGCCTTCTCCCACCCCGTTCTCCTCCTCCCAAGTGCAAGTTGCCTGCCTCTGTGTCCATGCTCCCGTGTTCTCTGAATTGAAAACCGGAGGTCCTGCTGAAAATCTACGGAGAGGAAATGGGCCAGTGTTTCAGTGGACTACGAAAAAGCTACCCGACGGAACCACTTTGACGAATGAATACTCCTGCTTCGGTGCGCTAGTCATTTTCTCAAGCACTCCTACCTACGAACAGGAGAAGTATTGTTTCGTTGCAGGATGCACACGAACTGTTCATTTCCTCGTTTGTTCTTTCGTAGCATGCAGTACCATGTCCTTCAAAGCTCAAGTCAGTGCACTAGCACAGTAGCACCTACTTTACAGCGTAGAGCAATGCTTCTAGATACACCAAGCCACAGTCATCCGTATAATTCGCCAGTTGCTGAGCCACGACAGCACACCTAATCCTCAAGTCGCTTCCTACTTTTTAGTAGTACTACTGTGTGCTTACAGGGTCTCCAACACACCGGGATCATCATGTGTTTCGATAGATCGAATGACATGATACGAGGAAATAAAGCGGGTCACACTCGCAACACTTCTCTGCATTCGCACGAGTCTTTCCATCAACTCATATTGAGAATAGTTCAAATCTTGTTCACGCTCATTCTTAATGATCATGTTATGCATGATCACACACGCATTCATGATGTATCAAACGATCTTTTGATCCTAAAATCTAGTCGATCCTCTCACAATAGCAAGCTGGGCTTGCAGAATACCAAAAGCTTTCTCCATATATTTTTTAGCCGCCGCTTGAGCATTGTGAAAATCAAAAAATTTCTTACCTTGCGGTGCCTTCAACAAATTCATAACTGTTTTTCATCTTGGATAGAAGCCATCCGCAAGATAGTAGCCATAGTTGTACTTATGATCATTTGCTACAAACTCCACCGGTGAAGTTTCACCATTTGCAATCTTAGCCATGAGTGGTGACCGTTGAATAACATTGATGTCATTGCAACATCCGTGCATTCCCAAAAAACATGCCAAATCCAAGTCTCATGATCGGACAGTGCTTCAAGGATTAAAGAGGAACCATTTTTTCTCGACGTGGAATTGCCCATGCCATCCAGCAGGATAGTTTTTTCAACTCTAATGCATGCAATCTATTGAGGCAAGCATACATGGGAACGCGCGAGTTTTGTTGAACACCAGAAGCCTTGTGGTGTCTTCAGCATTGGAAGCTCTCAAATATTCCGGGTCAAACACTTGCACAATTTTAATTGTGAAGCGCTTGACATACATGATGGCTTGACTCTCACCCATGATCAAGTGGTATCAACTAGATCCGCCGGAATACTGGATGCCAACATACGCAATGCGACGATCACCTTTTGGAACGTGGTAGGCCCGAGTTATTCGGCGACATTCCTCCTTTGCTGGAAAAATCGATCACGCCTCACCAGTTTCTCTGCATTGTGTTTGAACAACTCGATGCTCATCCTAAAACGGCGCCAAAAGTATGATGCGGGGTATGCGGGATTCTCCACATTGTAGTTCCTCATTAATGTGTTGTGGGCATCAATCATTTCTCTCCACAATTTCTGACGACCGAAAACCAAACCATCGTGCTTCGGCTTTTTATTGACGTGGATAGCTAGGATCATTAAGATATCCTCCTCCTCTTGAAGATCAAATTCTTCATCAAAAGAATCATAGGACGAATCCATCTACAAACTTGATTCAAAACTATTTTTAAACCACAAACAACATGCACCAAATTCATCTACCAATATAAAGTTAAGCAATACATACCTAGCTTGCAGGTATTTTGTCAAACACCTTGTGGGCGCCGAGCTGCAAACGGCCACCGGGCGCTGTTCGTCGAAGGAACACGGCACTCGAGGGGGGCAGTGAGGAGAGTAGGTAAAGGAAGCAACGGGGGCCACCGGGAGCAGCAGGGGGGCGACGGCGCGCTGGGGAGAGGCAAGGGAAGCGCCGATGGGAGGAACGGGCGAAAACTCCAAAGCCAGCATGGGTGGTTTGTGGTTCGCGTGCGTGTTTGCTTTGTCCATTGCGTTGGAGCATACACATCAAATAAGCCGCGCGCAATGCAATTCTCCCAGCACGGTGGCGTGTTTACCGCGTGCGACATTATTATGCGACTGTTGAATTGCTTCCTTTGCCCGGCGCACATTAGAGCAACTCCAACGGGGCGATCCATTCCGTCCGTCGTCATCCGTTTGGGTCCGCGCGTACAAAAAGTTGGCCCAACGCGCCGACCCAAACGGACGAGCATCGACATTTTGTCCGACTGCCGACCCATTCAGGGGCCAATTTTGAGCCTGATTTGCGTCGGCGCGGACATGAAGCAGACGCGTGCGAGGCGCGCCTACTCCCCTCCCTGGCCCGCCAGTCGGTGGCAAAGCGGCCAATTTTTCCCTTCACTTTCCCTGAACCCTCTCGCGCCCTCTCCCACCGCCATGGACGACGACCTCGAGGTCGCCGGAGGCCTCGCCTCCCTTGCCTCATCCGGCGCCGCCCCCGCAGGCAGAGGCAAGCCTCGCGCCCCCGCAAGACCGCTGCGCCGCCCAAGAAGAAGAAGAAGAAGGAGTTGACCCCGAGGAGCAGGCAGTGGAGTCGGCCAAGAGAAAGGGTCGGATGCACGCGCAGGATGCAAGGGGCGAGGGAGCTGCCGCCGCCGCCATCGTCGCCGCCACGCAGCAGGAAGACACCAATACCCGGGTGAAGGCGGCACGAGGGAGACCTTGTTGTACCTAGGGGTTAAACCCTAGCTAGCACTGGCTTGTCAACGCCGTTGTCGCCGCGCAGCAGGAAGACTCCAATAAAGGTTGATCTGAACACCATGTCACCGAGGAAGAGGCTATGGTTCGAGAAGATGTAGGCCGAAATGCTCAAGTTCGACCAGCTGTGATCTGCGACGAAGATCACATTCCTCTTTTTGTATGCGGGCAAGTGTGTTGGCATGACCACGGGTCGACATGGCGTGGTCGAATATCCACCCATTTTGGTGTGCTGGCATGTGTAACGGACGCTGGCAAGTGTGTCATCATGAATTGCTTGGTGGTAATCTGTAGGCTGGTAATGTATGTCGGCCGCTTGCATGATGCTGGCATGAACTCTTGGACGTTGGCATGATCTATTGCTGGGAGCCTTTTTAATCTCAATATGCGAACATTAAATGGGTCGTCCTTGTTGGATGCACGACCGACCAAAAAAACAGGGTAGACGTGGAATGGGTGGCCGATTCAAACCAAAAAAAAACCCGAACAAAAGCGCGTCCATTTGAATCATTTCGTTGGAATTGGTCTTAGATAATTTTTTTTGGACGCGCGGCCTATTGAGGGTCTTGGTTGGAATAGTACTACTTTGATACTTCCCATCATAGTCCATGCCATTGCTTTGCCTGCGTTATCACATCTCTGCTAACTTCTCTGTACGGGTACTTGTGTATTTACTAGCATGTTCAATTTTGTTAGCACAGATCCTTTCTTGGACCGTGATATGATAATACAGCGGGGGCGCCCGAGTGATGAGCTCCCAGAAATGACCCCGGCCTACGTGACGTTCTCCACTCTAGCAATCTTCATCATCACCATCTTCACCAACGTGGTGTTCAACCTGTACATCAAGCCCTCCGTGGACGGCGCCGATCAGCCGGTAAGGATCCAGAGAGTGCCCCTGGCTGATCCTAGCTTCCAACAGGAGAGTGCCTCTGGCAATTCTAGTGGTAGCTCGTAGACATATGTGCATGACACGATACTACAGTTTGATAGATGGAGTGGAAGAAGGGCTGGGCTGTGCTTCCCAGGTTAACTGAAACCCATGTGCCTCGTATTTGCATCATGATGTATCTATCTATCTAAAACCCACATGCTCTAAACGAGCTACGTTTTGCTGGCCTCGACCTTGAGGGTTCCATTATGGTGTATAAAGATTAAAGCGTTGCACATGCATCCCTGCATGCGTCCATGGACTTCGCCTGTGGTGTGCTGTGCCGTGCTGTGCCGTGTGTGTATATCCATTTTTCTCTTTCGATTAGCAGCTTCCGTCGACTCAATGCATGATGATCAATCAATTACAGCAACAGTGCAACACAATGATGTCCTGGATCGAATATGTTGATTATATCGGCGGTAATCATGGACGCTGAACTCGGAGAGCAAATCGCCTCTGCTTCTCTCGCACTAATAATGAACCAATGGAGAAGCAAAAACTGTTTGCGGTAACATGCTGATGCCGAAATTCCAAAAAATGCCGACATGGATGAGCTGTAGGCAATGGTCGTGTGGCACGCGACAGAAGCGGAGCAGCAGGGTTCTGCGATCCCGTGTTGGCGGTCCCGGGCTCTGCGATCTTCTACTGTGTCGCTACTGGTTTTTCGTTGCGGCTGTTTACGATTTTCTCTCGTTTGTCGTGGTAGTATTTCCCTTCTTTCGTCCAGATTATACACTGGATCTACTCTGGCTTGTCGGCAGTTCCTCAGTTCCCGTAAAGATCACAAATCTTTCTCGTTGGATTTCGCTTTCCTTGTGCGAGATTCTCGGTTGCTTTCCTACCGCAGACACAGTGCAGCTTGGTTTGCCTCCTATTTCATGACAGCTCGAGCCATTTTGATTTTTCATTATTTTTTAAACAAAGGCAAAAAGTATATCTCATTCATTAATTAAGTAGAAAAAATAACTAGTTAATTAACAGAAAATCGGACAAAAAACATCACAATCCGCTGAGCTACCCACATAACAGAACCCACACACTACTCTCACGAGGGCCTCGTCGAGCTAGCGCCATCGTCATCACTTCATTTAGTTTCATTTGAAATGTAATAATACTAGTAATTTTTCACAGCATCTACAACCGGATATCCGTTTCAAACGTTCAAACAGGACGCCTCATCACTAATCGGTTATAAAATTTTGACCCACATGGACCCCTTAAATGAGCCTCAAACGTCTGGCTGACCGGCATCCCTCATATCCAGCCCAAATATGAGGAAGATATGGGAGAGCTCGTGCGTGCCCTTGCACGCGCGTGACGTCGGACCTGATAACCCTACCACATCGTAAGTTGCCTCGAATTCTCCAAACCCTTCCTCCTCCTCCCGCCGCCCTCTAACATTTCTCGCGCCCGGGCCCTCGCCGTCCGGCACCCTTGCTCTCCATCCTCACCACCTGTCCCGATCCATCGACGTGATGTCTTCCATCTCGTCCCCGACTGCCACGACGAAGACGCGGTCTGCCTCGTCCATCGGCGTCCCTACCTTCGCTTCTCTTACAAGCCGGAGAACGTCGCATGTAAGATGCGTTGTCGCCGACAACGAGAAAGGGAGGCAAAGTTGGAGGGCAAGTAGGTGCGGGCATCTTAGAGGAGATGTCTCCCCGGCACGTCGGGCACCCCGCACCCCATCCATCCAAGCGCCGAAGCGGATTGTGTCATCCAACAACCTTGGGACCGAGAAGGATCCGACAGCCGACTGGGCCATTCCGGAGAGCTTTCCGGCCACGCAGAATCCATCGGTCGATGAATATGAGTCGCCGCGGCTCGTTCGGGAGCGGATGAGCACGGGAAGCGTCACTGTCTGGGCTGCACTCAACATGTTCGACGGGATGATTGAACAAGATCAGGTTCGTTTTCTCCTACGTGGTCAAATCTTTAATGTTCTGCATAGATCACTAGTTCGCACATGATGAATGCTTGCAAACCATGAACGTATAGAAGTCATATGTGACAAGCTTGATAAGTGATAGTGAAGATCCGACTGAATTGGAATATGAATTGAAGGATACCACTGCATTTGTACTTGGGGCAGCATCTGATCCCAATCCAAACAAGAAGAACAAGGGCAACATGACTAAGGCAAGAGGACCGACTTTCACAAGATTTGAGGACATCTAGTTGGTCAAATCTTGGTTGGACACAATAGGCACCGAGTAAAAGGAAACCATGTATTGGGAGAAGATTTGAAAGAACTATCATGAACGCAAGGAGCATGTGGAGCCGCACCCTGTCATGACCACCCGTAATGTGACATCTCTCCAACATCGATGGGGAGATCATTCATGAGAAGTGAATAAGTACGTCGGTTACTACTCGCACGGGACACGGGAGGATGCGGAGATTATGTTGGCGGACGAAACCCACTTGAATGTGCATGCAAAGAAGAAGAAAGAGATCAACGACTGTAGGGCGCAGGAGGCAGCGAGGGCGAGTGCGGCAGCGAAGCACCGTGGCCAAGATGCACGCGGAGCACGAAGCCCGGATGCACGCGGAGCTGGCTCCTGACACTGAGGACAAGCTGGACGAGCAGGAAGCATGGATGGAAGCGTCCAGCCAGTGATCAGGCAAGGATGCTTTCTCGCTTGGACATTGGTTTTATTTTAGCATGTTCGGTTTGTTGAACTGTGCTTTAATTTGCCTTTTTGAATTGTGGGATTTGAACAATTTATGTCGGATGATCGACGTGCAAGGATTGCATGGGTCTAAGAATTTCATTTGAGATATTTAAATTGCGACTCAACATATGACATATGAGGGGCTGTCGGGCGCTGTGTGCGGGCTTATAAGGACCGAATTTATCGAGCCCGGGTGTAGATGCTACAATCGAAATTAGCAAATATGACCCCCTAAACAACCGCGGACACATCCGGTCTGTGACCAGGCGTGTCCCTTATTTGTCTGTCCATGCAACCACACTTCTTATTTTCTTTCTTATATGTCCGATCACTTGCACGTGATTGATGGAACGAAAGAGAGAGAAAGAAAATCATGAATAAAGAAAAAAAAGATACATGGTGGGGCCACGTCCTATGTGGCGGACTTACCAGATGCGTTTGCGAACCCTCATATCCTTTTCATGTTTGATATTGATATGATTGTTTTCCTAGATTTTTTTTATATGATGGTTCACGGACAGCTCCGACATATATAAACGATATGAAAAGTCCGCTTAAATCAGTTTTTTTTCTTCTCTTTTGCATCCACAACTATATGAAAGGTATGGTTACAACAATTGAAAAATGGAATTGTCGCATTCGCGATCTCCGCCGGTTCCTTCGTGGATGGGCGAAACACACTGCCGGAATATACAAAAAGGAAAAACTCTGAATGTCTACCCTAATTGATAACCTTGAAAAGATCGTGGGGCTGCGACCATTGGATGCTACTGAGGTTGCTCAAAAGAGCAATCCCAACAAGCAGTTGGAACGCCTATTACGTGAGGAGGAAATCAAATGGTACCAACGGAGCAAGGCAGATCACGTCGCTCTCCGGGTCGATAACACAAAATACTTCCATATGCTAGCCAATGACAAACATAGGAAAAGAAAGAATCTTTGCATTAGATCAGGACGAAGGTCCTATTGAGGGGTATGTACATCTCAGAAACTTTATTACCAGCTACTACAAAGACCTTTTCGGACCGCCCAATCACACACTTGTAGACATGGATGAGTCTACCAGTAATGACATCGAACAAGTGTCGGTAGCAGAAAATGAATTCCTAACCTCACCGTTTTCTGAGGAGGAAATCCGAACAACGGTGTTCCAAATGGAACATAATAAAGCTCCGGGACCGGATGGCTTCCCCGCGGAGTTTTATCAATGCTTTTGGGATTTGATAAAGTCTGGTTTAGTTCAACTTTTTACTGAGCTACATGCCGAGGAACTTGACATTGCACGTTTAAACTTTGGGGAGATCATCCTGCTCCCGAAGACCAAGGGTGCTAATTGGATTCAACAATACAGACCGATTTTCCTCCTCAATGTCAGCTTCAAAATCTTCTCGAAAGTCATGACTAACCGGCTTAACGGGGTGGCCGAACATGTAGTCAATCCCACTCAGACGACTTTCATGCAAGGCCGCAATGTACTAGATGGAGTTGTTGCTCTTCATGAAACCGTACATGAGCTTCACCATAAAAAGTTGAACGGCGTCATCTTTAAAATCGACTTTGAAAAGGCATACGACAAAGTGAAATGGCCCTTTATCTTGAAAACTTTACGCATCAAAGGGTTCTCTCATAAGTGGTGTGGATGGGTTGAGAGTCTTGTGTCTGGAGGAAGCGTGGCCATCAAGGTGAATGATGAGGTGGGCAACTATTTTCAGACCAAGAAGGGGTTGCGCCAAGAGGAGCCCGCATCTCCTATTCTGTTCAACATTGTCGCCGATATGTTAGCCACGCTCCTTCAGAGGGCTAAGTTAGCCGCACAAATCAGTGGGTTATTCCCCATTTGGTGGACGAAGGCCTCTCATCCTCCAATATGCGGATGATACTATTTTGTTCTTGGATCATGACTTAGAAAAAGCAAAAAAAAAACCTCAAACTGCTACTATGTGCGTTCGAGGAGTTGTCTGGTCTAAAAAATAATTTCCATAAGAGCGAACTTTTCTATTTTGGTGATGCCGCTGTAGCGGCATCTTCATATGCCGAAATTTTTGGATGCCAGATCAGGCAATTCCCGATTTGCTATTTGGGTATACCGATCCATTATCGGCGCTTGACTATAGTTCAATGGAAGAATGTGGAAGAAAGACTAGAGAAACGGCTAGCTAACTGGAAAGCCAAACTATTGTCTTATGGGGGCCGTTTAACATTGATCAATTCGGTACTCACAAACATGGTTTTATATATGCTATCTTTCTTCCACCTACCTAAAGGCGTCCTTCAGCGTCTCGATTACTTTAGATCCCGTTTTTTCTGGCAGAGTGATATTGAGACGAAGAAATATAGACTGGCTAGGTGGAATGTATTATGTCGACCTAAGAGCCAAGGGGGACATGGAATCCAAGACCTTGAGATCAAAAATATTGCCCTTCTTAGCAAATGGGTGTACAAACTACTCACTAAGGATGGTGTATGGCAGGAAATCATTCATAATAAATACGTGGGGTCCAAAGCTATTTCTTAGGTATTCTAGAAATCAGATGATTCACATTTTTGGAGTGGGGTAATGAAGGCCAAAGAATTCTTCTTTCAATTCGAGAGCTTCTCGGTCAAAGATGACTCCCAGGTCAGATTCTGGGAAGATATCTGGCTTGGAGCAACGCCCTTAAGTGTGCAATACCCCAACTTATACAGGATTGTCACACACAAGTTCGTCACAGTCAAACAAGCTTTGTGTATTGATAATCCTGATGGGGAACGTCGCATGGGAAACAAAAGAATCCAACGCACACGAAGACCTATTATGGTGATGATCATCTACGAGAGGGAGATCGGATCCACATATCTTTGTAGATCGCTAAGCGGAAGCGTTAATAAACGCGGTTGATGTAGTGGTACGTCTTCACGATCTGTCCCACGATCTGTCCCACGAACCGTCTCAAGATCCGTCCCGATCAAGTGCCGAACGGACGACACCTCCGTGTTCCGCACACGTACAACTCGATGACGATCTCTGCCTTCTTGATCCAGCAAGAGAGATGGGGATGTAGATGAGTTCCCCGACAACGTGACCGTGCTCCGGTGGTGGTGATGATCTATTCCTGCAGGGCTCCGCCCGAGCTCCGCAGAAAACCAATCTAGAGGAAGAACTACGATCTAGAGGAGAGGGCAGCACGTGGCAAAGTTGTGTCTCAAAAGCCCTAAACCTCTAGTACATATAGGAGGAGCGAGAAGGCAGCCTTGGCGCCACAAGGGAGACTCCCTTGGGTCGGCCGAAGTGGAGGAGGGAGGAGTCCTCCTCCAATCCCACTTGGATTACGACTCCTTCCTTAATTTCCCACTTCTTTTGGATTTTCCACTTTTTCCTCATGGGCTTTCCTTGGATGACTTTGTCAGCCCATTATACCTTATTGTGCATCCAATAAACCCATGTGGATCCCTTGGGGCGTGGTGGGCCCACCCAGTGGGCCCCCGGAGCCCATTCGTCACGCCCGGTACACTGTCGGCAATGCCCGAAGACCTTCCGGAATCCAAATACCAACTTCCTATATATCAATCTTCGTTTCCGAACCATTCCGAAACTTCTTGTGACGTCCTGGATCTCATCTGGGACTCCGAACAAAACTTTGGTCACCAACACATATAACTAAATTATACTGAAATGTCACCGAACCTTAAGTGTGCAGACCCTGCGGGTTCGAGAACTATGCAGACATGTCCTGGGACACTCTCTGGTTAAGAACCAACATTGGGACCTGGATGTCCACATTGGCTCCTACATATTCTACGAAGATCTCTATTGGTTGAACCTCTAGGTCAAGGATTCATATAATCCCGTATACTATTCCCTTTGTCCTTCGGTATGTTACTTGCCCGAGATTCGATCGTCGGTATCACCATACCTAGTTCAATCTTGTTATTGGCAAGTCTCTTTACTCGTTCTGTAATACAAGATCCCCTAACTAACTCCTTAGTCACATTGCTTTCAAGGCTTGTTGTGATGTTGTATTACCGAGTGGGCCCCGATATACCTCTCCGTCACATGGAATGACAAATCCCAGTCTTGATCCATGCCAACCCAACAGACACCTTCGGAAATACCTGTAGAGCACCTTTATAGTCACCCAGTTAGTTGCGATATTTGATACACACAAGGTATTCCCCCGGTGTCCGAGAGTTGCATGATCTCATGGTCATAGGAACAGATACATTGACATGCAAAAAACAGTAGCAATAAACTGACATGATCATATATTATGTTTATAGTTTGGGTCTTGTCCATCACATCATTCTCCCAATGATGTGATCCCGTTATCAAGTGACAACAGTTGCCTATGGCCAGGAAACCTTGACCATCTTTGGTCAACAAGCTAGTCAACTAGAGGCTCACTAGGGACAGTGTGTTGTCTATGTATCCATACATGTATTTGAGTTTCGAATCAATACAATTCTAGCATGGATAATAAACGATTATTATGAACAAGGAAATATAATAATAACCAATTTATTATTGCCTCTAGGGCATATTTCCAACAGTCTCCCACTTGCACTAGAGTCAATAATCTAGTTCACATCACTATGTGATTGTAAGGAATCTAACACCCATACAGTTCTGGGGTTCGATCATGTATTGCTTGTGAGATAGGTTTTAGTCCACGGATCTGAATCTTTCAGATCCGTGTGTGCTTTATAAATATCCATGTCATCCTATAGATGTTGCTACTACGTGCTATTTGGAAATATTCCAAATGACTGCTCTACTATACGAATCCGGTTTACTACTCAGAGTTATTCAGATTAGTGTCAAAGCTTGCATTGACGCAACCCTTTACGATGAACTCTTTAATCACCTCCATAATCGAGAAAAATTCCTTAGTCCACTAATTACTAAGGATAACTTTGACCGCTGTTTAGTGATTCAATCCTGGATCACTTTTTGTATCCCTTGACAGAATCATGGCAAGGCACACATCAGGTTCGGTACACAACTTGGCATACTTTAGAGCCTACGACTAAGGCATAGGGGACGACCTTCATCCTTTCTATTTCTTCTATCGTGGTTAGGCTTTGAATCTTACTCAAATTCACACCTTACAACACAGCCAAGAACTTCTTCTTTGCCGATCTATTTTGAACTCCTTCAAAAACTTGTCAGGGCATGCATTTCGTTGAAAGTTCTTAATAAACGTCTTGATCTATCGCCATAGATCTTGATGCACAATGTTCAAGTAGCTTAATCCAGGTTTTCCTTTGAAAAACTCCTTTGAAACTACCCTTTATGCTTTCCAGAAATTGTACATTACTTCTGATCAACAATATGTCAACCACATATTCTTATTAGAAATTCTATAGTGCTCCCACTCACTTCTTTGGAAATACAAGTTTCTCATAAACCTTGTATAAACCCAAAAGCTTTGATCATCTCATCAAAGCGTATATTCCAACTCCGAGATGCTTGCACCAGTCCATAGAAGGATCGTTGGAGCTTGCATACTTGTTAGCATCCTTAGGATCGACAAAACCTCCAGGTTGTATCACATACAACCTTTCCTCAAGGAAACCATCGAGGAAACAATGTTTTTGACATCCTATGTGAAATATTTCATAAATAATGCAACAACTGCTAACATAATTCCAACAGACTTTTAGTATCACTACGAGTGATAAAGTCTCATCATAGTCAACTCTTTTGATCTTGTCGGAAACATCTTTGCGACAAGTCGAGCTTTTCTTAATGGTGACTTTTCACCATCATCCTTTTAAAGATCCATCTGTACTTAATAGTCTTACGACCATCAAGTAGTTCTTCCAAAGTCCACACTTTGTTTTAATACATGGATCCTCTCTCGGATTTTATGGCCTCCAACTATTTGTCGGAATCCGGGCACACCATTGCTTCTCCATAGCTCGTAGGTTCATAGTTGTTCAACAACATGACCTCCAAGACAGGGTTACCATACCACTCTGTAGCGGTACACGACCTTGTCGACCTACGAGGTTTGTAGCAACTTGATCCGAAGCTTAATGATCACTATCATCAGTTTCCACTTCAGTTGGCGTAGGCGCCAGAGGAACAACTTCCTGCGCCCTTCTACACACTGGTTGAAGTGACGGTTCAATAACCTCATCAAGTTCCACCACCCTCCCACTCAATTCTTTCAAGAGAAACTTTTCCTCGAGAAAGGACCCGTTCCTAGAAACAAACACTTTGCTTCTGTATCAGAGATAGGAGGTATACCCAACTGTTTTGGGTGTCCTATCGGACGGGGTTATAGCCCTAGGGTAGGGTCATAGGCCTGACCTATAAGTCCTACCCAAGGGCACCTCATTATTAGCTTAAGGATCGCAAGATACTTACCAACTGGATTAAGACAACCTCTGATCCACTCGGTAAAGAACCACTCGGAAAATTACCTAATGCTCGACGACTGGATTCCACTCGATGAAGACCAGAAGCCAGTCGACATAGAAGGCCAGAAGCCACTCCAGAGAGGCTAACGGTCAGACGTTATACTATCGCAGTTAATGTCATTTATGGCATACGTTACCTGTAACGTATGCATGCAATCTCATTTATTGCACCCTTGAAGGCTGGACACTTATAAGGGGCAGCACACTCTATATAACCCGCCCCTCCCCCTGGCACAAGAGTTCGCATTCTGTAATGATGTCTACTACCCAACCTTCTCCTTGTATACGTTGTTGGGCCTCCAAGTGCAGAGGTTTGTAGGACAGTAGCAATTTTCCCTCAAGTGGGTGACCTAAGGTTTATCAATCCGCAGGAGGCGTAGGATGAAGATGGTCTCTCTCAAGCAACCCTGCAACCAAATAACAAAGAGTCTCTTGTGTCCCCAATACACCCAATACAATGGTAAGTTGTATAGGTGCACTAGTTCGGCGAAGAGATGGTGATACAAGTGCAATATGGATAGTAGATATAGGGTTTTGCAATCTGAAAATATAAAAATAGCAAGGTAATTAATAATAAAAGTGAGCACGAACGGTATTGCAATGCGTGGAAACAAGGCCTAGGGTTCATACTTTCACTAGTGGAAGTTCTCTCGACAATGATAACATAATTGTATCATATAACTAGCCCTCAACATGCAACAAAGAGTCACTCCAAAGTCACTAATAGCGGAGAACAAACGAAGAGATTATTGTCGGGTACGAAACCACCACAAAGCTATTCTTTCTGATCGATCTATTCAAGAGTCCGTAGTAAAATAACACAAAGCTATTCTTTCTGTTCAATCTATCCTAGAGTTCGTACTAGAATAACACCTTAAGACACACATCAACCAAGACCCTAATATCACCTAGATACTCCATTGTCACCTCAAGTATGTGTGGGCATGATTATATGATATGCATCACACAATCTCAGAATCATCTATTCAACAAACACATAGAACTTCAAAGAGTGCCCCAAAGTTTATACCGGAGAGTCAAAACGTGTGCCAACCCATATGCATAGGTTCCCGATGTCACGAAACCCGCAAGTTGATCACCAAAACACACATCAAGTACTCACATGAATATCCCATTTTCACCACAGATGGACACATACAAGACATACATCAAGTATTCTTAAAGACTGGATCCGATAAGATAACTTCAAAGGGGAAACTCAATTCATTACAAGAAGGGAGAGGGGGAAGAACATCATAGGATCCAACTATAGTAGCAAAGCCCGTGGTACATCGAGATCATGAGATCTCAAGAACACGAGAGAGAGAGATCAAACACATAGCTACTGGTACATACCCTCAGTCCCGAGGGAGAACTACTCCCTCCTCGTCATGGAGATTGCCGGGATGATGAAGAAGGCCACCGGAGATGGATTCCCCCTCCGGTAGGCTGCCAGAATGGGCTCTCAATTGGTTTTTTGGTGACTATAGAGGCTTGTGGCGGCGGAACTCCCGATCTAGCTTTATTTCTGGATGTTTCTGTGTTTATAAGACCAGATGGCAATGAGAACAAGTCAGGGGGACCCACGAGGGAGTCACGAGCCCCCCAGGCGTGCCCAGGGGGGTGGGCGCGCCTCCCTGGCTCGTGGCTTCCTTGGGACTCCTCTCCGGTATCTTTTTTTTTTTTGGTATTTTTGATATTTTCCACAAAAAATCACGGCGAAAATTTTATTCCGTTTGATATTCCTATCTAAAAAAGGTCAAAAACGGCACTGGGCTCTAGGTCAATAGGTTAGTCCCAAAAATAATATAAAATAGCATATTCATGCATATAAAACATCCAACGTTGATAATATAATAGCATGGAACGACCAAAATTATAGATACGATGGAGAGGTATCAAGCATCCCCAAGCTTAATTCCTGCTCGTCCTCGAGCAGGTAAATGATAAAAACAGAATTTTTTATGTGGAATGCTACCTAACATATATTGTAACATGAGTATTCATATCCATATGATTTAAAGCAAAAAGTTTAATATTGACATAAGAACAATAATACTTCAAGCATACTAACAAAGCAATCATGTCTTCTCGAAATAATATGGCCTAAGAAAGTTATCCCTACAATATCATATAGTGTGGCTATGCTCCATCTTCCCCACACAACGTATTTAAATCATGCACAACCCCGGTATTAGTCAAGCAATTTTTTTCACACTTTTACTTTCTCAAACCTTTTCAACTCTCACGCAATACATGAGCGTGAGCCATGGACATAACACTATAGGTGGAATAGAATATGGTGGTGGTTGTGAGGCAAAAAGGAGGAGATGGTCACATCAACTAGGTGTATCAACGGGCTATGGAGATGCCCATCAATAGATATCAATGTGAGTGAGTAGGGATTGCCATGCAAGAGATGCACAAGAGCTATAAGTTTAGGAAAGCTCAAAAAGAAACTAAGTGGGTGTGCATCAAACTCGCTTGCTCACGAAGACCTAGGGCTATTGAGGATGCCCATCATTGGAATATACAAGCCAAGTTCTATAACAAAAACTCCCACTAGTATATGAAAGTTACAATATATAAGACTCTCTGTCATGAAGATCATGGTGCTACTTTGAAGCACAAGTGTGGTAAAGGATAGTAGCATTGTCCCTTCTCTCTTTTTCTCTCATTTTTTTTGTTTGGGCTCTTTGGCCTCTCTTTTTTTCTTTTTCTTTTTCATTTTCAATTTTTTGTGGGCTCTTTGGCCTCTTTTATTTTATTTTTATAGTCCGGAGTCTTATCCCAACTTGTGAGGGAATCATACCTTCCTTCCTTTCCTCACATGGGACAATGCTCTAATAATGATTATCATCACACTTTTATTTACTTACAACTTGATTCTTAGAACAAAATATATGACTCTATATGAATGCCTCCGGCGGTGTACCGGGATGTGCAATGACTCATGTGTGACATGTATGAAAGATATGAACGTGGCTTTGCCACAAATACGATGTTAACTACATGATCAGGCAAAGCAATATGACAATGATGGTGCGCGTCATAATAAACGGAATGGTGGAGGTTGCATGGCAATATATCTCGGAATGGCTATAAAAATACCATGATGGGTAGGTATGGTGGCTGTTTTGAGGAAGGATATATGGTGGGTGTAATGCACCAGCAAAAGTTGCGTGGAACTAGAGAGGCTAGCAATGGTCGAAGGGTGAGAGTGCGTATAATCCATGGACTCAACATTAGTCATAAAGAACTCACATACTTATTGCAAAAGTTTTATTAGTAACCGAAACAAAGTATTAGACGCATGCTCCTAGGGGAAGGGTTTGTAGGAGTTAACCATCGCGCGATCCCGACCTCCACACAAAGGATGACACTCAATAAAAACATCATGCTCCGACTTCCTAATATAGCGGTTCATCATATGTGCATGCTACGGGAATCACAAACTCTAACACAAGTATTTCTACCAATCCATAATTACTAACTAGCATGACTCTAATATCACCATCCTTATGTCTCAAAACTATATGCAAAGAATCAAACTTCTCATAGTACTCGATGCACTCTATATTAAATTTTTATTATATCCCTCTTGGATGCCCATCATATTAGGACTAGATTCATAACCTAAGCAAATTACCATGTTGTTTAAGACTCTCAAAATGATATAAGTGAAGCATGAGAGTAAAAGAAAAACTATTCCAAAAGATATAAGTGAAGCTCAATGAGTAGTGAATAATTATTTGGCTATGTGAATACTCTCCCATCTAAGAACTTCAGATCTGAAGTACCTTATTCAAACAAAATAAAATGACACTTCAAGGATAGCACGAATCATGTGAAGAAGCAAAAACTTAGGTTCAACCGATACTAATCGATAATTGTTTGAAGAAGAAAGGTGGGATGCCATCCGGGGCATCCCCAAGCTTAGGTGCTTGAGACTTCTTTAAATATGAATTGGGGATGCCTTGGGCATCCCCAAGCTTGAGCTTTTGTGTCTCCTTAATTGATCTCATATGGTGGTTTCCAAAATATTAAAAACTGCATCCACACAAAACTCAACAAGAACTCGTGAGATAGGTTAGTATAAATCAATGCAAAACTTTATCATCCTCTACTGTATTAAATCATTAAAATTATTATTTGACATTGCATACTAAATTCCTCTGCATATTTAAAACTCCTATCCTCAAATAGGATCGTTAAACAAGCAAACATATGCAAACATAACAGCAATCTGCCTAAACAGAACAGTCTGTAAAGAATGCAGCAAGATCCATACTTAATTAACTCCAAAAAATCTGAAACATTCCACACTGTAGAGAATTCATAAGAGCATACTGTGTCCAAATTTCAAGTTATTCTTACATACAGAAAATTCTAGGGAATTTTTGCACTGCAAGCAAACTTTCTGTTTTGGAACAGCAACTCCTATACTTGCAAGTTAAGCATGGTAAAGGCTATCCTTTACATTTTTATTGAACTAAATGATGAAAAACATTAATTTAAATAACTGCAAGCAAGTACGAATGAAATAAAATGATTCTCCAAGCAAAACACATATCATGTGGTGAATAAAAATATAGCCCAAAGTAAAGTTACCGATGGATTGAAGACGAAAGAGGGGATGCCTTCCCGGGGCATACCCAAGTTTAGCCTCTTTGGTGTCCTTGAATATGGCTTTGGGGTTCCTTGGGCATCCCCAAGCTTAGGCTCTTTCCACTCCTTGTTCCATAGTCCATCGAAACTCTACCCAAAACTTGAAAACTTCACAACACAAAACTTAACGGGACTTCATGAGATGGGTTAGTATGATAACGAGCAAATCAATCACTTGGGTACTGTCAAAACAAGACTCATAATTATTTTCACACAATGCCTACTGTATCTTACTATTTCCACAATTTATATTACTCAATATACTCTATGGAAACACCAAAACAAGCAAACTATGCATTGAAAACAGAATATGTCAAAAACAGAAAAGTCTGTAACGATCTGAATGATAACCATACTTCTGCACTTCCAAAAATTCTGAAACAATTATGAAAATTAAGGAAATTTGTATATCAATAATCAGCAAAAAGGATCAACCTAAAATCACTCTCTGGATAGAAATTAGAAATGATTTCGCCAGCGCAAAGTTTCTGTCTTTTTCAGCATGATCAAACAACTAACACCCAAACTAATCATAAAGGCTTTACTTGGCACTTTATTGAAGTAAAACCTATAAAACATGATTAATACAGTAGCTTAATCATGTGAACACAAAAAACAGTAAGGATACATATTGGGTTGTCTCCGAACAAGCACTTTTCTTTAATGCCATTCAAGCTAGGCATGATGATTTCAATGATGCTCACAAAAAAGATAAGGATTGAAACATAATGGAAGCATCATGGAGCATATGACTAGCACATTTAAGTCTAACCCACTTCCTATGCATAGGGATTTTGTGATCAAACAATTTATTGGAGCAAGAATCAACTAGCATAGGAAGATAAAACAAGCATGACTTCAAAAGTTTCAACACATGGAGAGGAAGCTTGATATTATTGCAATATGTAGAAGCATATGATCCTCTCTCATAATAATTTTCAGTAGAATCATGAATGAATTCAACAATATAACCAGAACCTAAAGCATTCTTTTCATGATCTACAAGCATAGAAATTTTACTACTCTCCACATAAGGAAATTTATTCTCATCAATAGTAGTGGGAGTATCGTAAAAGACTCAACACTACGAATTGTTTCCACATTAAAAGAGTAATGTTCAGTAAGAGGGTACTCATAATTGTGACAAGTTTTATTATCATTCTTCTTTATAGCATAAGTATCATCACAATAATCATCATAGATAGGGGCATGCTTTCATCATAATAATTTTGATCATTCAAAGTGGGGGAACTAAAAAGATCATCTTCATCAAACATAGCATCCCCAAGCTTGTGGCTTTGCATATCATTAGCATCATGGGTATTCAAAGAATTCATACTAACAACATTGCAATCATGCTCATCATTCACATATTATATGCCAAGCATTCTTTGTAATTCTTCTTTTAGCACTTGAGCACAATTTTCATTTCCATCATTTTCACGAAAGACATTAAAAAGATGAAGCATATGAGGCAACCTTAATTCCATTTTTTTAGTTTGTAGTTTTCTTTTAATAAACTAAACTAGTGATAAAACAAGAAACTGAAAGATTCGATTCCAAGATCTAAAGATACACCTTCAAGCGCTAACCTCCCCGGCAACGACGCAAGAAAAGAGCTTGATGTCTACTACGCAACCTTCTCCTTGTAGACGTTGTTGGGCCTCCAAGTGCAGAGGTTTGTAGGATAGTAGCAATTTTCCCTCAAGTGGGTGACCTAAGGTTTATCAATCCGCGGGAGGCGTAGGATGAAGATGGTCTCTCTCAAGCAACCCTGCAACCAAATAACAAAGAGTCTCTTGTCTCCCCAACACAACCAATACAATGGTAAATTGTATAGGTGCACTAGTTCGGCGAAGAGATGGTGATCCAAGTGCAATATGGATAGTAGATATAGGTTTTTGTAATCTGAAAAAGGTAATTCATAATAAAAGTGAGCACGAACGGTATTTCAATGCGTGGAAACAAGGCCTAGGGTTCATATTTTCACTAGTGGAAGTTCTCACAACAATGATAACATAATTGGATCATATAACTAGCCCTCAACATGCAACAAAGTGTCACTCCAAAGTCACTAATAGCGGAGAACAAACGAAGAGATTATTGTCGGGTACGAAACCACCACAAAGTTATTCTTTCTGATCGATGTATTCAAGAGTCCGTAGTAAAATAACATGATGCTATTCTTTTCGTTCAATCTATCCTAGAGTTCGTACTCGAATAACACCTTAAGACACACATCAATCAAGACCCTAATGTCACCTAGATACTCCATTGTCACCTCAAGTATGTGTGGGCATGATTATACGATATGCATCACACAATCTCAGAATCATCTATTCAACCAACACATAGAACTTCAAAGACTGCCCCAAAGTTTCTACCGGAGAGTCAAAACGTGTGCCAACACATATGCATAGGTTCCCGATGTCACGAAACCCGCAAGTTGATCACCAAAACATACATCAAGTACTCACATGAATATCCTATTGTCACCACAGATAGACACGTGCAAGACATACATAAAGTGTTCTTAAAGACTCCTATGATACAAGACGCTCCAAGCAAAACACATATCATGTGGTGAATAAAAATCTAGCCCCAAGTAATGTTACCGATGGATTGAAGACGAAAGAGGGGATGCCTTCCCGGGGGATCGGCAAGCTTAGGCTTTTTGGTGTCCTTGAATTTGGCTTGGGGTGCCCTGGGCATCCCCAATCTTGAGCTCTTTCCACTCCTTATCTATTTGGCCACGAGAACGTCACCCAAAACTTGAAAACTTCACAACACAAAACTTAAACAGAAATTTGTGATAACATTAGTACAAGAAAACAAACTACCACTTCTTTTGGTACTGTAGCAAACTTGAATTCCATTTATATTGATGATGAGATACTGTATTCTCACTTTTCCATGGCTAGTACCCCCCGATACTAACCATAGTTTCATCAAAACAAGCAACCAACTCAATAAAAACAGAAACTGTCAAAAACAGACCATTCTGTAGCAATCTGAATACTTCGTATACTTCTGGTACCTCAGAAAATCTAAAAAATTACGACGGTCTGGGGAAAAAGCATATCAATCAGCATAAAAAAGAATCAACTCCAAATCTATTTCTGAATAAAAATGAAAAATCATCTCGTGAGAGAAAAGTTTCTGTCTTTTTCCAGTAAGATCAAACAACCATTACCAAGACCAATCATAAAGGTTTTGCTTGGCTCAAACACAAAAAGAAACACAAAAAACACAATCACAACAGAATTGTGAAAGTGTGTACGCCAAAAAAAGAAAGAAAAAAGATAAATTCATTGGGTTGCCTCCCAACAAGCGCTATTGTTTAACGCCCTTAGCTAGGCATAGTAGCGATAGAATCACGTATCGTCGTCTTTGGTGCTCAAACCATAAGTGGCCCTCATCATGGATTCATAAGGCAATCTTATTTTCTTTCTAGGAAAGTGTTCCATGCCCTTCCTTAAAGGAAATTGAAATCTAATATTCCCTTCCTTCATATCGATGATAGCATCGATAGTCCTTAGGAAAGGTCTACCAAGAATAATAGGGCATGTAGGATTACAATTAATATCAAGCACAATGAAATCCACGGGTACATAGTTCCTATTTGCAATAATAAGAACATCATTGATCCTTCCCATGGGTTTCTTGATAGTAGAATCAGCAAGATGCAAATTAAGAGAACACTCTTCAATCTCACTAAAACCCAGAATATCACATAAAGACTTTGGAATCGCAGAAACACTAGCACCCAAATCACACAAAGCATTGCACTCATAGTTTTTGATTTTGATTTTGATGGTAGGTTCCCACTCATCATGAAGCTTTCTAGGGATAGAGACTTCCAATTCAAGTTTCTCTTCAAGAGCTTTTTTCATAGCTTCAACGATATGATCAGTAAAGGCTTTGTTTTGGCTATAAGCGTGCAGAGAGTTTAACATGGATTGCATCAAATAAATGCATTCAATCAAGGAGCAACTATCATAATTCAATTCCTTGAAATCCACGTTAGTAATTTCATTACTACTCAAAGTTTTAACGTCTTCTACTCCACGTTTAACGCTTTTAGCATCAAGATAGATGGACTCCGAATCATTGGGGCACTTTTCAACCAAAATGGATTCATATCCAGCCCCATAATCATTAGGTTTGACACAAGAAAACAAAGATTCAATGGGAGTCACACCAAGTACTTTAAGATCTTCGTGATTCTCATCATGAGAACACGCCTTTTTAAGCCATTCATGTCTAGCACGAATTTGGGCGGTTCTTTCTTGGCTCTGAATCATGGAAACACGCATAGCTTTCAAAGTTTCATCCATGTTGATTTTGGGAGGAGCACATCTAACTTTCAAAGCATCAACATCACAAGAAATCCTATCAACGCTCTTAGCCAAATCGTCAATTTTGAGTAATTTTTCTTCTATGGACGCATTGAAAATCTTTTGAGAATTGATGAACTCTTTGATATTACTCTATAGGTCAGAGGGTAATCTATTGTAATTTCCATGAGTATTGTTGTAGGAGTTGCCAAAATTATTAGAGGAGTTACTAGGAAAAGGCCTAGGAACATAGTTTCCTCTAAAAGCATTGTTGTTGCCAAAGTTGTTCCTACCAACAAAATTTACGTCCAAGCTAGCGTTGCTACTCTCAATCAAAGAAGACAAAGGCAAATCATTAGGATCCAAAGGAGCACTTCTACTAGCAACCAAATTCATTAACTCATCCATCTTAGCACTCAACGAGTTAATTTCTTCTATAGCGTGTACCTTTTTACTAGTAGGTGACCTTTCAGTGTGCCACTGAGAGTAGTTTGTCATGATGTTGTCTAAGAGATTTGTGGCTTCTCCTAACGTGATTTCCATGAACGTTCCACCTAAGGCGGAGTCCAAGATATTTCTAGAAGCAAAATTCAAGCCAGCGTAAAAGATTTGGATAATCATCCAAAGGCTCAAGCCATGAGCGGGAAAATTTCTAATCATTAATTTCATTCTCTCCCAAGCTTGTGCAACATGCTCATGATCAAGTTGCTTGAAATTCATGATATCATTACGGAGAGAGATGATCTTAGCCGGCGGAAAATACTTGGATATATAAGCATCTTTGCACTTATCCCAAGAATCGATACTATTTTTGGGCAAAGAAGAAAACCAAGTGTTTGCGTGATCTCGCAACGAGAAAGGAGAAAGTTTCAATTTAATCACGTCATTATCCACATCTCTTTTCTTTTGCATATCGCAAAGCTCAATAAAGGTATTGAGATGGGATGCGGCATCTTCAATAGGAAGGCCAGAGAATTGCTCTTTCATAACAAGATTCAGCAAAGCGGCATTGATTTTGTATGACTCCGCACTAGTGGCGGGAGCAATCGGAGTACTAATAAAATCATTATTATTAGTATTTGAGAAGTTACAAAGTTTGTTGTTTTCGTTCATGGTGACTTCAGCAAGCAAGCAAGCACACAAGCAATGAAAAGCGGGCGAGAAAAAGGGCGAAAGAAAAAGGCGAACGAAAAGGCGGACTGGTGAAGTGGGGAAGAGGAAAACAAGAGGCAACTCGCAAACAAAGTAAATGCAAGAGATGAGTTTGCGACACTTACTTGGATGAGTTCTTGACTTGATCTTCCTCCCCGGCAACGATGCCAGAAATTCTTCTGCTGCGGCAACAAAAGTCCTTCCCTTGCGCGTAGCAATTCTTCTTGTTACTTCTCTGGTTTGCGTCGGTTTTTCCCTTGAAGAGGAAAGGGTGATGCAGCACAGGAGCAGTAAGTATTTCCCTCAGTTTGAGAACCAAGGTATCGAACCAAAAGGAGGGCCTCGTCAAGTCCAAAGTACCTGCGCAAAAACAAACAAACTTGCACCCAACGCTTCAAAGGGGTTGTCAATCCCTTCAAGATTGTTTGCAAAAGTGAGATATGAAGGCGGAAAGTGCAACGAAGTGAAAAGTGTGAGGCTGAAAATATGGTGTGGAGTAGACCCTAGGGGCCATAGTGTTCAATAGAGGCTTCTCTCAAAATAGCAAATATCACAGTGGGTGGACAAATTACTGTCGAGCAATTGATAGAACTGCGCAAAGTCATGACGATATCTAAGGCAATGATCTAGCATATAGGCATCATGTCCGAGACAAGTAGACCGATACTTTCTGCATCTACTACTATTACTCCACACATCGACCGCTATCCAGCATGCATCTAGTGTATTGAGTTCATGAAGAATAGAGTAACGCTTTACGCAAGATGACATGATGTAGAGGGATAATCTCAAACAAATGATGAAAACCCCATCTTTTTACCCTTGATGGCAACAACATGATACGTGCCTCACTACCCCTTCTGTCACTGGGTGAGGTCACCGCATGGTAAGAACCCAAAACCAAGCACTTCTCCCATTGCAAGAATCATAGATCTAGTTGGTCAAACAAAACCCACAACTCGAAGAGAATTACAAGGATATGAAATCATGAATAAGAGAGATCAGAAGAAACTCAAATAAGATTCATAGATAATCTTATCATAAATCCACAATTCATCGGATCTCGACAAACACACCGCAAAAGAAGATTACATCGGATACATCTCCATGAAGATCATGGAGAACTTTGTATTGAAGATCCAAGAGAGAGAAGAAGCCATCTAGTTACTAGCTATGGACCCGTAGGTCTATGGTGAACTACTCACGCATCATCGGAGAGGTCATGGTGTTGATGGAGAAGCCTTTCGTGTCTGAATCCCCCCTCCGGCAGGGCACCAGGACGTGCCCCAGATGGGATCTTGCGGAGACAAAAGCTTGCGGCGGCGGAAAAGTGATTACGATGCTCCCTTGATTTTTTGGGAATATTTGGGAATTTATAGGCGCAAGATCTAGGTCAGGGGACCTCCAGGGGGGCCACAAGCCTGCATGGCGCGGCCCCCCTGACCGCGGGGTGGGGGCTTGTGGGGCCCCTGGGGCTCTTCTGGCTTGGCCCCCAAGCTCTCGATCTTCTTCCGTTCCAGAAAAAATCTTTTCAGGGATTTTCTTCCGTTTGGACTCCGTTTCAAAATCTCCTCTGAAAGGGGTCAAAAACATGGAAAAAACAGGAACTGGCACTTGGCACTGGATTAATAAGTTAGTCCCTGAAAATAAATAAAAGGCATGCAAAACATCCCAAGTTTGACAAGATAATAGCATGAAACCATCAAAAATTATAGATACGTTGGAGACGTATCATACATCGAGATCATGACATCTCAAGAACACGAGAGAGAGAGAGAGATCAAACACATAGCTACTGGTACATACCCTCAGTCCTGAGGGAGAACTACTCCCTCCTCGTCATGGAGATCGATGGGATGATGAAGAAGGCAACCGAAGATGGATTCCCCCTCCGGTAGGGTGCCAGAACGGGCTCCCGATTGGTTTTTGGTGGCTACAGAGGGTTGCGGCGGCGGAACTCCCGATCTAGGTTTATTTCTGGAGGTTTCTGTATTTATAAGACGAGATGGCATCGAGAACAAGTCAGGGGGACCCACGAGGGAGTCACGAGTAGCCCAGGCACGCCTAGGGGGGTGGGCGCGCCTCCCTGGCTCGTGGCTTCCTCGGGGCTCCTCTCCGGTATCTTTTTCTTCTGGTATTTTTGATATTTTCCATAAAAAATCACGGCGAAAGTTTTATTCCGTTTGGACTCCGTTTGATATTCCTATTTGAAAAAGGTCAAAAACAAGGAAAAAACAGGAACTGGCACTGGGCTCCAGGTGAATAGGTTAGTCCCTAAAATAATATAAAATAGCATATTCATGCATATAAAACATCCAAAGTTGATAATATAATAGCATGGAACGATCAAAACTTATATATATGTTGGAGACGTATCATGTAACATTCATATTCCACTCGACACCAAGCTCCAAGAGCACTGAGACGTAGGGCTGTTACCTCCACCGCAGAGGGGCCTGAACTCATACAACCTTGTCGTAGCTAGGACTCTGCCCTCTACTTCGTACCCTACACATCTACTGCCAGGCTTATATCCACGACAGTTGGCGCCCACCTTGGGTCAGTCGTCTAGGCGACTTTCGGCAAGTTTGCATTTTTTCCTCTTGGGCATGTCTTCCGGCAGTGATTTGTGCCTTGTCCACGAGATCGTGTTCGACACACTCGTCTTCATCGCGGACGATTCGGCATGGCTCCAGGAGGCGCCTCTCAACGTCGAGGCGCTTCCAGTCCATGGAGCGACGTTCTTCCGTGCCAGTTCCAGCGGAGTCCTTCTTCGCCAACCGTAGACTCCGATGTCGACTGTGCTACCCATCGCACGTCGCCACAAGTGACCCGGTCGCTCACAGCTCCATCGTTGGGTGTGTCATGCACTCGCGCGTCAAGCATCTTCGCTGCAGGTGGCAGCAATCGAACCTGCTACACCTCCATGTGCTGCATCCCACTTGGTGCCAGCTTCGTCTGGCCCTCCTTCCGAGTGTGAGAACCGCAGCCCTGCGGTGGAGGTTTAAATGGCCGGCTCACACGAGAGCCCGCTCCTACTTCTTGAGCTTGCGTTGGTTTTTCCCTTGAAGAGGAAAGGGTGATGCGGCAAAGTATAGATAAGTATTTCCCTCAGTTTGAGAACCAAGGTATCTATCCAGTAGGAGTATCAAGATGAGGCACCAAGGCACCTGCGCAAAAACAAACAAACTTGCACCCAACGCGATAAAGGGGTTGTCAATCCCTTTACGATTACTTGCAAGGTGAGATCTGATAGTGATAATAGGTAAATATAAATAAATAAATAAATAAAAGTGCAGCAAGGTATTTTTGGTATTTTTGTATGTAGATCTGAATATATAATGTGTAAAATAGACCCCGGGGCCATAGTGTTCACTAGAGGCTTCTCTCATGATAGCAAGCATTACGGTGGGTGAACGAATTACTGTCGAGCAATTAATAGAATTGCGCAAAGTCATGACGATATCTAAGGCAATGATCATACATATAGGCATCACGTCCGAGACAAGTAGACCGATACTTTCTGCATCTACTACTATTACTCCACACATCGACCGCTATCCAGCATGCATCTAATGTATTAAGTTCATAACAAACAGAGTAACGCCTTAAGCAAGATGACATGATGTAGAGGGATAAATTCATGCAATATGGTATAAACCCAATCTTTTTACCCTTGATGGCAACAACACGATATGTGGCTCACTACCCCTTCTGTCACTAGGTGAGGACACCGCACGGTATGAACCAAAACCAAGCACTTCTCCCATTGCAAGAATTATAGATCAAGTTGGCCAAACAAAACCCATAACTGGAAGAGAATTACAAGGATACGAAATCATGCATATAAGAAATCAGAGGAGACTCAAATAATATTCATAGATAATCTGGTCATAAATCCACAATTCATTGGATCTCGACAAACACACCGCAAAAGAAAGTTACATCGGATAGATCTCCATGAAGATCATGGAGAACTTTGTATTGAAGATACAAGAGAGAGAAGAATCCATCTAGCTACTAGCTATGGACCCGAAGGTCTATGGTGAACTACTCACGCATCATCGGAGAGGCAATGGTGTTGATGAAGAAGCCCTCCGTGTCTGAATCACCCTCCGGCAGGGCACTAGAACGGTCCCGTGATGGGATCTCGCGGAAACAGAAGCTTGCGGTGGCGGAAAAGTATTTTCGTGGCTCTCCGTGTTGGTTTGGGGATTTAAGGAATTGATAGGCAAAAGAGGCAGGGCAAAGGAGGCACCAGGGGGGGGGGGGCACGAGCCTGCTAGGCGCGCCCCCTCGGGCGCGGCTAGGGGGCTCGTGGCCTCCTCCGTGGCTCTCTGCCTTGGTTCTCAAGTCTTCTGGATCCCTTCTATTATGGAAAAATCATCCCAAAGGTTATATTCCATTTGGACTCCGTTTAATATTCTTATCTGAAAAAGGTCAAAAACACGGAAAAAACACAAACTAGCACTGGGCACTGGGTTAATAGGTTAGTCCCAAAACTGATATAAAATAGCATATAAATGCATATAAAACATCCCAAGTTGATAATATAATAGTCCCAAAACTGATATAAAATAGCATATAAATGCATATAAAACATCCCAAGTTGATAATATTATAGATACGTTGGAGATGTATCACCCGCCAAGGACCAATCGGGACAAGCGAGAAACTAGAGAGACTTCGGGTGCGCGTCATCATCCGCGCCCCCAGCATCCTGTCGGCGTTGATGGGGTTATAGTCCCAGGGTAGGGTCATAGGCCTGCCCTATAGGTCCTACCCAAGGACTACCCTTCACAGAGGGCAAGGCCCTTAGACAGTTCCGACTGAACTAAGGACCCCCCATCATCCAATCGGTGACGAGCATTCGTAGCGTATTTATCGTACCGACTGAATTCCACTTTGTACATCGTAACCTCCCGAGAGGGCAACGGTTGTACGTTTTCATACACTATCATTAGCATTTAAGACACACGTTACTTGTAACGTAGGCATTTATTCGCCACTAATCCACCCCTGTCCACCGGACCGTTGTGAAGGGCAACGCACTCTATATAAGCCGCCCTTCCCCGCTGGTGCAGGGGTTGGCATTTACTGTAATCCTATATTCCACTCGACACTAAGCTCCCAAGAGCACTGAGACGCAGGGCTTTTACCTCCACCGCAGAGGGTCCTGAACTCATACAACCTCGCCGTAGATAAGGCTCTGCCCATCCTTTCGTACCCTATACATCTACTGTCAGACTTATACCCACGACAGTTGGCGACCACCGCGGGGCAGGCGTCTAAGCGACTTCCGGCGAGTTTGCAGCTTCATCTTTTCATCATGTCGTCCATCGGAGATTTATGCATGGGTCGGGAGATCCTCTTCGGTGCACTCTCCTTCATCATCGACGATTCGACATGGCTTCGGGATGCGTCTCTCGACGTCAAGGCGCTCCCCAGTCGCGGGGCTACGCACTTCCGTGCCGGTGCCCGCGGCGTCCTTCTTCTCCAGCAGTCGGCCCCGGTGTCGACCTTCGCCCCCGTCACGCGCCGCAACAAGCGGTCCCACCGTCCGCGGCTCCAGCGTTGGGTGCGACACTCCCAGGCGCGCCAGAACGCGTCCTCTCAAGTGGCGGTCCTCGAGTCGGTTGTGGTCGCGCCGCCATCCCAGTGCTTGGACTCAGTTCCGACTGAGTTACCTTCCGAGTACTTGGGTCGCGGGCCTGCAGCCGAAGTTCTCATGGCAAATTCCCATGAAAGTACCCACCGGACTGGCTGGAACGAGCATGAGGTCGGCGAATCGTCCGGCGCTCGCCGTCAACACCACCATTCTGCCAGTCGACGCACTCGTCACAGCAACGTCGAGGTGTTCCGTACACCCGTCCTCAACCTGGGTGCCGCTGCCAAGATAGCCGATTCCCTCCAACCGACTGATTCGGAGGCTCGTAGAGGAATCGAGAGGATCCGTGCCCTGTTGTACACGGCGCAGCAGCAGAATTCGGCGGTCTCCCAGTCGCACAACAGGATCCACAACAATTCTGTTCACGCGAACACGCATCGGTCAGTTTACAGCCCCCACTCTCATCAGCGACGTGGAGGGGGCAGCCGTTCCACGAATCCTGAAGATCGTCGCCGTTCACGCACCCCACCGTGGGGTGGGCCTTACGGGCCCCGACATCATGATGATCGGCGTTCACTCGGTGACACGTATGATCCAAGGCCCGACGCAAGAGAGCACATCGCCCAGAGGAAGGTCGACAGGAGTCGAGCCCACCGTGATGGTCATGATAGAGACCGTCCGAGTGGAAGCAGGACCATCGTCTCTGGCCCCGAGTGCTTCAGTCGGGCCATCCGTTCAGCTGACATCCCTCCCAACTTCCGATTGGCGACGGGGATCAGCAAGTTCACACGAGAATCCAAGCCAGAAACGTGGCTGGACGACTACCGAGTGGCGGTCCAGATCGGTGGCGGAGATGACCAGGTCGCCATGAAACATCTCCCCCTGATGCTCGACAGCTTGGCACGAGCGCGGCTGAATCAGTTGGCTCCATCAAGCATCTACAGCTGGGCAGATCTGTCCCGAGTGTTCATCAGGACCTTCGAGGGCACGTGCAAACGCCCTGCTAGTCTCGTGGAGCTCCAGCACTGCGTCCAGAAGCAGAATGAGCCCCTGCGTGATTTCATCCTGTGCTGGACGACCCTCTACCACACGGTGGAGAACGTCACTGAGCATCAAGTAGTCTGCGCGTTCAAGGCAGGCGTGCGGTATAGAGATCTGTACCTGAAGTTCGGTCGGACAGGCGACATCTCCATGAGCAAGATGATGGATATAGCCACACGCTATGCAAATGGCGAAGAAGAGGACCGCATACGTAGCGGCAAGCACAAGGCAGTCGCCGACGGAGATGGGAACAGCAATCGGAAGCAAAAGCAGAAAGCTCCGTCCACTCCGCAGGCAGAGGCAGCTGCCGTTACAAATGCCAAGTTCCAGGGCAAGGGGAAAGCTCAGTATACCCCCAAGAAGAAGCAGTTCGGGAACTCCATCCTGGATTAGCCATGTCCAATCCACACGAAGACGGATGAAGAAGGCAACGCCATATTCCCGAAGCACACCACTCGGCAATGTCGCCTCCCGATCCAAGGGTTCGGCGAAGGGCAGCCGAGTGAAAAGGACACCGAGCAGGATGATGAGGACAAGGAGGATCCGTTCCCCCAAGTCCATGCAACATTAATGATTTTTGCTGACATGGAAAGCAAGAGTCGACTGAAGCTGGTGAACAGGGAGGTGAACATGGCCACCCCGACCAACCCCACGTTCCTCAAATGGTCTCAGACTGCGATCACCTTTGACCAGTCGGATCATCCAGCACACGTACCCGCCCCGGGGAGGCAGGCTCTGGTAGTCGACCCGGTGGTGGAAGGAGTCCGACTGCGCAAAGTCCTCATGGATGACGGCAATGGCTTGAACATCATGTACGCTGAAACTCTCAAGGGGATGGGCATTCTGATGTCCAAACTTAGCGAGAGAAGCATGCAGTTCCACGGAGTCGTCCCAGGACGAAAGGCCAAGTCACTCGGTCAGATCGCGTTGGACGTCGTTTTCGGCTCCGATAAGAACTTCCGCAAGGAAAAGCTGACATTCGAGGTGGTGGACTTCCAGAGTGCATACCATGCAATTCTGGGTCGTCCGGCGTATGCACGTTTCATGGCCTGTCCATGTTACGTGTATTTGAAGCTGAAGATGCCGGGTCCCAAAGGTGTGATCACCATCACAGGCAATCGGCAGCGGGCCGAACAGTGTCTGCAGCAGGGGTCGCGGATTGTCGATCAGCAGATGGCTATCCTCGAGCTGGATGAGTACAAGAAGACGGCCGACCCCGCTGACTTGATGCGTTCGAAGAAGCCAGCTTCGGAGTCCGCATTCCAGTCGGCGGGCGACACGAAGAAAGTCAGCATCCACCCGACGGACGACACCGTCGCCCCGACGAACATCTCCACCACCCTTGTTCCAAAATAGGAAGCCGAGCTCATCCAATTCCTCCGTGAGAACTGGGATATTTTCGCATGGAAGCCCGCTGACATGCCGGGTGTACCCAGGGAGTTGGCTGAGCACTGACTACATGTGGATCCTACCGCTCGGCCCGTCCGAGAACGCATGCGTCGGTCCGCCGCGCACAAAAGGAAGGCAATCGGAGAGGAGGTGGCTAAACTTTTGGCAGCCAACTTCATTCGCGAGGTGCACCACTCCGAGTGGCTCGCGAATGTTGTCATGGTGCCCAAGAAGGACAAGTCCCTCCGTATGTGCATCGACTTCAAGCATCTCAATAAGGTCTGCCCGAAAGATCATTTCCCGCTCCCCCGCATTGATCAAATTGTCGATTCGACTGTGGGTTGCGAGCGTTTATCATTCCTTGATGCCTATTCGGGCTATCATCAGATCCGTCTGTATGGTCCGGATGAATTAAAAACAGCCTTCATCACCCCATTCGGGTGTTTCTGCTACATCACTATGCCATTCGGTTTGAAGAATGCAGGAGCAACTTTTATGCGCATGATCCAGAAATGCCTCCTCGACCAGATCGGTCGAAACATGGAGGCATATATGGACGATGTCGTTGTCAAGTCACGCAAAGGTTCCGACCTGCTGACTGACTTGGGAGAAACATTCGCCAACCTTCGTAGGTACGATATCAAGCTCAACCCTGCCAAGTGTTCATTCGGTGTTCCCAGTGGAAAGTTACTCGGTTTCTTTGTTTCCGAACGAGGAATCGATGTCAACCCCGAAAAGATCGGGACCATCGTCCGAATGGAGCGGCCGGTCAGAATACATGATGTTCAAAGGCTCACAGGTTGCCTAGCGGCTTTGAGCAGGTTTATCGCTCGACTTGGCGAGAAGGCGTTACCTCTGTACCGACTCATGAAGAAATTAGATACTTTCGAGTGGACATACGAAGCCCAGATTGCATTCGACGACCACAAATCCTTGCTTTCCACCCAGTCGGTTCTTACTGCCCCGCTAAGTAAAGAATCCCTTCTTCTGTACATCGCGGCTACAAATCAAGTCGTCAGCACTGTTCTCACAGTCGAACGTGAAGAAGAAGGCAAAGCATACAAGGTTCAGTGGCTAGTATATTATATCTCCGAAGTCGTGACTCCTTCCAAGCAGAGGTATCCCCATTATCAAAAGCTTATTTATGGGATCTACATGACTGCAAAGAAGGTGGCTCACTATTTCCAAGACCACTCGGTGTCTGTCGTTTTTGATGCTCCATTGTCAGAAATCCTCCACAATCGAGACGCATCAGGCCGAGTGGTGAAGTGGGCTATGGAGATGTTATACTGCGACATCAAGTTTGAAGCCAAGAAGGCTATAAAGTCTCAAGCTCTAGCTGACTTCATAGCAGAATGGGTAGAACAACAGCAACCGACTCACATCTACTCGGCTCATTGGACTATGTTCTTCGATGGGTCCAAGATGCTGAATGGCTCCGGCGCTGGCGTAGTGATCATATCGCCAAAAGGTGATAAGCTTAAGTATGTGTTGCAGATAAATTTCGATTCTTCCAACAATGAGGCAGAGTATGAAGCTCTCCTTTACGGATTGCCCATGGCCATCACACTCGGCGTCCATCGCCTGATGGTCTATGGCGATTCAGATTTGGTGGTTAATCAAGTGATGAAGGAGTGGGATGTCAGGAAGCCCACCATGACTGCATACTGCAACGCAGTAAGGAAGCTCGAGAAGAAGTTTGAAGGTCTGGAACTTCACCATGTTCCGCGACTGAAGAACCAAGCAGCTGATGAGTTGGCAAAACTCGGATCCACTCGGAGACCAGTCCCGAGTGATGTCTGCCTCGAGCACCTACATCTCCCTTCGGTGAAAGAAGACCCCTTTATAGAGGAACCGGTACAACCGAAGAGCTCAACAGATCCGACTGAAGTCGAGGTCCCCGCTGTGGTTGATTTGATCATGGAGATTCTTGCTATCATCCCCGATTGGACTGTGTCGTTCATTGCATACATCCTGAGGCAAGAATTACTAGAGGATGACGTCCAAGCGAGGCAGATCGTCCGCAGGTCGAAGTCCTTCACCGTCATTGATGGACAGTTGTACAAGGAAAGTGTTTCAGGAGTCCTTCAACGATGCATCTCCCCTGAGGAGGGACAATTAATCCTAGAAGAGATTCACTGAGGAACTTGCGGCCATCATGCCTCCTCAAGAGCAATCTTCGCCAAAGCATTCAGAGCCGGCTTCTTCTGGTTGCAGGCGAATGAAATGGCAAAGGATATGGTCGACCGATGCGAAGGCTGTCAGTTCTATTCGAACAAGTCTCACAAGCCAACGTGTGCGCTGAAGACAATCCCTCTTGTTTGGCCGTTCGCAGTGTGGGGATTAGATACAGTCGGTCCATTCAGAACAGGCCAAGGGGGATTCACTCATCTGTTGGTGGCAGTCGACAAGTTCACCAAGTGGATTGAAGCCAGGCCCATCAAGAAGCTCGACGCCCTTACGGCCATCAAATTTTTCAGAGACATCATGTCCAAATTCGGAGTCCCGCACAGCATAATCACTGACAATGGCAGAAACTTTGACTCGGACAGATTCAAAGGTTTTTGCACAGGCCAAGGTATCCGAGTGGATTTTGCATCTGTGGCGCACCCTCAAACCAACGGGCAAGCAGAGCGGGCGAATGGACTTATTCTTCAAGGGTTGAAGCCTCGACTCCTACGAGAAGTTGGACATGCCGCCGGCGCATGGGTCACCGAGCTGCCTTCGGTGTTGTGGGGCCTCCGCACAACTCCGAATAGATCTACAGGGCGAGCCCCGTTCTTCCTCGTTTATGGAGCAGAAGCTGTCCTTCCGAGTGACTTGCTTCACAACTCTCCATGAGTCGAACTCTTCTCCTAAGCCGAAGCGGAGCAGGCCAGGCAAGACGGAGTGGATCTACTAGAAGAAGAGCGCGAGATGGCACAGACTCGCTCAACAATTTATCAACAAGATCGGCGACGCTTTCACGCGCGGCATGTCAGGAGTCGCACATTCCAAGCAGGTGACCTGGTGCTCCGAGTGGATTAGCAGAGGCCTCACAAGTTGGCTCCCGCCTGGGAAGGACCCTTCATCATCTCTAAGGTGCTGAACAACGGAGCATATCGACTCTACAACCTCGACAAAGAAAGGGACGAGCCGCGAGCATGGAACGGAGATCTCCTGAAGCGCCTCTACATGTGACCGCCGATGGAGGTAATGTAAAGAACAAGTATCATTGAAGTAATACAAAGCAGACTGATTTTTTGCAGGTCCAAAATTCTTCCGTGTTTGCAGACTCCGGTCTAAAAAAAATCCTCTCCGAGTGTGCGCTAACAGCCGCACTCGGGGACTTAGCTGCGATCCAGAATCGCCTAAGTCAAAAATTCTCTCCGAGTGTGCGCTAACAGCCGCACTCGGGGACTTAGCTGCGATCCAGAATCGAGTAAGTAAAAAATCCTCCCCGAGTGTGCGCTAACAGCCGCACTCGGGGACTTAGGTGCGATCCAGAATTGCCTAAGTCAAAAATTCTCTCTGAGTGCGCGCTAATAGCCGCACTCGGGGACTTAGCTGCGATCCAGAATCGCCTAAGTAAAAATCCTCTCCGAGTGTGCGCTAATAGCTGCACTCGGGGACTTAGCTGCGATCCAGAATCGCCTAAGTGAAAAATTCTCTCCGAGTGCGCGCTAACAGCCGCACTCGGGGACTTAGCTGCGATCCAGAATCGCCTAAGTAAAAAAATCCTCTCCGAGTGTGCGCTAACAACTAGACTCGGGGACTTAGCTGCAATCCAGAATCGCCTAAGTCAAAAATTCTCTCCGAGTGTGCGCTAACAGCCGCACTCGGGGACTTAGCTGCGATCCAGAATCGCCTAAGTAAAAATTCTCTCCGAGTGCGCGCTAACAACCGCACTCGGGGACTTAGCTGCGATCCAGAATCGCCTAAGTAAAAATTCTCTCCGAGTGTGCGCTAACAGCTGCACTCGGGGACTTAGCTGCGACCTAGAGTCGCCTAAGTAAAAATTCTCTCCGAGTGTGCGCTAACAGCCGCACTCGAGGACTTAGCTGCGACCCAGAGTCGCCTAAGTAAAAAACTCTCTCCGAGTGTGCACGAGATGCCACACTCGGGGACTTAGCTGCGATCCAGAATTGCCTAAGTGAAAAGCTTCCTTCGAGTCCTCGAGATCTACTCGGAGGCCTAGCAGACCCTCATTGAGGCTCATGTGGATGTGAAGACAACTGACAACTACATGAGTATCAACTCGCTCCGAGTGCGCACGAGATGCCGCACTCGGGGACTTAGCTGCGATCCAGAATCGCCTAAGTGAAACGCTTCCTTCGAGTGTATCCTCGAGATCCACTCGGAGGCTTAGCAGACCCTCATTGAAGCTCATGTGGATGTGAGGACAACTGACAACTACATGAGTATCAACTCACTCCGAGTGCGCACGAGATCACGCACTCGGAGACTTAGCTGCGACCCAGAATCGCCTAAGTAAAAAGCTTCCTTCGAGTGTATCCTGGAGATCCACTCGGAGGCTTAGCAGACCCTCATTGAGGTTCATGTGGATGTGAAGACAACTCACAATTACATGCTCCGTATGTTTGCCATTGGCTTCACCAAGAAACGCCAAACAAAAAACCACGAGCCAAAATTGTGTCAGAAAATAAACTTGGCGAAAGAACAACAAAATATTCGATTCGAATTCAAAGTTGGATCTACGATAGTCGGCTCGGTGTGGATCAAGCTTACCCACACCGAACCATGAATGTGACGGACAACAGCAGTGGGCCAAGTATCATACACATACCACTCGGCATACCGAGGTAAAGTTTTTCAAGCATTATCAGTACTGGCACCGGGACTGGCAGGCTCCACAAAGGTCTCAAGATCGATCCCGTTCGCGATACGAGTGGCTGTCTCGAGGAAGGTCTCCATGAAATCTTCGAATCGAAGCTTCTTGGTGTTGGCGACCTGCAACGCCTTCAGCTTTTCTTCGCGAGCTTCCCTGCAGTGCACTCGGACCAGCGATAGCGCAACGTCCGCACCACAACGAGCGGCAGACTTCTTCCATGCATGCACTCTGTTCGGGACGTCCTCCAGCCAAAGTCATCAACCCTTCTATTTCCTCCCGGGAATCGTCTTCGGGCCACACCTCCTTGTCGATCCGGCCGATGACTTCTCTCAGACGGCCGATGAAAGGTCCCACTCTGCCAAGGCGAATATGTGTCTGGAGCATGTCCCGATTGGCCTCGTCGCCGAGTGGAACGTTCGGAACAACCGACCGTTCAATGTCGGCTGCTTCAGCCTCAGCGTCGAGACAGAAATCTGCAAAGAAAAGAAGAGCAGAAAGTAAGCGCAGAATGAATTACAAAGTCAAGAAGCACTCGGCAAGAAGCTTACCACCGAGCAGTGCAATCATCTTCCTTGCCCAGTCGTTCACATACTTCTCCTGCGAAATGCATCGACGGTTCATCACCTTTATTTGACCCATCAGTTCACTTCTTTGCTTGCCCATTTTCTCAATTTCGGCCACCAATGCCTTGTTGGTCTCCCGGGACTCCTCCAAAGACTTCTCTCGGTCGGCAAGAGCCCCCTTCACACCAGCCAAGTCATTCACAGCTGCCTCCAATTCCGCAGCAAGCTGAACCTTTTCAGCCTTCAGAGTATTGTACGCGGATCCCATTTCGCAAGTCTTCTGCCAAATCAGCGCAAAGGGAAGCTCAGACACATTCAACAAGAAAAACAAACAAAGCTCAAAGTTCTTCAGACCCCTGACGATGCAAGCACTCGACAACGGTCTCGGGGACTACACCAAGTGGGTTCACTAAGAGTGACCCCACTGGCATGAAGCTCGAACAGGCCGGCCATGTTGAGCTACATGACAAACAGACAAATCTACGCGAATGCTATTACCCGACCTGAGTAACACTACTCTCGAGGACTACATCCAGTGGATGCACTCCGAGTGCCCCCACTGGCAACATTCGGGCAGACCAGCTCGGATCTGCTCAGATAACGGGAAATATATATAAAGACAACTGCTGGTGCAAGCACTCGACAGAAGTCTCGAGGACTACACCCACTAGGTTCACTCTGAGTGAACCCACTACAAAATAATCCTACTGTATCCGAGTATATCACTTGGACCCCCAGTGGGTTACAAGAGGGAAGTAAACACTTACTAGCGCACTTACTCGGATATCGTCTCGAAGCTCAAAGCTTCTCTTGTACAAAGACGCGACGGAGTCGTACGCTCCCTTGGCATCACCCACCATCAACTCCATCTGCACCATGGCCTCCTTGGCGGCTCCCACTTGGTCTTCCGGGAGGTGTCGGGCATCGTACTGGACGGTCGATGGACCTGGCACGACAGAAGACTCCTTGGGCATCCCAAGTCCCGCTCCATTCGGTTCCGCCGCGAGGGACACCGCCTCAGTCGACCGCATCGGCTCGGTCGGCGGCGCATCCACGGTGGGAGCAGCAGCAGATGGAACAACCTCAAGGACAGGCGCCAAAGTTGGCCCTGATCCCCTTTGGTCGTCCTCCTCCAGATGAATCACCTCCGAAGGAAGCCCGACTGAACAACATGAGGTTGCAGAAAAAGGACAAGATTAAAGACAGCTCTCACGAAACAATAATGCGAACTCTCGGAGTCGTCACAACGTACCTTGCTGAGATGTGGCAACGTTATCCGCATCCATGGGATCATCGTCCTGGCGCGGCAGAGAGGTGGCGGAGGTGGTAGCTCTGTCGAGTAAAATCCACTCGTTTGATAAGCATGAGTTCAGTCGAATATCGAAAGAAGATCAGAGAACAAGACACTTACGCTGAGGCAACTGGAACAACGATCCTCATCCGAGGCAAAGCTTTCCCAGGTTTGGGCCCACTCGGTTTGGCCACCTTGGACGGTTGGTCCGTAGGCTCGGCAGCAGCGTCCCTGGTCCTCTTCACGCTCCGAGCGCTCGGAGCCACGGAGGAGCTGGCGGAGCACTCGGAGCCACGGGAGAAGCAGGCGGAGCACTCGGAGCGGCTGGAGGAGCCGGCGGAGCCGCGGGTTCGTGACGGCGCTTAGTCCGAGGCTCTGATGGTGGAGGCGGTGAGCTCTGCTCCCCAACCTCCCCCTCCTCCTCTTCAGACTCCTCCTCCATCTCCCCACTGTCGGAGACGTACTCGGCGCTATCCACGCTGCCCTCCTGGCTGCCCTCCTATTCCTCAGCGGGATTCCCGCTCGAGACGGGAGAATACTAGTTGGTCCACTCCTGCACAAAATACAGTCGACAACGTCAGACACCAAGCGGCGACACAAGAAAAGCGATAAATCTAAGAAGATTGAAAGCACTCGACAAGATGCGCTCACCTCATTCGGAGGAGGGTTGTCGGCGCGGAAGGGCCTCACTCGCCGGGCTCCTTGGGGGTTGTCGCATGCGCCTGTGATGCCGCGGACCCACGCTGTCACCGTCTCCCCGGTCACACACTCTGGGTGAGTCTGAGTGGAATCTTCAGGCCCCACATAGTGCCACATGGTGTGGTGTCGGGCTTGCAGCGGCTGGATGCGCCGACCCAGAAAGGTCTCCAACAAGTCCGTGCCGGTGACTCCCTTGCGGACGACGGCTATCAGCGCATCGACCAGAGGCTGGATCTGGGTCTTTTCCAACTTGGAGAGCGCAAGTTTCCTTGGAGGAGCCGGACGGTCTAGGCTAAAGGGCGGCAACCCAGTCGCAGCATTCGGACAAGCTATGTCCTGGCAGTAGAACTAGGTCGACTGCTAGTTCCTAACTGACTCGGACAACTGGAGAGGGGGGTAGCTACTCTTCGTTTTCTTTTGGAAGCCTAAGCCCCCGCAGAGCTGGAGGAAATGGGTTTTATCGTCCGACTGGCTCAGTTTTTTGACAGTCTGAGACCTAGCGGAGAAGATGTACTTAAAGAGCCCCCAATGGGGGGGGATATCCAATAAAGCACTCGCACAGAGTGATGAATGCGGCGAGATGGGCTATCGCGTTGGGAGGAAAATGATGGAGCTGCGCCCCGAAGTGATTCATAATACCACTAAAGAAGGGGTGGGGAGGCAAGGAGAAGCCCCTGTACACGTGGCTGAGCAGCAAGACGCGCTCTCCCTCCTGCGGAGCCGGCTCCGTCTCGCCCTCCGCCGGCAGCCTCCACGACTTGTTGGCAATCATGCCTTGCTCCACCAGCTCCAGCAGGTCGTTCGCTGTCACCGTGGAGGGGAGGAAATCCCCCTCGATCCAACCCGCCGGTAGTGCTCGCTGTCGCCGCTAAGCAGGAGCCGCCGCCTTCTTCTTCTTCTTCTGCGACTCGAGCTTGCTCGTCTGCCCCTTCCTCATGGGGAAGGCAGCAGATCCGTAGAGGAGGAGAGGAAGCAGGAGGCTTGGAACGCGCAGTGAGCTACGGGAGAAGCGGGGCGAGTGCGAGTAACAAGGGCAGCGCAACAAGAAACCCCCGCCGGAGAGGCTTAAATAAGGTTCCGACTAGGTCACTAACAGGTGCCCCCGAAATCTTATCCCCCGACCGGCTGCTGCGATATTAGTGGAGAAGATAAAGGCGCGGTAATCGAGGCGGCAGAAACTACTCGATGACGATGTCGACATCCCCGCTGAGCGTGCGACAACCGAAATTTGAAGATCCCAAAAAATCCGCCATTGTCAGTTTGACCGGTCACATCGAAAGATTTCGCGGAAGCACTCGGACCCTGACGGTTTGTTTCACTGGTATATTCACTCGGATCACTGGTGGAAAGGATAAAATGGATCGAGGCTAACAACGCCAAAGTCACATCCATACCAGTCGGATCCGTACTCCAGGTACCACTTCGTCGTTCCAACACCAATCCATTCGGGGACTAATGATGGGGTTATAGTCCCAGGGTAGGGTCATAGGCCTGCCCTATAGGTCCTACCCAAGGACCACCCTTCACAGAGGGCAAGGCCCTTAGACAGTTCCGACTGAACTAAGGACCCCCCATCATCCAGTCGGTGACGAGCATTCGGAGCGTATTTATCGTACCGACTGAATTCCACTCTGTACATCGTAACCTCCCGCGAGGGAAACGGTCGTACGTTTTCATACACCATTATTAGCATTTAAGACATACGTTACCTGTAACGTAGGCATTTATTCGCCACTACTCCACCCCTGTCCACCGGACCGTTGTGAAGGGCAACGCACTCTATATAAGCCGCCCTTCCCCGCTCGTGCAGGGGTTGGCATTTACTGTAATCCTATATTCCACTCGACACTAAGCTCCCAAGAGCACTGAGACGTAGGGCTTTTACCTCCACCGCAGAGGGGCCTGAACTCATACAACCTCGCCGTAGCTAAGGCTCTGCCCGTCCTTTCGTACCCAATACATCTACTGTCAGACTTATACCCACGACAGGCGTTCTCATCAGGTCGACAGCATCGAGGTATTCCGCATGCCTATCCTCAACTTGGCTGCGGCCGCGAGGATCGCAGACTCCATCCAGCCATCAAATTCATCAGCGGGCAGAGGAGTGCAGCAGATCCGTGCCTTGTTGCAGGCGGCGCAGCAGCAGAATTCTGCTGTCTCTCAGTCTCACAACAGACTGCACAACAATTCCGTCCGAGCAGACATAACTCGGTCGGTTTACTGCCAGGGTTCTCCTCAGCGTCACAGAGGAGGAGATCACCGAGAAGATCGATACAGAGACCAGGGGTGGAATCCACTCCCCCCCAGTTCAATCGTGAAGATCGCCATCGCTCGTGCTCTCCTCCGCGGAATGGTTCGTATGCGCCCCGACACAACGAAGAAAGGCGATCGGTGGGGCGACGTCCGCGGCCAGAGGCGTGATGTAAGAGATTATATCACTCAGAAGAGAGTTGACAGAGGCTGAGCCCATCGTGACGGATACGACGGCGATCGTCCGAGTGGAAGTGGCTGTGTCATCTCTAGGTCCGAGTGTTTCAGAGTGTTTCAGTCGAGCAATCCGCTCCGCTGATATTCCCCCATCTTCAGGTTGGTGGCCGGAATAAGTAAGTTCACTAGAGAGTCCAAGTCAGAGACGTGGCTAGATGATTACCGAGTGGTAGTTCAAATCGGCGGCGGCAACGACAACGTTGCGATGAAGCACTTACCCGTGATGCTGGATGGTTCGGCCCGTGCCTGGCTGAATCAACTGGCTCCATCAAGCATATTCTGCCGGGCAGATTTGGCCCGAGTGTTCATCAAGACCTTCGAGGGCACCTGCAAGCCCCATGCTGGTCTCTCAGAGCTACAGTGTTGTATCCAGAAGTCGAGTGAGTCTTTGCGCGATTACATCTAGCGTTGGACCATTCTTCACCACACTGTGGAGAACGTCACCGAGCATCAAGTAGTCTGCGCTTTCAAGGCAGGCATCAGGTACCGCGAGTTGTACTTGAAGTTCGGTCGGACATGAGATATGTCTATGAGCAAAATGATGGAGATAGCAACTCGCTATGCCAATGGAGAAGAAGAAGACCGCCTCCATAGCGGCAAAGGCAAACAGCCGACAGAGATGCCAACCGAAAGCAGAAGCAGAAGGTAGAGCGCACTCCTCCGGCAGAAGCAGCCGCTCTGGGAGTGGGAAAGTTCAAGAGAAAAGGCAAGGGCCAATTCCCCCCAGAGAAATTCAAGAAGCAGTAGGGACCAGATGTCCTTGATCGGCCACGTGCGATTCACACGAAGATAGATGAAGAAGGCAACACCATCGTGCCTAAACATACCACTCGGCAGTGCAAACTGTTGATCTAGAGGTTTGGAGAGGATCAGTCGGGTGAGAAAGACCAACAGAAAGAAGATGAAGAGCAAGAAGACCACTTCCCGAAGGTCCATGCCACTCTGATGATATTCGCTGATGTCGAAAGCAAGAGTCGACTGAAGGTGGTCAACCGAGAGGTCAACATGGCGGCTCCTTCCACCCCGAAGTATCTCAAGTGGTCGCACACTGCTGATACCTCCATTTTGCATCATGTTTTCATGTTGACATTTATCGCTTCTTGGGCTGTTATTTCACTTCACGGTACTATTATTATGCCTTTTCTCTCTTATTTTGCAAGGTTTACATGAAGAGGGAGAATGTTGGCAACTGGAATTCTTGCTTGAAAGTGGAGCAAAGTTGAGATACCTATTATGTGCAACTCCAAACACCATAAAAATCAACGAGGATTTTTTCTTGATTTATAAAAAAAATGGGCCGAAGAAGTGCTAGAGGGGCGCTAGGGGGTGGCCACAAGCCTGCACGATGCGGCCACCCCCCAGGCGGCGCCATGGTGGCTTGTGGGCACCCTGCTGGCCCACTTGCCCCCGTATTTTGCTATATGAAGGGTTTCGTCCAGGAAAAAAATCAAGGAGGAGCTTTTTCGTGGTTTCGCCGCCGTCACGAGGCGGAACTTGAGCAGAACCAATCTAGAGCTCCGACAGGACGATCCTGCCGGGAAAACTTCCCTCCCGGAGGGGGAAATCATCGCCATCGTCATCACCAACACTCCTCTCATCGGAGGGGACTCATCTCCATCAATATCTTCATCAGCACCATCTCATCTCCAAACCCTAGTTCATCACTTGTAACCAATCTCCGTCTCGCGACTCCGATTGGTACTTGTAAGGTTCCTAGTAGTTTTGATTACTCTTTGAAGTTGATGCTAGTTGGATTATTTGGTGGAAGAGTTTATGTTCAGATCCTTGATGCTACTCATTACCTCTCTGATCATGAGTATGATTATGCCAAGTGAGTAGTTACTTTTGTTCCTGGGGACGTGGGATAAGTCATGCTAATAGTAGTCACGTGAATTTGGTATTCGTTCGGTAATTGGATGTGTTGTATGTTGTTTTCCCTCTAGTGGTGTTATGTGAACGTCGATTACATAACACTTCACCATTATTTGGGCCTAGCGGAAGGCATTGGGAAGTAGTAAGTAGATGATGGGTTGCTAGTGTTGGAATTATGCCCTAGAGGCAATAATAAATATAGTTATTATTATAATTCCTGTATCAACATAATCGTTTATTATCCATGCTATAATTGTATTGAATGAAGACTCATTTACATGTGTGGATACATAGACAAAACACTGTCCCTAGCAAGCCTCTAGTTGGCTAGCCAGTTGATCAAAGATAGTCAGTGTCTTCTGATTATGAATAAGGTGTTGTTGCTTGATAACTGGATCACGTCATTAGGAGAATCACGTGATGGACTAGACCCAAACTAATAGACGTAGCATGTTGATCGTGTCATTTTGTTGCTACTGTTTTATGCGTGTCAAGTATTTGTTCCTATGACCATGAGATCATATAACTCACTAACACCGGAGGAATACTTCGTGTGTATCAAACGTCGCAACGTAACTGGATGACTATAAAGATGCTCTACAGGTATCTCCAAAGGTGTTCGTTGAGTTAGTATGGATCGAGACTGGGATTTGTCACTCCGTGTGATGGAGAGGTATCTCGGGGCCCACTCGGTAATACAACATCATACACAAGCCTTGCAAACAATGTGATTTAGTGTAAGTTGCGGGATCTTGTATTATGGAACGAGTAAAGAGACTTGCCGGTAAACGAGATTGAATCTCGGGCAAGTAACATACCGAAGGACAAAGGGAATGACATACGGGATTATATGAATCCTTGGCACTGAGGTTCAAACGATAAGATCTTCGTAGAATATGTAGGATCCAATATGGGCATCCAGGTCCCGCTATTGGGTATTGACCGAGGAGTCTCTCGGGTCATGTCTACATAGTTCTCGAGCCCGCAGGGTCTGCACACTTAAGGTTCGACGTTGTTTTATGCGTATTTGAGTTATATGGTTGGTTACCGAATGTTGTTCGGAGTCCCGGATGAGATCACGGACGTCATGAGGGTTTCTGGAATGGTCTGGAAACGAAGATTGATATATAGGATGACCTCATTTGATTATCGGAAGGTTTCCGGAGTTACCGGGAATGACGAATGGGTTCCGGGAGTTCACCGGGGGGCAACCCACCCCGGGGAAGCCCATAGGCATTGGGGTTGGCGCACCAGCCCTTAGTGGGCTGGTGGGACAGCCCAAAAGAGCCCTATGCGCCATAGGAAGAAAAATCAAAGAGAAAAGAAAAAAAAGAGGAGGTGGGAAAAAGGGGAAGGACTCCTCCTTCCAAACCTAGTTGGACTCGGTTTGGAAGGGGAGGGCTGCCCCCCTTGGCTCGGCCGAAGCCCTTAGGGGTCCTTGGAACCCAAGGCAAGGCTCACCCTCTTCCCCCTATATATACGAAAGTTTTAGGGCTGATTTGAGACAACTTTGCCACGGCAGCCCGACCACATATCTCCACGGTTTTACCTCTAGATCGCGTTTCTGCGGAGCTCGGGCGGAGCCCTGCCGAGACAAGATCATCACCAACCTCCGGAGCGCCGTCACGCTGCCAGAGAACTCTTCTACCTCTCCGTCTCTCTTGCTGGATCAAGAAGGCCGAGATCATTGTCGAGTTGTACGTGTGCTGAACGCGGAGGTGCCGTCCGTTCGGCACTAGATCGTGAGACTGATCGCGGGACGGTTCGCGGGGCGGATCGAGGGACGTGAGGACGTTCAACTACATCAACCGCGTTTACTAACGCTTCTGCTGTACGATCTACAAGGGTACGTAGATCACACATCCCCTCTCGTAGATGGACATCACCATGATAGGTCTTCGTGCGCGTAGGAATTTTTTTGTTTCCCATGCGACGTTCCCCAACAGTGGCATCATGAGCTAGGTTCATGCGTAGATGTCTTCTCGATTAGAACACAAACGTTTTTGTGGGCGGTGATGTGCGTTTTGCTGCCCTCCTTAGTCTTTTCTTGATTCCGCGGTATTGTTGGATCGAAGCGGCTCGGACCGACATTACTCGTACGCTTACGAGAGACTGGTTTCATCGCTACGAGTAACTCCGTTGCTCAAAGATGACTGGCGGGTGTCAGTTTCTCCAACTTTAATTGAATCGGATTTGACCGACGAGGTCCTTGGATGAGGTTAAATAGCAACTCATATATCTCCGTTATGGTGTTTGCGTAAGTAAGATGCGATCCTACTAGATACCCATGGTCACCACGTAAAACATGCAACAACAAAATTAGAGGACGTCTAACTTGTTTTTGCAGGGTATGCTTGTGATGTGATATGGCCAACGATGTGATGTGATATATTGGATGTATGAGATGATCATGTTGTAATAGATTATATCGACTTGCACGTCGTTGGTACGGCAACCGGCAGGAGCCATAGGGTTGTCTTTATACTAATGTTTGTGCTTGCAGATGCGTTTACTATTTTTCTAGGATGTAGCTTTAGTAGTAATAGCATGAGTAGCACGACAACCCCGATGGCGACACATTGATGGAGATCATGGTGTGGCGCCGGTGACAAGAAGATCGTGCCGGTGCTTTGGTGATGGAGATCAAGGAGCACGTGATGATGGCCATATCATGTCACTTATGAATTGCATGTGATGTTAATCCTTTTATGCACCTTATTTTGCTTAGAACGACGGTAGCATTATGAGGTGATCTCTCACTAAAATTTCAAGACGAAATTGTGTTCTCCCCGACTGTGCACCATTGCTAGAGTTCGTCGTTTCGAGACACCACGTGATGATCGGGTGTGATAGACTCAACGTTCACATACAACGGGTGCGAAACAGTTGCGCACGCGGAACACTCGGGTTAAGCTTGACGAGCCTAGCATGTGCAGACATGGCCTCGGAACACATGAGACCGAAAGGTCGATCATGAATCATATAGATTATATGATTAGCATGGGGATGCTTACCACTGAAACTATGCTCAACTCACGTGATGATCGGACTCGAGCTAGTGTAAGTGGATCATGAACCACTCAAATGACTAGAGAGGTGTACTTTTTGAGTGGGAGTTTAGCGAATAATTTGATTAAGTTAAACTCTAATTATCTTGAACATAGTCTAAGTCTACTTTGAATATATTTGTGTTGTAGATCATGGCTCACGCGACAGTCACCCTGACTTTTAATACGTTCCTAGAGAAAGCTAAGTTGAAAGATGATGGAAGCAACTTTGTAGACTGGGCTCGTAATCTTAAGCTAATCTTACAAGCTGGGAAGAAGGATTATGTCCTTAATGCTGCGCTAGGAGATGAACCACCCGCTACGGCTGATCAGGATGTTAAGAACGCTTGGTTAGCCCGTAAGGACGACTACTCAGTAGTTCAATGTGCAGTCTTGTATGGCTTAGAACCGGGACTTCAAAGTCGCTTTGAGCGTCATGGAGCATTTGAGATGTTCCAGGAGTTGAAGTTTATCTTTCAGAAGAACGCCCGGATCAAGAGGTATGAGACCTCCGATAAATTCTATGATTGCAAGATGGAGAACTCGTCTGTCAGTGAACATGTGCTCAAAATGTCTGGGTACTCAAACCGTCTAGCTGAGCTGGGGATTGAACTCTCGCAAGAGGCTATCACTGACAGAATCCATCAATCACTGCCGCCAAGCTATAAAGGCTTTGTGTTGAACTACAACATGCAAGGGATGAAAAAGACTCCCGACGAGTTGTTTGCGATGCTGAAAGTTGCAGAGTCTGAACTCCGTAAAGAGCATCAAGTGTTGATGGTGAATAAGACCACTAGTTTCAAGAGAAACGACAAAGGCAAGAAGGGTAATTCAAAGAAGAGCGGCAAGCCTGTTGCCAATCCGACGAAGAAACCCAAAGCTGGACCTAAGCCTGAAACAGAGTGTTACTATTGCAAGGGTATGGGTTACTGGAAGCGCAATTGCCCCAAGTATCTAGCTGATAAGAAGGCGGCCAAAGAAAGATCAGGTATATTTGATATACATGTTATTGATGTGTACTTAACCGGCTCTCGTAGTAATGCCTGGGTATTCGATACCTGTTCTGTTGCTCATATTTGCAACTCGAAATAGGAACTGCGGAATAGACGAAGGCTGGCGAAAGATGAAGTGACGATGCGCGTAGGAAACGGTTCCAAGGTTGATGCAATCGCCGTCGGCACAGTTTCACTTCAGTTACCATCAGGATTAGTTATGAACTTGAATCATTGTTATTTAGTGCCTGCGTTGAGCATGAACATTATATCTGGATCTTGTTTATTGCGAGACGGTTACTCTTTTAAGTCTGAGAATAATGGTTGTTCTATTTCTATGAGTAACATCTTTTATGGTCATGCACCCAATGTGAGAGGATTGTTGATATTGAATCTTGATAGTGATACACACATACATAACATTGAGACCAAAAGAGTTAGAGTTAACAATGATAGCGCCATATTTTTGTGGCACTGCCGCTTAGGTCATATTGGTGTAAAGCGCATGAAGAAACTCCATGCCGATGGACTTTTGGAGTCACTTGACTTTGATTCACTTGACACGTGCGAACCATGCCTCATGGGAAAGATGACTAAAACTCCGTTCTCCGGAACAATGGAACGTGCAAGTGACTTGTTGGAAATCATACATACCGATGTGTGTGGTCCGATGAGCGTAGAGGCACGTGGCGGATATCGTTATTTTCTCACCTTCACTGACGATTTGAGTAGATATGGTTATGTCTACTTAATGAAGCACAAGTCTGAAACATTTGAAAAGTTCAAGAAATTTCAGAGTGAAGTTGAAAATCATCGTAACAAGAAGATCCAGTTCCTACGGTCTGATCGTGGGGGTGAATATCTGAGTTTTGAGTTTGGTGCTCACTTAAGACAATGTGGAATTGTTTCACAGTTGACACCGCCTGGAACACCACATCGTAATGGTGTGTCCGAACGTTGTAATCGTACTTTATTAGAGATGGTGCGATCTATGATGTCTCTTACCGATTTGCCGTTATCGTTTTGGGGCTATGCATTAGAAACAACTGCATTCACTTTAAATAGGGCACCATCAAAATCCGTTGAGACGACACCATACGAACTGTGGTATGGCAAAAGGCCAAAGTTGTCATTTCTTAAAGTTTGGGGATGTGATGCTTATGTCAAAAAGCTTTAGCCTGAAAAGCTGGAACCCAAAGCGGAAAAGTGCATCTTCATAGGTTACCCAAAAGAGACAGTTGGGTACACCTTCTATCTCAAATCCGAGGGCAAAGTGTTTGTTGCTAAAAACGGAGCTTTTCTCGAGAAGGAGTTTCTCTCGAGAGAATTGAGTGGGAGGAAGATAGAACTTGACGAGGTTGTCGAACCTCTCATCCGTCTGGATGGTGGCGCAGGGCAAGGGGAAACCTCTGTCGTTGCGACGCCGATTGAGGAGGAAGTTAATGATGATGATCATGAAACTCCGGTTGAAGTTTCTGTCGTAGCACGCAGGTCAACGAGACCACGTGCTGCTCTAGAGTGGTACGGTAATCCCGTCTTATCAATCATGTTGTTGGACAACAATGAACCTACAAATTATGAAGAATCAATGGTGGGCCCAGATTCCAACAAATGGCTAGAAGCCATGAAGTCCGAGATAGGATCCATGTATGAGAACAAAGTGTGGACTTTGGAAGTACTGCGTGAGGGCCGCAAGGCTATTCAGAACAAATGGATCTTTAAGAGGAAGACGGACGCTGACGGCAATGTGACCGTTTATAAAGCTCGACTTGTGGCAAAGGGTTTTTCACAAGTTCAAGGAGTTGACTACGATGAGACATTCTCACCCGTAGCGATGCTTAAGTCCGTCAGAATCATGTTAGCAATAGCTGCATTTTTCGATTATGAAATCTGGCAGATGGATGTCAAAACGGCGTTCCTTAACGGTTTCCTTAAGGAAGAGTTGTATATGATGCAACCCGAGGGTTTTGTCGATCCTAAGAATGCTAACAAGGTGTGCAAGCTCCAGCGATCCATTTATGGACTGGTGCAAGCATCTCGGAGTTGGAACAAACGCTTTGATGAGGTGATCAAAGCATTTGGGTTTATACAAGTGGTTAGAGAATCTTGTATTTACAAGAAAGTGAGTGGGAGCTCTGTGGCGTTTCTAATATTATATATGGATGACATATTGCTGATTGGAAACAACGTAGAGTTTTTGGAGAGCATAAAGGATTACTTGAATAAAAGTTTCTCTATGAAGGACCTAGGAGAAGCTGCTTACATTCTACGCATTAAGATCTACAGGGATAGATCAAAACGCCTGATAGGACTTTCACAAAGCACATACCTTGATAAAGTTTTGAAGAGGTTCAAAATGGAACAATCCAAGAAAGGGTTCTTGCCAGTTTTACAAGGTACGAGATTGAGTAAGACTCAGTGCCCAGCAACTGATGAGGATAGAGAGCATATGCGCACCGTCCCCTATGCTTCAGCCATAGGTTCTATCATGTATGCAATGATGTGCACTAGACCAGACGTTAACCTGGCCATAAGTATGGCAGGTAGGTTCCAGAGTAATCCAGGAGTGGATCACTGGACGGCGGTCAAGAATATCCTGAAGTACCTGAAAAGGACTAAGGAGATGTTTCTCGTGTATGGAGGTGACGAAGAGCTCACCGTAAAAGGTTACGTCGAGGCAAGCTTTGACACAGATCCGGACGACTCTAAGTCGCAAACCGGATACGTATTTATTCTTAATGGGGGTGCTGTAAGCTGGTGCAGTTCCAAGCAAAGCGTTGTAGCAGATTCTACATGTGAAGCGGAGTACATGGCTGCCTCGGAGGCGGCTAAGGAGGGTGTCTGGATGAAGCAATTCATGACGGATCTTGGAGTGGTGCCAAGCGCACTGAATCCAATAACCTTGTTCTGTGACAACACGGGTGCCATTGCCTTAGCAAAGGAACCACGGTTTCACAAGAAGTCCAGACACATCAAACGACGCTTCAACCTCATCCGCGACTACGGCGAAGGGGAGGACGTAAATATATGCAAAGTGCACACGGATCTGAATGTAGCAGACCCGATGACTAAACCTCTTCCACGGGCAAAGCATGATCAACACCAGAACTGTATGGGTGTTAGATTTATTACAATGTAATTCGCATGATGATGTGAGGGCTAGATTATTGACTCTAGTGCAAGTGGGAGACTGTTGGAATTATGCCCTAGAGGCAATAATAAATATAGTTATTATTATAATTCATGTATCAAGATAATCATTTATTATCCATGCTATAATTGTATTGAATGAAGACTCATTTACATGTGTGGATACATAGACAAAACACTGTCCCTAGCAAGCCTCTAGTTGGCTAGCTAGTTGATCAAAGATAGTCATTGTCTTCTGATTATGAACAAGGTGTTGTTGCTTGATAACTGGATCACGTCATTAGGAGAATCACGTAATGGACTAGACCCAAACTAATAGACGTAGCATGTTGATCGTGTCATTTTGTTGCTACTGTTTTCTGCGTGTCAAGTATTTGTTCCTATGACCATGAGATCATATAACTCACTAACCCCGGAGGAATACTTTTTGTGTATCAAACGTCGCAATGTAACTGGGTGACTATAAATATGCTCTACAGGTATCTCCAAAGGTGTTCGTTGAGTTAGTATGGATCGAGACTGGGATTTGTCACTCCGTGTGATGGAGAGGTATCTCGGGGCCCACTCGGTAATACAACATCACACACAAGCCTTGCAAGCAATGTGACTTAGTGTAAGTTGCGGGATCTTGTATTACGAAACGAGTAAATAGACTTGCCGGCAAACGAGATTGAAATAGGTATACGGATACTGACGATCGAATCTCGGGCAAGTAACATACCGAAGGACAAAGGGAATGACATACGGGATTATATGAATCCTTGGCACTGAGGTTCAAACGATAAGATCTTCGTAGAATATGTAGGATCCAATATCGGCATCCAGGTCCCGCTATTGGGTATTGACCGAGGAGTCTCTTGGGTCATGTCTACATAGTTCTCGAGCCCGCAGGGTCTGCACACTTAAGGTTCGACGTTGTTTTATGCGTATTTGAGTTATATGGTTGGTTACCGAATGTTGTTCGGAGTCCCGGATAAGATCACGAACGTCACGAGGGTTTCCGGAATGGTCCGGAAACGAAGATTGATATATAGGATGACCTCATTTGATTACCGGAAGGTTTTCGGAGTTACCGGGAATGACGAATGGGTTCCGGGAGTTCACCGGGGGGGGGGGGGCAACCCACCCCGGGGAAGCCCATAGGCATTGGGGTTGGCGCACCAGCCCTTAGTGGGCTGGTGGGATAGCCCAAAAGAGGCCTATGCGCCATAGGAAGAAAAATCAAAGAGAAAAGAAAAAAAAGAGGAGGTGGGAAAAAGGGGAAGGACTCCTCCTTCCAAACCTAGTTGGACTCGGTTTGGAATGGGAGGGCTGCCCCCCTTGGCTCGGCCGAAGCCCTTAGGGGTCCTTGGACCCCAAGGCAAGGCTCCCCCTCTTCCCCCTATAGATATGGAGGTTTTAGGGCTGATTTGAGACAACTTTGCCACGGCAGCCCAACCACATCTCTCCACGGTTTTACCTCTAGATCGCGTTTCTGCGGAGCTCGGGCGGAGCCCTGCCGAGACGAGATCATCACCAACCTCCGGAGCACCGTCACGCTGCCGGAGAACTCTTCTACCTCTCTATCTCTCTTGCTGGATTAAGAAGGCCGAGATCATCGTCGAGCTGTACGTGTGCTGAACGCGGAGGTGCCGTCCGTTCGGCACTAGATCGTGGGACTGATCGCGGGACGGTTCGCGGGGCGGATCGAGGGACGTGAGGCTGTTCCACTACATCAACCGTGTTTACTAACGCTTCTGCTGTACGGTCTACAAGGGTACGTAGATCACACATCCCCTCTCGTAGATGGACATCACCATGATAGTTCTTCGTGCGCGTAGGAAATTTTTTGTTTCCCATGCTACGTTCCCCAACAGCTAGAGTGACAGAAGCTTAAACCCTAGTTTATGCGTTACTTCGTAAGGGGCTGATTTGGATCCACTAGTTTAATGCTATGGTTAGACTTTGTCTTAATTCTTCTTTCGTAGTTGCGGATGCTTGCGAGAGGGGTTAATCATAAGTGGGATGCTTGTCCAAGTAAGGGCAGTACCCAAGCGCCGGTCCACCCACATATCAAACTATCAAAGTAACGAACGCGAATCATATGAACATGATGAAACTAACATGACAGAAATTCCCGTGTGTCCTCGGGAGTGTTTTTCCTCCTATAAGACTTTGTCCAGGCTTGTCCCTTGCTACAAAAGGGATTGGGCCACTTTTCTGCACCGTTGCTACTTTTGTTACTTGTTGCTTGCTACAAATCATCTCACCACGCAATCACTTGTTACACACAATTTCAGTGCTTGCAAATATTTCCATGCTGAAACCCACTTGTCAGATCCTTCTGCTCCTCGTTGGGTTCGACACTCTTACTTATCGAAAGGACTACGATTGATCCCCTATACTTGTGGGTCATCAAGACTCTTTTCTGGCGCCGTTGCCGGGGAGTGAAGCGCCTTTGGTAAGTGGAACTTGGTAAGGAAACATTCATATAGTGTTCTGAAATTTATTGTCACTTGTCACTATGGATACTAATCCTTTGAGGGGCTTGTTCGGGGTATCTTCACCTTGAATGGAAGCACAAAGAGTTGCTCCTCAAGTTGCTGCACCTACTGAAAATATTTGCTTTGAATTTCCTTCGGGTATGCTTGAGAAACTATTGGCTAATCCTTTTACATGAGATGGAACAACACATCCACACTTGCATCTAATCTATGTAGATGAAGTTTGTGATTTACTTAAGCTTGCACGTGTGCCCGAGGATGAGGTCAAAAACAAGGTATTTCCTTTATCTTTGAAGGATAATGCGTTGACATGGTATAGGCTATGTGATGATACTGGATCATGGCACTACAATCGGTTGAAATTGGAATTTCATCAAAAGTTTTATCCTATGCATTTAGTACATCGTGATCGAAATTATATTTACAATTTTTGGTCTCGTGACAGAGAAAGCATCACTCAAGCTTGGGGGAGGCTTAAATCAATGATATATGCATGCCCCAATCATGAGCTCTCGAGAGAAATTATCATTTAGAACTTCTATGCTCGGCTTTCTCATGATGATCGCACCATGCTTGACACTTCTTGTACCGGTTCTTTTATGAAGAGAGATATTGACTTCAAATGGAATTTATTGGAGTGAATTAAATGCAAATCTGAAGATTGGGAGCTTGAATAAGGTAAGGAGTCAGGTATGAATTTCACGTTTGATTGCGTTAAATCCTTTGTTGAGACAAATACCTTTAGTGACTTTAGCGCTAAGTATGGACTTGACTCCGAGATAGTAGCTTCATTGTGTGAATCCTTTGCTGCCCATATTGATCTCCCCAAAGAGAAGTGGTTTAAATATCATCCTCCTTTAGAAGTCAATGTAGTTAAACCCACTCCAGTTGAAGAGAAAGTTATTGCCTATAATGATCCTGTTGCTCCCAGTGCTTACATTGAGAAACCACCTTTCCCTGTTAGGATAAAGGATCATTCTAAAGCTTCAACTGTGATACGTAGAGGCTATATTAGAACACCTACACCCCCTGAGCAAATTAGAGTTGAACCTAGCATTTCTATTATCAAAGATCTTCTGTCTGAAGAAGTTGAGGGACATAATATTCACTTCTGTGAAGATGCTGCTAGAATTGCTAAACCTCACTCTAGAGACAAACATAGGCCTGTTGTTGGCATGCATGTGGTTTCTGTTAAGATAGGAGATCATTGTTATCATGGTTTATGTGACGTGGGTGCTAGTGTTAGTGCAATACCTCAATCCTTATATGATGAAATCAAAGATGAGATTGCACCTGTTGAGATAGAACCTATTGATGTCACTATTCAGCTTGCCAATAGAGATACTATCTGCCCTGTGGGAATTGTTAGGGATGTTGAAGTCTTGTGTGGTAAAACGAAGTATCCTGCTGATTTCCTCGTTCTTGCTACCGCACAAGATAGCTTTTGTCCCATCATATTCGGTTGACCTTTTCTCAATACTGTCAATGCTCATATTGATTGTGAGAAGCAAACTATCACTGTTGGCTTTGAAGGTGTGTCACTTGAGTTCAATTTCTCTAACTTTGGTAGACAACCTCATGAAAAGGAGTTGCCTAGTAGGGATGAAACTATTGCCTTAGCCTCTATTGTCGTGCCTCCTACTGATCCCTTAGAGCAATACTTGCTTGAGCATGAAAATGATATGCATATGGATGAAAGGGATGAGATAGATAGAGTTGTCTTAGAACAATATCCTATCCTTAAGAATAACTTGCCTGTTGAACTGCTTGGGGATCCACCCCACCAAAGGGTGATCCTGTGTTCGAGCTTAAACAGTTGCCTGATACTCTTAAGTATGCCTATCTTGATGAAAAAGAGATATATCATGTTATTATTAGTGCTAGCCTCTCAGAGTATGAAGAAAAGAAGTTACTAAAAACTCTGAGGAAGCACCGTGCTGCTATTGGATATACTCTTGATTATCTTAAGGGCATTAGTCCTACCCTATGCCAGCACAAGATTAAAACTGATCCTGATTTCAAACCAGTTGCTGATCATCAAAGGAGATTAAATCCTAAGATGAAAGAAGTAGTAAGAAAAGAAATACTAAAGCTCCTGGAAGCGGGTATTATCTATCCTGTTGCTCATAGCGATTGGGTGAGTGATACGTCTCCGTCGTATCTACTTTTCCAAACTCTTTTGCCCTTGTTTTTGACTCTAATTTGCATGATTTGAATGGAACTAACCCGGACTGACGCTGTTTTCAGAAGAATTGCCATGGTGTTGTTTTTGTGCAGAAATGAAAGTTCTCGGAACGTCCTAAAAATTTACGGAGATTTTTTCAGGAATAAAAGAAAAATACCTGCGCAAAGATCCACGTGAGGGGGTGTGCCAGTGGGCCACAAGCCCACACGGCGCGGCCACCCCCCTAGGTCGTGCCATGCAGGCTTGTGGGGCCCACGTGGCACCACCGCCCCCAATCTCAGTCCTATATCTTCCGTTTCGCCTGGAAAAAAATCAGAGAGAAGGTTTCATCGCGTTTTATGATACGGAGGCGACGCCACCTCTTGTTCTTCATCTGGAGGGCAGATCTGGAGTCCGTTCCGGGTTCCGGAGAGGGGAAATCGTCGCCATCGTCATCATCAACCTTCCTCCATCGACAATTCCATGATGCTCTTCATCGTTCGTGAGTAATCTCATCGTAGTCTTGGTAGACGGTGATGAGTTGGATGAGATCTATCATGTAATCGAGTTAGTTTTTGACGGGGATTGATCCCTAGTATCCACTATGTTCTAGATTGATGTTGCTACTACTTTGCCATGCTTAATGCTTGTCACTAGGGCCCGAGTGCCATGATTTCAAATCTAAACCTATTATGTTGTCGCCAATATATGTGTGTTTTAGATCCTATCTTGCAAGTTGTAGTCACCTACTATGTGTTATGACCCGGCAACCCCGGAGTGACAATAGCCGGAACCACTCCCGGAGATGACTGATACGTCTCAAACATATCTTTAATTTTTGATGGTTTCACGCTGTTATCTTGTCAACTTTGGATGTTTTGTTTACCTTTTATATCTTTTTTGGGACTAACTTATTAACTCAGTGCCAAGTGCCAGTTCCTGTTCTTTCTGTGCTTTTGACTCTTTTCAGATCTTATTTTGGAACGGAGTCCAAACGGAATAAAATCCCCAAAATGATTTTTTTTTCAGAACAGAAGAAGATCGGGAGGCTTGAGGGCCAAGCAAGTGGGCCCAAAGGGAGCCCACAAGCCCTGTTGCCGCGGCCAGGGGGGAGGCTGCGGCAACCAAGCTTGTGCCCTCCTTGGCGCCCCCCTGTCCTAGGTCTTTGGCCTATAAATTCCCTAAAAATCCAGAAAAAATCAGGGCGTCCACGAAAACCCTTTTCCGATGCCGCAAGCTTCCGTTTCCGCGAGATCTCAACTGGAGACCCTTCCCGGTGCCCTACCGGAGGGGACTTTGGAGTTGGAGCACTTCTTCATCAACATCATCGCCCCTCCAATGAGACCTACGGGTCTGTAGTTAGTAGCTAGATGGCTTCTTCTCTCTCTTGGATCTTCAATACAAAGTTCTCCATGATCTTCGTGGAGATCTATCCGATGTAATCCTGTTTGGCGGTGTGTTTGTCGAGATCCGATGAATTGTGGATTTTTGATCAGATTATCTATGATATATATTTCAGTCTTTGCTGATTTCTTATACGCATGATTTGATATCCTTGTAAGTCTCTCTGAGTCTTGGGTTTTGTTTGGCCAACTGGATCTATGATTCTTGCAATGGGAGAAGTGCTTGGTTTTGGGTTCTTACTGTGTGGTGACCTTTCCCAGTGAAAGTAGGGGCAGCAAGACACACATCGTGTAGTTGCCATCAAGGGTAACAATATGGGCTTTGTCGTAGATATGATATTGTCCATCTACATCATGTCATCTTGCTTAAGGCGTTACTCTGTTCTTTTGCACTTAATACACTAGATGCATGCTGGATAGCGGTCGACGTGTGGAGTAATAGTAGTAGATGCAGAAAGTATCGGTCTACTTGTTTTGGATGAGATGCCTATAGATATAATCATTGCCTTAGATATCGTCATGACTTTGCGCGGTTCTATCAGTTGCTCGACAGTAATTCTTTCACCCACCGTCTACTTGCTTTCATGAGAGAAGCCACTAGTTAACACTACGGCCCGCGGGTCTATTCACACCTATCATTTCCACTTTCGCTTTTAGTTTGCTTTGTTACTTTGTTGCTTTCTGTTCTCACTTGGCAAACAATCTATAAGGGATTGACAACCCCTTCATAGCATTGGGAGCAAGCTCTTTGTGTTTGTGCACGCACTTGTGATACTCCTTCACTGGATCGATACCTTGGTTCTCAAAACTGAGGGAAATACTTACCGCTGCTGTGCTACATCACCCTTTCCGCTTCGAGGGAACGCCAACGCAAGGCTCCAAGGCCACGGGGAAATCCTTTGCATATTTTCCTAGGAAGTCCCTAAAGGCGTAGCTGTAGCAGAAGGATTCCTGGTGCCGTTGCCGAGGAGAATCAAGACAAGAATAGTCTCCCGTCAGCACGCTTGTTTCCGGCGCCATTGGAAGGTCTTTTGTTGTAGTACCAAGAAGAATTTCTGGCGCCGTTGCCGGGGAAGGAGAGATCTATCCAAGTAGGTATCACAAACTCATCTCTTGCATTTACTTTTTTTGCTAGTTGCCTCTCGTTTTCGTCTCCCCCACTTCACATTTGCCGTTTTCATTTGCCTTTCTCCTTTGCCATTTTCTTTTGCCTTTTTGCCGTTTTCCTTTCTCGGTTTTCTTGCTTGCTTGTGTGCTTGTTTGTTTGTTGAAGTCATCATGGCTGAAAACACCAAACTTTGCGACTTCTCGAGTACCAATAATAATGATTTTATTAGTACTTCGATTGCTCCCGCCACTATTGCAGAACCGTATGAATTCAACGCAGCTTTGCAGAATCTTGATATGAAAGAGCAATTCTCTGGCCTTCCTAGTGAAGATGCCGCATCCCATCTCAATACCTTCATTGAGCTTTGCGATATGCAAAAGAAAAGAGATGTGGATAATGAGGTGATTAAGTTGAAGCTCTTTCCTTTCTCGTTGCGAGATCGCGCAAAAACTTGGTTTTCTTCTTTGCCTAAAAATAGTATCGATTCTTGGGATAAGTGCAAAGATGCTTTCATATCCAAGTATTTTCCGCCGGCTAAGATTATCTCCTTACATAACGATATCATGAATTTCAAGCAACTTGATCATGAACACGTTGCACAATCTTGGGAGAGGATGAAGCTTATGATTAGAAATTGTCCCGCTCATGGCTTGAGTTTGTGGATGATTATACAAATCTTTTACGCTGGTTTGAATTTCGCTTCTCGCAATATCTTGGACTCCGCCTCAGGTGGAACGTTCCTGGAAATCACGTTAGGAGACGCTACAAAACTCGTAGACAATATCATGACCAACTACTCTCAGTGGCACACTGAAAGGTCTCCTGCTAGCAAAAAGGTACACGCTATAGAAGAAATTAAGTCGCTTAGTGCTAAGATGGACGAGTTGATGAATTTGGTTGCTAGTAGAAACGCTACTATAGATCCTAATGACGTGCCACTATCTTCCTTGATTGAGAGTAGCAACGCTAGTTTGGACGTTAACTTTGTTGGTAGGAACAATTTTGGCAACAACAATGCTTTTAGAGGAAACTATGTTCCTAGGCGTTTTCCTAGTAACTCTTCTAACAATTATGGCAATTCCTACAACAACACTTATGGAAATCACAACAAATTACCCTCTGATTTAGAGAGTAATATCAAAGAGTTCATCAACTCTCAAAAGATTTCAATGCGTCCATAGAGGAAAAACTACTCAAAATTGACGATTTGGCTAAGAGCGTTGATAGGATGTCTTGTGATATTGATGCTTTGAAAGTTAGATGTGCTCCTCCCAAGGTCAACTTGGATGAAACTTTGAAAGCTATGCGTGTCTCCATGAATGAGAGCAAAGAAAGAACCGCCCAAATTCGCGCTAGGCATGAATGGTTTAAAAGTGTGTGTTCTAGTGATGCAAATCACGAAGATCTTAAAGTGCTTGGTGTGTCTCCTCTTGAATCTTTGTTTTCGCGTGTCAAACCTATTGATGAAGGGGCTGGATATGAATCCACTTTGGTTGAAAAACGCTCCAATGATTCGGAGTCCACCTATCTTGATGAAAAAGGTGTGGAGAGTGGAGTAGAAGAAATCAAAATTTTGGGTAGTAATGAAACTCCCACTTTGGATTTCAAGGAATTTAATTATGATAATTGCTCCTTGATTGAATGCATCTCTTTGATGCAATCCATTGCAAACTCTCCACATTCTTATAGCCAAAGCAAAGCCTTTACCGCGCATATCGTAGATGCTATGATGAAATCTCTTGAAGAGAATCTCGAACTAGAAGTCTCTATACCTAGAAAACTTCATGATGAGTGGGAACCTACTATCAAAATCAAGATCAAAAACTATGAGTGCAATGCTTTGTGTGATTTGGGTGCTAGTGTTTCCGCGATTCCAAAGTCTTTATGTGATATTCTTGGTTTTCATGATATTGAAGAGTGTTCTCTTAATTTGCATCTTGCGGATTCTACTGTCAAGAAACCCATGGGAAGGATCGATGATGTTCTTATTGTTGCAAATAAGAACTATGTACCCATGGATTTCATTGTACTTGACATAGATTGCAATCCTTCATGTCCCATTATTCTTGGTAGACCTTTCCTAAGGACTATTGGTGCTATCATCGATATGAAGGAAGGGAATATTAGATTTCAATTTCCCCTAAAGAAGGGCATGGAGCACTTTCCTAGAAATAAAATAAGATGTCCTTATGAATCTATGATGAGGGCTACTTATGGTTTGAGCACCAAAGACGACTATACGTGATTCCATCACCTTTTGCCTAGCTAAGGGCGTTAAACAATAGCGCTTGTTGGGAGGCAACCCAACGAATCTATCCTTTTTCTTTCTGTTTTGTGTTTTCCACACTTTCATAATTCTGTTATGATTGTGTTTTTGTGTTCCTTTTTGCGTTTGTGCCAAGCAAAACCGTTATGATTAGTCTTGGGGATGATCGTTTGGTCATGCTGGAAAAGACAGAAACTTTCTGCTCACGAAAAGAATTTTCATTTTTTCTATAACATATTTTGAGTTGATTCTTTTTGCCGTTGATTTCTACGTAAATTCTTGAGACTGTCGTAATTTTTCAGAATTTTTGAAGTACCAGAAGTATACGAAATATACAGATTGCTACAGACTGGTCTGCTATTAACAGATTCTATTTTTGTTGTGTTGGTTGCTTATTTTGATGAAACTATGGATAGTATCGGGGGTATTAGCCATGGAAGATTGAAAATACAGTAACCCAACAATAACATAAGTAGAATTCAAGTTTGCTACAGTACCTAAGGAAGTGGTGGTTTGCTTTCTTATACTAATGTTATCACGAGTTTCTGTTTAAGTTTCGTGTTGTGAAGTTTTCAAGTTATGGGTGAAGTTCTTATGGACAAAAAGATAAAGAGTGGCAAGAGCTCAAGCTTGGGGATGACCAAGGCACCCCAAGATGATTCAAGAATGTCGTAAAATCCTAAGCTTGGGGATGCCCCGGGAAGGCATCCCCTCTTTCGTCTTCAATCCATCGGTAACGTTACTTGGGGCTATATTTTTATTCACCACATATTATGTGTTTTGCTTGGAGCATCTTGTATCGTATGAGTCTTTTATTTTTGTTGTGTCACAATCATCCTTGCTGCACACCTAGAGAGAGAGACATGCACTCACCGTAATTTTGTCGAGCTTCACTTATATCCTTTGGTTAGACAATTCAGCTCACATGTGCTTCACTTATATCTTTTGAGCTAGATGCTTTTGCTCTGTGTGCTTCACTTATATATTTTAGAGCACGGTGGTGCGTGGCTTGGTAGTTGATCTATGCTTTGAAAGTAGTCTCAAAAGAGGTAGTTATCCAAAGGGATACGAAAACTTCCACCTTCATGTGCATTGAATAGTTAGAGAAGTTTGATTCATCTCAACTAGTTTTGAGTTGTGGTTATGGTAATATTGAAGTTATGCTAATAAGGTGTTGTGGATCTAGAAATACTTGTGTTGAAGTTAGTGATTCCCAAAGCATGCACGTATGGTGAACCGCTATGTGATGAAGTCTGAGCATGATTAGTCTATTGATTGTCATCCTTTATGTGGCGGTCGGGATCGCGCGATGGTTTATACCTACCAACCCTTCCCCTAGGAGTATGCGTTGAATGATTTGTTTCGATTACTAATAAAACTTTTGCAACAAGTATATGAGTTCTTCATGACTAATGTTGAGTCCATGGTTTAGATGCACTTTCACCTTCCACCATCACTATCTTGTTTAGTGTCGTGCAACTTTCGCCGGTGCACAAAACCCACCATTAGCCTCCCTCAAAACAGCCACCATACCTACCTACTATGGCTTTTTTAAAGTCATTCCGAGATATATTGCCATGCAACTACCAACATGACATGTGCCACCACGTCTACATTGCCATTGCATGATCGTAAGATAGCTAGCATGATGTTTCCATTAATGTCCATGCCATGCTAGATCATTGTCACGGTACACTACCGAAGGCATTCCATATAGAGTCATCGTTGTTCTAAGTTTTGAGTTGTAAGTGTGATGATCATCATTGATGGAGCATTGTCCCATGTGAGGAAATAAAAGAGGCCAAAGATGCCCACCAAAAAAAAGAGGCCAAAGAGCCCATTCAAAAGAAATGAGAGAAAAAGAGAGAAGGGACAATGATACCACTTTTGCACACTTGTGCATATTAAGCACCATGATCTTCATTAATGAGAGTCTCTCGTTTTGTCACCACCATATAGCTAGTGCGAAATTTTCATTATATAACTTGGCTTGTATATTCCAATGATAGGCTTCCTCAAATTTGCCTTAGGTCTTCGTGAGCAAGCAAGTTGAATGCACACCCACTAGTTTTCTTTAATAGCTTTCACATACTCTGGGCTCTAGTGCATCATTTGCATGGCAATCCTTACTCATTCACATTGATATCTATTGATGAGCATCTCCACAGCTCATTGATATACCTAGTTAATGTGACCATCTTCTCCTTGTTTGTCTTGCACCCTCCACCACACTCCACACCATTTATAGTGCTAAAACCATGGCTCACGCTCATGTATTGCGTGAGAGTTGAAAAAGTTTGAGAAAGTAAAGGTGTGAAAACAATTACTTGGCCAATACCGGAGTTGTGCATGATTTAAATTCATTGTGCAATGATGATAGAGCATATCCGGACTATATGGTTTTGTAGGGATAACTTTCTTTTGGCCTTGTTATTTTGAAAGTTCATGATTACTTTGCTAGTTTGCTTGAAGTATTATTGTTTCCACGTCAATAGCAAGTTATTGTTTTGAATCTAATGGATCTGAACATCCACGTCACATAAGAGGAGTTACAAAGGACATCTATGCTAGGTAGCATGAAAGCATCAAAAATTCATTCTTTATCACTTCCCTACTCAAGGACGAGCATGAGTTAAGCTTGGGTATGTTTGATACGTCTCAAACGTATCTATAATTTTTTATGGTTTCACGCTGTTATCTTGACAACTTTGGATGCTTTGTTTACCTTTTATATATTTTTTGGGACTAACTTATTAACTCAATGCCAAGTGCTAGTTCCTATTTTTTCTGTGTTTTTGACTCTTTTCAGATCAGATTTTGGAACTGAGTCCAAACGGAATAAAATCCCCAAAATGATTTTTTCCAAAAGGGAAGAAGATCGGGAGGCTTGAGGGCCAAGCAAGTGGGCCCACAGGGAGCCCACAAGCCCTATTGTCGCAGCCAGGGGGGAGGCCGTGGCAACCAAGCTTGTGGCCTCCCTGGCGCCCCCTGTCGTAGGTCTTTGGCCTATAAATTCCCTAAAAATCCAGAAAAAATCAGGGCGTCCACGGAAACACTTTTCCGTCGCCGCAAGATTCCATTTCCACGAGATCTCATGTGGAGACCCTTCCCGGTGCCCTACCGGAGGGGACTTTGGAGTTGGAGCGCTTCTTCATCAACATCATCGCGCCTCCAATGACTCGTGAGTAGTTCACTTCAGACCTACGGGTCCGTAGTTAGTAGCTAGATGGCTTCTTCTCTCTCTTGAATCTTCAATACAAAGTTCTCCATGATCTTCATGGAGATCTATCCAATGTAATCCTCTTTGGCGGTGTGTTTGTCGAGATCCGATGAATTGTGGATTTGTGATCAGATTATCTATGATATATATTTGAGTCTTTGCTGATTTTTTATATGCATGATTTGATATCCTTGTAAGTCTCTCCGAGTCTTGGGTTTTGTTTGGCCAACTAGATCTATGATTCTTGCAATGGGAGAAGTGCTTGGTTTCGGGTTCTTACCGTGTGGTGACCTTTCCCAGTGACAGTAGGGGCAGCAAGGCACACATCGTGTAGTTGCCATCAAGGGTAACAAGATGGGCTTTGTCGTAGATATGAGATTGTCCATCTACATCATGTCATCTTGCTTAAGGCGTTACTCTGTTCTTTTGGACTTAATACACTAGATGCATGCTGGATAGCGGTCGACGTGTGGAGTAATAGTAGTAGATGCAGAAAGTATCGGTCTACTTGTTTTGGACATGATGCCTATAGATATAATCATTGCCTTAGATGTCGTCACGACTTTGCGTGATTCTATCAATTGCTCGATAGTAATTCGTTCACCCACCGTCTACTTGCTTTCATGAGAGAAGCCACTAGTGAACACTACGGCCCCCGGGTCTATTCACACCTATCGTTTCCACTTTCGCTTTTACTTTGCTTTGTTACTTTGTTGCTTTGAGTTCTCACTTGGCAAACAATCTATAAGGGATTGACAACCCCTTCATAGCATTGGGAGCAAGCTCTTTGTGTTTGTGCAGGCACTTGTGATACTCCTTCATTGGATCGATACCTTGGTTCTCAAAACTGAGGGAAATACTTACCGCTGATGTGTGCTACATCACCCTTTCCGCTTTGATGGAACACCAACGCAAGGCTCCAAGGCCACGGGGAAATCCTTTGCATATTTGCCTAGGGAGTCCCCAAAGGCGTAGCCGTAGTAGAAGGATTCCTGGTGTCGTTGCTGAGGAGAATCAAGACACGAATAGTTGAAAAGGACCAAGATGGACCTAGAGGGGGGGTGAATAGGTACAAATCCAAATTTTAACAATTACTTAGCAATTTTAGGCTAAAGTGCAGAATATAAGTGTAAGCCTAATAATTGCTATGACAAAGAGTAAGCTATTAGGAGTGAAGCAAGGCAAGCGGTAAACAATAAGCAAATACAACTAAGTAATAAGGATTAACACAAGTAGAGAGTATGGTTAGGAATAACCGAAACTCCGAGAGAGACAAGGATGTATCCCGATGTTCACTTCCTTGGAGGGAAGCTACGTCACCGTTAGAGGGGCGGATGTTACCACGAAGGCACACCAACGCCACGAAGGCTCACCCTATTCTCCCTTTGAGATAACTCCACGAAGGCGTTTCTCAACCACTAGTGGTAAGCCTTGAGGTGGCTTCCAAACCTTCACAAACTTTCCGGGGGATATCACAATGGTTTGATTCCTCTCCGAAGACTCCTACCGCCTAGGAGTCTCCAACCTCCAATAGTAACAAGATCACGGGGATTGCTCAAAACTTGCTCAAATCACAAATCACTTTGGTGGGAAGGAGGAGAGGGAGACGATCTATCTTTTGATTGGAACAACACTCTAAAGGACTCACAAATGCTCTTGGGATCTAGGATTTAGTGTAGACAAGAGTGAGTGAGAGGAAAGGTGTTCTTGGATGTGTCTTAGCTGTGTTGAACACCCTTTCACGAGGTGGGAGAAGAGTATTTATAGTGTGGAGTGAAATCCAGCCGTTGGAGGTGCAATAAGTCACACACGGTCCGGACGTCCGACACTTGTCGGAAGTTCGGACGTCCGCGAGGGGCCGGACGTCTGACAAGGGTCGGACGTCCGAGACCTGTAGTCATGCCTAGAACTCTTATGAATTCATCAGCGGCCGGACGTCCGACATGGGTCGGTCGTCCGAGGCCTGTAGATGTGCCTGAACATATTTGAATTCATCAGCCTACGGACGTCCGGAGTGGCTCGGAAGTCCGTGTTATACAGCACAATTTCTACTGGTGGTGGCTTCCGGATTTCCGATGTGTGTCGGACATCCGGAGGGGGCCGAATTTCCGAGATATAGTGCATACAAACTACTGGTGTTGACATGCGGATTTCCGGAGCTTGGCCGGACGTCCGGCGCTCGGACGTCCGGAGGAAGCCGGATTTCCGAGATATAGGCATTACAAACTACTGGTGTCCGGCTGCGGATTTCAGAAGCCAGCCGGTCGTCCGGCCCTCGGACGTCCGGAGGGATCCGGATGTCCAAGGTAATTGGACATATATTGAATTGTAGACAGTGGACAGTATGTGGTGTTTGATATGGTTGTAGAGATGTGGTATGAGCAAGTTTATCGCAAAGCCTGTGATCCCCTCTTAATAGTGCGGGATCCATATACTCAATATCAGTAAACTCAAAAGACTATTCTACAACATCTCTTCTTAATCCTGAGCCTTCTCGAAATATAAATCATCAATCTTTCCAGGTAACCTTTGGCACATAAATCTTAATCTACTAAAGTACTTGTTGTCTTGAGATATACTCAAGAAATAGGATTAGTTTCCTATGTATGTGTTGTCATTAACAACAAAAGACAATTAGGGGCATAGCATGCACTTTCAATCTCCCCCTTTTTGGTAGTTGATGACAACATATACATAGGTCTCAAAAAAAATATTAACCATACATTATAGTCTAGGAGATATTTAGTACGGAGCTCACCCTTAGGATATGCATGATAAAGAAATCAACGCTCCAAATGGATCGAACATGGAAGGATAATAGATCATCATAGAAATAAATGAGCAAGATATAATAGTCTATGATGATAACATAGCAAATCACAACCATTCATAAGTAGCCATACATGAGTTTTATCCATTACATTAAATCTCCAAAGACTAAAAATGACAAGAATAAAATTTTAACTACGATACATTACTCCCCCTTTGGCACCAAGTACCAAAAAGGGAGCCATCAATAGAACCAACCAAACTCAGAGCTCATCACCATCATCATCAGCATCATCAGCCAAACCACTGCCCCCAGCCTCGTCAAAGAACTCAGACCACTCAGGACCAGAAGGGAAGCCAAAATCAATGGAAGGAGCAGCAGGAGGGGCCTCATCATCACTCATAGTAAGATCGCCCGAGGCTCTCAGACGAGCCTTGAGGGCATTCTGAGAGGAAACTAAGCAGGAAACCACATCATGGGTTTGACCACACTGAAAGGAGACAGCCTTCATCAAAGCAGAGTGAGCTTTGCCAAGGAATTTGGCAAAGCGACTGAGAGAAGCGGAGCTAGATGAAGGGGTGGCGGCCCGTGCAGCAGTGCGGCGAGTGGTAGTAGAGGAAGAAGGGGCGTTCTTGGGAGCAAAATCATTTGCCATGTGAGCGGGAATAGACCACTTGCGATGGATGTGAGTGGTAGCCACAAAGAAATCAGCAACGTGGTTAATAAGTGCCTGGATGAAGGGAGCATGAGGAAAGGCTCGCTTGTACTGAAAGCTAGCAAGCCGAATCTCATGACATAGGAAATGGGGCACATTGATTTTGGTCTTGGGGTTCTCGAACAAGTGGTACAAGATATCGATACAATAGCCACTGCAAGAACCCTTATCACCCATCTTGGGATAGATGGTGCGGATGACACACTGAAAGATAATGAAGAAAGGTGAGCGCCAGATGGATACCTGGTTAAGGTCCTTCTGGTGCTCATCCTCATCAAGCTCACGTAGTGGTTTGAGGAGGTGTCCACACACGTCAATAGTCTTAGGCGCATGGTTAGGATCATCCTTATGTATTTTATAACCGGAATGGGGAAAAGCAAGTGCGGCAACAAAAGAAGCATAAGTGGCTTTGAAGCGAACGTCAGAGGTGATCCAGGTGACAGTGTTGTCGGAGCCAAAATGGCATGTGGCATAGAACTGGTGAATGGCAGCAGCATTATAGTCGCAATGAAAAGCAAACGGAGCGGCAAGCCCCGAGGACTCAATAAGCTCAATCGCACCTGGATATTTCGCCGGGTGCTTGCGAATATGCTCAATATCAATGTAAAGATGATTAGATAACCCCTTAGGTACTATGACGGTGGAAAAGATGTCTGCCTGGACGTTTATGCGAAAACGTGAATCCGTAGAATCACTACCGACCTCGTATTGATTTACGTCGCGGCGGAAAGTAAGATAGGAACCATCCCCAAGTGTGGTAAAGTTTGTGATATTACGACCTAACGTGGCAGGAGGCTCTAAGGAGATGCGGCGAGCTTCACCTTTAGGCTGGGCAGGAGGCGGTTGTGGCATGTAGGATGCCCTGCGAGACCCGAGCTTGGACCTTCGAGTGACAGGTTGAGGAAGTTCCTCGGCGGCAAGCTCCTCCTCGAAGTCGGGGTCAGCATCATCAGACGGCGAGGGAGACGGAGACCGCCAGGGCGGAGAACGTCGGGCAGCCCGTTTGAAGGGACGGTGTGGCTCATCCGATTCCGACCCCGTGTTCATAGGGATGCGAGAGGATGAGCCGGCCACGGTCTTCCGAGCGGTGTGCTTGGTCTTGCCCATGGAGCCCTACGCGGATGAAGAATCCCCAAATGAGGAACGAACAAGGAGAGACATGGGGGAAATCAAATCCAACGCGAGAAAAGACGGAGGAGCAACGTGAGATGGATCCCGTGAAGAGTATGGACGGAGGAGTAGGGGATCCGCGGAGGAGATCGGCTCGATCTCGTGGGTGGCAGCGCTGGGGAGGTGCTCCTCGAGCAGCTCCCAGGGCTGGCGGCGGCGACTGGGGGAAAATGGGGCGCTGGGGATTAGGGCAAAAGGCCCAGCCCCGCGCCCAGCTTTATATAGGGGCCCCGAGGCGTCGGACGTCCGAGAGGCGTCGGACGTCCGGCGGTCGGACGTCCGAGAGGTGTCGGACTTCCGGAGGATGTTCTGGCGCCGGACGTCCGAGAGATAGAGGAGGGGAGTGTTTTGATGATGATGACTTGCATGGTATATATATATATATATAAGACAAACTATGAGCACTGTTTTCCTAGAAGCATTACATGCATGAAATGATCTGTGCGTACGTTGTAAGCTTAAAAACACATAGAATTACTACGCATTCCCCCTAAATATATGCGCACATCAAGACACAACCATAATGTGAGTGTATGTATGTGTGCAAGATTTCAAGATATATTGTCAAGCTCCAAGATACCAAGTTCACGCCTAAGTTGACAGAACCTAGCTACGCTAAGTGGCTTGGTGAAAATGTCGGCTAACTGCATGTCGGTACCCACATGGGTAATATCAATGTCACCCGTTTGCACAAGGTCTCTCAAGAAATGATACCTAATATCAATATGTTTTGTGCGAGGGTGATCAATGGGGTTTACGGAGATCTTTATGGCACTTTCATTATCACAGAGAAGAGGAACGTGTCGATACATGATACCATAATCCTTCAGTGTTTGCCTCATCCATAGCAATTGAGTAGCACAGCTTGCGGCTGCAATATATTCGGCCTCGGTCGTGGAGAGAGAAACACAGTTCTGCTTCTTCGAGGACCAACTTACCAACGAGCGTCCAAGAAACTGACATGCACCGGAAGTGGATTTCCGTCCCACTTTATCACCGGCCCAATCCGCATCAGAATACCCAATAAGATCAAACTTTGCATCCTTAGGGTACCATAAGCCTAACTTTGGGGTGTGAACAAGGTATCTAAGAATGTGCTTAACCGCCGTGTGATGGCTTTCCATAGGGGAAGCTTGAAATCTAGCACATATTCGTACACTTAACATGATGTCCGGTCTAGATGCGCAAACGTAAAGCAGTGAACCAATCATGGAGCGATAAGTAGATGGGTCAAAAGGAATACCGTTTGAGTCTTCATTTAGAACTACATCGGTGGCCATGGGTGTCTTCATTAGTTTAGCATTTGTCGTATCAAATTTCTCAAGAATGTCCTTGAGATACTTAGTTTGAGACAAGAAAATCCCTTCTTGAAATTGTTGTATTTGAAAACCAAGAAATAACTTCAAGTCCGTGTTGAGTGACATCTCAAAGGTCTTGGTCATGGAAGCCGCAAACTTCTGGCACAAATGGATGTTAGGAGAACCAAAAATGATGTTATCTACATAGATTTGGCATAAGATCAAATCACCATTTTCCCTCTTAGTAAAAAGAGTGGGATCGATCACCCTCACCACAAAGCCATCATCGAGTAGGAACTTCTTAAGATGATCGTACCAAGCACGGGGTGCTTGTTTAAGACCATAAAGTGCCTTGTGAAGTTTATATACATGGTCTTTGTGATGAGGGTCAACAAACCCAGGTGGTTGTGATACATATACCTCTTCTTGTAGAGGACCGTTAAGAAAAGCACTTTTCACATCCATTTGATGCAAGGTAAAACCATTGAAAGCAGCATAGGCCAATAAAATGCTAATGGACTCAAGACGAGCAACAGGGGCGAAAGTTTCACCAAAGTCCAAACCTTCAACTTGGGAGTACCCCTGTGCTACTAACCTTGCCTTGTTGCGCAGAACAGTCCCGTTCTCATCTTCCTTGTTCTTGAAAATCCATTTAGTTCCAATAACATTATGTTCCTCAGTTGCTCGTTCTACCAATGACCATACTTCATTGCGTGTGAAACTGTTTAGCTCTTCTTGCATAGCAAGTAGCCAGTCATTGTCACATAGTGCATCCTGAACCCTGTGTGGCACGGTACTAGAGACAAACGAAAAGTGAGCACAAAAGTTTGTTAATTGTTTACGAGTCACTCTACCTTCCGATACGCCTGTGAGGATTTGATTAATATCAACACGACCGGCCACACGTGGCATGATGGAGGTCAAGGTTTCACGAGGTTCAACTTCGTTTCCATCATCAATGTCCTCAACATATGGATCATTTATGTGCGGAGGAAGATATTCCTCTTCGCGTTGCACGTGTTGAGGTTCATCATCAAGCATACCCATACTTTGGTCTACCTCTTGAAGATCAACTTGTTCTTGAGTGTCATCTCCGACTTGATCCTCAAAAACTGGCATGATGGGTGTGCTAATATCTTGTGGAGGTACGGGTAGTGAACTGTCTTGAGGATGCGAGATGCTCTCATCATCTTCATCATCATCATGGGGTCTTTGTTCCATAGGCAGAAGTACACCTACACCCATGTTTAAGATATCTTGTGGGGAGTCTTCTTCACCTGCAACATTTAGATCAACTTGCTCCCCATGGGAGCGGTTAAATTCATCAAACGTCACGTCACAGGTTTCTATAACACATCCAGTGGATTTGTTGTAGACTCTGTAGGCGTGAGAGTTTGACCCATAGCCAACAAAAATCCCTTTAGTTGTTTTGGATTGAAATTTCCCTAACCGTTCCCGTTTGTTGAGGATGAAGCATTTGCATCCAAACACACGGAAGTACTTAACATTGGGCTTGTTCCCAGTTAGGAGCTCATATGGAGTTTTCTCCAATATTGATCGGAGGAAGAGCCGGTTTGATGCATGACATGCTGTCTTGATGGCCTCAGCCCAAAAACTATGTGGTGACTTGTATTCATCTAACATGGACCTTGCCATTTCCACAAGTGTCCGGTTCTTCCTTTCTGCCACACCATTTTGTTGGGGAGTGTAAGGTGCGGAATACTGATGTTCAATCCCCTCATCACTCAGAAATTCTTCTAGGGTGTAGTTCTTGAACTCAGAGCCATTATCACTTCTTACTGCCTTAATGTCCTTGTCAAACTTCCGCTGGGCTTGTTTGGCAAAATCAATGAAAGTGACCTTTGTCTCGTCCTTGGACTTGAGAAAGAACACCCATGTATATCTTGAGTAATCATCAACAATGACTAGGCCATACTTTTTCCCTCCAAGACTCGCCCATGAAGGAGGCCCAAATAGATCCACATGAAGGAGCTCTAACGGCCTCGAAGTGGATACAACGTTCTTGGGTGGATGTCTTGATTGATGTTGCTTCCCAGCTATGCATGCACTGCACACACGATCTTTCTTAAAAGATACATTTGTTAGTCCAAGAATGTGATTACCGTTTAAGAGATTTTGAAGATTTTTCATGCCAACATGGGCGAGCCGGCGATGCCACAGCCATCCCATGTCGGCCTTGGCTATTAGACAAGTTGTATGGAAAGTGCTCTCTTTCGAGAAATCAACCGTGTAAAGGTTGCCATCCAACTCTCCAACAAAAGCCACTTCAAGAGTGTCTCTCTTAAAGACTTTCACATCCGTTAGTCCAAATAGTGTGTCATAACCGACGGAAGCCAATTGGCGAACTAAAAGTAAATGATATTGAAGAGATTGGACAAGCATGACATTTGCAATAGACATGTCATTAGTGATTGCCACCTTGCCCAACCCAATTACCTGCCCTTTCGACCCTCCACCAAATACAATGCTCATGTATGGTCGAATGGCTTGCATGAAGTCATAGAGCAAGTTACTATCTCCGGTCATATGATTGGTGCATCCACTGTCGATCACCCATTTTGCTCCACCGGAGAAAACAGCCTGTAAAGAATTAAGACTTGGTTTGAGGTACCCATTTTGTCATGGGGCCTTTCACATTAGTTACAAGAGTCTTAGGGACCCAAATGGCATAGAATCGAAATGCATTACGGGGACCAACGAATTTAGCATAAACTTCTCCTTCCTTTGATTTGTGTAGTACATAGGATGGAGGCATGAATTCGGTTGTCTTGTTGTGAGTAGACGGACCCCTAGTGGCCGATCCACTCACAACCTTACATTTCTCCGTGTGTCCCTCTGGTACAAATATTTCCTTAAGAGGAGTGGTACACTTCAGAGGAGATGCACTTTTCTTGGCAGTGCTTGGGTTGAACCCAAGCCCTTTCTTGGCGACACCTCCATTGTGTCGACTTAAGATCTCATTGAGAGTCTTTTGTCCTTGTGCACATGTCATGAGACCTCTGTCTAGCTGTGCCCTTAACGTACAGTTTTCCTCAAGGATAGATGTCAGTTCACTACTAGGGTTAGTAGTGCAGGTATCAACATTGATAATAGGTGAGGAGTAGGCCTAAGCTAGAGTGTCAAGATAAGTCACCTTAAGTGCCTCAAAGCTCTTTGTAAGAACAGTGAGTTTCTCTTCCTTGTCTTTGAGAGACAAGGATAGACGCTCACAGTCCTTAGAAAGAGAAGCATGAGAGTTCACAAGTCGGTCTTTATCATTTAGTAGTTCTCTGCACACATTTTCAGCCTTTTTCAAGGAGGCAAGATCATTAGCATGTTTATCAAGGTTTTCACCTACTTTTGAACATAATGCATCATTTTGTGCTTCCTCATAAAGGACTTTCTGCTCTACGAGTTCATTTCTCTCCTTCTCCTCAATGACGAGGGTTTCGAGTTCCTTGATGGTATTGGTGTGCTTACTCACCATTTCCATAAGTATGCGAAACATAGTGAGCTTCTTTCCTTTAAGAGAGCACATAAATTTGTTCATTTTAGCAAACATGGGATGATCTAAATCATCATCCTCATAATGATCTTCCGCATCAAGATACTCATCAGAGTGGGTAGAAACTAGACTAAAAGAGTTTAACCGTGGGGTTACCTTAACCTTATCATGGGAGCTTTGGTCTTCCCCATCTCCCATGGCAGTGTTTGCCATCAAACACTTGTGAGCGTTGCCCTTGTAGTCCTTCATATAGTTGTAGTGAACAACATCACCACTTTTGTTGACTAGCCTCAAGGTACTCTGTGTATCTTGAGCTACTCCGGCAACTCCACCAACATCTTCTAGATCTGATTCTTCTTGTGCAACCATTGCTCTTCCATCTGTCCTCTTGGACTCGGAGTTCATAGGGTTTGGTAACTTCTTCTTAACAAAGGTCTTTGGAAACCTTGGTTTGTCTTCTCTCTTCTCGTAAGGGCAGTCGTTGGAGAAGTGGTTGGTTTCCTCACAGTTATAGCATTTCCTTACCTTCTTTGGAAATCTTCCCTTGAACTTCCCTGCACTGAACTTCTTCACAAAGAGAGCAATGTCCTCAAACGATGGGCTTTCATGAGAGTCAACATCATCACCATCTTGACAGTCATCATCACCTTCTTCTTCTTCACTTTCTTCTTCGTCATACTCATGCTTGGCTTTCAAAGCAAGATTGATCTTTGATGTTGAAATGCCATGCATGGCTAGGTGCTTTGTTGCATTTCCTTTGACTCTTCAAATAATTGGAAAGTGGATATGATGTCATCCGGAGTCATTTCTTTGAAAGCATGATGATGTTTCATGTCCCATACCATTTGATGGTGATATGGAGCAAGAGCGTGAAGTAACTTGTCCACAAGGAATCTCTTGGTCAAATTGAAACCATCTTTCGTCTTGTCACAGTCACATGACTCAATGTCTACGGCGAGAGTCATGAGCCGTTCTAGTAGCTGCTTGGGAGATTCACCCTTTTCCATACAGAAGTTCTGTAATTGCCCCTTGTCAATTTCATATTGAGAAAACCGAAGAGTGGAGGTACCGGTCTTGGTCCTTATGATGCTGTCCCACAATTCCTTGGCACTTGTGATGTGAATGTAAGGTCTTCGTTGCTTGTCATTCATTCCTTTTCTTATGCACATGATCGCAGTGTCATTGAGATGCTTGTCATAAGTTTCTCTGGGCGTGAGGCATCTTGGATCAACAGGATTGTACCCATGTTCGAGGATGTCCAGCATCTCATCATTGGCGTACCTAAGATGATCCTGCATACCAACTCTCCACAAAGCAAAATCGAAATTGTCATCAAGCAATGGAGGTTTTCCTCCAGGATTGTACTTAGGTTTCTCAATCTGAGATCTAGCATAAAGCCATGGAACACTGGTTTGGTTCCTCTCTGGAGGAGGTTGGCCAAATGGAGTACCGTGCACGTGGGGCCCTGAGGCCCTCGAGGACGTGGTTGTCCCCGTGGTTAGTGATGCTAGTCTCATTTGGATCATGGTCTCAAGAGAAGCATCATGCTCCTCTTTTTGCTTGGCAAGGGCCCATTCCAGATCCTTAGAGGTGAAAGACTTGACTTCCGAGGAAGTCCCGTCCCTCTGCACTGGAGCTACCGTAGCTGGGTTCACGTCCATCTAGCTCTAGGGCGGTTAAGCCACACAAATAGAGCACGATGCTCTGATACCAATTGAAAAGGATCGAGATGGACCTGGAGGGGGGTGAATAGGTACAAATCCAAATTTTAACAATTACTTAGCAATTTTAGGCTAAAGTGCGGAATATAAGTGTAAGCCTAATAATTGCTATGACAAAGAGTAAGCTATTAGGAGTGAAGCAAGGCAAGCGGTAAACAATAAGCAAATACAAGTAAGTAATAAGGATTAACACAAGTAGAGAGTTAGGGTTAGGAATAACCGAAACTCCGAGAGAGACAAGGATGTATCCCGATGTTCACTTCCTTGGAGGGAAGCTACGTCATCGTTAGAGGGGTGGATGTTACCACGAAGGCACACCAACGCCACGAAGATTCACCCTATTCTCCATTTGAGATAACTCCACGAAGGCGTTTCTCAACCACTAGTGGTAAGCCTTGAGGTGGCTTCCAAACCTTCACAAACTTTCCGGCGGATATCACAATGGTTTGATTCCTCTCCGAAGACTCCTACCGCCTAGGAGTCTCCAACCTCCAAGAGTAACAAGATCACGGGGATTGCGCAAAACTTGCTCAAATCACAAATCACTTTGGTGGGAAGGAGAAGAGGGAGACGATCTATCTTTTGATTGGAACAACACTCTAAAGGACTCACAAATGCTCTTGGGATCTAGGATTTAGTGTAGACAAGAGTGAGTGAAAGGAAAGGTGTTCTTGGATGTGTATTAGCTGTGTTGAACACCTTTTCACGAGGTGGGAGAAGAGTATTTATAGTGTGGAGTGAAATCCAGTCGTTGGAGGTGCAATAAGTCACACAGGGTCCAGACGTCCGACACTTGTCGGAAGTCCGGGCGTCCGCGAGGGGCCGGACGTCCGACAGGGGTCGGACGTCCGAGACCTGTTGTCACAGCCCTAGATTATATCTTGTAGTTAGTTGCGTCAGTAAGCATTCATGAATGCATTCAAATCAATTTAATTCAATTTGGATGATCTACAAATGGGGATGACCAAACCCTAACACCAAACAACATCCAAATAGGTTCAACAAGAGAAAAATCCTAGCTACTCTATATTCAAACAAAACCCTAGCAACTCTATATGCAAAACAATTCAAAAGTGGTGACAAATCAATGAACCAAAATGGTTTTCATATAAGTCCATCATTTTTGATAAATGTTGGAAAGAAAATATCAGGGGTGATATATATTTTCAAAATACTTTTGGCATTTTATTTTAAACTCAAAAGCCACTGAAATCAATTAATTAATTGATTTCAAATACTTCCTAGTTTTATAAAATGTTGAAACTATTTGTGGCATTGATTATTTTTACTACTGTCACATAATACTATTCTATGATTTTATAAAATGATTAAATGTTTATTAAAATCCTAAACCTAAAATGCCAGAAAGAAATAAAAAACAGAAAAAAGAAAACAGAGGGAAGTCCTTACCTGCGCTCACCTCAAGCGGCCCAGCCCACCAGGGGCACCGCTGTCTTCCTCCTCCTGCCAGGAGGAGAAGCAGCTGCGTGCCCGACGCATCGCCGGGCACCGCCACGTCCCCTGGCTACCTCCTGCTCGCCCCGTCCTTATCTCCTCGCTGTGGCAGCCCCGGACCCCCCCCCTCGAGCTCATCCTCCTCTCCTCTCTCCAGATTTCCCTTCTCTCTCTCTGCTTCCCTCGTTGCCTCCATTGCCGAGCTAGAGCTCGAGCTCGCCTCTCTGGTCTCCGGCCTTCCCTCGCCTCTCCGAGAAGCCCAGAAGAACCGCCTCGACGCCCTGCTCCTCCTCGCCATTGGAATCGAGCCCGGACGACCCCTGTCGTCGCCATCGCCGTTGTCTTCCTCACCTCCGGCCGCCGGCCCCCTTCCATTGATTCACCCCTCCGACGCGACCCCGACCTTCCCGTCACCGCAAATGGAACCGACGTGAGCTCTCCGTCTTTTCCCCTCTCTTTCCACGTTCTCCCATGCCCCGTAGCCCCGCTTCCTGCCACAGCCGAACCCCGCCGCCGCTTAGGCTCATCGCCGGCGTACCTCCGGTGCCCCTCCAGCCACTTAGCTGCCACCAAAAGAAGCAATGCACCCCCAGTAACCCCTTCCACCCATCCACGCCCTGAATGGACACTGATGTCGCGATTCCGGCGAGCCTCCGTCGCTCTGTTGGTCGCCGGCGTCGACCTCGCCGGCCCGAGCCACTGCCATGTGGGCCCGATCGGTCAGGGATTAGTTTAGACCCTAATTAACCACTAATAACCCCCCAAGTCACTGATAGGGGGCCCCACAGGGGTCAAGGCCTAGTTAGTCTTAGGTTTGACCGGGAATTAGCCCTATTTCACTGACTGGTGGGCCCTCGCTGTCAGGGTTTGACCTGGACCGGCTGGTTGACCTGCTGACGCAGGGATGACATCAGCCTGACGCAATAAAGCTTTTCTGATTTTAGTTAATTCCAGAATAATAGCAAAACTTGTAAAAATCATAGAAATTAAAATATAACTCGGATGAAAATAATTTATATATGAAAAAGTATCAGAAAAATCGAAGGAATCTGATTATGGCATTTTCATGCATGTTTGAAAAAGTTAACATCACCAAATAGGCAAAATGGTGAATAGGATAAATTTCATAATTAGTTTGGAGATGGAATTTGATACTTATTTGAATTCCACTTCAATTGTTATGACCAAACATTGGTCAATGCAAATCAGTACCTCAAAATACTAACTCCATACATGTTGGAATAATTTGTTATGAGCATCAGGTCGAATCAATTATAAGGGTCGGCTTGACGTGATGTTTGAATCCTAATTCAAACCAACTTCAACTTCAGAAATGATAGCCACATTAGCCCTGCCACCTTTCATTTCATCTCTTGAGCATGCATCATAGTGTTGCATTTCCGTGAAGTAATTGTTGTTCTTTCTTGTTTGCCGGTGTTGTTCCCCCTCGCTAAACGATGTTTCCGACGATGTGATCGTTGACATTGATGAAGACTCATTGCTATCTTCAGACGTGTCAGGCAAGCAAACCCCCCTTGAGCATATTGAAATAAACCCACTCCCTCGCTCCTACTCTCTTTTACTGCATTAGGACAAACACGATTCAACTGTACATGTTATCGGTAGTTGAACCCATTCCTCCGCATGACCTGATTTTGTCACAGTAAATAGTTGAAACCACCTAGCATGAGTAGCAACTGCTTGAGCCTTGATGTGCTTACTCATCCATGCTTGTTTACAATGCCTGCTATGCTTAGAGTCGTGTCGGGTCTGATCCGTCTGGATGATGAATCGGAATGGTTGTGTTCATGTCTTACACTGTGAGAGTAAAGGTGTGAATCTGATTTGGTAAAGGTAGCGATGAGAGGCCATGTAGGAGTACATGGTGGGTTGTCTCATTGGGACCGTCCTTAAGAACTGAGTTCTGTGTGTGTTATCCAAGACAAGATACTACCATGCATTGGGCCCTGAAATATGACCCCGCTCGGCTTATTAATTGCCTAGATCTCTGTCCAGGAGTTGCAATTAGTTTCTGGTGTTTGTAGGAAAAGTGTTGGCGGCCGTGTTTAGCTCTGCCCGACGGGGTAGGCTTCACTACGGTAGATACACAGTGGCACGGTGTACCAAGTGACATCTGAATGGTGGGCTTGGGAACCCTGCGCGCATCATTTGGGGCCGTAGAGGAAACCTCGGCCGGACTTCCTTGCGGGTTCAGTCTCAAATAGGAGATAAACCTGGACTAGGGTCTTGTGTGGTTAACGGTCGTGGCCGACACCCACACCAGTGCTTCCGTTGAAGGTTGCCGAGATGCATGACGTGCATATGGTGCTAAGTGGTGGGAGCATGTGTGAAGAAGTATACCCCTGCAGGGTGATTCAATCTGTTCGAATAGCCGCGTCCTCGGTTATGGACTACTTGGAAACATTACGTGGTACATAGACAATTTAAATGGATACTCTAAAACATGCAAGATAAGTGTGAGTGCTATGGAAGGCCTTCTCGTAGGGAGACGAGAGTGGATCCATAGTGGTGTATTGATTTGGTGAATATGTGGACTCGTGTGCGCTATCCCACCTCAAAGAAAGAACTTGTAGTCGTAGTACAGGTTAGCCTAGAGTCAAAGCTGGCTTGCTGCAATCAAACCCCACAATCCTTTCATTGAAACATGATGCATATGTAGATAGTTCTGATGTAAGACTTGCTGAGTACCTTTGTACTCACGGTTGCTTTATTTATGTTTTGCAGAGAATACTTAGACTCATTAAAGGTTCTACGCGATGTGTTTGATGTTGACCGGAATAGCTTGGGAATCCCAGACAGAGGTCTTGCTCCTTTGGTAGGGTCGTAGTAGATTTTCAGGCTCTTCCAGCCACTTTTAGTAGATGTTTGTACCCAGACATGATTTGCTTGCGCTTGTTGTTTGTATGACTTGAGTGTCGGGTCACGAGACCCCTGTTTGTAATATCATACTATGTTGACTCTTATGAGTCTTTAATAAATGCTTGAGTCATAGAGTTATGTTGTGATGCCATGTTGTATCTACACATATCGTGCATAATGTGTGTATGTTTGAAATGCATTATATGTGTGGGATTCGACACCTAGTTGTTTGCCTTTAGTAGTACTCTTTACACGGAAATGCCTCTTTGTGATTCCATCGAGCCTTGGTAGTTTGCTACTGCTCGGAACACATTGATTGACCAGCATGTATCCTTCTTTGTTGATGTGTCTGTCCCCTCGGGGAAATGTCACGCGGTGTAATGGAGTCCTTGTAGCCTGCTACGACTCGTCTACACACGCTGATAACCGACACCTGCTTTGCTGGGTTATGTATGCCTGTCCCTGTATGGTTGTACCGCTGGGGTTTATAACTAGTCATGTCGGCTCGGGTTCTTTGTCGTTTGAACGCTAGCAACATATTCATATACGTGAGCCAAAAGACGCATACAGTCCCGGCCAAGGTAAGGTGGCAGCCGTGGAATTTACCGTGCGTGAGGCCGCAAAGTGATGTGATGTGTGACAGGCTAGGTTCTTATGACTCAGGATCGGGGTCCCGACACCTGTAGTCATGCCTGGAACTCTTCTGAATTCATCAGCGGCTGGACGTCCGACATGGGTCGATCGTCCGAGGCCTGTAGATGTGCCTGAACATATTTGAATTCATCAGCCTACGGACGTCCGGAGTGGCCCGGGAGTCCGTGTTACACAGCACAATTTCTACTGGTGGTGGCTTCCGGATTTCCGATGTGTGTCGGACATCCGGCGCTCGGACGTCCGGAGGGGGCCGGATTTCCGAGATATAGTGCACACAAACTACTGGTGTTGACATGCGGATTTCCGGAGCTTGGCCGGACGTCCGGCGCTCGGACGTCCGGAGGAAGCCGGATTTCCGAGATATAGGCATTACAAACTACTGGTGTCTGGCTCCGGATTTCCGAAGCCAGCCGGTCGTCCGGCCCTCGGACGCCCGGAGGGAGCCGGATGTCCGAGGTAATTGGACATATATTGAATTGTAGACAGTGGACATTATGTGGTGTTTGATATGGTTGTAGAGATGTGGTATGAGCAGGTTTATCGCAAAGCCTGTGATCCCCTCTTAATAGTGCGGGATCCCAATACTCAATATCAGTAAACTCAAAAGACTATTCTACAGCATCTCTTCTTAATCCTGAGCCTTCTCGAAATATAAATCATCAATCTTTCCAGGTAACCTTTGGCACATAAATCTTAATCTACTAAAGTACTTGCCGTCCTGAGATATACTCAACAAATAGGATTAGTTTCCTATGTATGTGTTGTCATTAACACCAAAAGACAATTAGGGGCATAGCATGCACCTTCACCCGTCAGCACGCTTGTTTCTGGCGGCATTGGAAGGTCTTTTGTTGCAGTAGCAATGACCATAGTATGAGGAGTTCATGTATTCACCGCGTGTTAATGCGTTGGTCCAGTTCTTTATTAAAAGGAGAACCTTAGTATCCCGTAGTTTCCATTAGGACCCCGCTGCCACGGGAGGGATGGACAATAGATGTCATGCAAGTTCTTTTCCCTAAGCACGTATGACTACATACGGAATACATGCCTACATTAGATTGATGAACGGGAGCTAGCCACATATCTCTCCGTGTTATAGCTGTTACATGATGAATCACATCCGTCACACTCATCCATCACCGATCCACTGCCTACGAGTCTTTTACTACTGGTTCTCGCTACGTTACTTTGCCTAGGCTTGTCCCTTGCTACAAGAGGGATTGGGCCACTTCGCTGCTGCTGTCACTTTGCTGCTGTCACCACTGTTGTTACTTGTTACTTTCCTGCTGCTGCTACTACTGTTCCTTGCTACTCTGCTGTTACTTGTTGCAAGACTTTGTTGGCGCTAACATCCCATCAACACTGCCTTTTCTGGCGCCATTGCTGGGATTGTCAAAGCTTTTTCTGGTGTCGTTGCTATCATACTACCTTGCTACTGATACTTTGCTTGCAGACACTAATCTTTCAGGTGTGGTTGAATTGACAACTCAGCTGCTAATACTTGAGAATATCCTTTAGCTTCCCCTTGTGAGAGAATCAATAAATTTGGGTTGTATACTCTACCCTCGAAAACTGCTGCGATCACATACGCTTGTGGGACATCAGTGAGTCCGGTGCATTGTGTCCCTAAGAAGGGAGGCATTACCGTTGTCCCTAATGATAGGGATGAATTGATCCCACAGAGGATTATTACTGGCTATAGGATGGTGATCGATTTAGGAAATTGAATAAAGCCACTAGGAAAGATCATTACCTTTTGCCTTTTATCGACCCAATGCTAGAAAGGTTGTCCAAACACACACACTTCTGCTTTCTAGACGGTTATTCTGGTTTCTCCCAAATACCAGTTGCACAATCTGATCAGGAGAAAACCACTTTCACCTGCCCTTTTGGTACCTTTGCTTATAGACGTATGCCTTTTGGCTTATGTAATGCACCTGCCACCTTTCAAAGATGTATGATGGCTATATTCTCTGACTTTTGTGAAAAGATTGTCGAGGTTTTCATGGTTGACTTCTCTGTTTACGGGTCTTCCTTTGATGATTGCCTCAGCAACCTTGAGTGAGTCTTACAGAGATGTAAAGACACCAATCTTGTATTGAATTGGGAGAAGTGCCACTTTATGGTTAATGAAGGCATCGTCTTAGGACATAAAATTTCCGAAAGAGGTATTGAAGTCGATAAGGCTAAGGTTGATGCAATCGAGAAAATGCCTTACCCCACAGATATCAGAGGTATAAGAAGTTTCATTGGTCATGCTAGTTTCTATAGAAGGTTCATTAAAGACATCTCTAAGATTTCTAGGCCTCTTACCAACCTCTTGCAAAAATTTATTCCTTTTGTCTTTGACGAAGATTTTGAGGAAGCCTTCGAAATACTTAACAGGGTTTTGATAACTACACCTATTGTTCAACCACCTGATTGGAACTTACCTTTTGAGATCATGTGTGACGCTAGTGATTATGCTATTGGTGTTTTCCTAGGGCAAAGAGCTGATAAGAAGTTGAATGTTATTCATTACGCTAGTAAAACTCTAGACAGTGCCCAGAGAAACTATGCTACTACGGAGAAGTAATTCTTAGCAGTCGTGTTAGCACGCGAAAAGTTCAGGTCTTACATAATTGATTCCAAAGTCACTATTCACACTGATCATGCTGCTATTAAGTACCTCATGGAGAAGAAGGACGCTAAACCTAGACTTATCAGATGGGTTCTCCTGCTACAAGAATTTGATTTGCATGTTGTTGACAGAAAGGGTGCTGATAACCCAGTAGCAGATAACTTGTCTAGGTTGGAGAACGTTCTTGATGACCCACAACCTATTGATGATAGCTTTCCCGGTGAGCAATTGAATGTCATCAATGCTTCACGCAGTGCGCCATGGTATGCTGATTATGCAAACTATATCGTTGCCAAATACATACCACCTAGTTTCACGTACCAGGAAAACAAGAAATTCTTCTTTGACTTGAGACACTACTTTTGGGATGATCCTCACCTTTATAAGGAAGGAGTAGATGGTGTTATTAGACGTTGTGTACCTAAACATGAACAGGGACAGATCCTATAGAAGTGTCACTCTGAGGCCTACGGAGGACACCATGCGGGAGATAGAACTGCACACAAGGTATTGCAATCAGGTTTCTATTGGCCCACTCTCTTCAAGGATGCCCGTAAGTTTGTCGTGTCTTGTGAGGAATGTCAAAGAATAGGAAATATTAGCAAACGTCAGCAAATGCCTATGAACTATTCACTTGTCATTGAACCATTTGATGTTTGGGGCTTTGATTATATGGGACCTTTTCCTAAATCTAATGGGTATACTCACATCTTAGTTGTTGTCGATTACGTCACTAAGTGGGTAGAAGCTATCCCCACTAGTAGTGTTGATCACAACACCTCTATCAAGATGCTGAAAGAAGTTATCTTCCCTAGATTTGGAGTCCCTAGATATCTAATGACCGACGATGGTTCACACTTCATGCATGGTGCTTTCCGTAAAACGCTTGCTAAGTACGATGTCAACCATAGAATTGCGTCTCCCTATCACCCTCAGTCCAGTGGTCAAGTAGAGCAAAGTAATAGAGAGATTAAACTGATTCTGCAAAAGACTGTCAACAGGTCTAGAAAGAATTGGTCTAAGAAGCTCGATGATGCACTGTGGGCTTATAGAACTGCCTATAAGAATCCCATGGGCATGTCTCCGTACAAAATGGTGTATGGGAAAGCATGTCACTTACCTCTTGAGCTAGAGCATACAGCCTATTGGGCAATCAAAGAGCTCAACTTTGATTTCAAACTTGCCGGAGAGAAGAGGTTATTTAACATTAGCTCGCTTGATGAGTGGAGAACTCAGGCATATGAGAATGCCAAGCTGTTCAAAGAGAAGGTTAAGCGGTGGCATGATAAGAGGATACAAAAGCGTGAGTTCAATGTAGGTGATTATGTCTTGCTATATAACTCTCATTTAAGATTCTTTGCAGGCAAGCTTCTCTCTAAATGGGAAGGTCCCTATGTTGTTGAGGAAGTATATCGTTCCAGTGCTATCAAGATCAACAACACGGAAGGTAATTGTCCGAGAGTTGTCAATGGGCAGAGAATCAAGCATTATATCTCACGTACTCCCATAAATGTTGAAAGCAATATCATCAATACCATAACTCCGGAAGAATACCTAAGGGACATTTATCAGCCTGTTTCAGACTCCGAAAACGAAGAGGTGTGTGATTCGGTAAGAAAACAAAGTCCAAAGCTTTCCCAATAGGAAATTTTCTCCGTTTTGGAATATTTGAAAAAATACAAAAATTCGAAGTAGTCCGGAAAGTGCGCGAGGAGGCGACAAGCCTGCACGGTGTGGGCCCACCCCCTGGCCGCGCCGTGAGGGCTTGTGGCCACCTCGTGCGCCTCCCGGACTCTGTTTTCGTGTAGGGGACTCCTTCTGATCTGGAAAAATCATTATATATATACTTTTGTTTGATTTGACCCCTGCATAACACATATTTCCTCTGTTTTTCGTTTCGAGCCTGTTTTCTGCTGCAGATCTAGGTCAAGATGTCTTCTCAGGATTCAGAGGGGGGGAGTGTTGGGGAACGTCGCATGGGAAACACAAATTTTCCTACGCGCACGAAGACCTATCATGGTGATATCCATCTACGAAAGAGGATGTGTGATCTACGTACCCTTGTAGACTGTACAGCAGAAGCGTTAGTAAACGCGGTTGATGTAGTGGAACGTCCTCACGTCCCTCGATCCGCCCCGCGAACCGTCCCGCGATCAGTCCCACGATCTAGTGTCGAACGGACGGCACCTCCGCGTTCAGCACACGTACAGCTCGACGATGATCTCGGCCTTCTTGATCCAGCAAGAGAGACGGAGAGGTAGAAGAGTACCTCGCCTTTAGCTAGTCTCCGTTTATGCCGTAGCTTTCATTTCGTGTTACTAATCACTTAGCAACCGAACCGGTATCCAATACCCTCATGCTACTAGGAGTACTAGTAAAGTACACATCAACATCATGTATATCAAATATACTTCTTTCGACTTTTCCAAGCCTTCTTGTCTACCAAGTATCTAGAGTTGCTCCACCTCAGTGACTGTTCCCCTCATTACAGAAGCACTTAGTCTCGGGTTTGGGTTTAATCTTGGGTCTCTTCATTAGTGCAGCAACTGTTTTGCCGTTTCACGAAGTATCCCTTCTAGCCCTTGCCATTCTTGAAACTTAGTGGTTTTACAAACCATCAACTATTGATGCTCCTTCTAGATTTCTACTTTCGCAGTGTCAAACATCACGAATCGCTCAAGGATCATTGTATCTATCCTTGATATGTTATAGTTCATCACGAAGCTCTCACAGCTTGGTGGCAGTGACTTTGGAGAACCATCACTATCTCATCTGGAAGATTAACTCCCACTTGATTCAAGTGATTGTCGTACTCAGACAATCTGAGCATACGCTCAACGATTGAGCTTTTCTCCTTTACTTTATGGACAAAGAATCTTGTTGGAGGTCTCGTACCTATTTAACAAGGGCACAAGCATGAAATCACAATTTCATCTCTTTAGAACATCACTTATGTTCTGTGACGTTTTAAAACGTTTTCGGCACCTTGCTTCTAAGCCATTAAGTATTTTGTACTGAACTATCGTGTAGTCATCAAAAACGTGTATGTCGGATGTTCACAGCATCCACAGACGACGCTCGAGGTGCAGCACACCGAGTGGTGCATTAAGAACATAAGCCTTCTGCGCAGCAACAAGGACAATCCTCGGTTTTACAGACTTAGTCTGCAAAGTTTGCTTCTATCAACTTTCAACTAAATTTTCTCTAGGAACATATAAAAACAGTAGAGCTATAGCGCAAGCTACATCGTAATTCGCAAAGACCATTAGACTATGTTCATGACAATTAGTTCAATTAATCATATTACTTAAGAACTCCCACTCAAAAAGTACATCTCTCTAGTCATTTGAGTGGCACATGATCCAAATCCACTATCTCAAGTCCGATCATCACGTGAATCGAGAATAGTTTCAGTGGTAAGCATCTCTATGCTAATCATATCAACTATACGATTCATGCTCGACCTTTCGGTCTCATGTGTTCCGAGGCCATGTCTGCACATGCTAGGCTCGTCAAGCTTAACCCGAGTGTTCTGCGTGTGCAACTGTTTTGCACCCGTTGTATGTGAACGTTGAGTCTATCACACCCGATCATCACGTGGTGTCTCGAAACGAAAAACTGTCGCAACGGTGCACAGTCGGGGAGAACACAATTTCGTCTTGAAATTTTAGTGAGAGATGACCTCATAATACTACCGTCGTTCTAAGTAAAATAAGGTGCATAAAAGGATTAACATCACATGCAATTCATAAGTGACATGATATGGCCATCATCACGTGCTTCTTGATCTCCATCACCAAAGCACCGGCACGATCTTCTTGTCACCGGCGCCACACCATGATCTCCATCCATGTGTCGCCATCGGGGTTGTCGTGCTACTCATGCTATTACTACTAAAGCTACATCCTAGCAAAATAGTAAACGCATCTGCAAGCACAAACGTTAGTTATAAAGACAACCCTATGGCTCCTGCCGGTTGCCGTACCATCGACGTACAAATCGATATTATCTATTACAACATGATCATCTCATACATCCAATATATCACATCACATCGTTGGCCATATCACATCACAAGCATACCTTGCAAAAACAAGTTAGACGTCCTCTAATTTTGTTGTTGCATATTTTACATGGTGACCATGGGTATCTAGTAGGATCGCATCTTACTTACGCAAACACCACAACGGAGATATATGAATTGCTATTTAACCTCATCCAAGGACCTCCTCGGTCAAATCCGATTCAACTAAAGTTGGAGAAACCGACACTCGCCGGTCATCTTTGAGCAACGGATTTACTCGTAGCTATGAAACCAGTCTCTCGTAAGCGTACGAGTAATGTCGGTCCGAGCCGCTTCGATCCAACAATACCGCGGAATCAAGAAAAGACTAAGGAGGGCAGCAAAACGCACATCACCGCCCACAAAAACTTTTGTGTTCTACTCGAGAAGACATCTACGCATGAACCTAGCTCATGATGCCACTGTTGGGGAACGTCGCATGGGAAACAAAAATTTTCCTACGCGCACGAAGACCTATCATGGTGACATCCATCTACGAAAGAGGATGTGTGATCTACGTACCCTTGTAGACCGTACAGCAGAAGCGTTAGTAAACGCGGTTGATGTAGTGGAACGTCCTCACGTCCCTTGATCTGCCCCGCGAACCGTCCCGCGATCAGTCCCACGATCTAGTGCCGAACGGACGGCACCTCCGCGTTCAGCACACGTACAGCTCGACGATGATCTCGGCCTTCTTGATCCAGCAAGAGAGACGGAGAGGTAGAATAGTTCTTCGGCAGCGTGACGGCGCTCCGGAGGTTGGTGGTGATCTTGTCTCAGCAGGGCTCCGCACGAGCTCCACAAAAACGCGATCTAGAGGTAAAACCGTGGAGATATGTGGTCGGGCTGCCGTGGCAAAATTGTCTCAAATCAGCCCTAAAACCTCCGTATATATAGGGGGGAGAGGGGGAGCCTTGCCTTGGGGCTCAAGGAGACCCAAGGGAGTCGGCAGAGCCAAGGGGGGAAGGTCTCCCCCCCCCAAACCGAGTTGGACTTGGTTTGGTGGGTGGGAGTCCTTCCTTCCCTTCCCACCTCCTTCTTTTTTTTCTTTCTCTTTGATTTTTCTTCCAATGTGCATAGGGCCCTTTTGGGCTGTCCCAACAGCCCACTAAGGGCTGGTGCACCACCCTCAAGGCCTATGGGCTTCCCCGGGGTGGGTTCCCCCCCCCCCCCCCGGTGAACTCCCGGAACCCATTCGTCATTCCCGGTAACTCCGAAAACCTTCCGGTAATCAAATGAGGTCATCCTATATATCAATCTTCGTTTCCGGACCATTCCAGAAACACTCATGACGTCCGTGATCTCATCTGGGACTCCGAACAACATTCGGTAACCAACCATATAACTCAAATACGCATAAAACAACGTCGAACCTTAAGTGTGCAGACCCTGCGGGTTCGAGAACTATGTAGACATGACCCGAGAGACTCCTCGGTCAATATCCAACAGCGGGACCTGGATGCCCATATTAGATCCTACATATTCTATGAAGATCTTATCGTTTGAACCTCAGTGCCAAGGATTCATATAATCCCGTATGTCATTCCCTTTGTCCTTCGGTATGTTACTTGCCCGAGATTCGATCGTCAGTATCCGCATACCTATTTCAATCTCGTTTACCGGCAAGTCTCTTTACTCGTTCCTTAATACAAGATCCCGTAACTTACACTAAGTCACATTGCTTGCAAGGCTTGTGTGTGATGTTGTATTACCGAGTGGGCCCTGAGATACCTCTCCGTCACACGGAGTGACAAATCCCAGTCTCGATCCATACTAACTCAATGAACACCTTCGGAGATACCTGTAGAGCATCTTTATAGTCACCCAGTTACGTTGCGACGTTTGATACACACAAAACATTCCTCCGGTGTCCATGAGTTATATGATCTCATGGTCATAGGAACAAATACTTGACACGCAGAAAACAGTAGCAACAAAATGACACGATCAACATGCTACGTCTATTAGTTTGGGTCTAGTCCATCACATGATTCTCCTAATGATGTGATCCCGTTATCAAGTGACAACACTTGCCTATGGCCAGGAAACCTTGACCATCTTTGATCAACGAGCTAGTCAACTTAGAGGCTTACTAGGGACAGTGTTTTGTCTATGTATCCACACAAGTATTGTGTTTCCAATCAATACAATTATAGCATGGATAATAAACGATTATCATGAACTAAGAAATATAATAATAACTAATTTATTATTGCCTCTAGGGCATATTTCCAAAAGAGAGCTATGTGGCTGATTACCTTGCTAACCCCAAGGTCTATGGGGACTTTGATCCATATGGTGGACTTCTGATGAGGAAGAAGATTATGATCCCAAGGGGAAGGAACAAACAAGTTCCAATGAAGAGGAGGCTCCTCTACCTCAACCTGGACGCACGCATGTGGAGTTCAAGAAGTCGAGCCTCCCTAACTCAAGGAAGAAGCCTAAAACCTTGTTTATCCCTTCTCATTTCTTGTAGGAGAGTAAGCAGGAACTTTGCCAAAGAGTGTTGAAGCTGGAGGAGGAAAATGATGATCTGAGGGAGCAGAACTTTATGCTTAAGTGGAAATTAGACAAGCTCAAGACCGCTTCAACAACTCCTCCACCTTCACCACCAAAGGAAGACAACTGAGCATTGGTATGGGCAATCCCCTTGGCTTGTGCCAAGCTTGGGGGAGTTGCCCCGGTATCGTATCACCATCACATCTTTTGCCTTTACCTTTGTTTTAAGTTCTCCTTTTCAGTTTTCTCTTACTTTAGTAGTTTAAAAGTCTTAGCGTTTTAGTCTTGAGTTTTGCTTTGTGTCACCCCCGATGTATTCTTGCTCGTGAGCCATATAATAAAGAGTGTCTTAGTTGAAGGGCTTTGCCTCTTTCCATGATCAAAAGAATGAGAATAGAAAAAAAAAAGCATGAAAGATCATGTAATGATCTTATGGGAAGTGATGGCTTCACATATAAAAAGAATGAGGATTGAAACTTGTTGAGGGTAGGCAAACATAGACCTTGGTCATTGTTGCAATTAATAGGAAGTGATAAAGAAGGAGAGGTTCACATATAAATATATCATCTCTGACACCATCTATGATTGTGAACACTCACTAAACTATTGCATGCCTAGAAGTAGACGTTGAACAAGGAAGACAACATAATGAATTGTGTTTGCTTGGCTCTGAACAATGTTATATGATTAGAGATCCCTTAGCATATGATGATTGTGGGCACCCTGCTAGCCCACTTGCCACCCTTTTTTGCTATATGAAGGGTTTCGTCCAGGAAAAAATCAAGGAGGAGCTTTTTCGTGGTTTCGCCGCCGCCACGAGGCGGAACTTGAGCAGAACCAATCTAGAGCTCCGGCAGGACGATCCTGCCGGGGAAACTTCCCTCCCGGAGGGGGAAATCGTCGCCATCGTCATCACCAACACTCCTCTCATCGGAGGGGACTCATCTCCATCAACATCTTCATCAGCACCATCTCAGCTCCAAACCCTAGTTCATCACTTGTAACCAATCTCCATCTCGCCACTCCGATTGGTACTTGTAAGGTTGCTAGTAGTTTTGATTACTCTTTGTAGTTGATGCTAGTTGGATTATTTGGTGGAAGAGTTTATGTTCAGATCCTTGATGCTACTCATTACCTCTCTGATCATGAGTATGATTATGCTTTGTGAGTAGTTATTTTTGTTCCTGAGGACATGGGATAAGTCATGCTAATAGTAGTCATGTGAATTTGGTATTCGTTTGGTAATTTGATGTGTTGTATGTTGCTTTTTCCTCTAGTGGTATTATGTGAACGTCGACTACATAACACTTCACCATTATTTGGGCCTAGAGGAAGGCATTTGGAAGTAGTAAGTAGTTGATGGTTTGCTAGAGTGACAGAAGCTTAAACCCTAGTTTATGCGTTACTTCGTAAGGGGCTGATTTGGATCCACTAGTTTAATGCTATGGTTATACTTTGTCTTAATTCTTCTTTCGTAGTTGCGGATGCTTGTGAGAGGGGTTAATCATAAGTGGGATGCTTGTCCAAGTAAGGGCAGTACCCAAGCGCCGGTCCACCCACATATCAAACTATCAAAGTAACGAACGCGAATCATATGAACATGATGAAACTAGCATGACAGAAATTCCCGTGTGTCCTCGGGAGCGTTTTTCCTCCGATAAGACTTTGTCCAGGCTTGTCCCTTGCTACAAAAGGGATTGGGCCACTTTGCTGCACCGTTGCTACTTTTGTTACTTGTTGCTTGATACAAATCATCTCACCACACAATCACTTGTTACCGACAATTTCAAGGCTTGCAGATATTTCCTTGCTGAAAACCACTTGTCAGATCCTTCTGCTCCTCGTTGGGTTCGACACTCTTACTTATCAAAAGGACTACGATTGATCCCCTATACTTGTGGGTCATCAATTTCCATCACCTTCGACCAGTTGGATCACTCGCCGCATGTCCCCACTCCAGGACGTCACGCTCTTGTTATCGACCAGGTGGTAGAAGTAGTTCGACTCCGCAAGGTGTTGATGGTTGGAGGGAGCAGCTTGAACATCATCTATGCTGACACTCTCAAAGGGATGGGCATTCCGATGTCCAAGCTCAGCGACAGCAATATGCAGTTTCACGGAATAATCCCAGGGAAGAAGGCTATTTCACTCGGTCAGATCGCGTTGGATGTCATCTTCGGCTCTGACAAGAACTTCCGCAAGGAGAAACTCATGTTCGAGGTGGTGGACTTACAGAGTGCTCCTATACTTGTGGGTCATCACCCTTGACCCTAAATAGGAAGCCGAGCTCATCCAGTTCCTCCGTGAGAACTGGGACATCTTTGCATGGAAGCCCGCTAACATGACTGGTGTACCCATGAAACTGGCTGAGCACCGACTGAGGGTAGACCCCAAAGCTCGACCTATCAAGGAACATCTGCGCCAGTCCACCACACAGAAAAGGAAAGCAATCAGCGAGGAGGTGGCCAAGCTCCTAGAGGCCAAGTTCATTCGCGAGGTTTACCACTCCGAGTGGCTCGCGGATGTTGTCATGGTGCCTAAGAAGGACAAGTGACTCCAAATGTGCATCGACTTCAAGCATATCAATCGGGTCTGCACGAAAGACCACTTCCCACTCCCGCGCATAGATCAGATCGTCGACTCGACTGCGGGATGTGAGTGATTGTATTTTTTAGATGCTTACTCTGGGTACCACAAGATCCGTCTGTATGGCCTAGATGAAATAAAAACAGCCTTTATCACCCCTTTTGGGTGCTTCTGCTACATCACTATGCCATTCCGTCTCAAAAATGCAGGAGCCACCTTTATGTGCAAGATTCAGAAATGCCTCCTCGACCAGATCAGTCGGAACGTGGAGGCATACATGGACGATATCGTAGTCAAGTCACGCAAAGGTTCCGACCTGCTGACTGACTTGGCTGAAACGTTCGCCAACGTTCGAAGGTACGATATCAAGCTTAACCCACCCAAGTGCACATTCGGAGTCCCGAGTGGCAAGTTACTCGGTTTTCTCGTTTTTGAACGAGGAATCGATGTTAACCCCGAAAAGATCGGGGCAATCGTCCGAATGAAAAGCCGTGTGCGAGTGCACGACGTCCAGAAGCTTACAGGATGTGTAGCAGCTTTAAGCAGATTTATATCCCGACTCGGAGAGAAAGCCTTACCATTATACCGTCTCATGAAGAAGTTAGATACCTTCAAGTGGACTCCCGAAGCAGAAGTTGCATTCATCGAGTTGAAGAATCTGCTATCCACCCAGCCGGTTCTTCCTGCTCCATACAGCAAAGAGTCGCTCCTCTTATACATAGCGGCTACAAATCAAGTTGTCAGCACAGTCGTGACAGTCGACCGAGAGGAGGAAGGCAAGGCTTACAAGATCCAGCGCCCGGTATACTATGTTTCTGAGGTATTGACTCCTTCCAAGCAAAGATATCCCCACTATCAGAAGTTACTTTATGGGATTTATATGACTGCGAAGAAGGTAGCTCATTATTTTCAAGATCACTCTGTGTATGTGGTCAGTGATGCCCCATTGTCTGAAATCCTTCACAATCGGATGCACCAGGCCGAGTGGAGAAATGGGCAATGGAGCTATTATATTGTGACATAAAGTTCGAAGCCAAGAAAACCATAAAATCTCAGGATCTGGCAGATTTCATGGTTGAATGGGTGGAACAACACCAACCAGCTCCTACACACTTGGCACATTAGACTATGTTCTTTGACGTCTCGAAGATGCTGAGCGGTTCTGGTGCAGCCGTAGTCCTCATATCCCCAAAAGGCGACAAGCTCAGTTATGTATTGCAGATCCACTTTGATTCTTCTAAGAATGAAGCAGAGTATGAAGCTCTCCTTTATGGGTTGCGTATGCCATTTCACTCGGCGTCCGTCGCTTAATGGTATACGGTGACTCGGATCTAGTGGTTAATCAAGTAATGAAAGAGTGGGATGTGAGAAACCGTGCCATGACTGGATACTACAACGCAGTCAGAAAACTTGAGAAAAGGTTTGAAGGTTTGGAACTTGATCACGTTCCTTGACTGAAGAATCAAGCTGCTCATGAGTTGGCAAAAATCGGATCCACTTGGAAAATTGTGTCGAGTGATGTCTGTTTGGAGCACATACAAATCCCTTCAGTCCAAGAAGATCCATTCACTAAAGAACCTCCTCAGCCTACAAGTGCAGTTGATCCAACTGAAGTTGAAATCCCGGCAGTTGTCGACCTAATCATGGAGATTCCAGTAGTCACGCCCGATTGGACAGTGCCATATATTGCATATATCCTGAGGCAAGAACTGCCCAAAGACGAAAATGAGTCCACACAGATTGTTCGCATGTCGAAAGCTTTCACGGTCATGGGATATCAGCTCTATAAGGAAAGTGTGACTCGCGTAGCTCAATGATACGTCTCCAGCGTATCTATAATTTTTTATGGTTTCATGCTATTATCTTGTCAAACTTTGGATGTTTTATATGCCTTTTATATCTTTTTTGGGACTAACTTATTAACTCAGTGCCAAGTGTCAGTTCCTGTTTTTTCCGTGTTTTTGACCATTTTCAGAGGAGGATTTTAAACGGAGTCCAAACGGAATAAAACTGCCAAAAAGATTTTTTTCGGAACAGAAGATACGCACAAAGCTTGGGAACCAAGGCAGGGAGTCCCGGGGGAGGCCACAAGCCCTCATGGCGCGGCCAGGGGCCCGCGCCTCCCAGGCTTGTGGGCTCCGTGGGCCTCCCCTGCCCTAGATCCTTCGCCTATAAATTCCCTAAAATCCCTAAAAAAATAAGGGGAGCCACGAAAATACTTTTCTGCCGCCGCAAGCTTGTGTATCCGCAAGAACCCATCTGGGGCACGTTCTGGTGCCCTGTCGGAGGGGAGATTTGGATACGGAGGGCTTCTTCATCAACACCATGAGCTCTCCGATGATGCGTGAGTAGTTCACCATAGACCTACGGGTCCATAGCTAGTAGCTAGATGGCTTCTTCTCTCTCTTGGATCTTCAATACAAAGTTCTCCATGATCTTCATGGAGATCTATCCGATGTAATCTTCTTTTGCGGTGTGTTTGTCGAGATCCGATGAATTGTGGATTTATGATCAGATTATCTATGAATCTTATTTGAGTTTCTTCTGATCTCTCTTATGCATGATTTCATATCCTTGTAATTCTCTTCGAGTTGTGGGTTTTGTTTGGCCAACTTGATCTATGATTCTTGCAATGGGAGAAGTGCTTGGTTTTTGGTTCATACCGTGCGGTGACCTCACCCAGTGACACAAGGGGTAGCGAGGCACGCATCATGTTGTTGCCATCAAGGGTAAAAAGATGGGGTTTTCATCATTGGTTTGAGTTTATCCCTCTACATCATGTCATCTTGCTTATAGCGTTACTCTATTCATCATGAACTCAATACACTAGATGCATGCTGGATAGCAGTCAATGTGTGGAGTAATAGTAATAGATGCAGAAAGTATCGGTCTACTTTTCTCGGACGTGATGCCTATATGTATGATCATTGCCTTAGATATCGTCATGACTTTGCGCGGTTCTATCAATTGCTTGATAGTAATTTGTTCACCCACCGTAATATTTTCTATTTTGAGAGAAGCCTCTAGTGAACACTATGGCCCCGGGTCTACTTCACACCATATTTTCAGCGTTACTCTTTTACTTCGTTGCACTTTCCGCCTTCAGATCTCACTATGCGATCCATCTTGAAGGGATTGACAACCCCTTTATAGCGTTGGGTGCAAGCTCCTTTGTGTTTGCGCGGGTACTCTGGATTTGACGAGATTCTCCTACTGGACTGATACCTTGGTTCTCAAACTGATGGAAATACTTACTGCTCCTTTGCTGCATCACCCTTTCCTCTTCAAGGGAAAAACCAAAGCAAGCCAAGTCTCCGTCAACGTGCCAATTTCTGGCGCTGTTGTTTGAGAAGTAGCAGAAGGATTTCTGGCGCCATTGCCGGGGAGGATCAAGTCAAGAACTCATCCAAGTAAGTGTCGCAAACTCATGTCTTGCATTTACTTATTTGCCTCTTGTTTTCCTCTCCTCCACTTCTGAAAAACAAAAATTTTAAAAACTATTTGCCTTTTTCGTTTGCCTTTTTCGTTCGCCCTTTTCTCTCGCTTGCTTTTTGTTCGCTTGTGTGCTTGCTTGCTTGCTGAAGTCACCATGACTGAAAACACCAAACTTTGTGACTTCTCAAATACTAATAATAATGATTTTATTAGTACTCCGATTGCTCCCGCCACTAGTGCGGAGTCATACAAAATCAATGCCGCTTTGCTGAATCTTGTTATGAAAGAGCAATTCTCCGGCCTTCCTAGTGAAGATGCCGCATCCCATCTTAATACCTTCATTGAGCTTTGCGATATGAAAAATAAGAAAGATGTGGATAATGATGTGATTAAATTCAAGCTTTTTCCTTTCTCGTTGCGAGATCGAGCAAAAACTTGGTTTTCATCTTGGAATAAGTGCAAAGATGCTTACATATCCAAGTATTTTACGCCGGCTAAGATTATCTCTCTGCGTAATGATATTATGAATTTTAAGCAACTTAATCATGAACATGTTGCACAATCTTGGCAGAGAATGAAACTGATGATTAGAAATTGTCCCGCTCATGGCTTGAGTCTTTGGATGATTATACAAATCTTTTACGATGGCTTGAATTTCGCTTCTAGAAATATCTTGGACTCCGCCTCACGTGGAACGTTCATGTAAATCACGTCAGGAGAAGCTACAAAACTCCTAGACAATATCATGACGAACTACTCTCAGTGGCACACTGAAAGGTCACCTACTAGTAAGAAGGTACACGCTATAGAAGAAATTAACTCGTTGAGTGCTAATATGGATGAGTTAATGAATCTGGTTGCTAGTAGAAGTGCTCCTTTAGATCCTAATGATATGCCCTTGTCTTCCTTGATTAAAAGTAGCAACGCTAGCTTGGACGTTAGTTTTGTTGGTAGGAATAATTTTGGCAACAACAATGCTTTTAGAGGAAACTATGTTCCTAGGCCTGTTCCTAGTAACCCCTCTAATAACTTTGGCAACTCCTACAACAATACTCATGGAAATTATAGCAGATTACGCTCTGATCTAGAGAGTAATATCAAAGAGTTTATCAACTCACAAAAGATTTTCAATGCGTCCATAGAGGAAAAACTACTCAAAATTGACGATTTGGCTAGGACCGTTGATAGAATGTCTAGTGATATTGATGCTTTGAAAGTTAGATGTACTCCTCCCAAGATCAATATGGATGAAACTTTGAAAGCTATGCATGTTTCCATGAGTGAGAGCAAAGAAAGAACCGCCCAAATTCGTGCTAGACATGAATGGCTTAAAAAGGCGTCTTCTCGTGATAAGAATCACGAAGATCTTAAAGTGCTTGGTGTGACTCCCATTGAATATTTGTTTTCTTGTGTCAAACCTAATGATGCTAAACTCTCCACACGCTTATAGCCAAAACAAGGACTTTACCGATCATATCGTCGAAGCTATGATAAAATCTCTTGAAGAGAAATTTGAATTGGAAGTTTCTATCCCTAGAAAGCTTAATGATGAGTGGGAACCTACTATCAAAATCAAAATAAAAACTATGAATGCAATGCTTTGTGTGATTTGGGTGCTAGTGTTTCCGCGATTCCAAAGTCTTTATGTGATGTTCTGGGTTTTAATGAGATTGAGGAGTGTTCTCTTAATTTGCATCTAGCGGATTCTACTATCAAGAAACCCATGGGAAGGATCAATGATGTTCTTATTATTTCAAATAGGAACTATGTACCCATGGATTTCATTGTGCTTGACATTGATTGCAATGCAACATGCCCTATCATTCTTGGTAGACCTTTCCTAAGGACTATCGGTGCTATCGTCGATATGAAGGAAGGGAATATTAGATTTAAATTTCCTTTAAAGAAGGGCATGGAGCATTTTCCTATAAAGAAAATAAGATTGCCTTATGAATCCATGATGAAGGCTACTTATGATTTGAGCACCAAAGACGACGATACGTGATTCTATCGCTTTATACCTAGCTAAGGGCGTTAAACAATAGCGCTTGTTGGGAGGCAACCCAATGAATTTATCTTTTTATTTCTATTTTGTTGCATCCACACCATCATAATTCTGTTATGATTGTGTCTTTTGTGTTTCTTTTTGTGTTTGAGCCTAGCAATACCTTTATGACTAGTCTTGGTGATGGTTGTTTGATCCTGCTGGAAAAAGACAGAAACTTTTCGCTCACGAGATTATTTTTCATTTTTATTAAGAAAGATATTTTGAGTTTATTATTTTTGCTGCTGGTTTATAGGCCTTTTTCCCAGGCAGTCGTAATTTTTCAGAATTGTTGAGGTACCAGAAGTATACTAAGTATACAGATTGCTACAGACTGGTCTGTTTTTGACAGATTCTGGTTTTTTCGAGTTGGTTGCTTGTTTTGATGAAACTATGGACAGTATCGGGGGGTACTAGCCATGGAAAAATGAGAATACAGTAATCTATCACCAATATGAATAGAAATCAAGTTTGCTACAATACCTAAAGAGGTGGTAGTTTGTTTTCTTATGCTAATGATATCACGAGTTTCTGTTTAAGTTTTGTGTTGTGAAGTTTTCAAGTTTTGGGTGATGTTCTCATGGACAAAGGGATAAAGAGTGGAAAGAGCTCAAGTTTGGGGATGCCCAAGGCATCCCAAGACAAATTCAAGAACACCAAAAAGCCTAAGCTTGGGGATGCCCCGGGAAGGCATCCCCTCTTTCGTCTTCAATCCATCGGAAACATTACTTGGAGCTATATTCTTATTCACCACATGATATGTGTTTTGCTTGGAGCGTCTTGTATCGTAGGAGTCTTTTCTTTTTGTTGTGTGACAATCATCCTTGCTGCACACCTTTTGAGAGAGACATGCACTCATCGTGATTTTGCTAGAATGCTCATTGTGCTTTACTTATATCTTTTGAGCCTAGATAATTTTGCTCTATGTGCTTCACTTAGATCTTTTAGAGCACGGCGGTGCGTGACTTGGTAGTTGGTTTGTGCTATGAAAGTAGTCCCAAAGGTGATAGGTACCCAAAGAGGATACAAAAACTTCCATCTTCATGTGCATTGAGTAGAAAGAGAAGTTTGATTCCTCTCAATTAGTTTTGATACGTGGATTTGGTAATATTAAAGCGTTATGTTAGTAGGGTGTTGTGAATCTAGAAATACTTGTGTTGAAGTTAGTGATTCCAGTAACATCCACGTATGGTGAACCGCTATGTTAGGAAGTCGGACCATAATTGATCTATTGATTGTCATCCTTTGTGTTGCGGTCGGGATCGCGCGATGGTTAACACCTACCAACCCTTCCCCTAGGAGTATGCGTTTAGCACTTTGTTTCGATTACTAATAAAAAAATCGCAATAAGTATGTTAGTTCTTCATGACTAATGTGAGTCCATGGTATAGATGCACTTTCACCTTCCACCATTGCTAGCCTCTCTAGTACCGCGCAATTCTCGCCGGTGCACAAACCCACCATATGCCTTCCTCAAAATAGCCACTATACCTACCTACTATGGCATTTTCATTGCCATTCCGAGATATATTGCCATGCAACTCCCACCGTTCCGTCTCATGACTTGTGCCGTCACTCTCATATTTCCATTGCATGATCGTAAGATAGCTAGCGAGATGTTTCAACGTCATAAGTCATGCTAGATCGTTGCACATCATGGTACACTTCCGGAGGCATTTCCTATAGAGTCATCATCATTCTGAGCTTTGAGCTGTGAGTAAATAAAAGTGTCATGATCATCATTATTAGAGCATTGTACCATGTGAGGAAAAAAAAGAGGCCAAAGAGCCCAAATAATAATAATAATAAAAGAGAGAGAAAAAGAGAGAAGGGACAATGCTACTATCTTTTTCCACACTTGCGCTTCATAATAGCACCATGTTCTTCATGATTGAGAGCTTCTTGCTTTGTCACCACCATATAGTAATGGGAATCTTTATTTTATAACTTGGCTTGTATATTCCAATGATGGGCTTCCCCAAAATTGCCCTAGGTCTTCGTGAGCAAGCAAGTTGGATGCACACCCACTAGTTCTCCTTTTGAGCTTTCACATACTTATAGCTCTAGTGCATCCTTTGTATGGAAATCCCTACTCATTCACATTGACATCTATTAATGGGCATCTCCATAACCCTTTGATACGCCGAGTCAATGTGACCATCTCCTCCTTTTTTGTCTCACAACCACCACCACACTCTATTCCACCTATAGTGCTATATCCATGGCTCACGCTCATGTATTGCGTGATAGTTTAAAAAGGTTTGAGAAAGTAAGAGTGCAAAAACAATTACTTGGCCAATACCGGGGTTGTGCATGATTTAAATTAGTTGCGTGGGGATGATGGAGCATAGCCACAATATATGATTTTGTAGGGATAACTTTCTTTGGCCTTGTTATTTCGAAAGTTCATGATTACCTTGCTAGTTTGCTTGAAGTATTATTGTTTTCATGTCAATAGCAAACTATTATTTTGAATCTTACGGATCTGAACATTCATGTCACATGAAAGAAGTTACAAAGGACAGCTATGTTAGGTAGCACTCCACATCAAAAATTCAGTCTTTATCACTTCCCTACTCGAGGACGAGCAGGAGTTAAGCTTGGGGATACTTCATACGTCTCCAACGTATCTATAATTTTTTATGGTTTCATGCTATTATCTTGTCAAACTTTGGATGTTTTGTATGCCTTTTATATCTTTTTTGGGACTAACTTATTAACTCAGTGCCAAGTGCCAGTTCCTGTTTTTTCCGTGTTTTTGACCCTTTTCACAGGAGGATTTTAAGCGGAGTCCAAACGGAATAAAACTGCCGAAAAGATTTTTTCTGGAACAAAAGATACGCACAAAGCTTCGGAACCAAGGCAGGGAGTCCCAGGGGAGGCCACAACCCCTCATGGAGCAGCCAGGGGGCCCCCGCCCCCCAGGCTTGTGGGCTCCCTGGGCCTCCCATGCCCTAGCTTCTTCGCCTATAAATTCCCTAAAATCCCTAAAAAATAAGGGGAGCCACGAAAATACATTTCCGCCACTACAAGCTTGTGTCTCCGCAAGATCCCATCTGGGGCACGTTCCGGTGCCCTGCCGGAGGGGAGATTCGGATACGGAGGGCTTCTTCATCAACACCATGACCTCTCCGATGATGCGTGAGTAGTTCACTATAGACCTATGGGTCCATAGCTAGTAGCTAGATGGCTTCTTCTCTCTCTTGCATCTTCAATACAAAGTTCTCCATGATCTTCATGGAGATCTATCCGATGTAATCTTCCTTTACGGTGTGTTTGTCAAGATCCGATGAATTGTGGATTTATGATCAGATTATCTATGAATCTTATTTGAGTTTCTTCTGAACTCTCTTATGCATGATTTCATATCCTTTTAATTCTCTTCGAGTTGTGGGTTTTGTTTGGCCAACTTGATCTATGATTCTTGCAATGGGAGATGTGCTTGGTTTTGGGTTCATACCGTGCGGTGACCTCACCCAGTGACAGAAGGGGTAGCAAGGCACCCATCATGTTGTTGCCATCAAGGGTAAAAAGATGGGGTTTTCATCATTGGTTTGAGTTTATCGCTCTACATTGTGTCATCTTGCTTAAAGCGTTACTCTGTTCGTCATGAACTCAATACACTAGATGCATGCTGGATAGCGGTCGATGTGTGGAGTAATAGTAGTAGATGCAGAAAGTATCGGTCTACTTGTCTCGGACGTGATGCCTATATGTATGATCATTGCCTTAGATATCGTCATGACTTTGCGCGGTTCTATCAATTGCTCGATAGTAATTTGTTCACCCACCGTAATATTTGCTATTTTGAGAGAAGCCTCTAGTGAACACTATGGTCCCCGTGTCTACTTCACACCATATTTTCAGCCTTATTCTTTTACTTCATTGCACTTTCCACCTTCAGATCTCACTTTGCAATCAATCTTGAAGGGATTGACAACCCCTTTATAGCGTGGGGTGCAAGCTCTTTTGTGTTTGCGCAGGTACTCTGGACTTGACGAGATTCTCCTACTGGATTGATACCTTGGTTCTCAAACTGAGGGAAATACTTGCTGCTCATGTGCTGCATCACCCTTTCCTCTTCAAGGGAAAAAACAACGCAAGCCAAGTCTCCGTCAACATGCCAATTTCTGGCGTTGTTGTTTGAGAAGTAGCACTCAACGGTGCATTTCCCCTGAGGAAGGCCGACTGATTTTGGAAGAAATTCATTCGGGAACCTGTGGTCATCATGCATCTTCCAAGGCCATCGTCGCTAAGGCGTTCCGAGCTAGATTCTTCTGGTCACATGTAGGTGAAATGGCTAAAGAGATGGTGGGCCGTTGTGAAGGATGCCAATTCTACCCCAACAAATCACATAAGCCATCATCTACTCTGAAGACAATCCCCTCGTATGGCCTTTTGCTGTATGGGGCTTGGACATGGTTAGACCCTTTCATGGAGGGCAAGGCAGATTTACTCATTTGCTGGTTGGAGTCGACAAATTCACTAAGTGGATAGAAGCCAAGCCAATCAAGAAGCTAGATGCTCGCACTGCAATCAAATTCATGAGAGAAATCACTGTCATATTTGGAGTCCCACACAGCATCATCACTGACAATGGATCAAACTTCGACTCAGACGAATTCAACAGTTTCTGCTCCAGCCAAGGAACCCGAATGGATTACGCATCCGTGGCTCACCCCCAAACAAATGATCAAGCAGAACGAGCGAATGGGCTCATACTTCAGGGGTTAAAACCTTGTCTCTTGAGATAGATTGGACACGCTGCAGGTCTTGGGTCACCAAGTTACCTTCTGTGCTTTGGGGACTCAGAACGACCCCAAACAGGTTGACTGGACGATCTCCTTTCTTCCTTGTGTAAGATGCAGAAGCTGTCCCCCGAGTGATCTGCTTCACAATTCCCCCAGAGTTGAGCTCTTCTCAGAAGCCGAAGCTGAACAAGCCCACCGGGATGGAATTGATCTTTTGGAGGAGCAGCGTGAGATGACGTTGACTCGGTCAACGATTTACCAGCAAGAGACGGTTCCATTCCAGACACGCCAGGATTGGACGTTCCAAGCAGGCGATTTGGTGCTCCGAGTGCACTAGCAGAGACCACACAAGCTGGCACTCGCCTGGGAAGGACCCTTCATCATCTCCAAGGTGTTGAACAACAGATCATACAGACTCTACAATTTGGAGAAGAGGATCGAGGAGCCGCGAGCATGGAACGGAGTCTTACTCAAGTGGTTTTATGCCTGATTTATGACTACTTTGATGTAACGAGCAAGATTCCATATAGCAATTCACTTGCCAGAGGTTTTTGATTACCACAATATATCTGTCGGCTCCGGTTTAGCGAACTTCTCCGAGTGAAGAGTTGCCCTCTCACTCAGGGGCTTAGCTGCGAACCAGATTCGCCTAAGTTTAAAAACTTTTTCGAGTGAAAAGCTACCCTCTCACTCGGGGGCTTAGCTGCGAACCAGATTTGCCTAAGTTAAAAAACTTCTCCGAGTGAAGAGCTACCCTCTCACTCGGGGGCTTAGTTGCGAACAAGATTCGCCTAAGTTAAAAACCTCTTCGAGTGAAGAGCTACCCTCTCACTCGGGGGCTTGGCTGCGAACCAGATTCGCCTAAGTTAAAAACTTCTTCGAGTGAAGAGCTACCCTCTCACTCGGGGGCTTAGCTGCGAACCAGATTCGCTTAAGTTAAAAACTTCTCCGAGTGAAGAGCTACCCTCTCACTCGGAGGCTTAGCTGCGAACCAGATTCGCCTAAGTTAAAAACTTCTTCGAGTGAAGAGCTACCCTCTCACTCGGGGGCTTAGCTGCGAACCAGATTCACCTAAGTTAAAAACTTCTCCGAGTGAAGAGCTACCCTCTCACTCGGGGACTTAGCTGCGAACCAGATTCGCCTAAGTTAAAAACTTCTCCGAGTGAAGAGCTACCCTCTCACTTGGAGGCCTAGCCGTGAACCAGATTCGCCTAAGTTAAAAACTTCTTCGAGTGAAGAGCTACTCTCTCACTCGGGGGCTTAGCCGCGAACCAGATTCGCCTAAGTTAAAAACTTCTCTGAGTGAAGAGCTACCCTCTCACTCAGAGGCTTAGCCGCGAACCAGATTCGCCTAAGTTAAAAACTTCTCTGAGTGAAGAGCTACCCTCTCACTCGAGGGCTTAGCCGTGAACCAGATTCGCCTAAGTTAAAAACTCCTCCGAGTGAAGAGCTACCATCTCACTCGGCATCCTGCCCAAATCCCAACCCAACTGCGAATCGAGCTTCGCTTAGGTGGGAAGACTTTGAGTATGCCCAAGAGCATCCAACAAAGAAAAAGTTCATTCATCAACGATAAACTCAAAATTCGGTCGAAGAGAGCAAATGAATAAAACCCAGCGCAGATCAAGGTTATCCGCACCGGACAAAATCACTCGGGTCACGACCCGAACAAAGTTTTAAGAGTTTACAAAATCCACTCGGCATACCGAGGAAAATATCTGTTTTCTCACGAGTGATCAACTTCATCAAGTCTCACTTGGACTGGCTGGCTCCACAAAGGAGTCGAGGTCGATGACGTCAGTGATACGGGTTGTGGCTTCAATGAAGGTTTCCATGAAGTCTTCAAAATGAAGCTTCTTCGTATTCGCAATCTGCAATGCCTTCAGCTTCTCCTCTCGAGTCTCCTTGCAATGGACCCTGACGAGTGACAAAGCTATGTCCGCCCCACACCGAGCAGCAGACTTCTTCCACGCTTGAACACGCTGATGGATCTGCTCCATTCGGGTCATCATCGCCTCTAGGTCATGCTGGAGCTCGTCCTCAGGCCATAACTCCTTGTCAATCTTGCTCACAGCAGCCCTCAGTCGCGTGACATACGCATTCACCTTCGTCAGTCGAGAACTCACTCGAAAAAGATTTAAAGCTGGAGCGTCAGCGAGTGAAGTGTTCATTGGGTCAAGCGAAGGCTCAACCTCTTCAGTTTCCTTCTCCAAGTCTTGACAGAATTCTGCGGGAGAGAAGTTTTCAGATCATCAATGAAACACCACAAACTCAATAGTATTATTGATTCAACGAAACACTTACGAGTGAGCAACTCCAACATCTTGGTGGCAAAGTCTCCCACGTACTTCTATTGGGAATTCGCCCTCTTGTTCATATCCCTCAGCTGGTTCATCCACTTTTGTCTCTCACTCTGCAATTTTTTAACCCCCGCCTGCAAACTCTTACTGGTTGCTTGAGCCTCTACCAGCGCTTTGTCTTTCTCCTCCAGTGATTTCTTCAGAGCAGATACTTCATTTGTGGCCTCTCCAGGTTCGCCACCAATTCAGTCTTTTCTGCAGGTAAGGTAGCGTACGCAGAACCCACTTCACAAGCTTTCTGAAAGAGTGAGAAGATAAACATCAGTCGACATATATAGCACCTCCGAGTGATATATAGTCCTGTTAACATCACTTCCGAGTGATAGTACTTTCATCTGAATTAAAGTACAGGAAATGTTTCCGATCAGACCCCTACCATTGCAAGCACTTGACAGTGGTCTCGGGGACTACACCCAGTGGCTTCACTCAGAATGACCTCACTGGCTTACTGCTGCGGCAACAAAAGTCCTTCCCTGGCGCGTAGGAATTCTTCTTGTTACTTCTCTGGTTTGCGTCGGTTTTTCCCTTGAAGAGGAAAGGATGATGCAGCACAAGAGCAGTAAGTATTTCCCTTAGTTTGAAAACCAAGGTATCGAACCAAAAGGAGGGCCTCGTCAAGTCCAAAGTGTCTGCGCAAAAACAAACAAACTTGCACCCAACGCTTCAAAGGGGTTGTCAATCCCTTCAAGATTGTTTGCAAAAGTGAGATCTAAAGGCGGAAAGTGCAACGAAGTGAAAAGTGTAAGGCTGAAAATATGGTGTGCAGTAGACCCTGGGGGCCATAGAGTTCACTAGAGGCTTCTCTCAAAATAGCAAATATCACCGTGGGTGAACAAATTATTGTCGAGCAATTGACAGAACCGCGCAAAGTAATGACGATATCTAAGGCAATGATCTAGCATATAGGCATCACGTCCGAGACAAGTAGACCGATACTTTCTGCATCTACTACTATTACTCCACACATTGACCATTGTCCAGCATGCATCTAGTGTATTGAGTTCATGACGAACAGAGTAACGCTTTAAGCAAGATGACATGATGTAGAGGGATAATCTCAAACCTATGATGAAAACCCCATCTTTTTACACTTGATGGCAACAACACGATACGTGCCTCGCTACCTCTTCTGTCACTGGGTGAGGTCACCGCACGGTATGAACCCAAAACCAAGCCCTTCTCCCATTGCAAGAATCATAGATCTAGTTGGCCAAACAAAACCCACAACTCGAAGAGAATTACAAGGATATGAAATCATGCATAAGAGAGATGAGAAGAAACTCAAAGAAGATTCATAGATAATCTCGTCATAAATCCACGATTCATCGGATCTCGACAAACACACCGCAAAAGAAGATTACATCGGATAGATCTCCATGAAGATCATGGAGAACTTTGTATTGAAGATCCAAGAGAGAGAAGAAGCCATCTAGTTACTAGCTATGGACCCGTAGGTCTATGGTGAACTACTCACGCATCATCGGAGAGGTCATGGTGTTGATGGAGAAGCCTTCCGTGTCCAAATCCCCCCTCCGGCAGGGCACCAGGACGTGCCCCAGATGCGATCTTGCGGAGACAGAAGCTCGCGGCGGCGGAAAAGTGATTACGATGCTCCCCTGATTTTTTTGGGAATATTTGGGAATTTATAGGCGCAAGATCTAGGTCAGGGGACCTCCAGGGGGCCCACAAGCCTACATGGCGCGCCCCCCTGGCCGTGGGGTGGGGGCTTGTGGGGCCCCTGGGGCTCTTCTGGCTTGGCCCCCAAGCTCTCCGATCTTCTTCCGTTCCAGAAAAATCCTTTTCGGGGATTTTCTTCCGTTTGGACTCCGTTTCAAAATCTCCTCTGAAAGGGGTCTAAAACATGGAAAAAACATGAACTGGCACTTGGCACTAGATTAATAAGTTAGTCCTAGAAAATAAATAAAAGGCATGCAAAACATTCCAAGTTTGAGAAGATAATAGCATGAAACCATCAAAAATTATAGATACGTTGGAGACGTATCACTTACCACTTAATCAGGTCTGTCCTCACGAGCCAAAAGGATTATACATTCGAAATGAAACTTCAGACTATTATCATTCATTACAGAACTGATAATAGTCTCGGGGACTACACCCAGTGGGTTCACTTAGCGTGCCCCCACTGGATTCAGAAATCAAGAAAATCAGCCCTGGTTTATTTTGATCAACTGCAAAGAAAAAGTCTCTACCGATTAAGACCCCTCCAGTGCAAGCACTCGACGGCGGTCTCGGGGACTACACCCAGTGGGTTCACTCAAAGTGACCCCGCTGGAAACACGAACAAAAAGAAGATACTTCTACAAACCACCCACAGGGTGTGAGTCAGAATTCAAACTTACGGTCGAACTTACTCGGACGTTATCTTTAAGCACCACGCTGTGGTTGTACACCGACAAGATGGCGTCATAGGCTGTTCTTGCTTGTTCCGTGATCAGCCCTGCCTGGATCATAGCCTCCTTGGCGGCACCAGTCTGGCCTTCAGGGACACGTCGCATGGTGTACACGGTTGCGGGTGATACCAATCCTGGAGCAGCAGTAGAAATAACTGGAACACTCGGCTGCAATCCAGTCGGAGTCGTAGTGACAACCATTGAACTAACATGTGGAGCATTCGTTACAGATGCTTCTGCCACGGGCACCTCGGACACAACAGGGTCCATCGCAGCAGCTGGTGGCCTTTGTGTTGGAAATATGCCCTAGAGGCAATAATAAATTAGTTATTATTATATTTCATAGTTCATAATAATCATTTATTATCCATGCTATAATTGTATTGATTGGAAACACAATACTTGTGTGGATACATAGACAAAACACTGTCCCTAGTAAGCCTCTAGTTAACTAGCTCGTTGATCAAAGATGGTCAAGGTTTCCTGGCCATAGGCAAGTGTTGTCACGTGATAACGGGATCACATCATCAGGAGAATCATGTGATGGACTAGACCCAAACTAATAGACGTAGCATGTTGATCGTGTCGTTTTGTTGCTACTGTTTTCTGCGTGTCAAGTATTTGTTCCTATGACCATGAGATCATATAACTCACGGACACCGGAGGAATGCTTTGTGTGTATCAAACTTCGCAACGTAACTGGGTGACTATAAAGATGCTCTACAGGTATCTCCGAAGGTGTTCGTTGAGTTAGTATGGATTGAGACTGGGATTTGTCACTCCGTGTGACGGAGAGGTATCTCGGGGCCCACTCGGTAATACAACATCACACACACAAGCCTTGCAAGCAATGTGACTTAGTGTAAGTTACGGGATCTTGTATTACAGAACGAGTAAAGAGACTTGCGGGTAAACGAGATTGAAATAGGTATGCGGATACTAAAGATCGAATCTCGAGCAAGTAACATACCGAAGGACAAAGGGAATGACATACGGGATTATATGAATCCTTGGCACTGAGGTTCAAACGATAAGATCTTCGTAGATATGTAGGATCCAATATGGGCATCCAGGTCCCGCTATTGGATATTGACCGAGGAGTCTCTCGAGTCATGTCTACATAGTTCTCGAACCCGCAGGGTCTACACACTTAAGGTTCGACGTTGTTTTATGCGTATTTGAGTTATATGGTTGGTTACCGAATGTTGTTAGGAGTCCCGGATGAGATCACGGACATCACGAGGGTCTCCGGAATGGTCCGGAAACGAAGATTGATATATAGGATGACCTCATTTGATTACCGGAAGGTTTTCGGAGTTATCGGGAATGTATCGGGAATGACGAATGGGTTCCGGGAGTTCACCGGGGGGGCAACCCACCCCGGGGAAGCCCATAGGCCATAAGGGTGGCGCACCAGCCCTTAGTGGGCTGGTGGGATAGCCCAAAAGGGCCCTATGCTCCATACAAAGGAAAATCAAAGAGAAAGAAAAAAAAGGGAGGTGGGAAGGAAGGGAAGGACTCCCACCCACCAAACCAAGTCCAACTCGATTTGGGGGGGGAGCCTTCCCCCCTTGGACTCGACCGACACCCTTGGGGCTCCTTGAGCCCCAAGGCAAGGTCCCCTCCCTCCCACCTATATATACGGAGGTATTGGGGCTGATTTGAGACAACTTTTCCACGGCAGCCCGACCACATACCTCCACGGTTTTTCCTCTAGATCGCGTTTCTGCGGAGCTCGGGCGGAGCCCTGCTGAGACAAGGTCATCAACAACCTCCGGAGCGCCGTCACGCTGCCAGAGAACTCTTCTACTTGTCCGTCTCTCTTGCTGGATCAAGAAGGCCGAGATCATCGTCGAGCTGTACGTGTGCTGAACGCGGAGGTGCCGTCCGTTCGGTACTAGATCATGGGACTGATCGCGGGATTGTTCGCGGGGCGGATCGAGGGACGTGAGGACGTTCCACTACATCAACCGCATTCACTAACGCTTCTGCTGTATGATCTACAAGGGTACGTAGATCACTCATCCCCTCTCGTAGATGGACATCACCATGATAGGTCTTCGTGCGCGTAGGAAAATTTTTGTTTCCCATACGACGTTCCCCAACACTTTGTTAGTCGTCGTCCAGCTGAATGACCTCCCTTGCAGCACGTGCAGCTGGCAGACAGAAACACCAGAGATTACAAACAAGAAAGCATTTACATGGAAGAGTAATATAGAGTGGTAAACCAACAATACCTAGTTGAGAAGTGGCGGCTTTTGCGGTGTCGACTGATACGTCTCAAACGTATCTATAATTTTTTATGGTTTCATGTTGTTATCTTGTCATCTTTGGATGTTTTATGTACCTTTTATATCCTTTTTGGGACTAACTTATTAATTCAGTGCCAAGTGCCAATTCCTGTTTTTTCTGTGTTTTTGGCTATTTTCATATCTGACTTTGGAACGGAATCCAAACGGAATAAAATCCCCGAAATGATTTTTTCCCGAACTAAAGAAAATCAGGGGGCTTGTGGGCCAAGCCAGGAGGGCTACAGGGAGCCCACAAGCCCCCACTCCGTCACCAGGGGCGGCGGTGGGCAGGCTTGTGGCCTCCCTGGCGCCCCCCTGACCTAGATCTTGCTCCTATATATTCCCTAAAAATCAAAAAAAAATCAAGGGATCCACGAAAATACTTTTCCGCCGCCGCAAGCTTCCGTTTCCGCGAGATCTCATCTGGAGACCCTTCCCGGTGCCCTGTCGGAGGGGACTTTGGAGTTGGAGGGATTCTTCATCATCATCATCGCCCCTCCAATGACTCGTGAGTAGTTCACTTCAGACCTACGGGTCCGTAGTTAGTAGCTAGATGGCTTCTTCTCTCTCTTGGATCTTCAATACAAAGTTCTCCATGATCTTCATGGAGATCTATCCGATGTAATCTTCTTTGGCGGTGTGTTTGTCGAGATCCGATGAATTGTGGATTTGTGATCAGATTGTCTATGATATATATTTGAGTTTTTGCTGATTTCTTTTATGCATGATTTGATATCCTTGTAAGTCTCTCCGAGTCTTGGGTTTTTTCTGGCCAACTAGATCTATGATTCTTGAAATGGGAGAAGTTCTTGGTTTTGGGTTCTTACCGTGTGGTGACCTTTCCCAGTGACAGTAGGGGCAGCAAGGCACACATCGTGTAGTTGCCATCAAGGGTAACAAGGTGGGATCTGTCGTAGATATGAGATTGTCCATCTATATCATGTCATCTTGCTTAAGGCGTTACTCTGTTCTTTCGGACTTAATACACTAGATGCATGCTGGATAGCGGTCGACGTGTGGAGTAATAGTGGTAGATGCAGAAAGTATCGGTCTACTTGTTTTGGACGTGATGCCTATAGATATAATCATTGCCATAGATGACGTCACGACTTTGCGCGGTTCTATCAATTGCTCGACAGTAATTTGTTCACCCACCGTCTACTTGCTTTCATGAGAAAAGCCACTAGTAAACACTACGGCCCCCGGGTCTATTCACATCTATCGTTTCCACTTTCGCTTTTACTTTGCTTTGTTACTTTGTTGCTTTCAGTTCTCACTTGGCGAACAATCTATAAGGGATTGACAACCCCTTCATAGCGTTGGGAGCAAGCTTTTTGTGTTTGTGCAGCCGCTTGTGATACTCCTTCACTGGATCAATACCTTGGTTCTCAAACTGAGGGAAATACTTACCACCGCTGTGCTACATCACCCTTTCCGATTCAAGGGAACACCAACGCAAGCCTCCAAGGCTACGGGAGGAATCCTAGGAAGTCCCTCAAGGCGTAGCCATAGCAGAAGGATTCCTGGTGCCGTTGTTGAGGAGTATCAAGCAACACTCCTATTTCTGGCGCCGTTTGAAGGTCTTTTGTTGCAGTAGCAGAAGTATTTCTGGCACCGTTGCCGGGGAAGGATAGATCTATCCAAGTAGGTCTCACAAACTCATCTCTTGCGTTTAATTTTTTTTGCCAGTTGCCTCTCGTTTTCCTTTCCCCCACTTCACATTTTCCGTTTTCATTTGCCTTTCTCCTTTGTCGATTTCTTTTGCCTTTTGCCTTTTGTCGTTTTCCTTTGCCGGTTTTCTTGCTTGCTTGTGTGCTTGTTTGTTTGTTGAAGTCATCATGGCTGAAAACACCAAACTTTGCGACTTCTCGAGTACCAATAATAATGATTTTATTAGTACTCAGATTGCTCCCGCCACTAGTGCGGAATCGTATGAAATCAACGCAGCTTTACTGAATCTTGTTATGAAAGAGCAATTCTCTGGCCTTCCTAGTGAAGATGTCGCATCCCATCTCAATACCTTCATTGAGCTTTGTGATATGCAAAAGAAAAGAGATGTGGATAATGACGTGATTAAGTTGAAACATTTTCCTTTCTCGTTGCGAGATCGCGCAAAAACTTGGTTTTCTTCGTTGCCTAAAAATAGTATCGATTCTTGGGATAAGTGCAAAGATGCTTACATATCCAAGTATTTTCCGCCGGCTAAGATCATCTCCTTACGTAACGATATCATGAATTTCAAGCAACTTGATCATGAACACGTTGCACAATCTTGGGAGAGGATGAAGCTTATGATTAGAAATTGTCCCGCTCATGGCTTGAGTTTGTGGATGATTATACAAATCTTTTACGCTGGCTTGAATTTCTCTTCTCGCAATATCTTGGACACCGCCTCAGGTGGAACGTTCATGGAAATCACATTAGGAGACGCTACAAAACTCCTAGACAATATCATGACCAACTACTCTCAGGGACACACTGAAAGGTCACCTGCTAGCAAAAAGATACACATTATAGAAGAGATTAACTCGCTTAGTGCTAAGATGGACGAGTTGATGAATTTGGTTGCTAGTAGAAATGCTACTGTAGATCCTAATGACATGCCACTATCTTCCTTGACTGAGAGTAGCAATGCTAGTTTGGACGTGAATTTTGTTGGTAGGAACAATTTTGGCAACAACAATGCTTTTAGAGGAAACCATGTTCCTAGGCCTTTTCCTAGTAACTCCTCTAACAATTATGGCAATTCCTACAACAACACTTATGGAAATCACAACAAATTACCCTCTGATTTAGAGAGTAATATCAAAGAGTTCATCAAATCTCAAAAGATTTTCAATGCGTCCATAGAGGAAAAACTACTCAAAATAACGATCTGGCTAAGTGCGTTGATAGGATGTCTTATGATATTGATGCTTTGAAAGTTAGATGTGCTCCTCCCAAGGTCAACTTGGATGAAACTTTGAAAGCTATGCGTGTCTCCATGAATGAGAGCAAAGAAAGAACCGCCCAAATTCACGTTAGGCATGAATGGTTTAAAAGGGCGCGTTCTAGTGATGCAAATCACGAAGATCTTAAAGTACTTTGTGTGTCTCCTCTTGAATCTTTGTTTTCGCGTGTCAAAACTTTTGATGGAGGGGCTGGATATGAATCCCCTTTGGTTGAAAAACGCCCCAATGATTCAGAGTCCACCTATCTTGATGATAAAGGTGTGGAGAGTGGAGTAGAAGAAATCAAAATTTTGGGTAGTAATGAAACTCCCACTTTGGATTTCAAGGAATTCAATTATGATAATTGCTCCTTGTTTGAATGCATTTGTTTGATGCAATCCACGTCAAACTCTCCACATGCTTATAGCCAAAGCAAAGCCTTTACCGCGCATATCGTAGATGCTATGATGAAATCTCTTGAAGAGAAGCTCGAACTAGAAGTCTTTATACCTAGAAAACTTCATGATGAATGGGAACCTACTATCAAAATCAAGATAAAAACTATGAGTGCAATGCTTTGTGTGATTTGGGTGCTAGTGTTTCCGCGATTCCAAAGTCTTTATGTGATATTCTTGGTTTTCATGAGATTGAAGAGTGTTCTCTTAATTTGCATCTTACGGATTCTACTGTCAAGAAACCCATGGGAAGGATCGATGATGTTCTTATTGTTGCAAATAAGAACTATGTACCCGTGGATTTCATTGTACTTGACATAGATTGCAATCCTTCATGTCCGATTATTCTTGGTAGACCTTTCCTAAGGACTATTGGTGCTATCATCAATATGAAGGAAGGGAATATTAGATTTCAATTTCCTTTCAAGAAGGGCATGGAGCACTTTCCTAGAAAGAAAATAAGATTGCCTTATGAATCTATGATGAGGGCTACTTATGATTTGAGCACCAAAGATGAATATACGTGATTCCATCACCTTTCGTCTAGCTAAGTGCGTTAAACAAAAGCGCTTGTTGGGAGGCAACCCAACGAATCTATCATTTTTCTTTCTGTTTTATGTTTTCCACACTTTCATAATTCTGTTATGATTGTGTTTTTTGTGTTTCTATTTGCGTTTGTGCCAAGCAAAACCGTTATGATTAGTCTTGGGGATGATCGTTTGGTCATGTTGGAAAAGACAGAAACTTTCTGCTCACGAAAAGAATTTTCATTTTTTCTGTAAGAGCTTTTGAGTTGATTCTTTTTGCTGCTGATTTCTACGCAAATTCTTCAGACTGTCGTAATTATTCAGAATTTTTGAAGTACCAGAAGTATACGAAATATACAGATTTCTACAGACTGGTCTGCTACTAACGGATTCTATTTTTGTTGTGTTGGTTGCTTATTTTGATGAAACTATGGATAGTATCGGGGGGTATTAGCCATGGAAGATTGAAAATACAGTAACCTAACATCAGCGTAAGTAGAATTTAAGTTTGCTACAGTACCTAAGGAAGTGGTGGTTTGCTTTCTCATACTAATGTTATCACGAGTTTCTGTTTAAGTTTCGTGTTGTGAAGTTTTCAAGTTTTGGGTGAAGTTCTTATGGACAAAGAGATAAAGAGTGGCAAGAGCTCTAGCTTGGGGATGCCCAAGGCACCCCAAGAGATTCAAGGATGTCGTAAAAGCCTAAGCTTGGGGATGCCCCGGGAAGCATCCCCTCTCTCGTCTTCAATCCATCGGTAACGTTACTTGGGGCTATATTTTTATTCACCACATGTTATGTGTTTTTGATTGGAGCGTATTGTATCGTAGGAGTCTTTTATTTTTGTTGTGTCACAATCATCCTTGCTTCACACCTAGAGAGAGAGACATGCACTCACCGTGATTTTGTCGAGCTTCACTTATATCTTTTGGTAGACAATTCAGCTCACATGTGCTTCACTTATATCTTTTGAGCTAGATACTTTTGCTCTATGTGCTTCACTTATATATTTTAGAGCACAGCAGTGTGTGTCTTGGTAGTTGATCTATGCTTTGAAAGTAGTCTCAAAAGGGGTAGTTATCCAAAGGGATACGAAAACTTCCACCTTCATGTGCATTGAATAGTTAGAGAAGTTTGATTCATCTCAATTAGTTTTGAGTTGTGGTTTTGGTAATATTGAAGTTATGCTAGTAAGGTGTTGTGGATCTAGAAATACTTGTGTTGAAGTTAGTGATTCCCGTAGCATGCACGTATGGTGAACCGCTATGTGATGAAATCTAAGCATGATTAGTCTATTGATTGTCATCCTTTGCGTGGTCGTCGGGATCGCGCGATGGTTTATACCTACCAACCCTTCCCCTAGGATTATGCGTTGAATGCTTTGTTTCGATTACTAATAAAACTTTTGCAACAAGTATATGAGTTCTTCATGACTAATTTTTAGTCCATGGTTTAGATGCACTTTCACCTTCCACCATCACTATCTTCTTAGTGCCGTGCAACTTTCGTCGGTGCACAAAACCCATCATTAGCCTCCCTCAAAACAGCCACCATACCTACCTACTATGGCTTTTTCAAAGTCATTCCGAGATATATTGCCATGCAACTACCACCATGACATGTGCCACCACGTCTACATTGCCATTGCATGATCGTAATATAGCTAGCATGATGTTTCTATTAATGTCTATGCCTTGCTAGATCATTGCCACGGTACACTACCGAAGGCATTCCATATAGAGTCATCGTTGCTCTAAGTTTTGAGTTGAAAGTGTGATGATCATCATTAATGGAGCATTGTCCCATGTGAGGAAATAAAATAGGCCAAAGATGCCCACCAAAAAAAAGAGGCCAAAGAGCCCACCAAAAAAATGAGAGAAAAAGAGAGAAGGGACAATGCTACCACCTTTCCACACTTGTGCATATTAAGCACCATGATCTTCATGATTGAGAGTCTCTCGTTTTGTCACCACCATATAGCTAGTGGAAAATTTTCATTATATAACTTGGCTTGTATATTCCAATGATAGGCTTCCTCAAAATTGCCTTAGGTCTTCGTGAGCAAGCAAGTTGGATGCACACCCACTAGTTTTCTTTAAGAGCTTTCACATACTCTTAGATCTAGTGCATCATTTGTATGTCAATCCGTACTCATTCACATTGATATCTATTGATGAGCATCTCCATAGCTCATTCATATGCCTAGTTAATATGATCATCTTCTCCTTATTTTTGTCTTGCAACCTCCACCACACTCCACACCACTTATAGTGCTAAAACCATGGCTCACGCTCATGTATTGCGTGAGAGTTGAAAAGGTTTGAGAAAGTAAAGGTGTGAAACAATTACTTGGCCAATACCGGGGTTGTGCATGATTTAAATTCGTTGTGCAATGATGATAGAGCATAGCCAGACTATATGCATTTGTAGGGATAACTTCCTTTTGGCCTTGTTATTTTGAAAGTTCATGATTACCTTGCTAGTTTGCTTGAATTATTACTGTTTACACGTCAATAGCAAACAATTGTTTTGAATCTAATGGATCTGAACATTCACGTCACATAAGAGGAGTTACAAAGGACATCTATGCTAGGTAGCATGAAAGCATCAAAAATTCATTCTTTATCACTTCCCTACTCGAGGACGAGCAGGAGTTAGGCTTGGGGATGCTTGATATGTATCAAAGTATCTATAATTTTTTATGGTTTCATGCTGTTATCTTGTCATCTTTGGATGTTTTATGTACCTTTTATATCCTTTTTGGGACTAACTTATTAATTCAGTGCCAAGTGTGAGTTCCTGTTTTTTCTGTGTTTTTGGCTCTTTTCAGATCTGATTTTGGAACGGAGTCCAAACAGAATAAAATCCCCAAAATGATTTTTTTCCTGAACGAAAGAAGATCAGGGGGCTTGTGGGCCAAGCCAGGAGGGCTACAGGGAGCCCACAAGCCCCCACTCCGCCACCAGGGGGCGGCGGTGGGCAGGCTTGTGGCCTCCCTGGCGCCCCCCTGACCTAGATCTTGTGCATATATATTCCCTAAAAATTAGAAAAAATAAATCAAGGGATCCACGAAAATACTTCTCCGCCGCCGCAAGCTTCCGGTTCCGCGAGATCTCATCTAGAGACCCTTCCCGGTGCCCTGCCGGAGGAGACTTTGGAGTTGGAGGGCTTCTTCATCATCATCATCGCCCCTCCAATGACTCGTGAGTAGTTCACTTCATACCTACGGGTCCGTAGTTAGTATCTAGATGGCTTCTTCTCTCTCTTGGATCTTCAATACAAAGTTGCCCATGATCTTCATGGAGATCTATCCGATGTAATCTTCTTTGGCGGTGTGTTTGTCGAGACCGATGAATTGTGGATTTGTGATCAGATTATCTATGATATATATTTGAGTTTTTGCTGATTTCTTTTATGCATGATTTGATATCCTTGTAAGTCTCTCCGAGTCTTGGGTTTTTTCTGACCAACTAGATCTATGATTCTTGCAATGGGAGAAATGCTTGGTTCTAGGTTCTTACCGTGTGGTGACCTTTCCCGGTGACAGTAGGGGCAGCAAGGCACACATCGTGTAGTTGCCATCAAGGGTAACAAGGTGGGCTCTGTCGTAGATATGAGATTGTCCATCTACATCATGTCATCTTGCTTAAGGCGTTACTCTGTTCTTTCGGACTTAATACACTAGATGCATGTTGGATAGCGGTCGACGTGTGGAGTAATAGTAGTAGATGCAGAAAGTATCGGTCTACTTGTTTTGGACGTGATGCCTATAGATATATTCATTGCCATAGATGACGTCACGACTTTGCGTGGTTCTATCAATTGCTCGACAGTAATTTGTTCACCCACCGTCTACTTGCTTTCACGAGAGAAGCCACTAGTAAACACTACGGCCCCCGGGTCTATTCACATCTATCGTTTCCACTTTCGCTTTTACTTTTCTTTGGTACTCTGTTGCTTTCAGTCCTCACTTGGCGAACAATCTATAAGGGATTGACAACCCCTTCATAGCGTTGGGAGCAAGCTTTTTGTGTTTGTGCAGGCACTTGTGATACTCCTTCACTGGATCGATACCTTGGTTCTCAAATTGAGGGAAATACTTACCACCGCTATGCTACATCACCCTTTCCGCTTCGAGGGAACACCAACGCAAGGCTCCAAGGCCACGGGGGAAATCCTTTGCATATTTGCCTAGGAAGTCCCTTAAGGCGTAGCCGTAGCAGAAGGATTCATGGTGCCGTTGCTGAGGAGTATCAAGCAACACTCCTATTTCTGGCGTCGTTGGAAGGTATTTTGTTGCAGTAGCATCGACCTCCATGGAGTCTTTACCCCCTCGAAGTGGTGATGTCACAGAGGCAACGGCCATGTCGATACAGCTTCAGTCGTTCATCACTCGGATAAGAGAACAAGGTCAAGAACTTACGCAGAAGCAACTCGCACGGCGATCTTTATCCTAGGCAGATCCTTCCGAGGCTTGGGTCCGCTGGGCTTGGTCACCTTCGCAGGTTGCTCCACTGGTTCACCAGATGACCCCCTGGTACGTTTGGCGCTCCTGCCACTCGGCGCCAAAGGTTTGCTCCGGGTGCCCGCGGGATCATGACGCAGCTTGGACCGAGGTTCATGACGAGATGGAGATGAGTCTTCTTCTTCGCTTTCCTCCGACTCGTCTTCTTCATTTTCTTCGCTGTCTTCAGCATATTCCTCGCTGTCCGCACTGTCCTCCATGCTCCCCTCATCAAGTTTGAGTGAGTTGCCATTTGGGACTGGGGAATGAAGGTTCGTCCACCCCTGCAAGATACAATCCACAAATTCAGTCGACAAGGAAATTACAAGCACTCGGTTCAAACACAACAATGTTCAACAGAGTGGAACTAACCTTGTTCGTCGGTGTATTGTCAGCTGAGAAGGGAAGGATCCTTTTTGCCCCCATCGGGTTGTCACAAGGACCCACTATCTCGCGGATCCACTTGGCTACTTTGTCTTCGCTCACCTCTTCAGGATGACACCGAGTGGAGTCTTCATGACCGGTGTAATTCCACATGGTGTGATCTCAAGCCTGGAGAGGCTGGATGCGTCTGCCCAGGAAGGTCTCCAATAGATCCATTCTCATCACTCCGTTGCGGACCAGACCAATCAGTGCTTTGACCATGGGATCAACCAGAGTTTTCTCCTCTTTCGTCAACACTAACGTCATCGGGGCACTCGGTCGCTCTAGAGTAAAGGGAGGGATCCCACTAGACATGTTCGCGCAAGCTACATCATTACAATAGAACAAAGTCGATTGCCAATTGCGAACCAACTCGGGAAAGGTCATTGCAGGGTAGCTACTTTTGGCTCTTTTCTGAAGCCCTAGACCCCCACACAGCTGGATGACATTAGTCGTGTCATCGGTGGGATTGACTTTCTTCATCGACTGAGATCGTACGGTGAATATGGATTTGAAGAGTCCCCAGTGAGGAGGACACCCCAGGAAACATTCACACGAGGTGATAAAACAAGAAAGGTGGGCAATAGCATTCGGCGGAAAGTGATGCAGCTGCGCCCAAAAAAAGTTCAGAAAACCCCGAATAAAAGGATGGGGTGGCTGGGAGAAACCTCTTTCTACATGATTCAGGAGGAGGACCGCTCCCCCTCTCGCGGCTCAGGCTCAACCTCATCTCCAGGCAGAAGCCAAGATTTATCCATCAGCATCCCATGCTCGACTAGTTCAAGGAGATCCTCCTTTTGCACAGTGGAAGGGAGGAAATCCCCCTGGATCCAACCCGGCGGCAGGGCTGGCTTCTTCGACTTGGCGACGCCCTTCTTCTTCGCCTTATCTAGTTTGCCGGTCTACCATTTAGTCATAGTGGCGGCGGCAAGATTGGTCGCTTATGTGTGCGCTGGTGGCTAAGAAGAAGGAAGAGAAGAGGAGAGGAAGAAGACAATGCGGTTCCAAACCCTAACATCCAAGACCTTTATATCCACCCGACTGTGTCTCTGGCAAGTGGACCCTTGGCATATCCCTTTTCGAGCCACCGCAAGATACATGGCGGAGATTGAGGCGCAAGGATCGAGGCGACGGGATCCCCTTGATGGTGATGACGTCACCCCCGCGTAACGCACGGCAACTGAAATTTTCAAATCCCAGAAAATCCGTAACTGACAGAGCGATTGGTCACATCAAAAGATCTTGTCACACGCGTCGTTTCATTTGCTCACTCGGATCTTCGAATCCATTCAGATATTTTGCGCCAAGCAGAATCGATCAAGATAGTTGACGAAGATTGCAATCGACATCCCATTCGACGAAACCTTGAAGAGCATTCAAATTCAGTCTGTCGTATGAGGATTTGCAGCTACACCTTCGCCACTCTAACCTCGATCCATTCGGGGGCTAATGATGGGGTTATAGCCCTAGTGTAGGGTCATAGGCCTGACCTATAAGTCCTACCCAAGGGAACCTCATTATTAGCTTAAGGATCGCAAGATACTTACCGACTGGATTAAGGCAACCTCTGATCCACTCGGTAAAGAACCACTCGGAATATTACCTAATGCTCAACGGCTGGATTCCATTCGGTGAAGACCAGAAGCCAGTTGACATAGAAGGCTAGAAGCCACTCCAGAGAGGCTAACGGTCAGACGTTATATTGCCGTAGTTAATGTCATTTATGGCATACGTTACTTGTAATGTATGCATTCAATCTGATTTATTGCACCCTTGAAGGTTGGACACATATGAGGGGCAACGCACTCTATATAAGCCACACCTCCCCTCTGGCACACAAGGGTTCGCATTCTGTAACATTCATATTCCACTCGACACCAAGCTCCAAGAGCACTGAGACGTAGGGCTATTACCTCCACCGCAGAGGGGCCTGAACTCATACAACCTTGCCGTAGCTAGGACTCTGCCCTCTACTTTCGTACACTACACATCTATTGTCAGGATTATATCCACGACACTATCAAGATGCATTTATCCGCTTTGGGTACGAGTTTATCATGCTGAAACTTTTCCACATAAGCATCACAACCCCAAACCTTTAGGAAAAGACAACTTAGGTTTCTCCAAACCATATGGTATCATCTCAACGGAAATACGTGGTGCCCTATTTAAAGTGAATGCGGTTGTCTCTAATGCATAACCCATAAACGATAGTGGTAATTTGATAAGAGACATCATAGTATGCACTATATCAAATAGGGCGGGGCTATGACGTTCGGACACACCATCACACTATGGTGTTCTAGGTGGCATGATTTGCGAATCAATTTCCACATTGTCTTAACTGTGTACCAAAACTCGCAACTCAGATATTCATCTCTATGATCATATCGCAGACAGTTTATCCTCTTGTCACAACGATATTCACTCTCAAATAGTTTTGAACTTTTCAATATTTCAGACTTGTGATTCATCAAGTAAATACTCTTGTATCTACTCAAATCGTAGTGAACTAAGAACATAACGATATCCACTGCGTGCCTGAGCACTCATTGGACTGCACACATCAAAAATGTATTACTTCCAACAAGTTACTTTCTTGTTCCATGTGGTATGATTTGCATGTCTCAAGTAATTCAAAATCAAGTGAGTCCAAATGATCCATCTGCATGGAGTTTCTTCATGCGTTTATACCAATAGGTATGGTTTGCATGTCTCAAACGTTTCAAGAATGAGTGAGTACAAAGATCCATCACCATGGAGCTTCTTCATGCATTTTACACCAACATGACTCAAGCGGCAGTGCCACAAGCAAGTGGTCATACCATTACTACTTTGTATCTTTTGGCATCAATATTATGAACATGTGTATCACTACAATCGAGATTCAATAAACCATTGAAGGTATTTATTCAAGCAAATAGAATAACCATTATTCTCTTTAAATGAATAATCGTATTGCAATATACACGATCTAATCATGTTCATGCTCAACACAAACACCAAATAACAATTATTTTGGTTTAACACTAATCCCGATGGTAGAGGGGGTGTGCGATGTTTGATCACATCAACCTTGGAAACACTTCCAACAAATATTGTCACCTCGCCTTTAGCTAGTCTCTGTTTATTCCATAGCTTTTATTTCGAGTTACTAACACTTAGCAACTGAATCGGTATCTAATACACTCGTGCTACTAGGAGTACTTGTAAAGTACACATCAATATCATGTATATCAAATATACTTCTGTCGACTTCGCCAGCCTTCTCATCTACCAAGTCTCTAGGGTAGCTCCGCCTCAGTGACCGTTCTCCTCATAAAAGAAGCACTTAGTCTCGGGTTTGGGTTCAACCTTGGGTTTCTGCATTAAAGCAGCAACTAGTTTGCCGTTTCATGAAGTATCCCTTCTAGCACTTGCCCTTCTTAAAACTAGTGGTTTTTACTAACCATCAATAATTGATGCCCCTACTTGATTTCTACTTTCGCAGTGTCAAACATTGTGAATCGCTCAAGGGTCATCATATCTATCCTTGATATGTTATAGTTCATCACGAAGCTCTAGCAGCTTGGTGGCAGTGACTTTGGAGAACCATCACTATTTCATCTGGAAGATTAACTCCCACTTGATTCAAGCGACTCTTGCACTCAGACAATCTGAGCACATGCTCAACGATTGAGCTTTTCTCCTTTACTTTATAGACAAAGAATTTTGTCGGAGGTCTCATACCTCTCAACAAGGGCACGAGCATGAAATCTCAATTTCATCTTTTAGAACATCTCATATGTTCCATGACGTTAAAAACGTCTTCAGTGCCTTAATTCTAAGCCGGTAAGTATTCCGCGCTGAACTATCACGTAGTCATCAAAAAACGTGTATGTTAGATGTTCGCAACATCCACAGACGACGCTCGAGGTTCAGCACACCGAGCGGTGCATTAAGGACATAAACCTTCTGTGCAGCAATGAGGACAATCCTCAGTTTACGGACCCAGTCCGCATAATTGCTACTATCATCTTTCAACTAAATTCTCTCTAGGAACATATCTAAAAATAGTAGAGTTACAGCGCAAGCTACAACACTATTTGCAAAGACCTTTTGACTATGTTCATGATACTTAGTTCAATTAATCATATTCCTTAAGAACTCCCACTCAAATAGACATCCCTCTAGTCATTCGAATGGCGCATGATCCAAATCCACTAACTCAAGTCCAATCATCACGTGAGTTGAGTATAGTTTCAGTGGTGAACATCTCCATGTTGATCATATCAACTATATGATTCATGCTCGACCTTTCAGTCTCTTGTGTTCCGAGGCCATGTCTGTTCATGCTAGGCTCGTCAAGTTTAACCCGAGTGTTCCGCGTGTGCAACTGTTTTGCACCCGTTATATGTAACGTTGAGTCTATCACACCCGATCATCACATGGTGTCTCAAAACGACGAACTGTCGCAATGGTGCATAGTCGGGGAGAACATAATTTTATCTTGAAATTTTAGTGAGGGGTCACCTTATAATGCTACCGTCGTTCTAAGCAAGATAAGGTGCATAAAAGGATTAACATCACATGCAATTCATAAGTGACATGATATGGCCATGATCTTCTGCTTCTTGATACTCATCACCAAAGCACCGACATGATCTTTATCATCACCGGCTCCCCACCATGATCTCCATCATCGTGCCGCCATCGAGGTTGTCGTGCTATCTATGCTCTTACTGCTAAAGCTACAACCTAGCAATATAGTAAACGCATCTGCAAGGACAAATGTTAGTTTAAAGACAACCCTATGGCTCCTGCCGGTTGCCGTAGGATCGACGTGCAAGTCGATACTTAACTATTACAACATGATCATCTCATACATCTAATATATCACATCATGTCTTTGGCCATATCACATCACATGCATACCCAGCAAAAACAAGTCAGACGTCCTCTAATTTGTTGTTGCATGTTTTACGTGGCTGCTATGGGTATCTAGTATGATCACATCACATGCATACCCAGCAAAAACAAGTCAGACGTCCTCTAATTTGTTGTTGCATGTTTTACGTGGCTGCTATGGGTATCTAGTATGATCGCATCTAACTTACGCAAAGCCACAACGGTGATATGCAAATTGCTATTTAACCTTTCTCCAAGGACTGCCTCGGTCAAATCCGATTCAACTAAAGTTGAAGAAACAGACACCCGCGAGTCATCTTTATGCAACAACTTGCATGTTAGTCAATGAAACCGGTCTCTCGTAAGCGTACGAGTAAGGTTGGTCCGGGCCGCTTCAATCCAACAATACCGCTGAATCGAGAAAAGAATAAGGAGGGCAGAAAATCGAACATCAACACCCACATAACGCATGAACCTAGCTCATGATGCCACTGATGGGGAACGTCGCATGGGAAACAAAAAATTTCCTACGCACACGAAGACCTATTATGATGATGATCATCTACGAGAGGGAGATCGGATCCACATACCCTTGTAGATCGCTAAGCGGAAGCGTTAATAAATGCGGTTGATGTAGTGGTACGTCTTCATGATCTGTTCCACGAATCGTCCCACGATCTGTCCCACGAACCGTCTCAAGATCCGTCCCGATCAAGTGCCGAACGGACGACACCTCTGCGTTCCGCACACGTACAGCTCGATGACGATCTCCACCTTCTTGATCCAGCAAGAGAGACGGGGATGTAGATGAGTTCCCCGGTAGCGTGACGGCGCTCCGGTGGTGGTGATGATCTATTCCTGCAGGGCTCCGCCCGAGCTTCGCAGAAAACCGATCTAGAGGAAGAACTACCATCTAGAGGAGAGGGCAGCACGTGGCAAAGTTGTGTCTCAAAAGCCCTAAACCTCTAGTAAATATAGGAGGAGGGAGGAGGAAGCCTTGGCGCCACAAGGGAGACTCCCTTGGGTCGGCCGAAGTGGAGGAGGGAGGAGTCCTCCTCCAATCCCACTTGGATTACGACTCCTTCCTTAATTTCCCACTTCTTTTGGATATTCCACTTTTTCTCATGGGATTTCCTTGGATGACTTTGTCATCCCATGATACCTTATTGCGCATCCAATAAACCCATGTGGACCCCTTGGGGCGTGGTGGGCCCACCCAGTGGGCCCCCGGAACCCATTCGTCACTCCCGGTACACTGCTGACAATGCCCGAAAACCTTCCGGAATCCAAATACTAACTTCCTATATATCAATATTCGTTTCCGGACCATTCTGAAACTCCTCGTGACGTCCTGGATCTCATCCGAGACTCCGAGCAAAACTTTGGTCACCAACACATATAACTCAACTATATCGAAACATCACCGAACCTTAAGTGTGCAGACCCTCCGAGGTTCGAGAACTATGCACACATGACCTGAGACACTCTTTGGTTAATAACCAATAGCGGGACCTGGATGTCCATATTGGCTCCTACATATTCTACGAAGATCTCTATCGGTTGAACCTCTATGTCAAGGATTCATATAACCCGTATACTATTCCCTTTGTCCTTCGGTATGTTACTTGCCCGAGATTCGATCGTCGGTATCACCATACCTAGTTCAATCTCGTTACCGGCAAGTCTCTTTACTCGTGCCGTAATACAAGATCCCGTAACTAACTCCTTAGTCACATTGCTTGCAAGGTTTGTTGTGATGTTGTATTACCGAGTGGGCCGCGAGATACCTCTCCGTCACACGGAGTGACAAATCCTAGTCTTGATCCATGCCAACCCAACAGACACCTTCGTAAATACCTGTAGAACACCTTTATAGTCACCCAGTTACGTTGCAACGTTTGATACACACAAGGTATTCCTCCGGTGTCCGGGAGTTGCATGATCTCATGGTCATAGGAACAGATACATTGACATGCAGAAAACAGTAGCAATAAACTTACACGATCATATGCTACGTTTATAGTTTGGGTCTTGTCCATCACATCATTCTCCCAATGATGTGATCCCGTTATCAAGTGACAACACTTGCCTATGGCCAGGAAACCTTGACCATCTTTGATCAACGAGCTAGTCAACTAGAGGCTCACTAGGAACAGTGTGTTGTCTATGTATCCACACATGTATTTGAGTTTCCAATCAATACTATTCTAGCATGGATAATAAACGATTATTATGAATAAAGAAATATAATAATAACAAATTTATTATTGGCTCTAGGGCATATTTCCAACAAATCCTGCTATCTCTTTTCGTAGGACTCTTTTCGGACCTCGGCTAGCAGCATGGACTGAACTAGTCACTCATTTGGAGACTGTTCAGTTGTCAGATGAACCAGATTCCTTTCATTGGAAACTACACCAAAACGGAAAGTTCTCGGTTAAATCCATGTATGATGCACTGGCTCATTATGAGGCCCCGACAGACAACAGAAAATTATGGAAGCTTAAAATCCCTCTAAAAGTAAAGATTTTCCTCTGGTTTTTTATTAAAGGGGTCATCTAATTAAGGATAATTTGACACGGCGCAACTGGCAAGGATGCAAAAAATGTGTCTTTTGTCATCACGACGAGTCTATCAAACATTTATTTTTCGAGTGTAAGTTTGCTAGATCTGTGCGGACCATTGTCCAAATTGCTTCAAACCTATACCCACCACGTAGTGCACGGAATATATTTGGCAACTCGCTGAGGGGTATTCACAAAAAAAACTTTGTTCACATTCTTGTGGGGGCGGCTGCCTTAATCTGGGCAATATGGCTTACCAGGAATGATATAGTCTTTAACAAAAAATGCATTCCATATACTGTGCATGTTATTCATACATGTTCACGATGGCTCCGTACTTGGTCTACCCTGCAGAAGCCGGAAGACAGGGACCTTTTTACGATGGCGTCTACTCGACTGGAGCGTACAACCACGCAAGTTTTCTACACCCATAGATGGTAGTGTGACCTTCGGATAGGATCAGGTTTTCCCTAGGTTGTTAGACCATTTAGTTTTTATTTGTATTTTCTCTTCATACTCGGTACTACTTTTTGGCCTATGTTGGCTGCGTGCATTCTGATATGCAGAGCTCAGGTTTTTTAGCGATGAGATTGTATCAATTCGATATTTCAAATTAATGAAATGCTTTTTATTGAAGGAAAAAAATGAAAGGTCTGATTATAGATGCTCATTCGATGTGTGGCCACACAGCAGATCGAGCTTTGACCCTACTTTCAACCTCGCATGTAGGTCTTCCGTGCCGGCCCTGCTCATTTCCCCTTCTTTATATCTTTATTCGCTCTCCGGTTATCTTGTTCCTACCCAACCTCGAACAGATACCTGGGCGTGTTTGTTTACAGGAATCTCGTAACATGGACACCATAATTTATCTCTGGCAAAGGAGAACATACTTCAACTCTCTCTGGATCGAGTCACCGAGTTCCAGTCCAGCTACCAACATCTCATCTCACGTACCCTGACCCAAGCACTCGTGTTTCTCCCTCCTTTTTCCTGAAGGAGAGCTTGTATTTTGCTAGTAGGAGTACAAAGCAGGTGTTGCGATTCACTAGTAAGTAGCTTGCAGGGAAACCAGCCGCTTACTGTTGCACGTTTGACTTTGTTTGGCAAGCCACTATCAGATGGCTGAAGTCCAGCACCGCGCGTGCCATCCTTTGCCTCCACGAACTGCAACTGCATGCATCGGCCCCAATTCCGTGTCGCGTGTCCGCATCGTCGATCAGTCATGCATGTGCATCCCCAGATCCGGTTCACCTCATCGGGAGCAACCGGACAAGCGCTTGGACTGCGCGATCGGGACACCGGACGGGCACGTCGCCGCGCGAGCGCGGCCGTCGGCAGGTCGTCGCCCCCGCGCGCGCTCGTCAAACCCCGGCCCGGCCGGCGCTCCGTGCACGCGCGCATGTGACCGGAGGCCACTGGCCGCGAGCTGCGACGCGGCGCCAGAGCTGATGGGCATGGCGTCGAGCCCTCGGTGGTGACCACCATCCCCGACGCGACGCCAATGCATCGGGGGGCGGACGCCTTTTCTTTCTTTCACTTCACGGTTGACAGCACGCTCGCTGTCTGGGATGATTCGTGAATGGGCGCGAGAAATCGATTGATGGATCGGTAATAATAATTGCGGGTGACGGAACGAATCGATCTGCCTGGCCCTGCCCTGGGCGGTTTGGCCGGGCATGTGAACCTCAGCCTCAGCGCGCGCGCGGGCGGTGGGCCGGCAGATCGCACAGGCCTGTGGACGCGCCCAATTACTTATCCCTACCCCCTGCCTTTCGTATTCACTCCTGCCTGCGGCGGCACAGCCACGACAGACAGCTGCTAGTGATCGATTCTACTTTCTCACGAGAGCACGTGATCACCCGCCAGCCAGCCAGTTGCTGGTTGTCACTCACTCGCCAGTAGGCTAGCATCGATCTATAGCGTACACTCACTTGAGTGGTACAGTACAAATCTTATCTTACCAGAGCTAGTAAGATCTTTTTTCTCTCTCGGTCTCTTTTCTATTGTCGCCTTCACATCGGCTCGTTTTACACACGATCTAATTCACCGGCCCCACCACCCTGCTGCTAAAAGAAAGCGTAGCGGTAGGGACGACGATCAATGACGTGCACGCCCGCCGAACTCTTTGATTGGTGAGCGAGAAGGGCATCTACACGGCCATGTGGTGCGCAGCTGGAGGCTGGAGGCTGGAGAGAAGGGCGAACGCAAAGCTGCATTGCATGCGGCCGGCCGGGGCAGGCGTCGTCGGCCCGGAAAGCCGAAAGAATCCTTTTTCTTTTCGCCATGGCTGCCTGCCTTGCTTCATTCCCAGGGCGCCTCTCTTGCTTCCACATGCGCTCTCGTGTGCGGCCTGAACCCTGTCGGACACGTCCATGCCGCATTATTCAGCATCCCTCTCCTCTCCTCTCCTCTCCTCACATGGGGCGCTCAAACGGTGGCGAGGGACTCGAGACGTGGTATGATGCCGGGCCGGGCTAGAGGCCGGCCACTAGCTTGTACGTTTCGGGTCAGAGGGTCGGTCAGCGTTCGTGCGCTTTCGCTGTGATGTGTGAGTGACTTACGTGCCACGGCAGGGCCGAATCGTGCCTTCCATCCCTTGTGATACAGCACACGTATGTGCATTTACCTTCTTGGCTTCCTGCTCCTGCGGTTAATCTCGTGAAAAATAATGCATGTGATAACCAGTCGACACATTTGGTCCCAGCGGTAAGTTTAAAAATTGCAACCAGTGAAATTTAAATTGACACGAATGGATGAAAAGGAAAAAACGATATATCTATTGGCTGCCCAGAAGAGTTCACATATTATACTACTCCCTCTGTCCCAAAATAACTGTCTCAACTTTATACTAGCTCTAGTACAAAGTTGTACTAAGCTTAAGACACTTATTTTGGGATGGAGGGAGTATTTCGTAAAAGAGGAACGTAACCCCGACGTAAGCATAACAAGTATAAACACAAAGTCATATATCCATAAAAAGCTCACAATCTAAGCATAACAAAAGCAAGAACATAAAATAAAAACGGCCACATTCGATGAGATCAAAAACAGACTACGATGGCTATACATCTACCATATTATTAGCTTGTCATTTAAACCAATCGAAGATTGCTCGTGAGACCGTCTTCAACCGGTTGCATCCAATAATCATAAGCTTTTAGAGCCCGCATGAATGAGTAACGATCATGTACGAATCCAAGCCGTGACTCTGTAGATAACCTGCAAAAAAATGTTGAAGATCTTGCCATTAAAAATCATTTCGTTTCTAGTGTTTCATATAGCCCAAAATAATGCACATATTTCAATTCAAATATGATATGCTATAGTTTCGTCTACTCCATTGAGTGAGGTCCCAAATAATGTATTAATGCTCGTTGGTGGATCAATGTTTAAGGCTATACGAACAATGCGTCAAAATAATTTTGCTACTCGATAATCGAGAAACAGGTGTCTTTTTGTTTCATTTTGATCACAATAGCAACATCTAGAACTGTCTATTCATCTTGGCTTTATCAAACTATCCTTTGTTAATACAACTCCCTTTGTACAAACCACATGAATTTTTTAAATATAAGCGATATTTTAATCTCCAAATATGTCTTGATCTCGAAAGAGGCCTGGAGTCAATTAAATCCATGTACATTTATTTCACTCAAAAAGTATCATTCGTATATAATTTTGAGTGAATATTATCGGGCTGATCAAAGAGTTGAACTTTCATCAATCGTCTCACTAAGTGCAGCCAGGAGTCTCAACGTTCTCCTACTAGAGATCGACGGGATTGGACATTAAGAGGTATCGTATGTAATACTGCGACAACATTATCTTTCTTAAGTTGTACACTATTATATAAAGACGAATATCGTGGGCGTATCCAGAAGCCATGTGTTTTTCGAGAATCTGGTTGTGGTACCATTGCCAACTAAAAACTTCACCCATTGAAAAAAGTTTACCTTCATCTTTAGTAACCGAGAAGAGTCCTCATATGCTCAATTAAATTGTTTTAGAGTTGAATGTTGGTTGTCCAATCTCATATTTCATGATGAAATTGATTGAACTATTCAAATATTGCGAGTGTTCTATGCTCAGACATAACATTGAAACCCTTGGTTGAAGATTTTGTCGTAACGCTCATACTCTACGATCATGTTATGCATGATCACACAAGACATCATCACCTTCCATAACTTCTTGATGCTCCAAGTTCTACCAGAAGTCGATGTGATGGTATGATCATATATGGAGGTTTTATGACGCCGACGAAAAGATACCACCGACGCGGCAAGAGCGGGCACGGGGTGCAAGGACGACGTGGGGGAAATGTGTGGATGCGGGCGACGACCGATGCAATGTTCGCGCGGCCTGAAATGAGAGACGGTGACATGTCAAGGTTGTCGGGTATGGAGGTGAGACGAAAGAATGGTCACTGTGCCACCGACAGGGCGGGCTAGAGACAAGGACATGCGTCACTTGCATAACGTGTAGCGTTCGCGGAGACGCGATCCCGATCCAAATTTAAGTCAAAAATAGGTCGTAGGGTAGACGAAAAACACATAGTTCTATCAGTTTATGTTCACGCGTTGGAGCTGTCTTACACATTTTCATGCAAAAGAATATAGGAATCCAAGCACAAAAAGGCGTTGCGCTTGACGTTGTACACTCAAAGGATCGATATGGTTGACTAGAGGGGAGGGTGAATAGGCAACGACCACTTTTTAATTAATCTTAACAAGTTAGAGTAAGCAACATACGGGTTCACTAAAATAGCAACAACGAGGTGAACCTATATGATGCTAACAACAAGAACAACTAAGACAAGTAAGAGATAGACAACAACATAAGCATACACAAAGTAAAGGTTAGAGATAACCACAAGTGAAACCAATGAAGACGAGGATGTGTTACCGAAGTTCCTTCCCTTTGACAGGAAGTACGTCTCCGTTGGAGCGGTGTGGAGGCACAATGCTCCCCAATAAGCCACTAGGGCCACCGTATTCTCCTCACGCCCTCACACGATGCAAGGTACGTACCGTGATTCCACTATAGGTGCCCTTGAAGGCGGCGATCGAACCTTTACAAACAAGGTTGGGGCAAACTCCACACAAAACTTGGAGGCTCCCAACAAGACCACGAAGCTTCACCACAATGGAATGTGGCTCCGAGGTGACCTCAACCGTCTAGGGTGCTCAAACACCCAAGAGTAACAAGATCCGCAAGGGATTAGTGGGGGAATCAACTTTTCTCTTGGTGGAAGTGTAGATCTAGGCCTTCTCAACCAATCCCTAAAGAATCAACAAGTTTGATTGGCTAGGGAGAGAGATCGGGCACTTTTGAGCTTAGGGAGCAACAATGGAGCTTGGGAGGGTCAAAGGTAGGGTTCTACAGCAAGACAAACCCCTTATATAATGGGGGGAAACAAACCGTTTTCCCACTCACAACCCGAGCCTAGCGGTACTACCGCTAGCACTTCAGCGGTACTACCGCTGGCTGCAGCGGTACTACCGCTAGCACTTCAGCGGTACTACCGCTGGCTGCAGCGGTACTACCGCTGGGCCCATGGTAGTGCAGAAGCACTACCGGGCCAACCACCGCCAAGAAAGTCTTCGCAAAAAGGTCTGAGGAAGTACAATCGCTAGAAAGGCGGTACTAAGCTCCTGGAGCGGTACTACCGCTGACCAGGGGCGATACTACCGCCAGCACAGCGGTACTACCGCCAGGGCTAACGGTACTACCGCCAGTTCCAGCGGTACTTCCGTTGAGAGACCTTTTGCTTAGATGAGATTAAAACAAAGGCGGGAGTCACTCCAAAGCTGCAGTTAAAGGGAAAGGAGATGAAGTGTGTGCGTGCTAAATTGATTCCACCCAAACCTTTCCACTACGGGTCCCCTCTTAATAGTACGACGTTCCTATGACTCAAAGAAGGAGAATCGTAGAGTACAACGTGCTTCTGTTCCATGGAAAGAGGGGGCGAGTCGTCTTGTGCCGTTGACATGTGTTATCTGAAATCTTAACACACACGATTAGTCCTTTGCGGTACTGTCGTCAATCACCAAAATTACTTAGGCATAAAATATGCCCTAACAATCTCCCCCTTTTTGGTGGATTGATGACAATACCGGATTTGCAAAGTGAATAGCATGTGAACATAAAGATAGTGGTATATAAAATTAAGGAGCATATGACTCACAATATATATAGAAATAAATCTCACACTAGTTCAAGTCTCACATCATACAAAGCAAAGATAGCAAATAAGAGTAAACCAAGTTCAAAGCAAACACGATAAGATAACCAAAGCTCAAATCTCAAATCCAGCTCCTAGACTCTCTCTCCCTTTGGCACAAGACACCATAAAGGGGCACACCTAATGACATAGGTGGTCAATCCTCATCCTCATCGGCCCCAAACTCATCCGTGGCATCCGGATCGTCCTGCTCCTCCTCATTGTCCTCCCGAGATAGTGATTGCGGGTGCGGAAACCGCAGAAAATCCTTAGGGGGCATATTGCGAACGTTGATCCCCTTGGTCTTTTGAGTTGTCTTCTTGAAAGACTTCTTTTTGGGGTTCAGACCGGAAGTGGCGGAGCCCTCTGGAGCATATGGAGTGCGATACTGCTTCGGCTGGGTGTCTCGTGGGGGATTCGAGCGGCGAGCACCACCTGTGACACACAAGACACACACCGAAAAAGAGCGACAGGAGGAGTCAAGGCAATGAACAAAAAGAGGCATAAAAGTAAACTCACATTACCAAGAAAATGGAAAAGAAGAAAAAAATATCCTCCTGGCGGTAGTACCGCTGGGGTCCTAGCGGTAGTACCGCCAGCCGGGCGGTAGTACCGCTAGGGGGTTGACTTTCAGATCTGAAATAGAAAAAGACCCATAGGAACGGCTAGATTGGATTTACGAGGGCCATGGGTACTGCATAGAATCACTACAAAAACCACCATATCCCTAAACACACGAGGATCTCAAGAATCATCTAGATAAAGACATGCCTAGTCAAGAGGATCCAAGTTTTAGATCTAATCCAAAATAAGAGAAAAAGAGCTTGATCTAAACCATGAAGAACCTTGAGCATGTCAATATAAACGCAATTAATCATAGGCCCTACACTCCCCTAGAATATCTCCTTCGTTCCAACCAAGAACGAATCACAAAACCATAGTCATGGATCCAAATCACCAATGCTCCTACCCCTAGAACAAGAAAATACCAATCAAGAGAATAAAGGGGGGAGCTTTACCGGAGTCCATGGCACTTGGTGGAGGAAGGAGGAGTGGAGCAAACCCTCCAACTCAACAGAGACAAGGGGCTCCACAGATAGAGATCCAAATAGGGGGAGTTCGGGGTTGGGGAAGGGAGAGCCACGAGGAAGAAGAAAGAGGGCAGGAGAAACGGGCTCCCCCTCCTTTATATAGTCCAAGGGGTACGGGCCAGCGGTAGTACCGCTGGGGTCCTGGCGGTAGTACCGCTACCCCTGGCGGTAGTACCGCTGCTTGTAGCGCTAGTACCACTGGGGTCCTCGTGGTAGTACCGCTCCCCCTGGCGGTAGTACCGCTCCCCCTTGAGACAACCCTAAAAGCCCTAGTCACGTCGTGGTAGGCTGGGGTCCTCGCGGTAGTACCGCTATCCCGAGCGGTAGTACCGCTGGGGTCCTGGCGGTAGTATCGCTACCCCTGGCGGTAGTATCGCTACAAATGGCACAACAAGACATATGATTGCATGAGAAAGACGTGGGCAAACGACAAGTTAGTGAATAAGAAGATAGCACCAGCAAGATATACTGACTCGTCATGTTGTATCCTTTCTTCCATATGGGAGAAAGGTGGGCGCGGTGGCCGAGGCCACCTATGTTTGAGACAAAGGTATGACACCGCGAAGAATTATCCTTGGGTTCATGACCAACGCTTCGCTTTGAAGCACAAGTGCCATTTGGTAATGGCTAAAGTGAAAGACTTGATCAATTTATGCATAATGGGGGGAGGAAAAGTTCATTGAGAGAACAACACTCCCCCTATGTCCATGCCTACATCTAGAACAAGGTCGAATGCATAGTGAGGTGCAAAGTGCCTAGCTTCAATCCACATTACTTGAATCAATGATATTTAGCTCATGCCTTAGCTCCCGGAACCTTGCTTCATCTAGGGGCTTAGTGAAAATGTCTGCAAGTTGCTCTTCCGTGTGGATGAAGTGAACCTCAATATCACCAAACTTGATATGTTCACGAATGAAGTGATGGCGAATATCAATATGCTTGGTCTTGCTATGTTGCACTGGGTTGAGGGAAATATTGATAGCACTTTGATTGTCACATAGAAGAGGCACTTTGTCACAAGTGACACCGTAATCCTTTAAAGTTTGCCTCATCCATAGCAATTGTGCACAACAGCTTGCAATTACCACATACTCAGCTTCGGTGGATGATAGTGAGACACAATTCTGCTTCTTTGAAGACCAACTTACCAGTGAGCGACCAAGGAATTGGCATCCTCCAGAAGTTGACTTCCTCCCCACACAATCTCCTGCCCAATCTGAGTAAGAATAGCCCACTAGGTTGAAGTTTGCTCCTTTGGGATACCATAGACCAAAGTTTGGGGTATGAGCCAAATATCGAAAGATTCTCTTAACAGCCATGTAATGACTTTCTTTTGGCGTGGATTGAAACCGTGCACATATCCCTACACTCAACATAATATCTGGTCTAGATGCACAAAGGTAAAGGAGGGATCCAATCATGGAGCGATATACCTTTTGATCCACTTCTTTACCATTGGGATCACTGTCAAGCTTGCATCTTGTTGGCATGGGGAACTTGACCGGTTTGACATCTTCGAGCTCGAACCTTTTGAGCATGTCTTGAGTGTACTTGGCTTGTTTGATGAAGGTCCCTTCTAGGCCTTGTTTAATCTCGAATCCGAGGAAGAACTTCAACTCTCCCATCACGGACATCTCAAATTTCTAGGTCATTAGTGCAGCAAATTCTTCATTGAAGGAAATGTTAGGAGAACCAAAAATGATATCATCAACATATAGTTGGCATATGAACAAATCCCCTTTAACCCTCTTAGTAAAAAGAGTGGGATCTATCTTCCCAATTTCAAACCCACGATCTTGTAACAACTCAGTAAGATACTCATACCACGCACGTGGGGCTTGTTTAAGGCCATAGAGTGCATTATTAAGTTTGTACACATGATTGGGGAGCTTGGGATGTTCGAATCCCGGGGATTGTTTGACATAGACCAACTCATTTAAAGGACCATTAAGAAAGGCACTTTTCACATCCATTTGTTGTAATTTGAAATTATGATGAGAAGCAAATGCAAGCAGCATGCGAATAGATTCTAGACGAGTGACGGGGGCAAAGGTTTCACCGTAGTCGATACCCTCGACTTGGGAGTAGCCTTGAGCCACCAATCTTGCCTTGTTTTGAATCACAATCCCATTGGCATCTTGCTTGTTTTTGAAAATCTATTTGGTCCCGATGACATTATGTTCCTCCTTTGGTCTTGGCACTAAATCCCAGACTTGATTACGCTCGAAGGTGTTGAGTTCTTCATGCATGGCCATAAGCCAATCCTCATCATCGAGTGCTTCCTGTACGTGTTGAGGTTCACAATACGAAACAAACCCGTAATGCTCACAATAATTCCAAATCTGTTGACGGGTGGATAACCCCTTTTTTAAACTGCCAAGTACATTCTTCATAAGATGTGACTTGACTCTCAGCTTGTTCGCAATCTTGGCCGCTCGACGCTCCAGGAGTTCTTCATTGGATAAGTGGGGAGCATCGACTTGTTTACTTTGCTTGCCCTTGCGTCTTGAACCTCCCTTGGCATCGGCTATTGGTGCTGCAGAAGGGAATTGCGAGACAGTATCCTGATCATCTTGACTTTCGACTTGAGCAGGTTTACTTGTTTGTCCTTGTACTTGTGGTTGCTCTTGATCTTGATCTTGTGCTTCTATTTGGTCTGGATCTTGTGGTTGCACTTGATCTTGATCTTGAGCAGGTTCAGAACCTTGGGTAAGTTCTTGTACATCATGGGACACATCACCATCGTTGGGCAATTGATCTTGACCTTGTTCAACTTGTTGAGAGTGTTCTCTTTGTTCATCGGAAGCGTGTGGGGCTTGTGGGGGTGATGGCTCCACTTGAGTAGAGCATTTTCCTTCTCCTTCGGCCACAAGGGGTTCCTCAATGGGGAGTATTTGACCAATCCCTATTCTTCTTATGGCTTGGGGAGGAATTTCATCACCTACATCACAAAGACCACTTTGCTCCACTTGGGAGCCATTATTTTCATCAAACTCCACGTTACACGTCTCCTCAATGAGTCCGATGGACTTGTTGAGGACACGGTAAGCATGAGAGTTTGTAGCATAACCAACAAAGATGCCCTCTTGTGCTCTAGAATCAAATTTAGCTAAACGTGCACCTTTCTTGAGAATGAAACACTTACAACCGAATACCCGGAAGTACTTGAGATTGGGTTTTTTTCCAGTGAGAATCTCATATGGAGTCTTGTTCAAGCCTTTGCGGATATAGAGCCGATTGGACGCATGACATGCTGTGTTGATGGCCTCAGCCCAAAAGTTATATGGAGATTTGAATTCTGCCATCATTGTTCTTGCAGCATCCATCAAAGTCCGGTTCTTCCTTTCTGCCACGCCATTTTGTTGAGGGGTATATGGTGCTGAATATTGATGTTTTATTCCCTCATCACCTAGAAACTCATCCAAGGTGTAGTTCTTGAACTCGGTGCCGTTGTCACTTCTAATCATCAAGATCTTTGCTTCATGTTGACGTTGAGCTTCATTAGCAAAGTTGATGACAGTTTGTTGAGTCTCACTCTTCCTTTTGAAGAAATATACCCAGGTGTATCTTGAATCATCAACAATCACCAAGCAGTACTTTCTGCCTCCAAGACTATCAAATGATGGAGGACCGAAAAGATCCATATGGAGGAGCTCCAATGGCCTCTTAGTGTAAATGAGAGTCGTTGGACGATGAGCAGTTTTCATGAATCTTTCCTTCAATGCAGGCACTGCAAGCACGATCTCTAGAAAAACTCACATTTGTTAGTCCACGAATATGGTCCCCTTTGAGAAGACTTTGCAAAGATCTCATATTGAAATGAGCTAGTCGGCGATGCCAAAGCCAGCCCACTTCAACTTTAGCCATTAAACACGTCGCAGTCTTAGTGGGTCGCTTTGAGAAGTTCACCACATAAAGACCATTTTCGACATATCCAACATAGGCTACTTTAAGAGTCTTGCTCCACAGGAGGACCACGGTATCAAGATTAAAGAAAGTGGAAAAACCCATAATTGCAAGTTGACGAACCGAAAGTAAATTGTAGGCAAGAGACTCAACAAGCATGACCTTCTCAATAGATAACTCTTGAGAGATGACCACCTTACCAAATCCCGATACCTTTGACGAGGATGCATCGGCGAATTGGACATGGGTGGGCATAGATGGAGAAGGATGCACATCCACCACTAAGTCCTTGCTTCCGGTCATATGATTTGTTGCTCCACTATCGAGCAACCATGACACCCCATCGGAAGCAAACTCCTGCAATAGATCAAAGCTTGGTTTTAGGTACCCATTTTTTAATGGGTCCTTTAATGTTAGAGACAAGGGTCTTAGGAACCCATATAGCCCATTCAATGGACTCATAGTAAGAACCAACAAATCTGGCACAAACATGCCCATCACCAGCACGACATAAGACATGGGAAGGATTGAGTTTGTCGGCTGTGTTAGTAGGAATGGTTTTTCCCTTCTTGACGTTACCATCGTCCACCTTGTTCCTGTTCAACTCCTGAGTTCGTTCGCGCTCTTTTACAAAGATGTCCATGAGGGTAGGGGATCGTTTGTTCCTGTTCCTCTTTTTCCTTTTGACTTGGAGGTAATTAAGTCCAAGCTCCTCCTTTCCTACAACACCCTTTTGATTGCTCAAGAGGTCATTCAGGCTCTTCTCGCCTTGTATGCATGCCACAAGGCCCTTCTCAAGTTTGTCCTTTAACTTGGATTTTTCCTCCACAAGATGTACATGCTCACAACAAGGATTAGTTGTACAAGCATTGCCAATTAACACAAAGGGAGGACAAGTAGAGATCTCCTTGGTAAGCTTTGCTTGGAGTTGATAATGAGACTCTTTCAGAGAGAAATGAACACCTTTCAAGACCTTGTGAGCCTTGTCAAGTGTGTCAAACTCCACTTTGAGTCTGTCATGGCCAACCCCAAGAGCATACTTTTCAGACTTAAGCATACGAGTAAGAACAGTATCATGATCTAGTTTCTTTTGCATTTTAGCGCGGTCATCGTTGTATGACTCCTCAAGAGTCAAACGAAGAGTGTGCTCCTTTTCTAGAGCAATAGATAATTCAGCAATTTCATCGGCATAGTCACGACTATGTCCCTGAAGCTCGGAGATGGTCTCCCCATGAGACTCGATGAGGTCATTGGCCTCACCCAATTGTTCCAAGAGAGCAACAAAGTGCTTCTTGGATTCTCCCTTAATAGTGCACAGAAATTTGTCAAGATCATGCTCATTAAGTTCCCCAACATCACTATCATCAACACAATTTAACAATGAAGGAGCAGTAGCGATGTTGGTCTTAATGATGGGGGTTACCTGATTGATACCTTTTGCCATGAGGCACTTGACGATGTGGTTCTCATTGGGGGTGTTGAAGAGAGACACCTTCTTGGGATAGAGGGGGAAATAGCAACAGTTGTTGGGGAACGTCGCATGGGAAACAAAAAATTTCCTACGCGCACGAAGACCTATCATGGTGATGTCCATCTACGAGAGGGGATGAGTGATCTACGTACCCTTGTAGACCGTACAGTAGAAGCGTTAATGAACGCGGTTGATGTAGTGGAACGTCCTCACGTCCCTCGATCCGCCCCACGAACAATCCCGCGATCAGTCCCACGATCTAGTACCGAACGGACGGCACCTCCGCGTTCAGCACACGTACAGCTCGACGATGATCTCGGCCTTCTTGATCCAGCAAGAGAGACGGAGAGGTAGAAGAGTTCTCCGGCAGCGTGACGGGGCTCCGGAGGTTGGTGATGACCTTGTCTCAGCAGGGCTCCGCCCGAGCTCCGCAGAAACGCGATCTAGAGGAAAAACCGTGGAGGTATGTGGTCGGGCTGCCGTGGAAAAGTCGTCTCAAATCAGCCCTAAAACCTCCATATATATAGGTGGGAGAGGGGGGACCTTGCCTTGGGGCTCAAGGAGCCCCAAGGGGGTCGGCCGAGTCCAAGGGGGAAGGCTCCCCCCCCAAACCGAGTTGGACTTGGTTTGGTGGGTGGGAGTCCTTCCTTCCCTTCCCACCTCCTCTTTTTTTTCTTTTCTCTTTGATTTTCTTTCCTAGGCGCATAGGGCCCTTTTAGGCTGTCCCACCAACCCACTAAGGGCTGGTGTGCCACCCTCAAGCCCTATGGGCTTCCCCGGGGTGGGTTGCCCCCTCGGTGAACTCCTGGAACCCATTCGTCATTCCCGGTACATTCCCGGTAACTCCGAAAACCTTCCGGTAATCAAATGAGGTCATCCTATATATCAATATTCGTTTCCGGACCATTCCGGAAACCCTCGTGACGTCCGTGATCTCATCCGGGACTCCGAACAACATTCGGTAACCAACCATATAACTCAAATACGCATAAAACAACGTCGAACCTTAAGTGTGCAGACCCTGCGGGTTCGAGAACTATGTAGACATGACCCGAGAGACTCCTCGGTCAATATCCAATAGCGGGACCTGGATGCCCATATTGGATCCTACATATTCTACGAAGATCTTATCGTTTGAACCTCAGTGCCAAGGATTCATATAATCCCGTATGTCATTCCCTTTGTCCTTCGGTATGTTACTTGCCCGAGATTCGATCGTCAGTATCCGCATACCTATTTCAATCTCGTTTACCGGCAAGTCTCTTTACTCGTTCCGTAATACAAGATCCCGCAACTTACACTAAGTCACATTGCTTGCAAGGCTTGTGTGTGATGTTGTATTACCGAGTGGGCCCCGAGATACCTCTCCGTCACACGGAGTGACAAATCCCAGTCTTGATCCATACTAACTCAACTAACACCTTCGGAGATACCTGTAGAGCATCTTTATAGTCACCCAGTTACGTTGCGATGTTTCATACACACAAAACATTCCTCCGGTGTCAGTGAGTTATATGATCTCATGGTCATAGGAATAAATACTTGACACGCAGAAAACAGTAGCAACAAAATGACACGATCAACATGCTACGTCTAAGTTTGGGTCTAGTCCATCACATGATTCTCCTAATGACGTGATCCACTTTATCAAGCAACAACACCTTGTTCATAATCAGAAGACACTGACTATCTTTGATCAACTGGCTAGCCAACTAGAGGCTTGCTAGGGACGGTGTTTTTTCTATGTATCCACACATGTAAATGAGTCTTCATTCAATACAATTATAGCATGGATAATAAACGATTATCTTGATACAGGAATTATAATAATAACTATATTTATTATTGCCTCTAGGGCATAATTCCAACAGTCTCCCACTTGCACTAGAGTCAATAATCTATCCCTCACATCATCATGCGAATTACATTATAATAAATCTAACACCCATACAGTTCTGGTGTTGATCATGCTTTGACCGTGGAAGAGGTTTAGTCAGCGGGTCTGCTACATTCAGATCCATGTGCACTTTGCATATATTTACGTCCTCTCCCTCGACGTAGTCGCGGATGAGGTTGAAGTGTCGTTTGATGTGTCTGGTCTTCTTGTGAATCCGTGGTTCCTTTGCTAAGGCAATGGCACCCGTGTTGTCACAGAACAAGGTTATTGGATTCAGTGCGCTTGGCACCACTCCAAGATCCGTCATGAACTGCTTCATCCAGACACCCTCCTTAGCCGCCTCCGAGGCAGCCATGTACTCCGCTTCACATGTAGAATCTACTACGACGCTTTGCTTGGAACTGCACCAGCTTACCGCACCCCCATTAAGAATAAATACGTATCCGGTTTGCGACTTAGAGTCGTCCGTATCTGTGTCAAAGCTTGCATCAACGTAACCTTTTACGGCGAGCTCTTCGTCACCTCCATACACGAGAAACATCTCCTTAGTCCATTTCAGGTACTTCAGGATATTCTTGACCGCCGTCCAGTGATCCACTCCTGGATTACTCTGGAACCTACGTGCCATACTTATGGCCAGGCTAACATCTGGTCTAGTGCACAACATTGCATACATGATAGAACCTATGGCTGAAGCATAGGGGACAGAGCGCATATGCTCTCTATCTTCATCAGTTGCTGGGCACTGAGTCTTACTCAATCTCGTACCTTGTAAAACTGGCAAGAACCCTTTCTTGGACTGTTCCATTTTGAACCTCTTCAAAACTTTATCAAGGTATGTGCTTTGTGAAAGTCCTATCAGGCGTTTTGATCTATCCCTATAGATCTTAATGCCTAGAATGTAAGCAGCTTCTCCTAGGTCCTTCATAGAGAAACTTTTATTCAAGTAATCCTTTATGCTCTCCAAAAACTCCACGTTGTTTCCAATCAGCAATATGTCATCCACATATAATATTAGAAACGCCACAGAGCTCCCACTCACTTTCTTGTAAATACAAGATTCTCCAACCACTTGTATAAACCCAAATGCTTTGGTCACCTCATCAAAGCGTTTGTTCCAACTCCGAGATGCTTGCACCAGTCCATAAATGGATCGCTGGAGCTTGCACACCTTGTTAGCATTCTTAGGATCAAAAAAACCTTCGGGTTGTATCATATACAACTCTTCCTTAAGGAAACCGTTAAGGAACGCCGTTGTGACATCCATCTGCCAGATTTCATAATCGAAAAATGCAGCTATTGCTAACATGATTTTGACGGACTTAAGCATCGCTACGGGTGAGAATGTCTCATCGTAGTCAACTCCTTGAACTTGTGAAAAACCCTTTGCCATAAGTCGAGCTTTATAAACGGTCACATTGCCGTCAGCGTCCGTCTTCCTCTTAAAGATCCATTTGTTCTGAATAGCCTTGCGGCCTTCAGGCAGTACCTCCAAAGTCCACACTTTGTTCTCATACATGGATCCTATCTCGGACTTCATGGCTTCTAGCCATTTGCTGGAATCTGGGCCCACCATTGCTTCTTCATAATTTGCAGGTTCATTGTTGTCCAACAACATGATTGACAAGACGGGATTACCGTACCACTCTGAAGCAGCACGTGGTCTCGTCGACCTGCGTGGTTCGATAGAAACTTGAACCGGAGTTTCATGATCATCATCATTAACTTCCTCCTCAACCGGTGTCGCAACGACAGAGGTTTCCCCTTGCCCTGCGCCACCATCCAGAGGGATGAGAGGTTCGACAACCTCGTCAAGCTCTATATTCCTCCCACTCAATTCTCTCGAGAGAAACTCCTTCTCGAGAAAAGCTCCGTTTTTAGCAACAAACACTTTGCCCTCGGATTTGAGATAGAAGGTGTACCCAACTGTCTCTTTAGGGTAACCTACGAAGACGCACTTTCCGCTTTGGGTTCCAGCTTTTCAGGCTGAAGCGTTTTGACATAAGCATCACATCCCCAAACTTTAAGAAACGACAACTTTGTCCTTTTGCCATACCACAGTTCGTATGGTGTCGTCTCAACGGATTTTGATGGTGCCCTATTTAAAGTGAATGCAGCTGTTTCTAATGCATAACCCCAAAACGATAACGACAAAACGGTAAGAGAAATCATAGATCGCACCATCTCTAATAAAGTACGATTACGACGTTCGGACACACCATTACGCTGTGGTGTTCCAGGCGGTGTTAACTGTGAAACAATTCCACATTGTCTTAAGTGAGCACCAAACTCGAAACTCAGATATTCACCCCCACGATCAGACCGTAGGAACTTGATCTTCTTGTTACGATGATTTTCAACTTCACTCTGAAATTGCTTGAACTTTTCAAATGTTTCAGACTTGTGCTTCATCAAGTAGACATAACCATATCTACTCAAACCGTCAGTGAAGGTGAGAAAATAACGATATCCGCCGCGCGCCTCTACGCTCATCGGACCACACACATCGGTATGTATGATTTCCAACAAGTCACTTGCACGCTCCATAGTTCCGGAGAACGGAGTCTTAGTCATCTTGCCCATGAGGCATGGTTCGCATGTGTCAAGTGAATCAAAGTCAAGTGACTCCAAAAGTCCATCAGCATGGAGTTTCTTCATGCGCTCTACACCAATATGACCCAAGCGGCAGTGCCACAAAAATATGGCGCTATCTTTGTTAACTCTAACTCTTTTGGTCTCAGTGTTATGTATATGCGTATCGCCATCAAGATTCAATATGAACAATCCTCTCACATTAGGTGCATGACCATAAAAGATGTTACTCATAGAAATAGAACAACCATTATTCTCTGACTTAAAAGAGTAACCGTCTCGCAATAGACAAGATCCATATATAATGTTCATGCTCAACGCAGGCACTAAATAACAATGATTTAAGTTCATCACTAATCCTGATGGTAACTGAAGTGAAACTGTGCCGACGGCGATTGCATCAACCTTGGAACCATTTCCTACGCGCATCGTCACTTCATCTTTCGCCAGCCTTCGTCTATTCCGCATTTCCTGTTTCGAGTTGCAAATATGAGCAACAGAACCGGTATCGAATACCCAGGCACTACTACGAGAGCCGGTTAAGTACACATCAATAACATGTATATCAAATATACCTGATTTTTCTTTGGCCACCTTCTTATCTGCCAGATACTTCGGGCAATTGCGCTTCCACTGACCCATACCCTTGCAATAGTAACACTCCGTTTCAGGCTTAGGTCCAGCTTTGGGTTTCTTCGTCGGATTGGCAACAGGCTTGCCGCTCTTCTTCGAATTACCCTTCTTGCCTTTGCCGTTTCTCTTGAAACTAGTGGTCTTATTCACCATCAACACTTGATGCTCTTTACGGAGTTCAGACTCTGCGACTTTCAGCATCGCAAACAACTCGCCGGGAGACTTGTTCATCCCTTGCATGTTGTAGTTCAACACAAAGCCTTTATAGCTTGGCGGCAGTGATTGAAGGATTCTGTCAGTGATAGCCTCTTGCGGGAGTTCAATCCCCAGCTCAGCTAGACGGTTTGAGTACCCAGACATTTTGAGCACATGCTCACTAACAGACGAGTTTTCCTCCATCTTGCAGGCATAGAATTTATCGGAGGTCTCATACCTCTCGATCTGGGCGTTCTTCTGAAAGATAAACTTCAACTCCTGGAACATCTCAAATGCTCCATGACGCTCAAAGCGACGTTGAAGTCCCGGTTCTAAGCCATACAAGACTGCACATTGAACTACTGAGTAGTCCTCCTTACGTGCTAACCAAGCGTTCTTAACATCCTGATCAGCCGTAGCGGGTGGTTCATCTCCTAGCGCAGCATTAAGGACATAATCCTTCTTCCCAGCTTGTAAGATTAGCTTAAGATTACGAGCCCAGTCTACAAAGTTGCTTCCATCAGCTTTCAACTTAGCTTTCTCTAGGAACGTATTAAAATTCAGGGTGACTGTCGCGTGAGCCATGATCTACAACACAAATATATTCAAAGTGAACTTAGACTATGTTCAAGATAATTAGAGTTTAACTTAATCAAATTATTTGCTAAACTCCCACTCAAAAAGTACATCTCTCTAGTCATTTGAGTGGTTCATGATACACTTACACTAGCTCAAGTCCGATCATCATGTGAGTTGAGTATAGTTTCAGTGGTAAGCATCCCTATGCTAATCATATCATCTATATGATTCATGATCGACCTTTCGGTCTCATGTGTTCCGAGGCCATGTCTGCACATGCTAGGCTCGTCAAGCTTAACCCGAGTGTTCCGCGTGCGCAACTGTTTTGCACCCGTTGTATGTGAACGTTGAGTCTATCACACCCGATCATCACGTGGTGTCTCGAAACGACGAACTGTAGCAATGGTGCACAGTCGGGGAGAAAACAATTTCGTCTTGAAATTTTAGTGAGAGATCACCTCATAATGCTACCGTCGTTCTAAGCAAAATAAGGTGCATAAAAGGATTAACATCACATGCAATTCATAAGTGACATGATATGGCCATCATCACGTGCTTCTTGATCTCCATCACCAAAGCACCGGCACGATCTTCTTGTCACTGGCGCCACACCATGATCTCCATCAACGTGTTGCCATCGGGGTTGCCGTGCTACTCATGCTATTACTACTAAAGCTACATCCTAGCAAAATAGTAAACGCATCTGCAAGCACAAACGTTAGTATAAAGACAACCCTATGGATCCTGCCGGTTGCCGTACCATCGACGTGCAAGTCGATATTTTCTATTACAACATGATCATCTCATACATCCAATATATCACATCACATCGTTGGACATATCACATCACAAGCATACCCTGCAAAAACAAGTTAGACGTCCTCTAATTTTGTTGTTGCATGTTTTACGTGGTGACCATGGGTATCTAGTAGGATCGCGTCTTACTTACACAAACACCACAACGGAGATATATGAGTTGCTATTTAACCTCATCCAAGGACCTCCTAGGTCAAATCCGATTCAACTAAAGTTGGAGAAACCGACACTTGCCAGTCATCTTTGAGCAACCGGGTTACTCGTAGCGATGAAACCAGTCTCTCGTAAGCGTACGAGTAATGTCGGTCCAAGCCGCTTCAATCCAACAATACCGCGGAATCAAGAAAAGACTAAGGAGGGCAGCAAAACGCACATCACCGCCCACAAAAACTTTTGTGTTCTACTCGAGAAGACATCTACGCATGAACCTAGCTCATGATGCCACTGTTGGGGAACGTCGCATGGGAAACAAAAATTTTCCTACGCGCACGAAGACCTATCATGATGATGTCCATCTACGAGAGGGGATGAGTGATCTACGTACCCTTGTAGACCGTACAGCAGAAGCGTTAATGAACGCGGTTGATGTAGTGGAACGTCCTCACGTCCCTCGATCCGCCCCACGAACAATCCCGCGATCAGTCCCACGATCTAGTACCGAACGGACGGCACCTCTGCGTTCAGCACACGTACAGCTCGACGATGATCTCAGCCTTCTTGATCCAGCAAGAGAGACGGAGAGGTAGAAGAGTTCTCCGGTAGTGTGACGGCGCTCCGGAGGTTGGGGATGACTTTGTCTCAGTAGGGCTCCGCCCGAGCTCCGCAGAAACGCGATCTAGAGGAAAAACCGTGGAGGTATGTGGTCGGGCTGCCGTGGAAAAGTCGTCTCAAATCAGCCCTAAAACCTCCGTATATATAGGTGGGAGAGGGGGGACCTGGCCAAGGAGCCCCAAGGGGGTCGGCCGAGTCCAAGGGGGAAGGCTCCCCCCCCCCAAACCGAGTTGGACTTGGTTTGGTGGGTGGGAGTCCTTCCTTCCCTTCCCACCTCCTCTTTTTTTTCTTTTCTCTTTGATTTCCTTTCCTAGGCGCATAGGGCCCTTTTGGGCTGTCCCACTAGCCCACTAAGGGCTGGTGTGCCACCCTCAAGGCCTATGGGCTTCCCCGGGGTGGGTTGCCCCCCCGGTGAACTCCCGGAACCCATTCGTCATTCCCGGTACATTCCCGGTAACTCCGAAAACCTTCCGGTAATCAAATGAGGCCATCCTATATATCAATCTTCATTTCCGGACCATTCCGGAAACCCTCGTGACGTCTGTGATCTCATCCGGGACTCCGAACAACATTTGGTAACCAACCATATAACTCAAATACGCATAAAACAACGTCGAACCTTAAGTGTGCAGACCCTGCGGGTTCGAGAACTATGTAGACATGACCCGAGAGACTCCTCGGTCAATATCCAATAGCGGGACCTGGATGCCCATATTGGATCCTACATATTCTACGAAGATCTTATCGTTTGAACCTCAGTGCCAAGGATTCATATAATCCCGTATGTCATTCCCTTTGTCCTTCGGTATGTTACTTGCCCGAGATTCGATCGTCAGTATCCGCATACCTATTTCAATCTCGTTTACCGGCAAGTCTCTTTACTCGTTCCGTAATACAAGATCCCGCAACTTACACTAAGTCACATTGCTTGCAAGGCTTGTGTGTGATGTTGTATTACCGAGTGGGCCCCGAGATACATCTCCGTCACACGGAGTGACAAATCCCAGTCTTGATCCATACTAACTCAACTAACACCTTCGGAGATACCTGTAGAGCATCTTTATAGTCACCCAGTTACGTTGCGACGTTTGATACACACAAAGCATTCCTCCGGTGTCAGTGAGTTATATGATCTCATGGTCATAGGAATAAATACTTGACACGCAGAAAACAGTAGCAACAAAATGACACGATCAACATGCTACGTCTATTAGTTTGGGTCTAGTCCATCACGTGATTCTCCTAATGACGTGATCCAGTTTATCATGCAACAACACCTTGTTCATAATCAGAAGACACTAACTATCTTTGATCAACTGGCTAGCCAACTAGAGGCTTGCTAGGGACGGTGTTTTGTCTATGTATCCACACATGTAAATGAGTCTTCATTCAATACAATTATAGCATGGATAATAAACGATTATCTTGATACAGGAATTATAATAATAACTATATTTATTATTGCCTCTAGGACATAATTCCAACAACAGTTGCCGGTGCCACCATATCATCATCATCATCATCGGAAGGGTACTCTTCAAGGGCCACCATGCCCTTTGGGTGGGGTTTCTTCACAAAGTTGTTCTTGATTGGGAATGACTTGGTTTTGTCTTTGCGAATGAGCTTGCCCCCGTTGTCTTCCCTTTTCTCATAGGGACATTCGGCCACGAAGTGACTCACGTTACCATAGTTATAGCATGTCCTCACTCGTTGCTTGGGTTTGAAACCACTTGAGTTGTTCTTGGTGAAGGTGGGTCTTGAGTTCCTCTTATTGCCCCAGAATTGCCTTGACGCAAGAGCCATGTGCTCATGATAAGCATACTTCGTGTCTTCAGGGCAGCTCTCCTCTTCCTCATCCTCTTCTTCTTCTTCAAAAGTTGCTTTTGCCTTTAACGCAAGGTTGGGTGAAGCTATCTTTGAGCGAACATGAGCAAGTGCATTGTCAGCTGTCTCGTTCATGATTGACATTGCAATGAATTCATCCAACACCCCACTCGAAGACAAGGAGTGGAAGTCTGGTCGCTGACGAATGACAGATGACATGGCTTTATTGAAAGGCATGATGGCTTTGAGAAACTTGCACTTGACCCATGTATCATCCACATCCTTGCTCCCATGGTCCTTGAGTGCCACAGCAATATCAGTCACCCTTCAATAGAGATCACGAGGGTCCTCGTCTTCCTTCATCACAAACTCATCGGCCTTATCAAGTACCACTTCATAGTTGGACCGTCGAATGCTTGAGCTTCCCTTGTACAAAACCATAATGTGCTCCCAACAGTCCTTGGCCAATGTGAAGGGACGCAAGTGAGGAAGATCTTCACGTGGCACTGCAGACTGGGGAATAAACAAAGCAGAGTGATTGTATTGATTGTCCGCTTCTTCTCTTGGAGTGAGGTTGCTTGGATCATGGCGATAATAGCCTTGCTCGATGATTCTCCACAAATTTGTTGAGCTGTGATTCAAATGAGACTTAATAGAAAATACCCAGTTAGCAAAATCACCTTTTACAAGCTTAGGAGGAGGACCAACACGATTAAGACGCGGTGTGGGAACCGGTCCTCCATAGACTAAGGGTGGTGGAACAGATGCATACGTCCCGTTCCCATCATTTTCGAGAGGAGGGGGAGGTTGCATACCTTTAGCCGTTTCCCTAACGGAATTGGCCTCCGAATCCGTGGTGGTGGGTTTAACCACCAATGCCGGTTCGGGAGAGTTTTTAATTCCCTCAATTAAATCTTTAAGCATGGTCTTGACCTCGTTCGTCATGGACGTCTTGAGTGCGGCCATAGCTGTATTCAAGTCGTCCCTTGTGATCAAAGTCAAGTCCATGCCCTCGGTTTGTGCACGGGGAACTCCCTCATCATCTTCCATACTCTTCGGGTGGTTAAACCCTTAATAAAGAGACGTGGATCTCATACCAATTGAAAGGATCGATATGGTTTACTAGAGGGGGGTGAATAGGCAACGACCACTTTTTAATTAATCTTAACAAGTTAGGGTAAGCAACATACGGGTTCACTAAAATAGCAACAATGAGGTGAACCTATATGATGCTAACAACAAGAACAACTAAGACAAGTAAGAGATAGACAACAACATGAGCATACACAATGTAAAGGTTAGAGATAACCACAAGTGGAACCAATGAAGACGAGTATGTGTTACCGAAGTTCCTTCCCTTTGACAAGAAGTATGTCTCCGTTGGAGCGGTGTGGAGGCACAATGCTCCCCAATAAGCCACTAGGGCCACCGTATTCTTCTCACGCCCTCACACGATGCAAGATACCGTGATTCCACTATAGGTGCCCTTGAAGGCGGCGACCGAACCTTCACAAACAAGGTTGGGGCAAACTCCACACAAAGCTTGGAGGCTCCCAACAAGACCACGAAGCTTCACCACAATGGAATGTGGCTCCGAGGTGACCTCAACCGTCTAGGGTGCTCAAACACCCAAGAGTAACAAGATCCGCAAGGGATTGGTGGGGGAATCAATTTTTCTCTTGGTGGAAGTGTAGATCTAGGCCTTCTCAACCAATCCCTAAAGAATAAACAAGTTTGATTGGCTAGGGAGAGAGATCGGGCACTTTTGAGCTTAGGGAGCAACAATGGAGCTTGAGAGGGACAAAGGTAGGGTTCTACAGCAAGAAGAACCCCTTATATAGTGGGGGGAAAAACAACCGTTTTCCCACTCACAGCCCGAGCCTAGCGGTACCACCGCTGGCTGCAGCGGTACTACTGCTGGGCCCATGGTAGTGCAGAAGCACTACCGGGCCAACCACCGCCAAGAAAGTCTTCGCAAAAAGGTCCGACGAAGTACAGCCGCTAGGAAGGCGGTACTAAGTTCCTAGAGCGATACTACCGCTGACCAGGGGCGGTACTACCGCCAGCACAACGGTACTACCGCCAGCACTAGAAGTACTACCGCTAGGGCTAGCGGTACGACCGCCAGTTCCAGCGGTACCACCGCTAGGCCGAGCGGTACTACCGCTAGGCACAACGGTACTACCGCCGAGAGACCTTTTGCTTAGATGAGATAAAAACAAAGGCGGGAGCCACTCCAAAGTTGCAGGTAAAGGGAAAGGAGATGAAGTGTGTGCGTGTAAAATTGATTCAACCCAAACCTTTCCACTACGGGTCCCCTCTTAATAGTACGGCGTTGCTATGACTCAAAGAAGGAGAATCGTAGAGTACACCGTGCTTCTGTTCCATGGAAAGAGGGGGCGAGTCGTCTTGTGCCGTTGACATGTGTTATCTGAAATCTTAACACACACGATTAGTCCTTTGCGATACTGTCATCAATCACCTAAATTACATAGGCATAAAATATGTCTAACATACACAATTCCTTCCCGCGCGATAACTGTTTCTTGATTAAAAAAGCTATAATTATTCTCTTGTAAATAATATAATAATTGTTGGACGCGGCGTTTCAGCCCCGGGCTCAAATAAGTCGGGACGTGAACAGTACAACGGTTTGGGTATAAAAAATATTCAAAAAAAGTCAATTTTTTTGTAGTGTAAGATGCTCCTATGTGTGAACTCTGTGCAAAAATTTGTAGAGTTTGGACATTCGAGGAGCTTACGGCAAAAAAGACAGATTACAGTGAGAAATTTTTGAAAATCCCACTATTCATGCTTGATTTTGTTTTTTTTTTGCCTCGAGCTCCTCGAATGTTTAAGCTTCATAAATTTTTTACAGGGATTTCACGCATAGAAGCATCTTGCACTAAAAAAAATTGATTTTTTAATTAGATTTTTATAGGTCAAACAGCCGTACTGTTCACCTGTTTCATATGAGTCGGGCTTAGAGATGGATTATCGAATAATTGTTCTCTTATATTATTGAGTGAAGAAACAAACAGTGGCACTGGCTAGGCGACGCCGGTCTTGGTTGTAGGAGATCGGCAAACACATGTAGGTGCATTAATACTGCTACGTGACAGCCCAATTATGCGGAGGCCGAAAAACGGAGGAGCGAAAGACTGGGTGGTCTGGGAGTTCCCACATGCTAATGCGAATGCTAATCTAATCATGCACGCACCGATGGCGCCACACGACGCGAACCCACTCGGATGCTTCCCGGTTACCGCCTTTCCTTGTCCGGTTGCAGTCTGGGATTCATCATCCACCAGAACCAGAATGGTTCCGTCTCCCGCGCCATGCCATGCTGCTGCTGCCCTCCCAGTCCCGCACCCCCACGCCACTGGCCACCTCGGTGTCTGAAGAGCACGTCCCGGTTCGATGATGGTCAAAAAAACCTAACACAGGTAGAGTATATAAAAATAAAAAATAAATGAAAAGCCGGGACATTTATCCCCTCACGCCCTTTTAATACCGCCACCTCCAGAGCTCAGCTCAGCTCATCACTCCCGCACTCAACACTTCCGCCACCTTGGGCTCCTCCTCCATAGCTACTAGCAAAGCTGAGCTAGTAGAAGGTAGCAGCCAGCCAGCCAGCCACAGGGCTAAGATGGCGTCGCCCGCCTCCTTCCTCCCGCTGCTTTTGCTCTTGCTCGCGGCGGCGGCGCATTGCTCGCCGCTGCCCCAGCGGTGCCCGCAGGCCGACCGGCAGGCGCTGCTCCGGGTGAAGCAGGCGCTGGGCAACCCGGCGACGCTGAAGACGTGGTCGCCGGCGTCGGCGGACTGCTGCACGTGGGACCACCTCCGGTGCGACGAGGCCGGGCGCGTGAACAACGTCTTCATCGACGGGGCCGACGACGTGCACGGCCAGATCCCGTCCGCTTTGGCCGGGCTGACGGCGCTCATGTCGCTGTCGCTGTTCCGCCTCCCGGGGCTCCAGGGCTCCATCCCGGCCTGCCTCACCTCCCTCTCCAAGCTGGAGTTCCTCACCATCTCCCACACCAACGTGTCCGGCCCCATCCCGGAGTCCCTGGCGCGGCTCCACAGCCTCGACTCCGTGGACCTCTCCAACAACAAGCTGACGGGATCCATCCCCAACTCCTTCGCCGACCTGCCGAGCCTCCGGTCGCTGGACCTCCGCCGGAACCAGCTCACCGGGCCCATCCCGGCCAGCCTCGTGCAGGGGCAGTTCATGTCGCTGGTGCTCTCCTACAACCAGCTGACGGGCCCGATCCCGCGCGACGACGCGCAGGACGAGATCAACACCGTGGATCTGTCGCACAACCAGCTGAGCGGCGACGCCTCCTTCCTCTTCTCCGAGGCGCGGCCCATCGGCAAGGTGGACCTGTCCTACAACAACCTCGACTTCGACCTCAGCAAGCTCAAGTTCCCCAAGGAGCTCACCTACCTGGACCTCAGCCACAACCGCATCAGGGGCACCGTGCCCAGGTCGCTGGAGGCGCTGTCCACCCTGCAGACGCTGGACCTCAGCTACAACTGCCTCTGCGGCCCGCTCCCCAAGCTGCACGGCGTCATGCGGCACGGATGCAAGCCCTACGAGCACAACCTCTGCCACCGCGGGGCGCCGCTCGAGAGCAGCTGCCACCAGCTCTGAGCGACCTCGCCGCCGGCAGAAGGCGGTACGTTATATGACGAGTGGTGTCTGTCAGTGTTGGCGTTCTCGTGCGCGTACGTGCGTGTGTACGAGCTACGAAGGACGGTGCTTTGGGGCTTAGTATACTAGTGGAGTGGAGTACCGCGCTGGTACTGTGGTAATGCCTGACAAGCGCGGTCCTTGAGAGCTGCTAGCTTTGTGTACGACCAAACGATAGAGATGTGTGCGTGCTGTGTGTGTGTGTACCGTCTGGAGATGCGCTTCCCCGAGAGAGTGTGTGTGTGCCCGTGTTCGGGAATCGGGATGGATCATGTATCAAGTGTTAAATGGTAATTATGCTTGGCTTACTTTTACATGACTTTTTGAGAGGCGTCCAAATGTTGGTTGGTTTGTACTACTCGGGAATTTTGGGAATTACATGTACACTAGCCCTGCACTCCTTGGTACGTGCCGTCTTTACTCTTCGATTCGATGGTCGCAGCAGAGGATGGGTGAAAACTTAAAATTTCAGTTCATCGATGCACCTACAACAAACAATAGATGTCTGAAGGATTCAAAAATCGCAATGCTGTTGGAATCTGCTAGAGCAAGCTCAGCTGCATCAGGAGGACTAGAACCTGGCAAACCTTTCTAACCTTCTTCTGATTCCCACCTCTCTAACCTTATTCCGATTCCCACTAACATGAGTACTCCCTCCGTCTCGGTTTATAAGCCATCTTACGAAAACCAAATAATCCCAAAACACTAAGGCACGATGTATTAACTTTCACCTCGTTTCTTGTTTTTTTGACTTAAATAAAAGAATCAACCAATAAGAAACGTGAGGCGTGTTTGTTTTTAATGACTTGAGACTAACTAGCACGACATGCACTGGTGAATTCATTGCATGCAATCGTATTAACTCACCTCGTTTCTTGTTTTCATTTCCGTCTTGGTTGCGGTGCACAACCTAAGATGACTTAGGCTGCTCATAGTGAGGAGTAACTAAGAGTAGTAACATGATGATGTTATTAGTCTATGTTACTACCTTCATAGTGGGGAGTAACATACATGTGGTGTCATGCAAACAAACATTTATTAGGTTGTAGACACATAGTGCATTGAAATATGTGATGTGATGGTAACTAGCTATGTTACCACTACCATCTCTCTCTACATTAAATACTTGCCACGTCAGATTTTTTGCCCACGTGGCGTTGATGTTACTACTTAGTTACTCCCGACTAGTCTTATAAACTGAAACGGAGGGAGTAATACAATTTTCACGGAATGACATCAAATGTTGGTTGATTTGTACTACTCGGGATTTTTGGAAACTAGCATGTACAGTAGGGCTACCCTGCACTCTTTGGTAGTACTACGTGACGTCTTTACTCTTTAACAAAGAGATAAGAGCAAGTACAATAGATCTGAGTCAGCTGACTATAAGAAATAAACTAATATATTTTTGTTTAGTTAGAGAAAAGAGAAGAGGGGAGGGAAGGTAAGCGGGCTCGTAGCTAAGAGCCAGCTTTATCACGTACTCCTAGGGCTTTTGTGAGTATGAAAGGTGGACCATATAATAAAAAAGTAGTACACTTTTGCAATGAACTATTGTACATGTTAGCTATAAGATGGGCTATAGATGACATGACAATGACTTATAGCCAGCAGCCGGCTATAATACTGTATTTGCTCTAATACCGACAGCCGTATAACTTCACAGCGTATCTACCGTGCGAGCCCATTTGTCAGCACCTGACGTGACATGTTTTTTCAGAAAAAAACTTTACGTTTTATTTAATCACTCGCATACCCTTTAATTACGAAAAAGGACCTGATCAGAATTTGTTTTCTGAAAAATATACGCGCGAAAAGCCTTGACCACCACCGGGAGCCCGTCGGCCATCCGCAGCGTCAGCGAGGCCATCTGCCGCGGCGTGTACTCACCATCGACCGCCAGCTTGAACTCCTCGACCACGCATGCCACGATGGACTTCAACGCCATCTCCTTGCCGAGGCACATCCTCGGCCCCGTGTGGAACCCGATGTTCCGGAACGGGTTCTCAGACCGGAACGTCCCCTCCGCCGGGTCCAGCCACCGCTCCGGCCGGTACGCCCGCGCGCCCTCGCCAGTCGCCGCACACCGGCTCCATCCGCCCCATCGCCTATGCGTTGTACGACACGAACCACCCCGCCCCCACCGCCGTGTCGTCCGGGAGAACGTCCGCCGCCCGCGCCTGCATCGAGTTCACCGGCACCGACGGGTACAGCGTGCACGTAGCGCATCTCCCTCAGCTCGCCGACGTCGAACCCGGCTCCTCTGCCGGGACCGGGACGGCGGGCCACGTCCAGGCGCGAGGACGGCAACCAGAAGAACCAGGTGAGCGCGGAGGACGTCGTCTCCCGGCCGGCGAGCAGGAAGCAGATCACCGCGTTGCGGAGGGCCATCCTGGTGTAGCCCTCGCCCAGCTGGCTCGCCATGAACCGCGATAGAAGGGTGACAAAAGCTCCGGGCTTCCGTTTCGGCTATGGCTGTGACAAGGAAAGCCACAGCTGCAGCCGGAAGCCCTTAAATAGAAGCTTTTGGCTTAGAAGCCGGTAGACGGAAGCCCAACCAAACACAGGTCGTGCTTCTCGCAGCCCGTGGTCATCTCCTCCTATCGCACCACCGCGATGGACTCGCGGAGCCGCCGCTCGAAGCTTAGGTTGAGCGTCTTCTTTACCTTCGAGAGCCCCGGAACAGCGTAACGAAACCTGCCCGCGCTGAGTTTGGCGGCGTCACGGAACGCGTCGGCGAACCTGCTGCTCTCGGTCGCGGTCACGGTGCTCCCGGCATCATCCTCGCCGGGAGCTGTCGGGAGTCGTGGTCTGTTAGTGTTAAACATGACCCTACTATTCTATACATGTACGTACGTGTTAGTTTATAAATGCATGTATGTGTGTCTAGGAGTAGTGAAACCGAACAGGATTAGTACTAGTTGTTTATTGCTAGGCTGAGTAGTATATATATCCTTGAGTTTATCTTGTAAACACCATAACGAAAAGAGAAAAAGAAAAGCCCAGGAACGACACGCCCTGTAGCTATCAAAACAAAATCCATCCATCAGTTTCTCGTTTGCTAAGTTTACGTCCAGAACAGGTCGGTTCAGTGGAGATCGATTCGATCCAATCATAGCCAGTCGAAGCAAGGCAAGACTAGCCACACAATCCATCCAGCTGCCATCCAGCTGCCTGGCTGTGTGTTACCTCAGCACATACACGTACTTTTGATTTGATCTAGCGATCGAAAGCTAACATGGTCGAAAGCACCGCGAAGCCAGTGGGTTCGAATCCCCGCGGGAGCACTCATATTTTTTTCTAAAAAGACCAATTTTTTTCTGCTGAATAAAAAATATACGGATGATGCGTCCAACTGTATATAAACTTATTTTTTTAACCAAGTACAATCGAAGTCGCTCACATACATGACCGTATATTCAGCCTTATGAACGTATGCACACACACCCTATCTCTATGAGCATCTTCAAGAGATTAAGCCGACACATCATCTTAAGATTGACGAAGTCGCCACTAACGTCTTCGTTGTCGACGGAAACGTCTCCTTCCACTGAAAGCATAAATCCAAAAAAATGCAAACACCGATGTCAAGTGTGGGTTTGAACTCTGATGACCAGAAGATACCATAGTTTCCCTAACCATCCAACCACGGATTGGTTAAGCACGTTAACACATATTTGTTCACACAAAAGTTGTAGTAGCGGAGCGGGAGGAAGCGTGCACACCTAGCGGCTCGATCCGGATTTGAACCCCGTCGGCTGCGCGTGCGTCGTTTTCTTTTTCTTCTAAAAAAAATCGTCAACGCTTTTTTTCTTTTGACAAAAATGATGTATGCATGAATAAATAAAAAGTGAAGGTTTTTTCGTAAAAGAACATGCCACGTCAGGCCGTCAAGAGTAGTATCTCTCCTTGCAATTTACTCCTTCGATTCGATGGTCGCAGCAGAGGGTGGGTGAGAATTTAAAAGTTCAGTTCACGCATGCACCTACAACAATAGAAGTCTGAAGGATTCAAAAACCGCAATGCTGTTAGAATCTGCTAGAGCTAGCTCAAGCGCATCAAGAGGACCAGAACCAAGTTGTCATGGTTCTAGCAAAATACGCTAGGCAATCCTCTCTAGCCTTATTCTGATTTCCACTAACATGAGTAATACGATTTTGAGAGAGTGACATTATGTACTTAATTTTCTTCACGATTCTGAAAAGCTAACTAGTACATCCGAGTCAGCGTGTGCACGACATCACTAATGGGGACAGGGTATATAGTCCCGACCCGTAAGGGGCTTTAGTCCCGTTTCACCAACCGGGACCAAAGGGGCGGGACTAAAGGCCTAACCTTTAGTCCCGGCCCTGTTCCAAGCCGGGACCAAAGGTGCTTCATGTGGGCGCCTCGGAGCGTCCTCACAGGCAGGCCCTTTAGTCCCGCGTCTTTACACGGACCGGGACTAAAGAGTTTCAGATTTTGTTTATTTTTGGGTTTTAGGGTTTTAGGGTTTAGGTGTTCGGGAGATTAACGTGATGCCTCGTTTGGTATTCGGGAATTAGTTTCATATAATTCTAAATAGAAATAATTATGCATATATATATATATAAGATTAACTTATCTTACAAGCGAGCATATATATACAATTATATGGAGATCTGAATTATCGGGACTAGAGCCCGTCTATTCGATTACATGGACCAACATCAGTAATGACCCCTAGCTACACTAAATCGTCCTTTGTCATCTATAGCTTCCGTACTCAGAAAGGTCGCAAGCTCCTCTGCAACAGCAATCGCGCGTTGCTCTGGTAGGACCTTCTCCCTCATGGCCGTGTACTATATAAGAAGAGGAGATGAATATGAATATCAATCATGATAACAAAGAATGACGGGTAAAAATAGAGGTGTGAATGTTCATTGCTTACGTCGAATCTGTGATCCTTGTGCTCAGAGGTAAACGTGCGAATGGTCTCGCAAACATAGTATCCGCATATATGCGTCCCCGTGGCTGCTGGTCGCACTTTACGAGAATAGAATATATATAATCAGAATAATAATCTAGCATCATAAATGTATTGAAAATAGAAGTATATCATACTACTACTTACCTGAGCCGCTCTAAAGGTCAGCTTCTCAGGCTCGATACCGGGAGTCACGCACTTGAACCGCTTCCAAACCCTGCCCGACAAGGATAATGATTCGCTAAGTTTTTCATTAATTGATATATGAGAAAATCATCGAAAGAGACCGATAGAGCGCAAGAATGATTGAAATTACCATTGGAGCATGTCCTGTAGGCTTTGGAACTGTTCCAAGGGTCTCGATATTGGATCGAAGGCATCAACTCTTCCCTTATCAATTTGAATGTCCAACAGAATCCAATGGAAGCTGCACATGTGTGTGTGTGTATATATATATATATATATATATATATATATATATATAATAACTTATCAATTACACTTATAAGTGAATGGACACAACATTTACCCTCACCTGAAGTTGTATGGAAACAGTATGTGGTCATAGAAATTTTGATCTGTTAGAAACCTTAGAAGGTTTTCCTCCCTCTCCTTGGGTTTATCAGTTAGCGTCGCTATATGTATTTTATCTGGGTCAATAAACCCAATATTTAGGATGTTCCTATTTTTACAATCCAGAATCTTCATTCTGCATAATAGAGTACAAGTTATATATAGACAATGAATTGAAATAACTAAACAAGTTATATGTTGACAACGAATTGAAAAATTTACAGACAATAGCAACTCATAAGCGATTTGTCGAGGGCGTCGGCATTGTACATCTGGAACAGTTCATCAAAGTCGATATGGATTTCTTCGGGGCGGCCGTAGTACTCCCGTGGGACACTCACCACGATCATCGTTCTCCCATTCTTTGATTCCCTTAAGTACCATGTATGCAAGTGTGACGCCCTCGATTTAATCGTACGCTAATCATACACGCAAATGCGTACGACCAAACCCAAGGATTCACGGGAAGATATCACAACACAACTCTAGACACAAATAAAATAACATCAGCTTCATATTACAAGCCAGGGGCCTCGAGGGCTAGAATACGAAAGCTCGATAAACACACGAGTCAGCGGAAGCAACAAATATCTGAGTACAAACATCAAACATGGGGTGCCTTAGAGAAGGCTAGCACAAAAGATACAACGATCGAACGAGGCGAGGCCTCCTGCCTGGGGACCTCCTAACTACTCCTGATCATCAGCGGCCTCCACGTAGTAGTAGGCACCGTCGGGGTAGGAGTCGTCGGCGGCGGGGACCTCCATCTCCTGGGCTCCATCATCTGGTCGCAGCAAACGGATCAAGGGGACAAGGGGGGAGCAAAGCAGCGGTGAGTACTCATCCAAAGTACTCGCAAGTCTTACATCAGAACTATTCTAATTATGCATCAGTATCAAAGAAGGGGGGGTTATATGTGGACTGACTGCAGCAATGCGAGAATAGAGAGAGAAGGCCTAGTCCTATCGAAGACTAGCATCTTCAGGGTCTTGCAGCAATAGACGAGAGTAGAACAGGGGTAAAACAATAAATAGTCATATTGTTGCAGCAATATTAAGGTGAGGTCACGCCTAAAGATCCTCCCTCGACTCCCTGCGAGGAAGCAATCCCGAGGCAAACTAATTCCAGTTAAGTAACAATTGTAGTTGTAAAAGATCGGGGCACAACTCCAAGTCGTCCTGTAACCGTGGACACGGCTATCCGAATAGTTAATTTTCATCCCTGCAGGGGTGCACCACATGTCCCGTCACGCTCGATAACACTCTCGCCGGACATACTTTTCTGGATCCTGCCCGGCCTAGGAATATCGACACGTCGCAGCCCCACCTAAGACTAATCAGAGAGGCCAGTCCGCCGGTCTAAATCCTAAGCACAAAGGGTTCGTGGGCCCAGTTCCCCTTCACGCTCCTGCACGTGGCGTGGGCGGCCGACGTCAGTCCTAGCATCCCTTAATCACAAGCGCGATGCATCTCGGGACCACTCGGGCGCGCGCCGCTACATTGCTGGCATCTGAAAAGCTTCGGCTGATACCGCGACGCCGAGTACCCATAATTCTTCCCGCATAGCCGGTTAGTGCGAAAAGGTCTCCGACCAACCCAGATCAAATACCCAAATCCATTAGCATTTTTAATTAGGCCAACAACACAGTCTCACGGGAATCCACCCGTCTTACAACTAATCACCAATGATCCCAGTAACATGGTCGAGTAACTGTGTGGTTGTAACATCGGGGGGGAATCCGAGGTATCACCCTCGTTGGATTCCGAACGATGTACCCGTCAAGGTGGGTTTAGAGGAATCACCCTCGGGGGTCCCACACTTGAGGGGTGGCACAACAGAGGCGTCATCGGGAATGGTGAAAGAGGAATCACCCTCGATAACCACGACCGACTAGCTATACTACACAGATATCATCAGGAGTACTTAGCGAGGTGTCACCCTCGGTACCCGATAGTATCTCTGTAGCGTCGTACAACGAAGGGGGGGGTGAATGTGCTGTGTCGGGTCTGGCTCGTCGATTAGAGATCGAGACTTGAAAACAAGCGGGGCAACTGAACTACGGGGTCAGAGGGGATGACTGCTCCACCTATACTAAGCAGGTTTAAAGTACAGGACTGAAGTAGTAGTTCATCAAAAATGGGCTATGCATCAGATATAGGAGCTAACTACAACAGTAGCAAAATACTAATGCAAGCAGTAGGAAGAAATACATAGGCGATATAGGAATGATCAAGGGGGGGGGGGTTTGCTTGCCTTGCTGCTCTGCGGCAAAGGACTGATCGGCAGGGTCGTAGATGTACCCGGCAGCAGCGTCAGTCTCGGGGGTCTACCGGTAAGAAGAGGGGGAAGAAACAATAAATAATAGCACCGATGCAACACAAAGCATGACATGGAAAGATGCAGGCTAGACATGAGCTAACGCAGCAACATCCGTCATAGACGGGTCGGAAGAATATCTGACGATATTTTCCGGGTCTCGAGCTACTACCGGTTATACTGGAAACGATGGAAAAGTTCCAAGTTTGCTATGCTAGGGACGCGTGATAGACGAATGGACCGTGTATCCGGGTTCGTCTCGTTTTGATGATCAACTTTCATGTTGAAAATATTTTGATCTGACTTACGGATTATTTTATATTAATTTTCAAACTTTTATTAATTATTTAGGAATTAAAAACAGATTTAAATGATTTAATAGAAGGCTATTATGACATCAGCATGATGTCATGCTGACATCAATGGTTGACTGGTCAAACTGGCCAGTGGGTCCCCGTTGTCATAGACATGGGTTTTAATTAAGATTAATTATTAATTAATCAGATTAATTTAGTGGGGGACCCACGTGTCATACTCTAATTATTCTAATTAATTAATTTAACTAATATATCTATTTATTTATTTAATAAAAACATTATTTTTTTATTATTTATATTAACTATCGCGTGGGGCCTCCCTGTCATAGACAGCGGGTGCATTGGCCCCACCGGTAAGTGACCCTAGGCCAAAAACACATTTGTAATCACAAATACATAACCATACTAATGTCGTATTTCTCCACATGCCTATATACGCAAATACATACATAAATACGGGTATCAAATACATACATACATACATACGGAATACAACATTTGTTTTTTTTTCTCTCAAAACTCTCATCTCCCTCTCTCTGTTAACAACTATAACACAGAGGTTCTGTGCTAACTCCACATAGAAGAACCAAATGTTCAATCCTTCCTACCGGAGTCTACCATCGACGGATCGAAGCCTCGTTTGCCGGAACGGAACCGGGACGGCGAGGAGAACGACATGGTGGGAGGAGCCCGATGAGGGGCCCACCGACGTTGACGGGAGGGGCCGGTGAAGCCGGAGTTCGCGGGAAGGGGCGGAGGAGACGGCGTGGAGGCGTTCCCGGAGGCGGTGATGATGATGCCGGTCACCGGAGAGGTCTTGCCGGCGAGGGGGAGCCGGCCGGATCCGGCGAGGCGAGGAAGTCTCCCTGCGCGGTCCCTCCTGGACCGAGCGGGAGGAAGGCGGACGGGGGCAGGGTTGTAGGCTGGCGAGGTGGAGGGCCGAGGTGGCCGGGGCCCCTGCCGGCGGGGTGGAGGCCGAGGGGGGGGGGGAACTCGCCGGCGGGAGGATGAGGCCGTGGGGGGGGGGGGGAACTCGCCGGCGGGAGGAGGAGGCCGTGGGGGGGGGGCTCGCCGGCGGGAAGGAGGAGGCCGTGGAGGGGGCGACGGGGGAGCTCGCCGGCGGGAGGAGGCTCGCCGGCCAGGGAGGGAGTGGATCTGAGGGGGGGGGGCGAAGGGAGGAGAGTCGTGGGAAGGGAGTCACGGGAGAGAGAGGGTTCTCTCGTGGGGGGGGGGAGGGGCTGGAACGAGGGAGAGGAGCCCCTCGTGCGGGCGGGTGGGTGGCGAGGAGAGCCTCCCTGGTGGCGACGACAGGGGAGGGAAAAGGGGGGAGTGGGGCGGTTGGGTTTAGGGTTTGGGGGGGTTTTATACCTCCCCAATTAGGTGGGCTGGCTGGGTCAATTTGGCCGAGTTGGGCCGGTTGGTTTTGTTTCTTTTTTTTTCTTTCACTATTTATTTTACTATTTGATTTTTCTTTTTAAATACTTTCTTTTTCTTTATACTTTATTTTATCATTATTATTTTTAATACTTTCCTTTTTATATATATCCTTTTAATATTTGTAATGAACTTATAAAGTATTTTTCTTTTGTTTTCAAATTTGGAATCCGGATAGACTTGAATCAACGCGGGTCTGAGATGGGAATTCGATGACGTGGCATCATTAGCGGTTGATCACTGTAGCTTAATTACAATAATTACTGTTGCAAAAGTCGAGGATGTCACAATTCTCCCCTACTAACAAGAATTCTCGTCCCGAGAATTAAGAGGTAGAGGGAAAGAGCCCGGGGTATTCATCACGAAGATGATCCTCGCGTTCCCAAGTGGCTTCATCTTCAGAGTGATTTGACCACTGCACTTTAAGGAACTTGGTGACTTTGCGACGAGTTTTACGTTCACCTTGGTCGAGAATGCGGACCGGATGCTCTTTATAAGAGAGGTCTTGTTGTAGTTCAAGCATATCGTGATCCACTGCTCGAATAGGGTCCTTGAAGCAGCGACGGAGCTGAGAAACATGGAAGACATCGTGAACCTGAGAAAGGTTCGCCGGCAGTTCCAATTGATAAGCCACTCTTCCACGCCTTTCGAGAACAGTGAAAGGACCAATATAACGAGGAGCTAACTTGCCCTTGATTCCGAAACGGTGTGCACCTCTCATTGGTGTGACACGAAGATAAGCCTTTTCGCCAGGTTGATAGACCATATCTTGATGATGACGGTCATACTGACTCTTCTGACGAGACTGAGCAGCCTTCAGATTCCCATGAATAATGCGGACTTGATCTTCGGCATGTTGAATAATATCCGGACCGAAGAGTGATCATTCCCCAGTTTCTGACCAATTCAGAGGAGTTCGACACCTTCGCCCATACAATACTTCGAAAGGGGCCATCTTCAGACTAGCTTGATAGCTATTGTTGTAAGAGAACTCGGCATACGGGAGAGATTCCTCCCATTTCTTACCGAAAGAAATGACACAAGCTCGAAGCATGTCCTCAAGAATTTGGTTGACTCGTTGAACTTGTCCCTGGGATTGAGGATGAAATGCAGTGCTGAAGGACAGATGAGTCCCCATAGCCTTCTGAAAACTTTCCCAGAATTTTGAAGTGAACAAGCTGCCACGGTCCGAACTGATTATCAACGGAATACCGTGAAGTGAAACAACTCTTGACATATAAAGATCTGCCAGCTGACTAGCATTAATCGTTTCTTTGACGGCCAGGAAATGTGCAACTTTGGACAGTCGATCAATGACGACAAGAATAGCATCATTACCTTTCTGAGATCTGGGAAAACCAGTGACGAAGTCCATTTCAATGTGGTCCCATTTCCACTCAGGAATAGAGATAGGCTGTAGAGTTCGAGCAGGCTTTTGGTGTTCTGCTTTGATACGCCGGCATATATCACATTCTGCCATATAGCGTGCAATGTCTTGTTTCATGTTGGGCCACCAGAATCTTTGTCGGATGTCTTGGCACATCGTGGTACTACCCGGGTGAATAGACAATGGTGTGTCATGAGCTTCTTCCATCACCTTCCCAGTCATCCTGAGATTTTCCTTCTTATTTGGGACGAATAGGCGACCCTTGAAATACAAGGCGCCACCTTCATCAATAGTGAAAAAGGAGGGTTTACCCTTCGCAATATAGCTCTTAATCCTGTCGACATCATCGTCAAAGTCTTGTATATTCTTTATGGAGCTCACAAGATCTGGTTCAACCACTAGGTTACTGAGGGAACCCTGATTAAAAACACGGAGGTTCATCTTTTGACACTCTTCAGGAGGGGGAACAAGGTAACCCTGAGGAACAATGTGGAGGTTCAACTTACGGAATTCCTCTTGCAGACGATCGTGAACCTGATGAACTTGGAGGTGGTTGCAGTATGGCTTGCGACTTAAGGCATCAGCCATTACGTTAGCCTTGCCAGGGGTATATGATATACTACAGTCAAAATCTGCTATACGCTCCATCCATCTTTGTTGACGCAGGTTCAGCTCCGGTTGAGTGAACAAGTACTTCAGACTTTGATGGTCGGTGTAGATTTCACAGCGATTACCGACAAGGTATTGTCGCCATTCCTTCAATGCATGAATGACTGCGGCAAGCTCGAGATCATGAACTGGGTAGTTCTCTTCATGAAAACGCAGTTGACGTGAAGCATAAGCGATCACCTTGCGATCCTGCATTAGGACACAACCTATTCCTTGACGAGAAGCATCACAGTATATGACGAAATCCCGTTTCGTATCTGGAGGAGCAAGTACTGGAGCGGACGTCAGTTTGTCCTTGAGCGCCTGGAAACTTTCCTGACATTTATCAGTCCATTCATACTTAACACCTTTGTGAAGCAGGTTGGTTAAGGGCTTCGCAATCTTGGAGAAGTTCTCGACGAATCGACGGCAATAGCTGGCGAGTCCGAGAAAACTTCTGACTTGCTTGACATTCTTCGGGGGAGTCCAGTCAAGAATAGCTTGAATTCGTTCGGGGTTGACCGCAATACCATCCTTGGAAATCACATGACCAAGGTAAGTCACTTCGTCTAGCCAAAACTCACATTTGGAATACTTCGCATAGAGTTTATGCTCCCGAAGCTTATCCAGTACAAGACGAAGATGTTCAGCATGCTCTTCTTTGTTCTTCGAAAACACCAGAATATCATCCAGATATACCACGACAAATTTGTCGAGATAGTCCATGAATATATAATTCATCAATCGAGAGAAGGTTGCCGGTGCATTGGTTAAGCCGAAGGACATGACGGTGTACTCGTATGATCCATATCGAGTAACAAAGGCGGTCTTTGGAATATCCTCCTTGCGAACACGGATCTGGTGGTATCCCAATCTCAAGTCGAGCTTAGAGAAAACGGTGGAACCAACAAGTTGATCATACAAATCATTTATCCGAGGGAGAGGATATTTGTTTTGAATAGTGGCCTGGTTGATAGGACGATAGTCTTGAACCAATCGATTTGTCCCATCCTTCTTCTTAACAAAGAGAGAAGGTGCTCCCCAAGCAGAGGAACTCGGACGGATGAAACCCAGACGGAGCGAGTTGTCAATTTCTTGCTTAAGTTCAAGGAGTTCATGTGGTGGCATTTCATAAGGATGCTTGGCAATAGGAGTGGTACCGGGTACCAAGTCAATGACAAACTCGACAGCTCGAGCAGGGGGAATCCCCGGAAGTTCTTGTGGAAAGACATCTTGAAATTCTCGGACCACTGGTATGTTTTCAATCCCTTCAAGAGGCGACGCATTTAATGCATTCAAAGCATATAGTCGTGCCTCAGCATTACGGACGAGATGCGCATGCTAGCTTATTACTTCATCTGAAGGGTGTAGGAGGTGGATGGTCTTGGTGGCACAAACGATCGATGCCGTATGAGCTTTCAACCAGTCCATCCCCAATATGAGATCAATGTTGGATGACTTTAGTAGGATGGGGTTGGCAAGGAATTCCAATCCTTCAATTTCAACTGGAACATGGGGGCAAACCACAAAGGTTCGGCATTCGCCCCCAGGGGTGTTTACCACTATCGGGATGTTCATCTCTTCGCTCCTAATGTCATGCATGTATGCAAAATTTTCCGACATAAAGGAATGCGATGCTCCTGTATCAAACAATACAGAAGCAGGTACTGAGTTAACGAGAAGTGTACCCATCACGGTAGCAGGCTGGTCTTGAGCTTGACCCATATCAATGTTGTTGGCCTGACCACGAACATAAGCAGGCTTAGTGTTGAAGTTGCGGTTCTGGTTGTTGCCACTGCCAGTTGCGGGAAGTGTCAGCTGATTCGGATTCTGCCTGCAGTCTCTAGCACGGTGACCTGGACGGCCACACTTGAAGCACAACCCGTCCTCAGGGCGGGAAGGAGGAACTCGAGGTGGTGGAGCTGGAAGCCTCGGCTGCCTAGGTGGTGGAGGAGGCAGGCGAGGTGCAGCATAGGACGGCCTCGGAGTAGGAGCAGGTGCATGGTACATGTTGTTGGGAATCCAGATCTTCCGCTTCTGTGCAGATGAGCCCGAAGATGAACCCATGTCACGGTTGCGCTTGCTGCTATCTTTGTATTCCTGCAGACCAGTCTCAACCTGAATAGCCTTGTTCACGAGGGTGGCGAAATCAGCATAGTCCTGAACGAGGAGTGTCAGCTTGATATCAGGGTGGAGGCCTTCACGGAACTTCTCCTGCCTGCGTGCATCAGTCGCAATGTCTTCTTCAGCATAGCGAGATAATTCCAGAAATTCCCGCTGATAAGCATCCACAGTCTTGTTGCCCTGGACCAAGTTGTGGAACTCAGCTTCTTCCGGTCCATGATTCCCTGGGGAATGTATCGAGCACGGAAAGCAGCCTTGAACTCTGCCCAAGTGATGATAGTTCCATCGGGCTGAGAGCGCCTGTGGCTGTCCCACCATTGAGCAGCGGGACCCTTCAGAAAGTAGGCGACAAAGTTGACATAGCTCGCCAGGGGCACATTGGCAGACTCCAGCTCATAAGAAATGTCACGGAGCCAGTCATCAGCATCTAGAGGCTGAGTTGAGCTGCGGTAGATCGCAGGGTTGAGACGGCAGAAGTCTTGCAGTGTCACGCCTTGTGGTTGGTTCATGTTCGGCCTTTGGAACTGATCCATGAGCCCTTGCATAAATTGGCGGTTCAGCTCAAACTGTTGGATCATCCCCGCCATATACTCAGGAGGCGGGGGTGGTGCATCGTTGGCAGGGCCACGCGGGTGGCGAGCTGGTCTAACCATCCTGTTAAATATTTAGCAGGGATAGTTTAACATTAAAGTAACTGAAAGGCATCGCACGCATTCATGAAGTGGTTAAGCATAATGCAAGGGGAATGCGATAGATACTCCATAGTAGTTGAGTTCGACATACAGACCCATACATAAGTTCGATTACAGACTAACGATTACAAATTCGAAATTTGGCGATAGCCCGGACGCATTAGACGATACCCTCGACTCACTAGGCGGCGCGCAGGCACGCGGTGGAAGAGTACCACAATGAGATGTAGCGATAAGGCTACATCAACGTCGGAGAGGACGATCGAATCCTGGTAGCTGGCGGTGATAGAAGGTAGGGACAGGACCCTGTGTCCCGTTGTGACTGTGGTGAGGGTACCGCATCCAGTCGAGCAGCTGAGATCCAAGTGCAGGGGTTCTACCCCCAACATCAGTCCACTCGAGAGCTGATGGTAGCTCTGTCCTGCTCGGCTCGTGGATGCGCATAGGTGGAACCCTCGGACAGTGTGATGGCTGTAGCTCTCTCAACGCGTCGTAAAGACGAGCGCGCATAGCATACAACTCCACAGTCAGAGCTCGGAAAGCACGATCCATTGCCTCAGTGTACTGCACCAGAACCCACGCGTCGTAGCGACACGTCACGTAGGGGGCGCAGACAGCGACGTAGGAACGGTCGCTGCGCTCCCGAACGTCAGAAGCGTAGGCAGTGAGATCAGACCCAGTCTCATCCCCAGCAGGAGCATGTGGGATGTATCTGAAAGGGCTCTCCTCCAGGTGAGGGTACGCTCCACGGAGACGGGTGATGGCGATGTAGGCCGCATCATGGACGACCATCTCGACCGACACTCCGATACCACAGAACACGTGGCGCTCGAGGGTCTCGCCGCCCCTCTGGTCGAAGATGCGAACCTCAGCCTGGTACTGGTACTGGTTGTACTCGCGGAAATCCTCGAACATAGTGTACTCGGGGTACCAGCGATATCCCAGCCTGGTCAGGAGATTGACCAAAATGGCCGGGAACCCAGTCGTCTTAGTGGCCTGTGTCAGGCGCACGTGCTGTCTTGCGGGACGCATCTGAAAATAAGATTGACGGATGTCAATGACAGTGTGTGTAATACATATTCAGGAGAAAAAGAGTAGATAGTCCAGCGCTCCGGATCGATGTGATTTCGAGAACCTAATGTTAGAGTTAGTAAAATCTTTGACCGGAAAGAGAAGAGAAAGTAGAGCCCAGAGTATAGGAAAGGAGTAAAAGATACTAATACCACCCAATTGAGATGTGGGCCCGTAAGCCACAAGATCAGTGTTAGTAAAGTTTTTCAAACACTAGACTCAACTTCGGCCAAGGAGTTGGAAAGGGGGCTACCTACAGGCAGTTGGCTCTGATACCAACTTGTGACGCCCTCGATTTAATCGTACGCTAATCATACACGCAAATGCGTACGACCAAACCCAAGGACTCACGGGAAGATATCACAACACAACTCTAGACACAAATAAAATAACATCAGCTTCATATTACAAGCCAGGGGCCTCGAGGGCTAGAATACGAAAGCTCGATAAACACACGAGTCAGCGGAAGCAACAAATATCTGAGTACAAACATCAAACATGGGGTGCCTTAGAGAAGGCTAGCACAAAATATACAACGATCGAACGAGGCGAGGCCTCCTGCCTGGGAACCTCCTAACTACTCCTGATCATCAGCGGCCTCCACGTAGTAGTAGGCACCGTCGGGGTAGCAGTCGTCGGCGGCGGGGACCTCCATCTCCTGGGCTCCATCATCTGGTCGCAGCAAACGGATCAAGGGGACAAGGGGGGAGCAAAGCAGCGGTGAGTACTCATCCAAAGTACTCGCAAGTCTTACATCAGAACTATTCTAATTATGCATCAGTATCAAAGAAGGGGGGGGGGGTTATATGTGGATTGACTGCAGCAATGCGAGAATAGAGAGAGAAGGCCTAGTCCTATCGAAGACTAGCATCTTCAGGGTCTTGCAGCAATAGACGAGAGTAGAACAGGGGTAAAACAATAAATAGTCATATTGTTGCAGCAATATTAAGGTGAGGTCACGCCTAAAGATCCTCCCTCGACTCCCTGCGAGGAAGCAATCCCGAGGCAAACTAATTCCAGTTAAGTAACAATTGTAGTAGTAAAAGATCGGGGCACAACTCCAAGTCGTCCTGTAACCGTGGACATGGCTATCCGAATAGTTAATTTTCATCCCTGCAGGGGTGCACCACCTGTACCGTCATGCTCGATAACACTCTGGCCGGACATACTTTTCTGGGTCCTGCCCGGCCTCGGAATATCGACACGTCGCATCCCCACCTAAGACTAATCAGAGAGGCCAGCCCGCCGGTCTAAATCCTAAGCACAAAGGGTTCGTGGGCCCAGTTCCCCTTCACGCTCCTGCACGTGGCGTGGGCAGCCGACGTCAGTCCTAGCATCCCTTAATCACAAGCGCGATGCATCTCGGGACCACTCGGGCGCGCGCCGCTACATTGCTGGCATCTGAAAAGCTTCGGCTGATACCGCGACGCCGAGTACCCATAATTCTTCCCGCGTAGCCGGTTAGTGCGAAAAGGTCTCCGACCAACCCAGATCAAATACCCAAATCCATTAGCATTTTTAATTAGGCCAACAACACAGTCTCATGGGAATCCACCCGTCTTACAACTAATCACCAATGATCCCAGTAACATGGTCGAGTAACTGTGTGGTTGTAACATCGGGGGGGAATCCGAGGTATCACCCTCGTTGGATTCCGAACGATGTACCCGTCAAGGTGGGTTTAGAGGAATCACCCTCGGGGGTCCCACACTTGAGGGGTGGCATGACAGAGGCGTCATCGGGAATGGTGAAAGAGGAATCACCCTCAATAACCACGACCGACTAGCTATACTACAGAGATATCATCAGGAGTACTTAGCGAGGTGTCACCCTCGGTACCCGATAGTATCTCTGTAGCGTCGTAGAACGAAGGGGGGGGGGGGTGAATGTGCTGTGTCGGGTCTGGCTCGTCGATCAGAGATCGAGACTTGAAAACAAGCGGGGCAACTGAACTACGGGGTCAGAGGGGATGACTGCTCCACCTATACTAAGCAGGTTTAAAGTACAGGACTGAAGTAGCAGTTCATCAAAATAGGCTATGCATCAGATATAGGAGCTAACTACAACAGTAGCAAAATACTAATGCAAGGAGTAGGAAGAAAGACGTAGGCGATATAGGAATGATCAAGGGGGGGTTTGCTTGCCTTGCTGCTCTGCGGCAAAGGACTGATCGGCAGGGTCGTAGATGTACCTGGCAACATCGTCAGTCTCGGGTTCTACCGGTAATAAGAGGGGGAAGAAACAATAAATAATAGCACCGATGCAACACAAAGCATGACATGGAAAGATGCAGGCTAGACATGAGCTAACGCAACAACATCCGTCATAGACGGGTCGGAAGAATATCTGACGATATTTTCCGGGTCTCGGGCTACTACCGGTTATACGGGAAACGATGGAAAAGTTCCAAGTTTGCTATGCTAGGGACGCGTGACAGACGAATGGACCGTGTATCCGGGTTCGTCTCGTTTTGCTGATCAACTTTCATGTTGAAAATATTTTGATATGACTTACGGATTATTTTATATTAATTTTCAAACTTTTATTAATTATTTAGGAATTAAAAACAGATTTAAATGATTTAATAGAAGGCTATTATGACATCAGCATGATGTCATGCTGACATCAATGGTTGACTGGTCAAACTGGCCAGTGGGTCCCCGTTGTCATAGACACGAGTTTTATTTAAGATTAATTATTAATTAATCAGATTAATTTAGTGGGGGACCCACGTGTCATACTCTAATTATTCTAATTAATTAATTTAACTAATATATCTATTTATTTATTTAATAAAAACATTATTTTTTTATTATTTATATTAACTATCGTGTGGGGCCTCCCTGTCATAGACAGCGGGTGCATTGGCCCCACCGGTAAGTGACTCTAGGCCAAAAACACATTTTTAATCACAAATACATAACCATACTAATGTCGTATTTCTCCACATGCCTATATACGCAAATACATACATAAATACGGGTATCAAATACATACATAAATACGGGTATCAAATACATACATACATACATACGGAATACAACATTTGTTTTTTTTTTCTCTCAAAACTCTCATCTCCCTCTCTTTGTTAACAACTATAACAGAGAGGTTCTCTGCTAACTCCACATAGAAGAACCAAATGTTCAATCCTTCCTACCGGAGTCTACCATCGACGGATCGAAGCCTCGTTTGCCGGAATGGAACCGGGACGGCGAGGAGAACGACATGGTGGGAGGAGCCCGAGGAGGGGCTCACCGACGTTGACGGGAGGGGCCGGTGAAGCCGGAGTTCGCGGGAAGGGGCGGAGGATACGGCGTGGAGGCGTTCCCGGAGGCGGTGATGATGATGCCGGTCACCGAAGAGGTCGTGCCGGCGAGGGGGAGCCGGCCGGATCCGGCGAGGCGAAGAAGTATCCTTGCCCGGCCCTCCTGGACCGAGCGGGAGGAAGGCCGACGAGGGCAGGGTTGTAGGCCGGCGAGGTGGAGGGCCGAGGTGGCCGGGGTGGAGGCCGAGGGGGGGGGGCTCGCCGGCGGGAGGATGACGCCGTGGGGGGGGGGAACTCGCCGGCGGGAGGAGGAGGCCGTGGGGGGGGGCTTGCCGGCGGGAAGGAGGAGGCCGTGGGGGGGAGGGGCTGGAATGAGGGAGAGGAGGCCCCTCGTGCGGGCGGGTGGGTGGCGAGGAGAGCCTCCCTGGTGGTGGCGGCAGGGGAGGGAAAAGGGGGGAGTGGGGCGGTTGGGCTTAGGGTTTGGGGGGGTTTTATACCTCCCCAATTAGGTGGGCTGGCTGGGTCAATTTGGCCTAGTTGGGCCGGTATTTTTTTTTCTTTCACTATTTATTTTACTATTTGATTTTTCTTTTTAAATACTTTATTTTTCTTTATACTTTATTTTATCATTATTATTTTTAATACTTTCCTTTTTATATATATCCTTTTAATATTTTTAATGAACTTATAAAGTATTTTTCTTTTGTTTTCAAATTTGGAATCCGGATAGACTTGAATCAACGCGGGTCTGAGATGGGAATTCGATGACGTGGCATCATTAGTGGTTGATCACTGTAGCTTAATTACAATAATTACTGTTGCAAAAGTCGAGGATGTCACAGCAAGTAACACATATTTGTTGGGAGATCATCTTTGCTGACCAAAGGCGCTCCCATGACAAACTGTGGCTTAGGGGCTACCACAGCCTTGGGTAACCTGTCGTCTTGGGAAGCTAGAATGTCTTCAACTGGGATACCCCATTCATTCGCCCACTTCTTTGCTAATTCCAAATCTTGCCCGTGCACCAGAGGGGGGACATTCTCGGGTAACACCCTGAGGGGTGGGATCGACTGTTTGGCCTGTTGTCCCAGCTGAGGAACGTCTGATTTTTTTTGCCTGTAGTTGAACTTGATTTGCTCCCACTTGCACTTGCACGTGATCTGCTCTTTTTCACTTCCTTCTGCAATGTGCGTGTATAGTCATCAGGCTTATGGTGTAAGTCATACTGTGATGGAAGGGTCGTGAAGTATTTTGCATATGCTATTTGCTTCTCGGTGTATTCCGGGCGGGGCTTGGGTTTCTTCTTTTTCATCTGTGCATCATGATGTTCCTTTGCTATCCTGGCGTTTTCCTCGGGGGTACGATCATAAGGTCTGATAGGAAGATTAGCATGAGGTACCTTTGGGAGGGGCGACAGTTTGCGCTTTGGGGGGCTCTGTCGCTTAGAAAGTATCCGGAGCGTTCTTGCTGGCACGCTTCCGCTTAGTATCCGGAGCGGGCGGCGGCGGAGATGGACGACCCAAGTCCGGCGACGGTGATCGAGATGGACTCGTGTTGTGCTGGCCGACGTCATGTGGAGGGCTTGGAGGTGATGGAGGTGTAGGTGACCTGCGACGACTCGGAGGCGGTGTTGTCCTTGGGGCCGAGCCTGGAAGCTTGATGTAGTTCTTGTCCCATAGGATGACTCCACCCAATACTTCTCCGAGTGTCCTCTCATCTTATGGTCTAGCTATGTCGAGCTCCATATCATGAAACCCCGCCATGATTTCATCCACCCTGACTTTAGCAAAGCCAGCTGGAATCTCACGGCCATGCCAGCGTGCATCAGGGCCAGAAGGTAAAGCTTGTCCGATGGCCACCTTCATGGATATGTTCTTGAATTTCTCATGGAGTTCACATGATGTTGACTCCTTGATTCCATCCACGGGGTAGCCGGGACCGCCCTCTATCATTCTTCATGCATCGTCGGGCGGGGCCTCAGATTCAGCCACGTTTCTTTTCCGCTTAGATGGGGCGCCGGTAATATCAAGTGCAGGATCTTCCTGGCGCGCTAATCCTCTAAGCTCATCAATCTGCTTCTGTTGCTCGTTAATCCTGGCAAGCAACTGGTTGAACTTGTCATTCTCCTCATCCTGCTGCCGTTTCTTTGCTCTCGCTCGACTTCTGTAAGTGTCTTGGTCTCTGGCAAACCCAAGCCACCATGGGTAAGAAGGACCAAAGCCTCGCGTTCGTCCTCCATGTTCGTCATTGCCGAGGACCAGTGTGAGCAAATCTTTCTCTCTATCTACAGTGAACTTTCTTTTTCCCTCCTTAATTTCTTTCACTATCTTTTTCCAATTCTCCCTGGGTATCCTAAGACCGTCACTGCAGATGAGGTCCCCTGTTTCTTCGTCGTACGAACCACTTTGCGCAAGGAACCAATTTCTTGCTCTTAATTCCCACTCATCACGGAGTGGTTCAGGTATGATGCCTTTAGCTAGCAGATCTTGCTCTTTCTTACCCCACTTTGGGATGGCAGTCTCATAGCCCCGTGGCCCCAGCTTGTGGTGATATTTCTTCTTGTCGGCATTTATCTTGTTCTTTTCTGATAATGCCTGGGCATCTTCTGACTCCTTGTACTCTTGAAATGCCTTCCAGTGATTCGCCTGCTTGGCTAGATACCCCTCGAATACTGGCACTTTCTTTGTCTTCAGATAGTTTTTCCATAGCTTCTTCTTCCAGCTACGGAACAGTTCGGCCATCTTCTTTAGAGTCCACTGCTTGACTTTGGCCCTCAGTTTGTCTGCAGCGTCTTCATTCTCACATTCTGGGAGGTTGAAATGTGACATGAGATCATTCCAAAGATTATCTTTGTACCTTTCGGCGACATAGTCACTATCGGCTGCCCCTTTGCGCTTGTTCCACTCCCGAACGCTGATCGGGACGTGATCCCTAACGAGAACTCCGCATTGCTTCTTGAATGTGTCAACAACATTCTTAGGAAGCTTGGGTTCGCCCGTAGGCAATATCACCTCAAAGGTGTAATGCGTCCGTGCATCCAACTTTCTAGTCGGGTCTCGTTTCATAGCTTTGCTCGATGCGGAGACCTAAGAGGGAGAAACATTCGTCAAATGAATGTATATGTATACAATATAGAGCTATCTCCAATATTTTTCACATATTACAAGTGATTGTCGAACTTCATATGTATACCTCGCCGGACTTTATTATTTCTCTACCGGCTTCTCCATCAGTGGAGCTATCACCTTCTCCGTCATTGGACCTATCTCCTGCCCCATCGGTTTCATCTTCGTGTCGGTCGACCTCCATTCCATATCCGGAGGGGTTTAGATATGACGACGGAGATTCAGCTGGTTCAACGTCGGGGCCGTATTTGATTATATCTTCGAGAAGTTCTTCCTCTTCGAGGTTCCTGATATGTGGATCCATAGTTCTGCAAAAAACTGACATTTGATTAACTAATAAACTAACAAACTATATAAGAGGGGTTGGAAACTTCGAAGTGTCGTTTTATATAGGAGGACCTTTAGTCCCGGGTCTTGGCTAGAACCTAAACTCTAAAATATGTCTAACGCATTCTCTTAACCTTTAAGGATTTAACAAAATGGCGACATTCTAGATGTGTAGAAAATGATCCTATTTTTCCTGATCTCATCTACCCTTCTATATGTCACATTGTATAGTGTCAAAGGACTTTGTTGAATTTGTACCAAAAAAGAATTATTGTATCAGGAACTCCGTTCCGAAACAACTTTAGTCCCGGGTCGTGGCTCCACCCGGGATTCCTAGATTTCTGCATAGTATTCAAAGTAGGAGTACTTTTCCAATTTCAGCATTCAATAAGCAAAACCAAATCGTAAAATAAAGTAGTATTCAAATTAGCATGCATTCAATTATAAGCAAAACTACATCATCTCTTTTGTCCGTACATCGTCGAATATTATCACTAATACTCCTCGAATACTATCATACATATAGCATCAGTGATACAACTAGAACCATAGCGTCCGACGGGTATCGTCGCGGGCGGTGGACACCCAAAGAGAAGGAACCATCACAGGATCATAGCTCCAGTGAGATCCCCGAAGAACCTGCCACGTATGCTCGAACCTGCCCACCAACGCAACCATGTAACGACGGACGTGCTCATCCTCCTCCCTGACACGATGACGTACCACCTCCGCGGTGTCCGGAAGCCTCGGCACCGTCACTGGCCCATGCGACCGCCACCAAACAAGGATCGGGTCAACAACGAGCTGGCTCCTCACCAACCTACGCCCCCCGGAAGGTAGCACCTCCCAATACCAGCCGGGCGGAGCCCAGTCCCGGACAGGGCCCCTCTGATCAAGCAGGTGTCCTCCGCCGAGTCGACGACGAGGATGCGGGATAGGCATCGTAAAATGAACTAAAAAAATAAACCAGTTCTATTAATTTTCTTGCTAAAAATAAACTATTAACACTTAAGCATATACAATAGCAAAATTAAACTATTAACACTTAAGCATATACAATAGCAAAATTAAGCAATAATCTAAGAAACACTAATTAAGCATCTATATACGTAGAAATGTCTTTTTCTTCTTCTTCTTCTTCTTCTTCTTCTTCTTCTTTCTTATTTTCTTCTCCGCTTCTTCTTCAACTTCTCCTCTTCTTCTATTTTTCCTCTTCTTCTCCTCTCCTCATCTTCTTATTCTCCTTTTTCTTCTTTTCTTTTCCTCCTCTTCTTATTTTCCTTTTTCCTAATCTTATTTTCTTATTTTTGTTCATATTTCTTCTTCTTGTAACCCTAACCTAATTCTAAATATTACTAACCCTAATAATCTAGCACAAACCTAATAACAATAGGAATTAAATGACAAAAAAATTATTTTTCTTTTTCTTCTTTTCTTCTCCTTTTTCTTCTCCTTTTTCTTCTTTTCTTCTCCTTTTTCTTCCTTTCTTCTCCTTTTTCTTCCTTTCTTCCCTTTTTCTTCCTTTCTTCCCTTTTTCTTCCTTTCTTCTCCTTTTTCTTCTTTTCTTCTCCTTTTTCTTCCTTTCTTCTCCTTTTTCTTCTTTTCTTCCCCTTTTTCTGCTTTTCTTCTCCTTTTTCTTCTTTTCTTCTCCTTTTTATTCCTTTCTTCTCCTTTTTCTTCCTTTCTTCCCTTTTTCTTCTTTTCTTCTCCTTTTTCTTCTTTTCTTATCCTTTTTCTTCTTTTCTTCCCTTTTTCTTCTTTTCTTCTCCTTTTTCTTCTTTTCTTCTACCGGCCAGAGTGTTGGGGAGGAGGGGGCGGGGGGCTTACCGACCGGAGGCGTCGACGACGGCGAGGAGGACGGCGGCGACGGCAGGCGGCGGCGAGGAGGACGGCGGGCAGCCTGACGGCGTCGTCGAGTTCGTCGGTGTGCCGCGCCGGGCAGGAGAACGAGGAAGAAGGAGAGAACGAAATGCGATTTGGGTTGGAAATTTTCTAACTCCCGCTTATATAGGTGGATCTTTAGTCCCGGTTCGGGGCTCGAACCGGGACTAAAGACCCCCTTTAGTCCCGGGTGGAGCCACGACCCGTGACTAAAGGCCCTTTTTTGGCAGACCAAAAGGCGGGAAGCAAGGGCCTTTAGTCCCGGTTCGGGGCTCCAACCGGGACTAAAGGGGGTCTTTAGTCCCGGGTTTAGCCACGACCCGGGACTAAAGGCCCGTGCTCGGCACGCGGCAGGCGAGGGGCTTTAGTCCCGGGTCGTGGCTCCACCCGGGACTAAAGCCCCTCCTCGGCTGTACGATAAGTTTAGTCCCACCTCGCCTAGCAAGGGGGACTAGCACTTGTTTATAAGCCCCATCGCAGCAACTCCATCGAGCTCCTCTCTAAAGCAGGCTTACGGGCCTAAACTGACTTTAAATTTAAAAATTGAAACTATATTTGAAATTATGGAGAAAATTAAACCTGAATTCAAAGTGAATTCACTTTGAATTTAGGTTTAATTCTCTTTATAAATTCTCATATAGTTTCAATTTTTTTCTGTTTTCAAAATTAACTATTTTGTTATTTTCAATTAAAAACTATGTTTATTAAAATTCTTTTTGCATATTTGAGAATTTGACAAAACTATGATAATGAAAAGTGTTTGAAATTGAATAAATAATTCAAAAATATTTTCCATTTTCAAAAGTAATTATTTTGACTATCCAAACTATTAACTATTTTGTTATTTTCAATTAAAAATATGATTATTAAAATTCTTTTTGCATATTTGAGAATTTGACAAAAGTATGATAATGAAAAGTGTTTGAAATTGAATAAATAATTCAAAAATATTTTCTATTTTCAAAAGTAATTATTTTGACTATCCAAACTATTAACTATTTTGTTATTTTCAATTAAAAACTATGTTTATTAAAATTCTTTTTGCATATTTGAGAATTTGAGAAAACTATGATAATGAAAAGTGTTTGAAATTGAATAAATAATTCGAAACTATTTTCTATTTTCAAAAGTAATTATTTTGACTATCCAAACTATTAAATATTTTGTTATTTTCAATTAAAAACTATGTTTATTAAAATTCTTTTTGCATATTTGAGAATTTGACAAAACTATGATAATGAAAAGTGTTTGAAATTGAATAAATAATTCAAAACTATTTTCCATTTTCAAAAGTAATTATTTTGACTATCCAAACTATTAACTATTTTGTTATTTTCAATGAAAAACTATGTTTATTAAAATTCTTTTGGCATATATGAGAATTTGACAAAACTATGATAATGAGAAGTGTTTGAAATTGAATAAATAATTCAAAACTATTTTCTATTTTCAAAAGTAATTATTTTGACTATCCAAACTACTAACAATTTTGTTATTTTCAATTAAAAACTATGTTTATTAAAATTCTTTTTGCATATTTGAGAATTTGACAAAACTATGATAATGAAAAGTGTTTGAAATTGAATAAATAATTCAAAACTATTTTCTATTTTCAAAAGTAATTATTCTGACTATCCAAACTATTAACTATTTTGTTATTTTCAATTAAAAACTATGTTTATTAAAATTCTTTTTGCATATTTGAGAATTTGACAAAACTATGATAATGAAAAGTGTTTGAAATTGAATAAATAATTCAAAACTATTTTCTATTTTCAAAAGTAATTATTTTGACTATCCAAACTATTAACTATTTTGTTATTTTCAATTAAAAACTATGTTTATTAAAATTCTTTTTACATATTTGAGAATTTGACAAAACTATGATAATGAAAAGGGACTTCATTTTTTTGAACTTATTTGAACTCCATACTTTTTGTGTGTTCAAAATGCACCATTAAAAGGCACATCACAAAATTTCTACAATTTCTGACTTCATTTGGTATTCTTCGTGCAATTACTTATTATTTTGAGCTAGTTGACCCTCAAATTGAAAAGCACTACAAATGAACTCTGAAAATGTTGAAAGTTGGCATGCTATCATCATTTCACCCACATAGCATGTGTTAAAAAGTTGAGAGGGCTACGACAAAAACTGGATGCACTTCGTGTACAAAACGGACAATCTCTCTCGAAGTATCACGGTTTCGAACGAGAACTCATCTCTTACAAAGGGATTTCATTTTTTTGAACTTATTTGAACTCCATACTTTTTGTGTGTTAAAAATGCACCATTCAAAGGCACAACACAAAATTTCAACAATTTCTGACTTAATTTGGTATTCTTCGTGAATTTACTTATTTTTTTTGAGCTAGTTGACCCTGAAATTGAAAAGCACTACAAATAAACTCTGAAAATGTTGAAAGTTGGCATGCTATCATAATTTCACCCACATAGCATGTGTTAAAAAGTTGAGAGGGCTACGACAAAAACTGGATGCACTTCGTGTACAAAACGGACAATCTCTCTCGAAGTATTATGGTTTCGAACGAGAACTCATCTCTTACAAAGGGATTTCATTTTTTTGAACTTATTTGAACTCCATACTTTTTGTGTGTTCAAAATGCACCATTCAAAGGCACATCACAAAATTTCAACAATTTCTGACTTAATTTGGTATTCTTCGTGCATTTACTTATTTTTTTTGAGCTAGTTGACCCTGAAATTGAAAAGCACTACAAATGAACTCTGAAAATGTTGAAAGTTGGCATGCTATCATCATTTCACCCACATAGCATGTGTTAAAAAGTTGAGAGGGCTACGACAAAAACTGGATGCACTTCGTGTACAAAACGGACAATCTCTCTCGAAGTATGAGGGTTTCGAACGAGAACTCATCTCTTACAAAGGGATTTCATTTTTTTGAACTTATTTGAACTCCATACTTTGTGTGTGTTAAAAATGCACCATTCAAAGGCACATCACAAAATTTCAACAATTTCTGACTTTATTTGGTATTCTTCGTGCATTTACTTATTTTTTTTGAGCTAGTTGACCCTGAAATTGAAAAGCACTACAAATGAACTCTGAAAATGTTGAAAGTTGGCATGCTATCATCATTTCACCCACATAGCATGTGTTAAAAAGTTGAGAGGGCTACGACCAAAACTGGATGCACTTCGTGTACAAAACGGACAATCTCTCTCGAAGTATCAGGGTTTAGAACGAGAACTCATCTCTTACAAAGGGATTTCATTTTTTTGAACTTATTTGAACTCCATAATTTTTGTGTATTCAAAATGCACCATTCAAAGGCACATCACAAAATTTCAACAATTTTTGACTTAATTTGGTATTTTTCGTGCATTTACTTATTTTTTTTGAGCTAGTTGACCCTAAAATTGAAAAGCACTACAAATGAACTCTGAAAATGTTGAACGTTGGCATGCTATCATAATTTCACCCACATAGCATGTGTTAAAAAGTTGAGAGGGCTACGACAAAAACTGGATGCACTTCGTGTACAAAACGGACAATCTCTCTCAACGTTTTGCATATTTGAGAATTTGACAAAACTATGAAAATGAAAAGTGTTTGAAATTTAGTACATTCCATACATGCATTACATAAAAGGTTTAATACATTATTACATTATTGCACCAATATTCCTATCTATTATTTCTGTTTTCTTCTGGGTCGTAGCCATGGAGAATCTTCATCATTGAGTAGGATGCTTGGGTCAGTTTTCACTTTGAAGGGCGGAATTTCATGAAACTTATTATAATCTTCTAACATGTCTGTCTTGTCATCTACTCCCACGTTGTTTATTTTCCCTGAAAGAACTATGTGGCGTTTTGGCTCATCGGACAATATCGTCTTTTGCTGATTTCTTTGTCTCGTTTTTGTAGACATGTCCTTCACATAGAAAACCTGGGCGACATCATTGCTAGGACAAATGGTTCATCCATGTACGCAAGATTGTTGAGATCCAGTGTTGTCATGCCGTACTTTTGGTCTACAACTACCCCGCCTCCTGTCAGCTTCACCCATTTGCACCGAAACAAAGGGATCTTAAAAGTAGGTCCATAGTCAAGTTCCCATATCTCCTCTATGTACCCGTAATATGATTCCAAACAGTGCCCATTCTCGTCTGTTGCATCAAAGTGGACACCACTATTTTGGTTGGTGCTCTTTTTATCTTGGGCAACCATGTAAAATGTATTCCCATTTATCTCATACCCTTGGAAAGTACATATAGTCGAAGATGGTGGCCCGGCCAAACAGTACAGCTGATCTCCAACGGTGTCGTCATTCATGAATGTGTCTGCAACCAACTGCCGAAAGTCTTCTCGTGTTCCCCTTTAATCCAAGAGTCAGCCTTCCCCGGGTTTTCGGAGCGTAGAATAGTCTTGTGTCTCACGATATACGGAGCCACCACGGTGGAATTGTGTAGAACTGTGTAGTGTGCTTGAAAGAAAGAATGCCCGTCCATACATACTTTTTCTTTCCTTCCTAGTGTGCCTTTTCCTGTCAGCCTACCCTCATACCGAGATTCAGGAACACCAATCGGCTTAAGGTCAGGAAGAAAGTCCACACAAAACTCAATGACCTCCTTTGTTCCATAGCCCTTGGAGATGCTTCCTTCTGGCCTAGCACGGTTACGAACATATTTGTTTAAGACTCCCATGAACCTCTCGAAGGGGAACATATTGTGTAGAAACACAGGACCGAGAATTCTAATCTCTTCGACTAGGTGAACTAGGAGGTGTGTCATTATATTGAAGAAGGATGGCGGGAACAATAACTCAAAGCTGACCAGACATTGGACCACATCAATCTGTAACCCTGATAGACTTTCTCGATCGATTACCTTCTGAGAAATTGCATTGAGGAATGCACATACCTTCACAATTGCCAGGCGAACATTTTCTGGTAGAATTCCCCTCAGTGCAACCGGAAGCAATTGCGTCATAAGCACGTGGCAGTCATGAGACTTTAGGTTTTGGAATTTTTTGTCTTTCATATTTACGATTCCCTTTATATTCGACGAGAAGCCAGTCAGGACCTTGATACTGAAAAGGTCTTCAAAGAATATTTCATTCTCTTCCTTAGTAAGAGCGTAGCTGGCACGCCCTTGAAACTGCCCTGGATGCATGCCATGTCTTCCTTTATGACGTTCCTGGTCCTCCCGTGCTTCCGGTGTATCTTTTGACTTCCCATACAAGCCCAGGAGGCCTAGAATATTCACGCAAAGATTCTTCGTCAGGTGCATCACGTCGATTGCCGAGCGGACCTCATGGACTTCCCAGTAGGGTAGCTCCCAAAATATAGATTTCTTCTTCCACATGGGTACGCACTTATCAGGGCCGTTAGGAACAGGTTGGCTCCGAGGACCCTTTCCAAATATTACTTTTAAATCTTTGACCATATCAAATACTTCAGCACCAGTACGGATGACAGGCTTCCCCCGGGGTTCTGCCTTGCCATTGAAATGCTTGCCTTTTTTCTTTAAGGGATGCTTGGGCGGAAGAAAGCGACGATTGTACGGGTACACATTCTTCCTACATTTGTCCAGATATATACTTTCTGTCTGATCTAAACAGTGCGTGCATGCATTGTATCCCTTGTTTGACTGTCCAGAAATGTTACTAAGAGCAGGCCAATCATTGATGGTTATGAAAAGCAACGCTCGAAGGTCAAATTCCTCTTGTTTGTGCTCGTCCCACACATGTACACCTCGTTCGGCCCACAGCTGTAAAAGTTCATCAACCAATGGCCTCAGGTACACATCAATACCGTTGCCGGGTTGCTTTGGACCTTGGATAAGCACTGGCATCATAATGAACTTCCGCTTCATGCACAACCAAGGAGGAAGGTTGTAGATACATAGAGTAACGAGCCAGGTGCTGTGATTGCAACTCTGCTCCCCAAAAGGATTCATGCCATTTGTACTCAGACCTAACCATAAGTTCCTTGCGTCAGCTGCAAATCTCGGGAACTCTCTCTCGATTTTTCTCCACTGCCGACCATCAGCGGCGTGCCTCAACTTATCGTATTTCATACGATCTTCCATGTGCCATCGCAACAACTTCGCATGATCTTTATTTCTGAACAGACGTTTCAACCGTGGTATTATAGGAGCATACCACATCACCTTGGCAGGAACCCTCTTCCTGGGTGGCTCGCCCTCAATATCACCAGGGTCATCTTTTCTGATCTTATACCGCAATGCAGTGCATACCGGGTATTTATCCATATTCTCGTACTTCTCACGGCGGTAGAGGATGCAGTCATTAGGGCATGCATGTATCTTCTGCACGTCTAATCCTAGAGGGCAGACAAGCTTCTTTGCTTCGTACGTGCTGGCGGGCAATTCGTTCTTTCTTGGAAGCATCTTCTTCATCAGTACCAGCAACTTTTCGAATGACGAGTCAGTCACACCGGTCTCTGCCTTCCACTTTAGCAATTCCAGTGTGCTACCCAGCTTCTTCTGGCCATCTTCACAAGTTGGGTACAACAATTTGTTGTGGTCCTGTAACATCTGCTCGAACTGCAACCTCTCCTTTTCTATGTCGCAACCTCGCCGTGCATCAGAAATGACCCGACCAAGATCATCAGCGGCCTCATCTGGTTCCCGTTCTTCATCCTGATCTTCTTGTTCATTGTCTTCCATTGCGGTATCAGCATACTCAGGGAACATAGATCGGTAGTTGTCATCATCGTTCTCTTCTTCTTCATCGTCGTCTTCCATCATAGCCCCTCTTTCTCCGTGCTTGGTCCAAACATTATAGCCCGACATAAAACCGGACCGAAGCAGGTGGCTCTGAATGACTCTTGAGGAAGTGTAATCCTTCTCATTCCGACATTCAACACATGGACAAAACATAAAGCCACCACCATGCTTGTTCGCATCGGCTGCATCTCAAAAAGAATGCACGCCTTCTCTGTAAGCGGCTGTGCGTCGATCACTGTACATCCATGGATGGCTCATCTGCGTTATATGACAGTATATCAAATACAATCACGATCCTAAAAATTAGTACCGCACGGTCTAAACGAGGAAATATAGTTGCTAACCTTTTAGAATAAGTAGAAATAAAGAGGAAGAGGTTTAAGCGTGGCTCAGGCATCTCATATCGTAGTTGTGTTCGGTGAACTGAAGCGGCATCGCTCTAACACACATTTCAACAAACACCTCTAATGCATAAAAAATGGAGAGCTAGCACACACCCACACTCTTCCATCCAAGAAAAATGCAAGGAAGAGGGGAGAGGGGGGCTGTGCTATATATAGGCAGAGGACTTTAGTCCCGGTTTGAGACACAAACCGGGACTAAAGGTGGCGCACATGCGGGCTGCACACCGCGTAGCCCTTTAGTCCCGGCTTGGGACACAAACCGGGACTAAAGGCTCCTTACGGGCCGGGACCAAAGCCTCGTGGGAGGCATTGCGATTTGGGGCGACGTGGCCGGGCCTTTAGTCCCGGCCGAGAGGCAGGCCGAGACTAAAGGGTCCATGCCAAAGGCCTATTTTCCACTAGTGCATGCAAACCGTAATGTTTTCAAGGAAGAACAAAGTTTGTCTTATTGCCTCGAAATGAGCCTCGCTAGACCTTTGTATGCATAGGATGAACACAATCAATGCTAACACACAAAAAGAATCATTACCGGCAAAGAGCAAAACTACATAAGACCGAAACTTTGATTAGGTGGAGGAAAAAATAGAAAAAAAAATACTCCGATGAGATAAGAAAACCGATAGACGAACCACAACAACGACCATCCACATTAACCATCTATTGATATCACAAAAAAATGAAAAAGATTTTGCAACACAAGCACTTGAAGGAATGAAACAATGCTCAAATGATGTCATCACTACCGAACTATCAACAGTCAAATCCTGGGTTTTCATTCTAATGATAAAAGTCTAAATAAATCTGAGCAATGCATTCAACAAGGTAAAAAAACCAAAGTACCACCATTCTAGGTATAACCTATTAGAGTCAGGCTTTGGGTTTTTCACCACATAGCTCTAGACCTCGTACTTGAAAAGCACCACCAAATCTTAATCCTAGCACTTACATACATCACTTTTTGTAATCCTAGTAGTTACATAGCACAGTCTTGCCGTGATATTGCGACACAAATGATAACCACGCCCACACAAGCAGGCAGCCAAGTCACAACAAGGACAAGTCTCCATGAAAGGCACATAATGACGAAGGTCGTCATCGCACATGCAGCGAAAATGTCGAGGGAGGAAGGTCACCATTACCGCAAAAATTCTAATTTGCGACACTTTGCCAGTCCCGCACCGCCCTCATGATCGATCGCCCTCGTGTGTGATGGCATAATTGGTCAAGAAAACATGCTCCTCATTGTAATCAAATGGGAACGTTGAAGATCCACCAATTTTGCGATAACCACATACAAGCGTAGGAACACGACACCATATGCACCCTCGGGAGGAGGACCACCTTGTTGGGATGCAAAAGGTCACCGCTAACGTCCACATACCTATATATGGGATTGGGGTCACCGACGCCTCACCCCAAGGGATCACCGACCTAACCGGAAACACCACTACCACCATTGCACAACCATAACCCCTTGTCTCGACTTGTCACTCATAGATCGCATCTCGCCACCAAAGGCTACTGGAGCAGAGATCTCTTTGACAGTGCCTTCTTTGACGAGTTGACGATGTCCTGGACTAGGGGGTGCCAGCCATGTCATCCTACCAGTTACGGGTCGGGCCGAGTACCCCCAGACAACCGAATAATGGGTCATGTTTATCATGGTCCCCGACATACTCAAGATGAAATCCTCTGAAAACTTGGCCCACACTTCAAGACAAGTTCAAATCATCGACAAGTTTATCCATAGGTGTAACCGAACATCTTGTAGTCCTCGATACCCCGGTCCCTATATAAGGAGTTTGGTTTAGTCCATAAGGTTAGGTTAAGTTAGATTCATACACATGACCTCATTTTGAACTTTGCATTCCAACACAATCAATACAGTAGAAGGGAGATCTAGGGTTTTACCTCTTTGAGAGGGTCCGAAGCTGAGTAAATATCGCGTCTCTTGTTCGGCATGTTACCATCAAGCTAAGATCACCAGCTCGGGACCCCCTACCTGAGATCTGTCAAAATTAGCTCCGTCACGAGTGTTAGAACTTAGCCTATCGACTGGTCTCTAGCAGCAATGATGGGAAGGGAGGACGGGGAGGTAGGTGGCGTCGTTGTTGCTATTGTTGTCGTGTTCTCCATCTCTTGTCTATGTTGAATCATCTCCTCACACTAGCTAAACCGTTTACGTAGCCAGATGCGAGCAAAGTTGTGCCACCCGCCCTGCTTGATGTGCCTCCTCTGTCGTCATCTCGACGACCCCCGTAAGGGGAACTCTAGCCAATTTCCCAAACGGGCTTGACTCCTCAAAGCATTTACTTTGAGAACTTAATTCACACCTAGTTGACCCCTCATATCGTTTAGTTGCTTAAATATTATAGGATGGGCTTCGACCAATTCTAAAATTTAAGTGACTTCTCTAACAAAATTTGCCCCTGCCCCCTCCCCGTGTGACGTTGATACGTTCATTTTGCATCATGATTTCTTATTGATATTCGTGTTATTCTTGTCCATAATTCCCTATTATCATACAATTCTTATGCCCTTTATTTGTGAATATGCAAGGTACATTACAAAGAGGAAACTATCTGGTAACAGGAATTCTCGACCGGAAACCAAGAAAAAGGCAAAAAAATCACGAGACTCCAAATGACCAGAAACTTCACGAAGAATTTCCATGGACTATTTAAGAATTATTGCGCTAAAATATACCAGAGGGGCCACATGCTGGCCACAAGCCAATAGGGCGCGCCCACCCCTATAGGCGCGCCCTGATGGCTTGTGGGGCCCCTAGAGGTCTAACAACCCTCCTCTTTTCCTATATGGTGAGCTTTACCCTAGAAAAATAATAATCATAAGCAACCTTTTAGGACGAAGCGCCGGCATATCGAGGCGGAAACCTGGGCAGAGGCCCTTTTGCACTCTGACAGACAGATTTTGCCGGGGGAATTCCTCTCCGGGAGGGGGAGATCGAAGCAAGCACATGTTGGGGAACATTGCATGGGAAACAAAAAATTTCCTACGCACACGAAGACCTATAATGGTGATGATCATCTACGAGAGGGAGATCGGATCCACATACCCTTGTAGATCGCTAAGCGGAAAGCGTTAAGAAACGCAGTTGATGTAGTGGAATGTCTTCACGATCCAAATCGCCTCCATCCCACGATCCGTCCCGATCTAGCGCCGAACGGACGACACCTTCGCGTTCAACACACGTACAACTCAATGAGGATCTCCGCCTTCTTGATCCAGCAAGAGAGACAAAGAGGTAGTTGAATTCTCCGGTAGCACGACGGCGTGGCGGTGATGATGGTGGAGCTACTCCGGCAGGGCTTCGCCGTGCCGTACCGAACTAACTATGGGGTGTCATGAAGCAGTGGATGGAAAGAGGGCTTCACAAAGGCTAGAGGTGCAAAAACCCTCTCAAACCTCCACTATATATAGGAGGAATCAAGGGGAGGGTGGCTTCCTCCTACTCCAAGGAGGAGGAGTCGGCCGAGCCAAGAGGGAGGAGTCCTCCTCCAATTCGGTTTGGTGGAGGACTCCTTCCCATCTTGTCCACCTCCTTCCTTTTTTTCCTTTTACTTCTTTATTTTTGCCTTGGCCTAAATAGGATTATTGGGATGGCCTCACGACCCACTAAAGGCTGGTGCGCCACCCACGGGCCAATTAGGCACTCTCCCGGGTGGGTAGCCCCTCCCGGTAAAATCCCCGAACCCATTCGTCACTCCCTATACTTTACCGATAATGCCCAAAATCTTTTCGGAAGCCAAATGCAACAATCCTATATATGAATCTTTGTTTCCGGACCATTCTGAAGACACTCGTAACGTCCGGGATCTCATCCGGGACTCAGAACAACATTCGGTTACCAACGTCAATAATTCAACTATACCGAAAACGTTACCGAACCTTAAGTGTGCAGACCCTGCAGGTTCGAGAAGTATGTAGACATGACCGGGACACTCTCCGGTCAATATCCAATAGCGGGACCTAGACGTCCATATTGGAACCTACATATTCTACGAAGATCTTATCGGTTGAACCTCTATGTCAAGGATTCACACAATCCCGTGTATCATTCCCTTTGTCCTTCGGTATGTTACTTGCCCGAGATTCGATCTTCGGTATCGACATACCTATTTCAATCTCGTTACCGGAAAGTCTCTTTACTCATTCCGTAATACAAGATCATGTGGCTAACTCTTTAGTCACATTGCTTGCAAGGCTTATTTGTGATGTTGTACTACGGAGTGGGCCCCGTGATACCTCTACGTCACACGGAGTGACAAATCCGAGTCTTGATCCATGCTAACTCAACGGACACCTTTGTAGATACCTATAGAGCACCTTCAGAGTCACCCAGTAATGTTGCGACATTTTATACACACAAGGCATTCCTCCAGTGTTAGTGAGTTACATGATCTTATGGTCATAGGAATGTATACTTGACATGTAGAAAACAATAGCAACAAAATGACACGATCATATGCTACATTTATAGTTTGGGTCTTGTGCATCACATCATTCTCCTAATGATGTGATCCCGTCATCAAGTGACAACACTTGTCTATGGCTAGGAAACCTTAACCATCCTTGATCAACAAGCTAGTCAACTAGAGGCTCACTAGGGACATTGTTTTGTCTATATATATATATCCACACATGCATTTATGTTTCCGTTCAATATAATTATAGAATGGATAGTAAACAATTATCTTGAAACAGGAAATATAATAACAACTATTTTATTATTGCCTCCAGGGCATATTTTCAACACCTCCCACTTGCACTAGAGTCAATAATCTAGCTTCACATCCCTATGTGATTTAGAATGTAATGAATCTAACACCCATACAGTTCTGGTGTTGATCATGCTTTGCTCGTGGAAGAGGCTTAGTGAGCGGATCTGCAACATTCATATCCGTGTGCACTTTGCAAATATTTATGTCCTCCTCCTTGATGTAATCGCGTATGGCATTGAAGCGCCGCTTTATGTGTCTGGTCCTCTTGTGAAACCTTGGTTCCGTGGCTAGAGCAAGGGCACTAGTGTTGTCACACAACAAATTGATTGGGTCCAGTGTGCTTGGCACTACTCCAAGATCTCACATGAACTGCTTCATCCAGACACCCTCCTTAGCCGCCTGTGAGGCAACTATGTACTCCGATTCACATGTAGAATCAGCTACGACGTTTTGCTTGGAACTGCACCAGCTTACCGCACCCCCGTTAAGAATAAATACGTATCCGGTTTGAGACTTAGGGTCATCTGGATCAATGTCAAAGCTTGCATCGACGTAACCCTTTACGACGAGCTCATTATCACCTCCATAAACGAGAAAAATTTCCTAAGTCCTTTTTAGGTACTTCAAAATATTCTTGACGGCCGCCCAGTGCTCCACTCCTGGATCACTCTGAAACCTACCTGCCATACTTATGGCCAGGCTGACATCCGGTCTTGTGCACAACATTGCATACATGATAGACCCTATGGCTGAAGCATAGGGGACGACACTCATCTTTTCTCTATCTTCTGCAATTACTGGACATTGAGTCTTACTCAACTTTATACCTTGTAACACAGGCAAGAACCCCTTCTTGGATTGTTCCATTTTGAACTTCTTCAAAACTTTATCAAGGTATGTGCTTTGTGAAAGAGCTATCACGCGCCTTGACCTATCTCTATAGATCTTTATGCCCAATATGTAAGCAGCTTCTCCTAGGTCCGTCATTGAAAAACTTTTATTCAAGTAATCCTTTACACTTTCCAACAACTCTACATTGTTTCCAATCAACAATATTTCATCTACATATAATATTATAAACACTATAGAGCTCCCACTCACTTTCTTGTAAATACAAGCTTCTCCAAAACGTGTATAAACCCAAACGTCTTGATCACCTCATCAAAGCGTTGATTCCAACTCCGAGATGCTTGCACCAGTTCATAAATGGATCGCTGGAGCTTGCACACTTTGTAAGCATTCTCTGGATCGACAAAACCTTCGGGTTGCATCATATACAACGCTTCCTTAAGAAACCCGTTAAGGAACACCATTTTGACATCCATCTGCCAGATTTCATAATCGAAAAATGCAACTATTGCCAACATGATTCGGACGGACTTAAGCATCAGTAAGGGTGAGAATATCTCATCTTAGTTAACTCCTTGAACTTGTGAAAAACCCTTTTCCACAAGTCAAGCTTTATAAACGGTCACATTACCGTCTGCGTCCGTCTTCTCCTTAAAGATCAATTTGTTCTGAATAGCCTTTCGATCTTCAGGTAATACTTCCAAAGTCCATACTTTGTTTTCATACATAGATCCTATCTCGGATTTCATGGCTTCTAACCATTTGTTGGAATCTGGGACCACCATTGCTTCTCCATAATTTGCAGGCTCATTGTTGTCCAACAACATGATTGACAAGACAGGATTCCCGTACCACTCAGGAGTAGTACGTGCTCTTGTCGACCTGTGAGGTCCAACAACAACTTGATCTGTAGCTTCATGATCACCATCATCGGTTTCCTCTTCAACTAGTGTTGCCCCGAAAGAAATTTCTTTCTGCCCTGTGCCACCATCTTCTCGAAGTAGAGGTTCCACAACCTCATCAAATTCTATCTTCCTCCCACTCAATTCTTTCAAGACAAACTCTTTCTCAAGAAAAGCTTCGTTCTTAGAGATAAACACTTTGCCCTCGGATATGAGATAGAAGGTATACCCAATTGTCTCTTTTGGGTAACCTATGAAGACACATTTTTCCGCTTTGGGTTCCAGCTTTTTAGGCTGAAGCTTTTTGAAATAAGCATCACATCCGCAAACTTTAAGAAACGACAACTTTGGCTTCTTGCCATACCACAACTCATATGGTGTCGTCTCAATGGATTTTGATGGTACCCTATTTAAGGTGAATGCAGCTGTCTCCAAAGCATAGCCCCAAAATGTTAAAGACAAATTGGTAAGAGACATCATAGAACGCACCATATCTAATATAAGTACGATTACGACGTTCGGACACACCATTGCGCTGTGGTGTTCCAAGCGGTGTCAAATGTGAAGCAATTCCACATTGTCTTAAGTGAGCACCAAACTCGTAACTCAGATATTCACCTCCTCGATCAGATCATTGGAACTTGATCTTGTTGCTACGATGATTTTCAACTTCACTCTGAAATTGCTTGAACTTTTCAAACGTTTCAGACTTGTGCTTCATCAAGTAGATATAACCATATCTACTCAAATCATCAGTGAAGGTGAGAAAACAACGATATCCGCCGTGCGCCTCTATGCTCATCGGTCCGCACACATTAGTATGTATGATCTCCAACAAGTCAGTTGCATGCTCCATTGTTCCGGAGAACGGAGTCTTAGTCATCTTGCCCATGAGACATGGTTCGCATGTGTGAAGTGATTCAAAATCAAGTGACTCCAAAAGTCCATCAGCATGGAGTTTCTTCATGCGCTTTACACCAATATGACCTAAACGACAGCGCGACAAGAAAGTGGCGCTATCATTATTAACTCTACATTTTTTGGTCTCAATGTTTTGGACATGAGTGTCATCACAATCGAGATTCAATATGAAGAAACCCCTCACATTGGGTGCATGACCATAAAAGATATTACTCATATAAATAGAACAACCATTATTCTCTGACTTAAATGAGTAACCGTTTCGCAATACACAAGATCGAGATATAATGTTCATGCTTAACGCAGACACTAAATAAAAATTATTTAAGTTCATCACTAATCCCGATGGTAACTGAAATGAGAGCGTGCCGACGGCGATCGCATCAACCTTGGAACCATTTCCCACATGCATCGTCACTTCATCCTTTGCCAACCTTCGTTTATTCCGCAGTTCCTGTTTCGAGTTGCAAATGTACGCAACAGAACCGGTATCAAATACCCATGCACTACTACGAGAGCAAGTGAGGTACACATCAATAACATGTATATCAAATATACCTTGTTTGGCGTTGGCCGCCTTCTTATCAGCCAAATACTTGGGGCAGTTGCGCTTCCAGTGACCAATCCCCTTGCAATAATAGCACTCAGTTTCCGGCTTAGGTCCAACCTTGGGTTTCTTTGTCGGAGGGGCAACAACTTTTCCACTCTTCTTGGAGTTACCCTTCTTGCCTTTGCCGTTTTTCTTGAAACTAATGGTCTTATTGACCGTCAACACTTGATGTTCTTTCTGGATTTCTGACTTAGGGACTTTCAGCATCAGAAACAACTCGCCGGGTGACTTATTCATCCCTTGCATGCTATAGTTCAACACGAAGCTCTTATAGCTAGGTGGCAGTGACTGAAGAATTCTATCACTGATAGCTTCTTGCGGGAGTTCAATCCCGAGCTCAGCTAGATGGTTAGAGTACCCAGACATTCTGAGCACGTGTTCACTGACACACGAATTCTCCTCCATTTTGCAAGCATAGAACTTATCGAAGGTATCAAACCTCTCGATCCGGGCATTCTTCCCAAAGATAAACTTCAACTCCTGGAACATCTCATATGCTCCATGTCGTTCAAAATGTCTTTGAAGTCTCGGTTCTAAGACATACAAAACTGCACATTGAACTAGTGAGTAGTCATCCTTACGGGACTGCCAATCGTTCAAAACATCTTGGGGCCCCGTAGCGGGTGGTGCATCACCTAGCGCAGCATCAAGGACATATTGCTTTTGGCCAGCTCTGAGGATAAGCCTCAGATTACGAGCCCAGTCAACAAAGTTGCTTCCATCATCTTCCATCTTAGCTTTCTCTAGGAACGTATTAAAATTCAGGGTTGCTACTGCGCGAGCCATTGATCGACAACATAAAATTTTGCAAAGATTATTTAGACTATGTTCAATACAATTGAGTTTAGCTAATCATATTACTAATAAAGTCCCACTCAAATAGACATCCCTCTAGTCATTCGAGTGTGGCATTATCCAAGTCCACTAACTCAAGTCCGATCATCACGTGAGTTGAGATTAGTTTCAATGGTGAACATCTCCATGTTGATCATATCAACTATATGATTCATGCTCGACCTTATAGTCTCTTGTGTTCCGAGGCCATGTATGTACATGCTAGGCTCATCAAGTTTAACGTGAGTGTTCCGCGTGTGCAACTGTTTTGCACCCGTTGTATGTGAATGTTGAGTCTATCACACCCAATCATCACGTGGTGTCTCGAAACGACGAACTGTCGCAAAGGTGCATAGTCGGGGAGAACACAATTTTATCTTGAAATTTGAGCAAGGGATCACCTTATAATGCTGCCATCGTTCTAAGAAAATAAGGTGCAAAAAAGGATTACCATCACATGAATCAAAAGTGACATGATATGGCCATGAACTTATGCTTCTTGATCTCCATCACCATAGCACCGACATGATCTCCATCGTTACCGTCGCCACACCATGATCTCCACCATCATGATCTCCATCATTGTGCTGCCATCGAGGTTGTCACGCTATCCATGTTGTTACTACTAAAGGTACTGCCTAGCGATATGGCAAGAGCATCCGCAAGCGCGAAATAAATTTAAAGACAAATCTATGGCTCCTGCTGGTTACTGTAGCATCGACTTGCAAGTCAATATTTAACTATTACGACATAATCATCTCATACATCGAATATATCATATCATGTATTTGGCCATATCACATCACAAGCATACCCTACAAAAACAAGTTAGACGTCCTCTAATTTGTTGTTGCAAGTTTTACGTGACTGCTATGGGTATCTATTATGATCGCATCTTACTTACACAAAGCCACAATGGTGATATGCAAATTGCTATTTAACCTTCTCCAAGGACCTCCTCGGTCAAATCCGATTCAACTAAAGTTGAAGAAACACACACCTGCCAGTCATCTTCATGCAACAAGTTGCATATCAGTCGATCAAACATGTCTCTCATAAGCATACGAGTAAAGTTGGTCCGGGCCACTTCAACCAACAATACCATCGAATCAACAAAAGACTAAGGAGGGCAGCAAACTGAACATCAACACCCACAAACTCTTTTGTGTTCTACTCGAGATATCATCTACGCATGAACCCAGCTCATGATGCCACTGTTGGGGAACATTGCATGGAAACAAAAAATTTCCTACGCACACGAAGACCTATCATGGTGATGTTCATCTACGAGAGGGAGGTCGGATCCACATACCCTTGTAGATCGCTAAGCGGGAAGAGTTAAGAAACACGGTTGATGTAGTGGAACGTCTTCACGATCCAAATCGCCGCCGTCCCACAATCCGTCCCGATCTAGTGCCGAACGGATGACACCTCCGCGTTGAGCACACATACAGCTCGAGGACGATCTCCGCCTTCTTGATCCAGCAAGAGTGACGAAGAGGTAGCTGAATTCTCCGGCAGCACGACGGCGTGGCGGTGATGATGGTGGAGCTACTCCGGCAGGGCTTCGCCGTGCCTTACCGAACTAACTACAGGGTGTCACTAAGTAGTGGAGGGAAAGAGGGCTGCACAAAGGCTTGAGGAGAAAAAACCCTCTCAAACCTCCACTATATATAGGAGGAATAAAGGGGAGGATGGCTTGACTCCTACTCCAAGGAGGAGGAGTCGGCCGAGCCAAGAGGGAGGAGTCCTCCTTCAATTCGGTTTGGTGGAGGACTCCTTCCCATCTTGTCCACCTCCTTCCTTCTTCTTTTCCCGTTTCCTTCTTTATTTTTGCCTTGGGCGAAATAGGATTATTGGGCTGGCCTCACCAACCCACTAAAGGCTGGTGCACCACCCATTCGCCTATTAGGTCCTCTCCTGGGTGGGTGGCCTCTCCCGGTATAACCCGGGAACCCATTCGTCACTCCCGGTACTTTACCGGTAATGCACAAAATCTTTCCGGAAGCCAAATGCAACAATCATATATATCAATCTTCATTTCCGAACCATTATGGAGACACTCGTGACGTCCGGGATCTCATCTGGGACTCCGAACAACATTCGGTTACCAACATCAATAATTCAACTATACCGAAAATGTCACCGAACCTTAAGTGTGCAGACCCTATGGGTTGGAGAACTATGCAGACATGACAGAGACACTCTCCGGTCAATATCCAATAGTGGGACCTGGACGTCCATATTGTATCTTACATATTCTACAAAGATCTTATCGGTTGAACCTCTATGTCAAGGATTCACACAATCTCGTATATCATTCCCTTTGTCCTTCGGTATGTTACTTGCCCGAGATTCGATCGTCGGTATCGACATACCTATTTCAATCTCGTTACCGGCAAGTATCTTTACACGTTTCGTAATACAAGATCCCGTGGCTAACTCTTTAGTCACATTGCTTGCAAGGCTTGTTTGTGATGTTGGATTACCGAGTGGGCCCCGAGATACCTCTCCGTCACACGGAGTGACAAATCCCAGTCTTGATCCATGCTAACTCAACACACACTTTCAGAGATACCTGTAGAGCACCTTTATAGTCACCTAGTAACGTTGCGACGTTTGATACACACAAGGCATTCCTCCAGTGTCAGTGAGTTACATGATCTCATGGTCATAGGAATGTATACTTGACATGCAGAAAACAATAACAACAAAATGACACGACCATATGCTACGTTTACAGTTTGGGTCTTGTCCATCACATCATTCTCCTAATGATGTGACCCCGTCATCAAGTGACAACACGTGTCTATTGCTAGGAAACCTTAACCATCCTTGATCAACAAGCTAGTCTACTAGAGTCTCACTAGGGACATTGTTTTGTCTATATATATATATCCACACATGCATTTATGTTTCCATTCAATACAATTATAGCATGGATAATAAATGATTATCTTGAAACAGGGAATATAATAATAACTATTTTATTATTGCCTCCAGGGCATATTTCCAACAGTACCATCACCAACGCCTCCTCCCTCGTGGGAGGTCTAATCTTCATCAACATCTTCACCAGCACCATCTCATCTCCAACCCTAATTCATCTCTTGTATTTGAAATTTGTTTCAAATCCTCAGATTGGTACGTGTGAGTTACTAGTTGTGTTGATTACATCTTGTAATTCATGCTTGTTAGGTTACTTGGTGGAAGATATTATGTTCAAATCCTTAATCATTATTATTATACCCCTGATCTTGAACATGTTGATGAGGTGTGAGTAGTTACTATTGGTCCTAATGACATGGTAGAAGCCTTGTTATAAGTAATCATGTGAAGTTGGTATTCGTTCGATATTTTGATGATATGTATGTTGTTACTTCTCTTAGTGGTGTCATGTGAACGTCGACTACATGACACTTCACCATTTTATGGGCCTAAGGGAAGTCATTGTGGAGTAACAAGTTGATGATGGGTTACGACAGTGATAAAAGTTTAAACCACACTTTATGCGTTGCTTCATAAGGGGCTGATTTGGATCCACACATTTAATGATATGGTTAGATTTTTCTTAATTCTTCTTTCGTAGTTGCAGATGCTTGCGAAAGAGGATAATTGTAAGTTGGTTGTTTGTTCAAGTAAGAACAACACCTTAGCACCGGTCCACCCATATTTCAAACTATAAAAGTAGCGAACGTGAATCAATTCAACATGATGAACATGACTAGACAAAAATTCCCATGTGTCCTCTGGAGGGTGATACGTCCATTTTGCATCATGTTTTGCTACTGTTATTTATAGTGTTTTTATGCATTTCCCACTTGGTGGAGTAATTTTAATGCCTTTTATCTCATAATATGCAAGGTTTACATCAAGAGAGAGTATGCCGGCAGATGGAATTCCAGACGTGAAAAAGCTACGTCTAAGGTACCTATTCTACACATCTTCAAATGGGGTGAAACTTTACGAAGATTTATTTTGGAATAAATGAAAAATACTAGAGCAAAGCAGTACCAAAGGGGGGCTACCTCGCGCGGCCTGGTGGTTAGCGGACCCCCTGGCCCACCTCTAGGGACCATCTTATGGTTTAAATTCTTCTTTAACGTGAAAAAATGAGGAATGGACTTTCGGGACGAAGTGCCGCCGCCTCGAGGCGGAACCTAGGCAGGATCACTTTTGTCCTCTGGCGAAGCGATTCCGCCGGAGGAAGTTCCCTCCCGAAGGGGAAATCGAACCCATCGTCATCACCAACAACCCTCTCATATTGTGGAGACCAATATTCATCAACATCTTCCTCAACACCATCTCCTCTCAAAACCCTAGTTCATCTCTTGTGCTCAATCTTGTACCAACTTCTCGTATTGTAGTTGATGATTTATGGTTTATTTGGTGGAAGATCATATGTTCAGATCCAATATGCTATTCAGTACCTCTCTGATCATGAGCATGTTTATCGCTTGTGATTAGTTACTTTTGTTCTTGAGGCCACGTAAGAAGTCATGTTGCAAGTAGTCATGTGAAGTTGATATTCGTTCGATATTTTGATGATGTGAATGTTGTGTTCCCCTTAGTGGTGTTATGTGAACGTCGACTACCTAACACTTCACCATATTTGGGCCTAAGGGATTGCATTGTGGAGTAGTAATTAGATGGTGGGTTGCAAGAGTGACAGAAACTTAAATCCCAGTTTATGCGCTATTCCATAAGGTGCTGATTTGGATCCCTATGTTTAATGCTATGGTTAGAATTTATTTTAATACTTTTTCTCGTATTTGCTCAAGTAAGAACATCACCCAAGCACCGGTCCACGGACATATCAAATTGTCAAAGTACCGTACACGAATTAACCCAACATGACGAAAGTGACTAGATGAAATTCCCGTGTGCCCTTAAGAACACTTTTCCTATTATAAGAAACTGTTCCGGCCTGTCCTTTGTCACAAAAGGATTGGGCTACCTTGCTGCACCTATTGTTACTATTGCTACTTGTCACTTGCTACAATTATCTTTCTATCAAACAACTTGTTACCGCTATTTCAGTGCTTGCATAAATTACCTTGCTGAAAACCAATTGCCATTTCCTTCCGCTCCACGTTGGTTTCGACACTCTTACTTATCGAAAGGACTACGATTGACCCCTTATATGCTGGGGAACGTTGCATGGGAAACAAAAAATTTCTAACGCACACATATGATCCATCCATGGTGATGACCACCTACGAGAGGAGACATCGGATCCACACACCCTTGTAGATTGCTAAAAGGGAAGCGTTAAGAAACACGGTTGATGTAGTCAGACATCTTTGCGATCCAAATCGCAAGCCGTCGCGCGATCCAATCACGATCTAGTGCCGGACGGAGGACACCTCCGCGTTTAGCACACGTGCAGCTCGATGATGATCTCTGGCTTCTTGATCCACCAAGAGATGCGAAGAAGTAGATGAATTCTCCCATAGCACAACGGTGTGGCTATGATGTTGGAGGAGCTGATTTGGCAGGGCTTCTCCGTGCGCTGCTAAATTAGCCTACGGGGTGCCACGAAGTAGTGGAGGGAGAGGGGCTCCGCCGTGGCTTGTGGTGCGGCTAGCCTCTCTCCTCTCCACTATATATAGGTGGGAGGGAGGGGTGGCACCCTAGGGAAAAACCCCTAGGGTTGGCCGGCGGCCCACAAGGGGGAGGAGTCATCCTCCAATTCGGTTTGGTGGAGGAGGAGTCCTCCTCCTAGTGGGTTTCCTCCCCACCTCTCCTATTCGTCCAAATAGACCCATGAGGCTGGCCGCCCAGCCCACCAAGGGCTAGTGCGCCACCTCTAGGCTTATGTGTTTCTCCTTCGAGTGGGTGCCCCCCGGTGAACCCCCGGAACCCATTCGTCACTCCCGGTACTTTACCGGTAATGCGTGGAATCTTTCCGAAACCCGAATACATCTTTCCTATATATCAATCTTCGTCTTTGGACTATTCCAAAATTTCTCGTGATGTCCGGGACCTCATTCGGGACTGCAAACAACATTCGTTTACCAACATACATAATTCACCTATACCGAAACGTCACCGAACCTTAAGTGTGCATACCCTACGGGTTCGAGAACTATGTAGACATGACTGAGACACTCTCCGATCAATAACCAATAGTGGGACCTGGATGTCCATATTGTCTCCTACATATTCTACGAAGAACTTTATCGGTTGAACCGCTATGTCAAGGATTCAGTTAATCGTGTATATTATTCCCTTTGTCCTTCGGTATGTTACTTACCCGATATTCGATCGTCGGTATCTCTATACCTTGTTTAATCTCGTTACTAGCAAGGCTATTTACTGGTTCCGTAATACAAAATCTTGTGACTAACTCTTTGGTCACATTGCTTCCAAGGCTTGTTGTGATGTTGTATTACCGAGTGGGCCCTGAGATACCTCTCCATCACACGAAATGACAAATCCTAGTCTTGATCCATGCCAACTCAACAAACACCTTCGGAGATACCTTTAGAGTACCTTTATAGTCACCAAGTTACGTTGCCACATTTGATACACATAAGGTATTCTTCCGGTGACACTGAGTTACATGATCTCATGGTCATAGGAACATATAACTGACATGCAAAAAACAGTAGCAATAAATTGACACGATCACATGCCACGTTAATAGTTTAGGTCTTGTCCATCACATCATTCTCCTAATGATGTGATCCCATTATGAAGTGACAACCCTTGTATATGGCGAGGAAACCTTGACTATGTTTGATCAACGAGCTAGTCCAATAGAGGCTTACTAGTAACAGTGTGTTGTCTATGTATCCACACATGTATTTGAGTTTCCAATCAATATAATTCTAGCATGCATAATAAACGATTATCTTTAACAAGGAAATATAATAATAACTATTTATCATTGCCTCTAGGACATATTTCCAAAAGTCTCCCACTTGCACTAGAGTCAATAATCTAGCTCACGTCACTATGTAATTTACATTGTAATGAATCTAACACCCATACAATTCTTGTATTGATCATGTTTTGCTCGTGGAAAAGGCTTAGTCAACGGGTCTTCAACATTTAGATCTGTGTGCACTTTGCAAATACTTATGTGCTCCTGCTTGATGTAATCGCGGATGGAATTGAAACATCGTTTTATGTGTCCGGTCCTCTTGTGAAACCTCGGTTCCTTGGCTAGAGCAATGACACCAGTGTTGTCACAGAACAGAGTCATTGGATCCAAGTCAGTGGGCACAACTCCAAGATCTATCATGAACTCCTTCATCCAGACACCTTCTTTAGCCGCCTTTGAGGCAGCTATGTACTCCGATTCACATGTAGAATTAGCTACGACACTTTGCTGGGAACTGCACTAGCTTACCGCAGCCCCATTGAGAATGAATACGTATCTGGTTTGAGACTTAGAGTCATTTGGATCAGTGTCAAAGCTTGCATCGACGTAACCCTTTACAACGAGTTCATCACCACCTCCATATACGAGAAACATTTCCTTAGTCCTTTTCAGGTACTTCAGAATATTCTTGACCGTTGTCTAGTGTTCCATTCCTGGATCACTTTGAAACCTTCCTGCCATACTTATGGCAAGGCTGACAAGAGGTATTATGCACAACATTGCATATATGATAGAGCCTATGACTGAAGCATAAGGGACGACACTCATATTTTCTCTATCATCTCCAGTCACTGGGCATTGAGTCTTACTCAACTTCACACCTTGCAACACAGGCAAGAACCCTTTCTTGGACTTTTCCATTTTGGACTTCTTCAAAACTTCGTCAAGGTATGTGTGTTGTGAAAGTCCTATTAAGCGTCTTGATCTATCTCCATAGATCTTGATGCCTAATATGTAAGCAGCTTCTCCTAGGTCCTTCATTGAAAAACTCTAATTCAAATAATCCTTTACGCTTCCCAAAAGTTCTATATCATTTCCAATCAGCAATATATCATCCTCATATAATATTAGAAATACTATAGAGCTCCCACTCACTTTCTTGTAAGTACAAGCTTCTCCATAAACTTGTATAAACCCAATCGCCTTGATCACCTCATCAAAGCGTTGATTCCAACTTCGAGATGCTTGCACCAGTCCGTAAATGGATCGCTGGAGTTTGCATACTTTGTCAGCATTCTCTGGATCGACAAAACCTTCCGTTTGCATCAGATACAACTTTTCCTTAAGGAAACCATTATGGAACACTCTTTTGACACCCATCTCCCGAATTTCATATTCGAAAAATGTAGCTATTGCTAACATGGTTCTGATCTGCTAGAACTATGTCGGTATTTCTCCAAAGAGGAAGGGATGCTGCAGTATAGCAGCAGTAGGTATTTCCCTGAGTGATGAGACCAAGGTTCTCGAACCAGTAGGAGAACCTCCTCACACCACGTAAACAACACCTGGACACAAATAACACCGGGTAGGGTGTATGATTTAGGGTTTAGGGTTTAGGTTGTCAATCCCTTTCGGGTACGACGCCTCAAGATAGGCAAATAACGTGAGGTAAAAGTGGTAGATAGGATAAATAGATCGCGGAAAAAATAAACTGCAGCAACGTATTTTTGTATTTTTGGTTTAATAGATCTGAAGATAAAAGAAAAGGAAAATAGATCGCAAAGGCAAATATGATGAAAAGAGACCCAGAGGTCATAGGTTTCACTAGTGGCTTCTATCGAGAAAAATAGAAAACGGTGGAAAAACAATTACTATTGCGCAATTGATAGAATTTCAAATAATCATGACGATATCCACACAATGATCATTATATAGGCATCATGTCCAAGATTAGTGGACCGACTCCTACCTGCATCTACTACTATTACTCCACACATCGACCGCTATCCAGCATGCATCTAGTGTATTAAGTTCATGAAAAAACGGAGTAATGCAATAAGAACGATGACATGATGTAGACAAGATCTATTTATGTAGAAATAGATCTCATCTTGTCATCCTTAATAGCAAAAATACATACATGTCGTTTCCCTTTCTGTCACTGGGATCAAGCACCGTAAGATCGAACCCATCACAAAGCACCTCTTCCCATTGCAAGATAAATAGATCAAGTTGGCCAAACAAAACCAAAATATCGGAGAAGAAATACGAGGCTGTAATCAATCACGCATATAAGAGATCAAAGAAGACTCAAATAACTTTCATGGATAAAAACATTGATCTGATCATAAACTCAAAGTTCATCGGATCCCAACAAACACACCGCAAAAGGACTTACATCATATGCATCTCCAAGAGATCATTGTATTGATAATCAAGAGAGAGAGAGAGAGAGAGAGAGAGAGAGGAAGCCATCTAGCTAGTAACTACGGACCCGTAGGTCTACAAAGAACTACTCACGCATCATCGGAGAGGCACCAATGGACATAATGAACCCCTCCGTGATGGTGTCTAGATTGGATCCGGTGTTTCTGGACTCTGCGGCAACTCGAATTGATTTTCGTCCCCCTCCTAGGGTTTCTGGAATATTGGGGTATTCATAGAGCAAAGAGGCGGCGCGGGAGGCCAACGACAAGGGCACAACCCACCGAGGCGCGCTTGGGCCCCTAGGCGCGCCCTGGTGGGTTGTGTTCCCATCAGAGCTCCCCTCAGGTGCGTACCTAGCCCACTGGATGTCTTCTGGCCCAAAAAAATCCACAAAAAGTTTCGCTACGTTTGGACTCGGTTTGGTATTGATTTCATGCGATGTAAAAAACATGCAGAAAACATCAACTGGCACTGGTCACTATGTGAATAGGTTAGTACCAAAATATGTTATAAAATGACTATAAAATGATTGTAAAACATCCAAGAATGATAATATAATAGCATGGAACAATAAAAAATTATAGATACATTGGAGACATATGAGCATCCCCAAGCTTAATTCCTCCTCCTCCTCGAGTAGGTAAATGATAAAAACAGAATTTTTGATGTGGAATGCTGCCTAACATGTTAAACACATTTCTTTTCTTTATAGCATGGACATTTGGACTTTTATATGGTTCAAAGCAATAGTCTAGTTTTGACATGAAGACTTTAATACTCAAGCATACAAACAAGCAACCATGTCTTCAAAATATCAACACTAAAGCAAGTATCCCTAGTCCATTATGCGCAATCCTTGATCCATTCATGAAACACACTCAAATATTAGCTACACCCAATGCTCAAATACGATCATAGTGCCCTGATGACCCACAAGTATAGGGGATCAATCGTAGTCCTTTCAATAAGTAAGAGTGTCGAACCCAACGAGCAGGAGAAGGATCTGACAAGTGGTTTTCAGCAAGGAAATATCTCCAAGCACTGAAATTGTCGGTAACAAGTGATTATGTGGTGAGATGATTCGTAGCAAGCAACAAGTAAAAAAAGTAGCAACGGTGCAGCAAAGTGGCCCAATCCCTTTTGTAGCAAGGGACAAGCCTAGACAAAGTCTTATAGGAGGAAAAACGCTCCCGAGGACACACTGGAATTTCTGTCATGCTAGTTTCATCATGTTCATATGATTCGCGTTCGTTACTTTGATTAACCCCTCTCGCAAGCATCCGCAACTACGAAAGAAGAATTAAGAGAAAGTCTAACCATAGCATTAAACTAGTGGATCCAAATCATCCCCTTACGAAGTAACACATAAACTAGGGTTTAAGCTTCTGTCACTCTAGCAACCCATCATCTACTTACTACTTCCCAATGCCGTCCTCTAGGCCCAAATAATGGTGAAGTTTTATGTAGTCGACGTTCACATAACAGCACTAGAGGAAAAACAACATACAACATATCAAAATACCAAACGAATACCAAATTCACATGACTACTATTAGCATGAGTTATCCCATGTCCTCAGGAACAAAAGTAACTACTCACAAAGCAGAATCATATTCATGACCAGAGAGGTAATGAGTAGCATCAAGGATCTGAACATAAACTCTTCCACCAAATAATCCAACTAGCATCAACTACAAAGAGTAATCAACACTACTAGCAACCTTACAAGTACCAATCGGAGTCGCGAGACGGAGATTGGTTACAAGTGATGAACTAGGGTTTGGAGATGAGATGGTGCTGATGAAGATGTTGATGGTGGCGAGTCCCCTCCGATGAGAGGAGTGTTGGTGATGACGATGGCGATGATTTCCCCCTCTGGGAGGGAAGTTTTTCCGGCAGGATCGTCCTGCCGGAGCTCTAGATTGGTTCTGCTCAAGTTCCGCCTCGTGGCCGCGGCGAAACCACGTCAAAGCTCCTCCCTGATTTTTTCCTGGACGAAACGCTTCATATAGCAAAAGAGGGGGGCAAGTGGGCCAGCAGGGTGCCCACAAGCCCCCATGGCGCGGCCTGGGGGGGAGGGGTGGCCACGCCGTGCAGGCTTGTGGCCACCCCATGGCGCCCCTCTGGCACTTATTCGGCCCAGTATTTTTGATAAATTGGGAAAAAAATCCTCGTTGATTTTATGACGTTTGGAGTTGCACAAAATAGGTATCTCAACTTTGCTCCACTTTCAGGCCAGAATTCCAGTTGTCGGTATTCTCCCTCTTAATGTAAACCTTGCAAAATAAGAGAGAAAAGGCATAAGAATAGTATCGTGAAGTGAAATAACAACCAAAGAAGCGATAAATAACAATATGAAAACATGATGCAAAATGGACGTATCAACTCCCCCAAGCTTAGACCTTGCTTGTCCTCAAGCGAAAGCCGAGCTCAATAAATATGTCCACATGTTCAGGGAGTGAGGTGTCGACAAAACAAAATACGAACATGCATGCATCATGATCAAGATGAGAACAAAAATACCAACATATAATCTCTCATGCTAAAGTGATAATTTCTTCACAAAGTAAAGCATGGATCAAGAACCTTACCGAGAAGTAATAACCGATAGCCTTTAGTCATTGAAGCAATTGCAATTTATCACAACATCAGAAAGAGTCAAATAAGAGCTTGTAAAGAAAATGCACATACTCAATCATTCTTTCGTTCTCTACAATTGCTACAACTCACGTGGTACTCATGAGATCAAAGTTTCATCTGGACACAGAGAAAGATAGGGGCTTATAGTTTTGCCTCCCAACTGCTTACCTCAAGGGTAATGTCAACAATAATAATTCATGAATGCTTACCTCCAAGTTGACATATGAATATAGATCTTTCCCAAGCATATGACGTTAGCCAAGACAAAGGCGAAATATGGAATTGGTGAAGATCACCATGACTCTTTCAGGGACAAAAAGTAAAGGTACAAGATAGGCCCTTCGCAGAGGGAAGCAGAGGTTGTCATGCACTTTTGAGGTTTGGATGCGTGTCCTCTTAGTGCGTAGGAACGTCACTTTATATTGCCTCCTGTGATAGAGAACTTTATTATGCAGTCTGTCGCTTTTATGTCTTCCTCGTCACAGGTTCATATAAAGCTTATTTTCCACACACTAATATATCATACATATTAGAGAGCAATTTTTATTGCTTGCACCGATGACAACTTACTTGAGGGATCTTATTCAATCCATAGGTAGGTATGGTGGACACTCATGGCAAAACTGGTTTGAAGGTTTATGGATGCACAAGTAGTATCTCTACTTGGTGCGGGAGTTTTGGCTAATATGAGGTGGAAGCAATCGTCACATGCTAAGGGATCTCTAATCATATAACATTGTTCAGAGCCAAACAAACACAATTCATTATGTTGTCTTCCTTGTCCAACATCTACTTCCAGGCATGCAATAGTTTAGTGAGTGTTCACAATCATAGATGGTGTCAGAGATGATATATTTATATGTGGACCTCTCTTTCTTTATCACTTCCTATTAATTGCAACAATGACCAAGGTTTACATTTGCCTACCCTCAACAAGTTTCAATCCTCATTCTTTTTATATGTGAAGCCATCACTTCCCATAAGATCATTACATGATCTTTCATACTTTTGTTCTATTCTCACTCTTTTGATCATGACAAGAGGCAAAGCCCTTGAACTAAGACACTCTTTATTATATGGCTCACGAGCAAGAATACATCGGGGGTGACACAAAGCAAAACTCAAGACTAAAACACTAAGACTTTTAAACTACTAGAGAAAAATAAAACTGAAAAGGAAAACTAAAACAAAGGTAAAGGCAAAAGATATGATGGTGATACGATACCGGGGCAACTCCCCCAAGCTTGGCACAAGCCAAGGGGATTGCCCATACCAATGCTCAGTTGTCTTCCTTTGGTGGTGATAGTGGTGGAGTTGTTGTTGCAACATCAGTTTGATCCTCCGTCTTCCAAGACATAGGTGCTCCATCATGGAAAGATGAACGAGTCTTCGGAATCCTCAAATCTGTAGCCAACCGTATTGATTTAAATCTATACTCATACTCACAGTTTTGGTTCTGCAGGTCATAGATCTGGGCTTGGAGTTGATCAATCCTGTCATAGAGCCTGGAGAGATGCTTCCCAATGTCATTGGCATCAATCCTGTGGTTGTTGGTGAACTCCGTGATCATCATGTGGTTGGCGTTGAGTCCACGCTCCACCATCCCTTGGCACTTGAAGACTTGTTGCTGCATTGCTTCGAGCCTCATCTCCACGCTTCCGGTCTTCTGAGGCCCCTCAACATCACGGATGTGCAACATCCCGTCACGCATCTCGATAGATTGAGGGTGTTCAGCACTCCTGTGAGGTAGGGATTGATGACCTTCTCAAAGATCTTGTCCTTCGGAGCTTTGGGGGAAGTCATGGATCTAGATCTGCAACAGAAACAAGCTCGAAACGAAAAACAGAGGAAATCTGCGTGATGCAGGGGTCAGATCAAACAGGAGTATATATAATGATTTTTTTCAGACCAGAAGGAGTACCCTGCATGAAAACGGAGTCCGGGAGGCGCATGAGGTGGCCACAAGCCCTCACGGCGCGGCCAGGGGTGGCCCCGCGCCGTCTAGGTTTGTCGCCTCCTCGCGCACTTTCCGGACTACTTCCAATTTTTGTATTTTTTCAAATATTCCAAAACGGAGAAAATTTCCTACTGGAAAAGTTTTGGACTTTGTTTTCTTACCGAATCACATACCTCTTCGTTTTCAGAGTCTGAAACAGGCTCATAAATATCCCTTAGGCATTCTTCCGGAGTTATGGTATTGATGATATTGCTTTCAACATTTATGGGAGTACCTGAGATATCATGCTTGATTCTCTGCCCATTTACCACTCTTGGACAATTACGTTCCGTGTTGTTGATCTTGATAGGACCGGAACGATATACTTCCTCAACAACATAGGGACCTTCCCATTTAGAGAGAAGCTTGCGTGCAAAGAATCTTAAACGAGAGTTATATAGCAAGACATAATCACCTACATTGAACTCACGCTTTTGTATCCTCTTATCATGCCACCTCTTAACCTTCTCTTTGAACAGCTTGGCATTCTCATATGCCTGAGTTCCCCATTCATCAAGCGAGCTAATATCAAATAACCTCTTCTCACCGGCAAGTTTGAAATCAAAGTTGAGCTCTTTGATTGCCCAATAAGCTTTATGCTCTAGCTCAAGAGGTAAGTGACATGCTTTCCCATACACCATTTTGTACGGAGACATGCCCATGTGATTCTTATAGGTAGTTCTATAAGCCCACAGTGCATCATCGAGCTTCTTAGACCAATTATTTCTAGACCTGTTGACAGTCTTTTGCAGAATCAGTTTAATCTCTCTATTACTTAGCTCTACTTGACCACTGGACTGAGGGTGATAGGGAGACGCAATTCTATGGTTGACATCGTACTTAGCGAGCGTTTTACGGAAAGCACCATGAATGAAGTGTGAACCACTGTCGGTCATAAGATATCTAGGGACTCCAAGTCTAGGGAAGATAACTTCTTTCAGCATCTTGATAGAGGTGTTGTGATCAGCACTACTAGTGGGGATAGCTTCTACTCACTTAGTGACATAATCAACAACAACTAGGATGTGAGTATACCCATTGGATTTTGGAAAAGGTCCCATATAATCAAAGCCCCAAACATCAAATGGTTCAATGACAAGTGAATAGTTCATAGGCATTTCCTGACGTTTGCTAATATTACCTATTCTTTGACATTCGTCACAAGACAAGACAAACTTACGGGCATCCTTGAAGAGAGTGGGCCAATAGAAACCTGATTGCAATACCTTGTGTGCACTTCTATATCCCGCATGGTGTCCTCCGTAGGCCTCAGAATGACACTTCTGTAGGATCTGTCCCTGTTCATGTTCAGGTACACAACGTCTAATAACACCATCTACTCCTTCCTTATAAAGGCGATGATCATCCCAAAAGTAATGTCTCAAGTCAAAGAAGAATTTCTTCTTTTGCTCGTACGTGAAACTAGGTGGTATATATTTGGCAACGATATAATTTGCATAATCAGCATACCACGGTGTACTACGTGAAGTATTGATGACATTCAGTTGCTCATCGGGAAAGCTATCATCAATAGGTTGTGGGTCATCAAGAACGTTCTCCAACCTAGACAAGTTATCTGCTATTGGGTGATCAGCACCCTTTCTGTCGACAACGTGCAAATCAAATTCTTGTAGCAAGAGAACCCATCTGATAAGTCTAGGTTTAGCGTCCTTCTTCTCCATGAGGTACTTAATAGCTGCATGATTTGTGTGAATAGTGACTTTGGAATCAACTATGTAAGACCTGAACTTTTCACACGCAAACACGACTGCTAAAAATTCCTTCTCCGGAGTGGCATAGTTTCTTTGGGCACTGTCTAGAGTTTTACTAGCGTAGTGAATAACATTCAACTTTTTATCAACTCTTTGCCCTAGGACAACACCAACAGCATAATCACTAGCATCACACATGATCTCAAAAGGCAAGTTCCAATCAGGTGGTTGAACAATATGTGCAGTTATCAAAGCCCTTTTAAGTATTTCGAAGGCTTCCTCACAATCATCGTCAAAAACAAAAGGAATATCCTTTTGTAAGAAATTGGTAAGAGGCCTAGAAATCTTTGAGAAGTCTTTAGTGAACCTTCTATAGAAACCAGCATGATCAAGGAAACTTGTTATCCCTTTGATATCTGTGGGGTATGGCATTTTCTCGATTGCATCAACCTTAGCCTTATCGACTTTAATACCTCTTTCGGAAATTTTATGTCCTAAGATGATGCCTTCATTAACCATAAAGTGGCACTTCTCCCAATTCAAGACAAGATTGGTGTCTTTACATCTCTGCAAGACTCGATCAAGGTTGCCGAGGCAATCATCAAAGGAAGACCCGTAAACGGAGAAGTCATCTATGAAAACCTCGACAATCTTTTCACAAAAGTCAAAGAATATAGCCATCATACATCTTTGAAAGGTGGCAGGTGCATTACATAAGCCAAAAGGCATATGTCTATAAGCAAAGGTACCGAAAGGACAGGTGAAAGTGGTTTTCTCCTGATGAGATTGTGCAACTGGTATTTGGGAGAAACCTGAATAACCATCTAGAAAGCAGAAGTGTGTGTGTTTGGACAACCTTTATAGCATTTGGTCGATAAAAGGCAAAGGGTAATGATCTTTCCTAGTGGCTTTATTCAATTTCCTAAAATCGATCACCATCCTATAGCCAGTAATAATCCTCTGTGGGATCAATTCATCCTTATCATTAGGGACAACGGTAATGCCTCCCTTCTTAGGGACACAATGCACCAGACTCACCCAATCGCAATGAGCAACAGGATAGATGATACCCGCTTCCAGTAGCTTTAGTATTTCTTTTCTCACTACTTCTTTCATCTTAGGATTTAATCTCCTTTGATGATTAGCAACTGGTTTGAAGTCAGGATCAGTTTTAATCTTGTGCTGGCATAGAGTGGGACTAATGCCCTTAAGATCATCAAGAGTATATCCAATAGCAGCATGGTGCTTCCTCAGTTTTTAGTAACTTCTTTTCTTCCTGCTCTGAGAGGCTAGCACTAATAATGACATGATATATCTCTTTTTCATCAAGATATGCATACTTAAGGGTATCAGGCAACTGTTTAAGCTCGAACATAGGATCACCCTTTGGTGGGGGTGGATTCCCAAGCAGTTCAAGAGGCAAGTTATTCTTAAGAATATGATATTGTTCTAAGACAACTCTGTCTATTTCATCCCTTTCATCCATATGCATATCATTTCCATGCTCAAGCAAGTATTGCTCTAAGGGATCAGTAGGAGGCACGACAATAGAGGCTAAGGCAATAGTTTCATCCCTACTAGGCAACTCCTTTTCATGAGGTTGTCTACCAAACTTAGAGAAATTGAACTCATGTGACACACCTTCAAAGCCAACAGTGACAGTTTGCTTCTCACAATCAATATGAGCATTGACAGTATTGAGAAAAGGTCTACCAAATATTATGGGACAAAAGCTATCTTGTGCGGTAGCAAGAATGAGGAAATCAGCAGGATACTTCGTATTACCACACAAGACTTCAACATCCCTAACAATTCCCACATGGCAGATAGTATCTCTATTGGCAAGCTGAATAGTGACATCAATAGGCTCTATCTCAACAGGTGCAATCTCATCTTTGATTTCATCGTATAAGGATTGAGGTATTGCACTAACACTAGCACCCGCGTCGCATAAACCATGATAACAATGATCTCCTATCTTAACAGAAACCACATGCATGCCAACAACATGAATATGTTTGTCTCTAGCGTGAGGTTTAGCAATTCTAGCAGCATCTTCACATAAGTGAATATTATGTCCCTCAACTTCTTCAGTCAGAAGATCTTTGATAATAGCAATGCTAGGTTCAACTCTAATTTGCTCACGGGGTGTAGGTGTTCTAATGTAGGCTCTACATATCACAGTTGAAGCTTTAGAATGATCCTTTATCCTAACAGGGAAAGGCGGTTTCTCAATGTAAGCACTAGGAACAACAGGATCATTATAGGCAATGACTTTCTCTTCAACTAGAGTGGGTTTAACTACATTGACTTCTAAAGGAGGATAATATTTAAACCATTTCTCTTTGGGGAGATCAATATGAGCAGCAAAGGATTCACACAATGAAGCTACTATCTCAGAGTCAAGGCCATACTTAGCGCTAAAATCACTAAAGGTATTTGTCTCAACAAAGGATTTAGCGCAATCAAACGTGAAATTCATACCTGACTCCTTACCTTCTTCAAGATCCCAATCTTCAGAGTTGCGTTTAATTCTCTCCAATAAATTCCATTTGAAGTAAATATCTCTCTTTATAAAAGAACCGGTACAAGAAGTGTCAAGCATGGTGCGATCATCATGAGAAAGCCGAGCATAGAAGTTCTGAATGATAATTTCTCTCGAGAGCTCATGATTGGGGCATGAATATAGCATTGATTTAAGCCTCCCCAAGCTTGAGCAATGCTTTCTCTGTCATGAGGCCAAAAATTGTAAATATAATTTCGATCACGATGTACTAAATGCATAGGATAAAACTTTTGATGAAATTCCAATTTCAACCGATTCTAGTCCCATGATCCAGTATCATCACATAGCCTATACCATGTCAACGCCTTATCCTTCAAAGATAAATGAAAGACCTTCTTCTTGACCTCATCCTCGGGCACACCTGCAAGCTTAAATAAACCACAAACTTCATCTACATAGATCAGATGCAAGTCTGGATGTGATGTTCCATCTCCTATAAAAGGATTAGCCAGCAGTTTCTCAAGCATACCCGAAGGAAATTCAAAGCAAATATTTTCAGTAGGTGCAGCAGGTTGAGGAGCAACTATTTGTCCTTCCGTTCGAGGTGAATATACCCCGAACAATCCCCTCAAAGGATTGGTATCCATAGTGACAAGTGACAATAAATTTCAGCACACTATATGAATATTTCCTTACCAAGTTCCACTTACCAAAGGCGGTTCACTCCCCGGCAACGGTGCCAGAAAAGAGTCTTGATGACCCAAAATTATAGGGGATCAATCGTAGTCCTTTCGTAAGTAAGAGTGTCGAACCCAACGAGGAGCAGAAGGATCTGACAAGTGGTTTTCAACAAGGAAATATCCGCAAGCACTGAAATTGTTGGTAACAAGTGATTGTGTGGTGAGATGATTCGTAGCAAGCAACAAGTAACAAAAGTAGCAACGGTGCATCAAAGTGGACCAATCCCTTTTGTAGCAAGGGACAAGCCTGGACAAAGTCTTATAGGAGGAAAAACGCTCCCGAGGACACACGGGAATTTTTGTCATGCTAGTTTCATCATGTTCATATGATTCGCGTTCGTTACTTTGATAGTTTGACATTCGGGTGGACCGGCGCTTGGGTACTGCCCTTACTTGGACAAGCATCCCACTTATGATTAACCCCTCTCGCAAGCATCCACAACTACGAAAGAAGAATTAAGAGAAAGTATAACCATAGCATTAAACTAGTGGATCCAAATCAGCCCCTTACGAAGTAACGCATAAACTAGGGTTTAAGTTTCTGTCACTCTAGCAACCCATCATCTACTTACTACTTCCCAATGCCTTCCTCTAGGCCCAAACAATGGTGAAGTGTTATGTAGTCGACGTTCACATAACACCACTAGAGGAAAAACAACATACAACATATCAAAATACCGAACGAATACCAAATTCACATGACTACTATTAGCATGAGTTATCCCATGTCCTCAGGAACAAAAGTAACTACTCACAAAGAATAATCATATTCATGACCAGAGAGGTAATGAGTAGCATCAAGGATCTGAACATAAACTCTTCCACCAAATAATCCAACTAGCATCAACTACAAAGAGTAATCAACACTACTAGCAACCTTACAAGTACCAATCGGAGTCGCGAGATGGAGATTGGTTACAAGTGATGAACTAGGGTTTCGAGATGAGATGGTGCTGATGAAGATGTTGATGGTGACGAGTCCCCTTCGATGGGAGGAGTGTTGGTGATGACGATGGCGATGATTTCCCCCTCCGGGAGGGAAGTTTCCCCGGCAGGATCGTCCTACGGAGCTCTAGATTGGTTCTGCTCAAGTTTCGCCTCGTGGCTGCGGAGAAACCATGAAAAAGATCCTCCCTGATTTTTTCCTGGACGAAACCCTTCATATAGCAAAAGAGGGAGGCAAGTGAGCCCGCAGGGTGCCCACAAGCCCCCATGGCGCGACCTCGGGGGGGGGGGGGGGTGGTGGCCGCGCCGTGCAGGCTTGTGGCCACCCACTGGCGCCCCTCTGGCACTTCTTCGGCCCAGTATTTTTGATAAATCGGGAAAAAAATCCTCGTTGATTTTTACGGCGTTTGGAGTTGCGCAGAATAGGTATCTCAACTTTGCTCTACTTTCAGGCCAGAATTCCAGTTGTCGGCATTCTCCCTCTTCATGTAAACCTTGCAAAATAAGAGAGAAAAGGCATAAGAATAGTACCGTGAAGTGAAATAACAACCAAATAAGCGATAAATAACAATATGAAAACATGATGGAAAATGGACGTATCATGCCCCTTAGTTAGTTCTTTATGAGAGAAGATGGAGACTCAAATTCAAAACAAAAATTGCATAAGTAAAAGAAAGGCCCTTCGCAGAGGGAAGTAGGGATTTGTAGAGGTGCCAGAACTCAAAGCAAAAATTGAGATATAAAAACATTTTGGGAGGCATACTTTTCTCACCAACGAAAACGACTTAGAGCTCCCAACAGTTTCCATGCTAGATACATCATATGCGGTTCCCAAACAGAAAAATAAATTTTATTACTTTTTCCACTATTACTTTCACTTTCCATGGCTTGTCCGTATCCATGGGTGACCTCCATATCAACACTTTCCAAGGAATTCACTATTTAACAACGAAAAGTATTTTTTTTTCATTTCAGGACTGGGCATCCCTAATACCTTTGTCGTACTCTTGTGCAATGACATGTGAATAAACACTCATCGTGAGAATAACACATCTAGCATATAAAATATTGGCCACCCCTCACCGCCTCGCGAGCGGTAGAGCACACAAAAGAGAAATTTATTTTGAAAATTAGATATGGAGCATGCAAATTTGCTTAGAACGGCATGAAAATACCGCATATAGGTAGGTATAGTGGACTCATATGGCAAAACTGGTTTAAAGGGTTCTGGATGCACAAGTAGTGATCATACTTAGTGCAAAATGGAAGCTAGCAAAAATATTGAGAAGCGACCAACCAAGAAACAAAAAATCTCGTACCCAAGCATTAAGCATAAGTAACACCGAATAATGCACCACAAGTATATATAAATTTCATTGCATAACTATTGACTTTCGTGCTTGCATAGGGAATCACAAACCTTAACATCTATATTGTTACTAAAGCACAATTACTCATCAACATGACTCACATATCATATCGTCATATCTCAAAACCATTACTAAGAACCAAGTTTATCTTGTCCAATGATCTTCATGAAAGTTTTAATTATATCCTCCTTGGATATCTGTCACTTGGGGACTATTTTCATATGTTGCTTTAGATAAGCTCAAACAAATTTAAGTGAAGCAAGAAATAATTTCTTAATTTTTTTACTAACTCCCAAATAAATCTAAGTGAAGCATGAGAGCATTTCTACAAAAATAACAAAGCACACCTTGCTCAAAAAGATATAAGTGAAGTACTAGAGCAAATCCATGGCTTGAAAAATTTAAGTGAAGCATAGGAGCAAGCATAGCATAATTTTTGGCTGTCTAAAAATGGTGAGTCCAGCAAGGATTCAAGACTTAAAATACAAATAAAAATAAGCAAAGACTCATATCATACAATACACTCCACGCAAAACTCATAATATGTGACGAATAAAAATATAGTTTCAAGTAAGATACCGATGGTTGTTAGAAGAAAGAGGGGATGCCACTCGGGGCATCCCCAAGCTTAGTTGCTTGCTACTTCTTTAATATTATCTTGGGGTGCCTCGGGCATCCCCAAGCTTAGCCTTTTGCTAATCCTTATTCCTTCATCCATCATAAGATCACCCAAAACTTGAAAACTTCAATCACACAAAACTCAACAAAACCTTCGTGAGATCCGTTAGTATAAGAAAGCAAACCACTACTATAAGTACTGTTGCAAACCTATTCATATTTTATTTTTTCATTATATCTACTGTATTACAACTTTTCTATGGCAAAAAGTCATCAAAGAAAACCATAGAATCATCAAAACAAGCACACAACGCAAATAAAACAAAATCTATCAAAAAGATAACAATGTGTAGCAATCTGACTACTTCGAATACTTATGTAACCCCAACAATTCTTAAAAATTAGGATGACATTAAAATTTGTTTATTAATATTCTTACAAAAGAATCAACTCAAAAGAAGTCTCCTGTTAAAAACTAAAAATAATTTCGTGAGCGCAAAACTTTCTGTTTTTCAGCAAGATCAAATCAACTTTCACCCAAATCATCCCAAAGGCCTTGCTTGGCACAAACACTAATTTAGACAACAAAAACACATCTAACCAGAGGTGTAATTGTGTATTTTATTGAAAACAGAAAGAAAACTAAAAAGCAAAAAGATATAAGTTGGGTTGCCTCCCAACAAGCGCTATCGTTTTACGCCCCTAGCTAGGCATAACACGTAGGATCTAAGTGTTGTCATATTTGTTTCTAGATCCATATGGTGCCCTCATGATTGATTCATGTGGTGGCCTAATTCTTGTTCTAGGGAAGTGTTTCATTCGCTTCCTTAGTGGAAATTGAAATTTAATATTGCCTTCTTTCATATCAATCACGACACCAATAATACATAAAAATGGTCTACGAGGTATAATTGGACAAGACGGATTGCAAGAAATATCAATAACAATAAAATCTATGGGCACATAATTCCTATTTGCAAGAATAAGAACATCATTAATTATTCCCATAGGATTTTTGATAGTAGAATCTGCCAAGTGCAAATTTAAAGAGCATTCTTCAATATTGGTAAGACCAAGCATATCACATAAATATTTCAGAATTGTAGAAACACTAGCACCCAAGTCACATAAACAAAAACACTCATAATTTTTAATCTTGATTTTGATAGTAGGTTCCCACCCATCATGCAATTTTCTAGTAATTGAAACTTCTTATTCCATTTTTTCTTCAAAAGTTTTCATCATAGCATCAACAATACGTTTAGCAAAAGCTTTATTTTGTTCATAAGCATGGGGTAAATTTATCATGGATTGTATCAAAGAAATACAATCAACCAAAGAATAACTATAATAATTAAAGTCTTTGTAATCCAAAATAGTGGGCACATCACTAGTTAAACTCTTGACCTCTTCAAACCCACTTCTATCAATTTTCTCAACAAGATTTTCACCCTCCAAATCATAGGACACCTTCTAACTAAAGTTGACTCTTCTCGAGTCCCTTTTTCACCAATCTGAATTTTACTAAACAAAGAATCCATAGAAGAAACACCAATCATTTTAATATCTTCATCACTTTTATGAAAGTAATCACTAGAAAACGCTCTTTCTAAAAATTCTCTTTTAGCTCTAAGCATAGCGGTTCTTTTATTACTTTCATCCATAGAAACATAAAGAGCTTTAATTGATTCTTCAACTTTAGGCAATTTTTTTTCATATTGAGAGTTTCTACATCACGAGAAATTCTATCAATACTTCTAGACAAATCATCAAATTTATTCAACTTTTCTTCTATCGAAGTATTGAAAGCTTTTTGAGTATTGATAAATTCTTTAATATTGTTCTCAAGATCATAGGTGTTTCTATTATTATTATAAGTAGGATTACCATAGGAATTACCATATTTTTTAGAGGAATTACTAGGAAAAGGCCTAGGATTAAAATGACCTCTATAAGCATTGTTATTGAAATTGTTTCGCAAAATAAAATTCACATCTATGGCATCACTATTTTGCTCAATCAAAGTAGACAAAGGCAGATCATTAAAATCAACAGGAGCACTTTTATTAGCAACCAACTTCATAAGAGCATCAACTTTTTCACTCAAAGAATTTATTTCTTCTACCGAATTGACCTTTTTAATAGTAGGAGCTCTTTCGGTATGCCATTGTGACTAATTGGCCATAATATTGTCTAGCAAATTAGTAGCTTCACCCAACGTAAATTCCATAAAAGTACCCCCTACGGCAGAATGCAAAATATTACGAGAAACAAAATTCAACCCCGCATAAATTTTTTGTATGATCATCCAAAGATTTAACCCATGAGTTGGGCAATTCCTTAGCATCAATTTCATCCTTTCCGAAGATTGTGCAACATGCTCATGTTCAAGTTGCTTGAAATTCATGATCTGGGTTCTAAGGGAAATAATTTTTGCGGGCGGAAAATACTTAGTAATAAAAGGATCCTTGCACTTGTTCCAAGATTCGATACTATTGCGTGTTGGGGAACGTCGCATGGGAAACAAAAATTTTCCTACGCGCACGAAGACCTATCATGGTGATGTCCATCTACGAGAGGGGATGCGTGATCTACGTACCCTTGTAGACCGTACAGCAGAAGCGTTAGTGAACGCAGTTGATGTAGTGGAACGTCCTCACGTCCCTCGATCCGCTCCGCGAACCGTCCCGCGATCTAGTGCCGAACGGACGGCACCTCCGCGTTCAGCACACGTACAGCTCGACGATGATCTCGGCCTTCTTGATCCAGCAAGAGAGATGGAGAGGTAGAAGAGTTCTCCGGCAGCGTGACGGCGCTCCGGAGGTTGGTGATGATCTCGTCTCAGCAGGGCTCCGCAGAAACGCGATCTAGAGGTAAAACCGTGGAGATATGTGGTCGGGCTGCCGTGGCAAAGTTGTCTCAAATCAGCCCTAAAACCTCCGTATATATAGGGGGAAGAGGGGGAGCCTTGCCTTGGGGCTCAAGAGGCCCCAAGGGGGTCGGCCGAGCCAAGGGGGGAAGGTCTCCCCTTCCAAACCGAATCCAACTTGGTTTGGAAGGTGGAGTCCTTCTTCCCTTTCCCACCTCCTCCTTTTTTTCTTCCTTTTCTCTTTGACTTTCTTCCTATGGCACATAGGGACTTCTTGGGCTGTCCCACCAGCCCACTAAGGGCTGGTGCACCACACCCAAGGCCTATGGGCTTCCCCGGGGTGGGTTGCCCCCCCGGTGAACACCCGGAACCCATTCGTCATTCCCGGTACATTCCCGGTAACTCCGAAAACCGTCCGGTAATCAAATGAGGTCATCCTATATATCAATCTTCATTTCTGGACCATTCCGGAAACCCTCGTGACATCCGTGATCTCATCCGGGACTCCGAACAACATTCGGTAACCAACCATATAACCCAAATACGCATAAAACAACGTCGAACCTTAAGTGTGCAGACTCCTCGGTCAATATCCAATAGCGGGACCTGGATGCCCATATTGGATCCTACATATTCTACGAAGATCTTATCGTTTGAACCTTAGTGCCAAGGATTCATATAATCCCGTATGTCATTCCCTTTGTCCTTCGGTATATTACTTTCCCGAGATTCGATCGTCAGTATCCGCATACCTATTTCAATCTCGTTTACTGGAAAGTCTCTTTACTCGTTCCGTAATACAAGATCCCGCAACTTACACTAAGTCACATTGCTTGCAAGGCTTGTGTGTGATGTTGTATTACCGAGTGGGCCCCGAGATACCTCTCCATCACACGGAGTGACAAATCCCAGTGTCGATCCATACTAACTCAACTAACACCTTCGGAGATACCTGTAGAGCATCTTTATAGTCACCCAGTTACGTTGCAACGTTTGACACACACAAAGCATTCCTCCGGTGTCAGTGAGTTATATGATCTCATGGTCATAGGAACAAATACTTGACACGCAGAAAATAGTAGCAACAAAATGACACAATCAACATGCTACGTCTATTAGTTTGGGTCTAGTCCATCACATGTTTCTCCTAATGATGTGATCCCGTTATCAAGTAACAACACTTGCCTATGGCCAGGAAACCTTGGCCATCTTTGATCAACGAGCTAGTCAACTAGAGGCTTACTAGGGACAGTGTTTTGTCTATGTATCCACACAAGTATTGTCTTTCCAATCAATACAATTATAGCATGGATGATAAACGATTATCGTGAACAAAGAAATATAATAATAACTAATTTATTATTGCCTCTGGAGCATATTTCCAACAGTCTCCCACTTGCACTAGAGTCAATAATCTAGTTCACATCACCATGTGATTCCAACGAATCCAACACCCATATAATTCTGGGGTCTGATCACGTCTTGCTCGTGAGAGAGGTTTTAGTCAACGGTTCTGAAACTTTTAGGTCCGTGTGTTCTTTACAAATCTTTATGTCATCTTATAGATGCTGCTACTATGTGCTATTTTGAAATACTCCAAATATCTACTCTACTATACAAATCCGTTTCACTACTCATAGTTATTTGGATTAGTGTCAAAGCTTGCATCGACGTAACCCTTTACGACGAACTCTTTAACCACCTCCATAATCGAGAAAAATTCCTTAGTCTATTTAGTTACTAAGGATAACTTTGACCGCTGATCAGTGATTCAATCCTGGATCACTCTGTGTACCTTTTAACGGACTTGCTGCAAGTCACACATCAGGTGCGGTACTCAGCATGGCATACTTTAGAGTCTACGGCTAAGGCATAGAAGACGACCTTCATCTATTCTCTTTATTCTGCCGTGGTCGGATTTTGAGTCTTACTCAAATTTACACCTTACAACGCAACCAAGAACTCCTTCTTTGCTGATCTATTTTGAACTCCTTCAAAAACTTGTCAAGGCATGCATCTTGTTGAAACTTCCATTAAGCACTTTTGATCTATCTCCATAGATCTTTGATGCTCAACGTTCAAGTAGCGCAATCCAGGTATTCATTTGAAAACTCCTTTCAAACAACCTTGTATGCTTTACAGAAATTCTACATTACTTCTGATCCACAATATGTCAACCACATATACTTATCAGAAATTCCATAGTGCTCCCACTCACTTCTTTGGAAATACAAGTTTCTCATAAACCTTGTACAAACCCAAAATCTTTGATCACCTCATCAAAGTGTATATTCCAACTCCGAGATGCTTGCACCAGTCCATTGAAGGATCGCTGGAGCTTGCATACTTGCTAGTATCTTTAGGATCGACAAAACCTCCTGGTTGTATCACATACAATGTCTGCTCAAGGAAACCGTCGAGGAAACAATGTTTTGACATCCTACGTGCAATATTTCATAAATAATGCAGCAACTACTAACATAATTCTAACAGACTTTTAGCATCGCTACAAGTGAGAAAGTCTCATCATAGTCAACTGTTTGATCTTGTCGGAAACATCTTTGCGACAAGTCGAGCTTTTCTTAATAGTGACTGATCACCATCATCGTCTGTCTTCCTTTTAAAGATCCATCTTTACTCAATAGTCCTACGACCATCAAGTAGTTCTTACAAAGTCTACACTTTGTTTTCATACATGGATCCTCTCTCAAATTTCATGGCTTCCAGCCATTTGCCGGAATCTGGGCCCACCATTGCTTTCTCCATAACTCGTAGGTTCACTGTTTCTCAACAACATGACCTCCAAGACAGGGTTACCGTACCACTATGTAGTAGTATGCGACCTTGTCAACCTACGAGGCTTGTAGTAACTTGATCCGATGCTCGATGATCACCATCATCAGCTTTCACTTCAATTGGTGTAGGCGCCACAGGAACAACTTCCTGTGCCCTGCTACACACTGGTCGAAGTGATGGTTCAATAACCTCATCAAGTTCTACCACCCTCCCACTCAATTCTTTCGAGAGAAACCTTTCCTCGAGAAAGGATCCATTTCTAGAAACAAACACTTTGCTTTCGGATCTGAGATAGGAGATGTACCCAACTGTTTTGGATATCCTATGAAGATGCATTTATCCGCTTTGGGTTCGATCTTATCAGACTGAAACTTTTTCACATAAGTGCCGAAGCCCCAAACTTTCAAGAAACGACAGCTTAGATTTGTCTAAACCTCAGTCTATACTGTGTCATCTCAACGGAAATACGTGGTGCTCTATTTAAAGTGAATGCGGTTGTCTCTAATGCTTAACCCATAAACGATAGTGGTAATTCGATAAGAGACATCATAGCATGCACCATACCAAATAGTGTGTGGCTATGACGTTCAAACACATCATCACACTATGATGTTCTAGGTGGCATGAACTGCGAAGCAATTTCCACATTGTCTTAACTGCGTACCAAAACTCGTAACTCAGATATTCATTTCTATGATCATATCGTAGACAACTTATCCTCTTGTTACGACGAACTTCACTCCGAAACAGAATTGAACTTTTCAATATTTCAGACTTGTGATTCATTAAGTAAATACTCTAGTATCTACTCAAATCGTCATTGAAGTAAGAACATAATGATATCCACTGCGTGCCTCAACACCCATTGAACTGCATACATCAAAATGTATCACTTCCAACAAGTTACTATCTTATTTCATCTCAATGAAAACAAGGCCTTGCTCATGTGGTATGATTTGCATGTCACTAGTGATTCAAAATCAAGTGAGTATAAAGATCCATCAGCATGGAACCTCTTCATGCAATTTATACCAACATGACTCAAGCGGCTGTGCCACAAGTAAGTGGTACTATCATCATTACCTCGTATCTTTTGGCACCAATATCATGAACATGTGTAACACTACGATCGAGATTCAATAAACCATTGAAGGTCATTATTCAAGCAAATAGAGTAACCATTATTCTCTTTAAATGAATAATCGTATTGCAATAAACATGATCCAATCATGTTCATGCTTAACGCAAGCACCAAATAACAATTATTTAGGTTTAACACGAATCCCGATGGTAGAGGGAGCGTGCGACGTTTGATCATATCAACCTTGGAAACACTTCCAACACGTATCGTCACCTCGCCTTTAGCTAGTCTTTGTTTATGCCGTAGCTTTCATTTCGTGTTACTAATCACTTAGCAACCGAACCAGTATCCAATACCCTCGTGCTACTAGGAGTACTAGTAAAGTACACATCAACATTATGTATATCGAATATACTTCTTTCGACTTTTGCCAGCCTTCTTATCTACCTAGTATCTAGAGTTGCTCCGCCTCAGTGACCGTTCCCCTCATAACAGAAGCACTTAGTCCCGGGCTTGGGCTTAATCTGGGGTCTCTTCATTGGTGCAACAACTGCTTTGCCGTTTCACGAAGTATCCCTTCTAGCCCTTGCCTTTCTCGAAACTTAGTGGTTTTACTAACCATCAACTATTGATGCTCCTTCTTGATTTCTACTTTTGCAGTGTCAAACATCGCGAATTGCTCAAGGATCATTGTGTCTATCCTTGATATGTTATAGTTCATCACGAAGCTCTCACAGCTTGGTTGCAGTGACTTTGGAGAACCATCACTATCTCATCTGGAAGATTAACTCCCATTTGATTCAAGTGATTGTCGTACTCCGACAATATGAGCACACAATCAACGATTGAGGTTTTCTCCTTTACTTTGTGGACAAAGAATCTTGTCGGAGGTCTCGTACCTCTCAACAAGGGCACGAGCATGAAATCACAATTTCATCTCTTTAGAACGTCACTTATGTTCCGTGACGTTTCAAAACGTCTTCGGTGCCTTGCTTCTAAGCCATTAAGTATTTTGCACTGAACTATCTTGTAGTCATCAGAAACGTGTATGTCGGATGTTCACAACATCCACAGATGACGCTCGAGGTGCAGCACACCGAGTGGTGCATTAAGGACATAAGCCTTCTGCGCAGCAACGAGGACAATCCTCTTCAAAGTTTGCTACTATGAACTTTCAACTAAATTTTCTCTAGGAACATATAAAAACAGTAGAGCTATAGCGCAAGCTACATCGTAATTTGCAAAGACCATTAGACTATGTTCATGACAATTAGTTCAATTAATCATATTACTTAAGAACTCCCACTCAAAAAGTACATCTCTCTAGTCATTTGAGTGGTACATGATCCAAATCCACTATCGCAAGTCCGATCATCACGTGAGTCGAGAATAGTTTCAGTGTAAGCATCTCTATGCTAATCATATCAACTATACGATTCATGCTCGACCTTTCGGTCTCATGTGTTCCGAGGCCATGTCTGCACATGCTAGGCTCGTCAAGCTTAACCCGAGTGTTCCGCGTGTGCAACTGTTTTGCACCCGTTGTATGTGAACGTTGAGTCTATCACACCCGATCATCACGTGGTGTGTCGAAACGAAGAACTGTCGCAACGGTGCACAGTCGGGGAGAACACAATTTCGTCTTGAAATTTTAGTGAGGGATCACCTCATAATGCTACCGTCGTTCTAAGAAAGATAAGGTGCAAAAAGGATTAACATCACATGCAATTCATAAGTGACATGATATGGCCATCATCACGTGCTTCTTGATCTCCATCAACAAAGCACCGGTACGATCTTCTTGTCACCGGCGTCACACCATGATCTCCATCAACGTGTCGCCATCGGGGTTGTCGTGCTACTCATGCTATTACTACTAAAGCTACATCCTAGCAATATAGTAAACGCATCTGCAAGCACAAACGTTAGTTTAAAGACAACCCTATGGCTCCTGCCGGTTGCCGTACCATCGACGTGCAAGTCGATATTAACTATTACAACATGATCATCTCATACATCCAATATATCACATCACATCGTTGGCCATATATGAACACAAGCATACCCTGCAAAAACAAGTTAGACGTCCTCTAATTTTGTTGTTGCATGTTTTACGTGGTGACCATGGGTATCTAGTAGGATCGCATCTTACTTACGTAAACACCACAACGGAGATATATGAATTGCTATTTAACCTCATCCAAGGACCTCCTCGGTCAATTCCGATTCAACTAAAGTTGGAGAAACTGACACCCGCCAGTCATCTTTGAGCAACGGAGTTACTCGTAGCGATGAAACCAGTCTCTCGTAAGCGTACGAGTAATGTCGGTCCGAGCCGCTTCGATCCAACAATAACGCGGAATCAAGAAAATACTAAGGAGGGCAGCAAAACGCACATCACCTCCCACAAAAACTTTTGTGTTCTACTCGAGAAGACATCTACGCATGAACCTAGCTCATGATGCCACTGTTGGGGAACGTCGCATGGGAAACAAAATTTTTCCTACGCGCACGAAGACCTATCATGGTGATGTCCATCTACGAGAGGGGATGTGTGATCTACGTACCCTTGTAGACCGTACATCAGAAGCGTTAGTGAACGCGGTTGATGTAGTGGAACGTCCTCACGTCCCTCGATCAGCCCCGCGAACCGTCCCGCGATTAGTCCCACGATCTAGTGCCGAACGGACGGCACCTCCGCGTTCAACAAACGTACAGCTCGACGATGATCTCGGCCTTCTTGATCCTGCAAGAGAGACGGAGATGTAGAAGAGTTCTCCAGCAACGTGATGGCGCTCCGGAGGTTGGTGATGATCTCGTCTCAGCAGGGCTCCGCCCGAGCTCCGCAGAAACGCGATCTAGAGGTAAAACCGTGGAGATATGTGGTCGGGCTGCCGTGGCAAAGTTGTCTCAAATCAGCCCTAAAACCTCTGTATATATAGGGGGAAGAGGGGGAGCCTTGCCTTGGGGCTGAAGAGGCCCCAAGGGGGTCGGCCGAGCCAAGGGGGGAAGGTCTCCCCTTCCAAACCGAATCCAACTTGGTTTGGAAGGTGGAGTCCTTCTTCCCTTTCCCACCTCCTCCTTTTTTTCCTTTTCTCTTTGATTTTCTTCCTATGGCGCATAGGGCCTTCTTGGGCTGTCCCACCAGCCCACTAAGGGCTGGTGTGCCACCCCCAAGGCCTATAGGCTTCCCCGGGGTGGGTTGCCCCCCGGTGATCACCCGGAACCCATTCGTCATTCCCGGTACATTCCCGGTAACTCCGAAAACCTTCCGGTAGTCAAATGAGGTCATCCTATATATCAATCTTCATTTCCGGACCATTCCGGAAACCCTCGTGACGTCCGTGATCTCATCCGGGACTCCGAACAACATTCGGTAACCAACCATATAACTCAAATACGCATAAAACAACGTCGAACCTTAAGTGTGCAGACCCTGCGGGTTCGAGAACTATGTAGACATGACCCGAGAGACTCCTCGGTCAATATCCAATAGCGGGACCTGGATGCCCATATTGGATCCTACATATTCTACGAAGATCTTATCGTTTGAACCTCAGTGCCAAGGATTCATATAATCCCGTATGTCATTCCCTTTGTCCTTCGGTATATTACTTGCCCGAGATTCGATCGTCAGTATCCGCATACCTATTTCAATCTCGTTTACCGGCAAGTCTCTTTACTCGTTCCATAATACAAGATCCCTCAACTTACACTAAGTCACATTGCTTGCAAGGCTTGTGTGTGATGTTGTATTACCGAGTGGGCCCCGAGATACCTCTCCGTCACACGGAGTGACAAATCCCAGTCTCGATCCATACTAACTCAACTAACACCTTCGGCGATACCTGTAGAGCATCTTTATAGTCACCCAGTTACGTTGCGACGTTTGACACACACAAAGCATTCCTCCGGTGTCAGTGAGTTATATGATCTCATGGTCATAGGAACAAATACTTGACACGCAGAAAACAGTAGCAACAAAATGACACGATCAACATGCTACGTCTATTAGTTTGGGTCTAGTCCATCACATGATTCTCCTAATGATGTGATCCCGTTATCAAGTAACAACACTTGCCTATGGCCAGGAAACCTTGGCCATCTTTGATCAACGAGCTAGTCAACTAGAGGCTTACTAGGGACAGTGTTTTGTCTATGTATCCACACAAGTATTATGTTTCCAATCAATACAATTATAGCATGGATAATAAACGATTATCATGAACTAAGAAATATAATAATAACTAATTTATTATTGCCTCTAGGGCATATTTCCAACATTGCGAGGCAAAGAAGAAAACCAAATTTTTGCACGATCTCGCAAAGAAAACGGAAATAATTTCAACTTCACAACATCATTGTCCACATCTTTTTTCTTTTGCATATCGCATAATTCCACGAATGTGTTAAGATGGGACATGACATCCTCATTAGGAGTACCGGCAAAATGATATTTCATAACAATATTCAGCAAGGCAGTATTAATATCACAAGACTCCACACTAGTGGCGGGAGGAGTAATCGGAGTGCTGATAAAATCATTGTTGTTGGTATTTGAGAAATCACACAACTTGGTGTTCTCTCGAGTCATGATGACTTCACAACAAGATTGCACTCAAAAACAGATCTGTCGAGAAAACGACAAACAATAAGAGGGCAAATAAAAGGGCAAATTTTTGTGAAGTGGAGGAGAGGAAAACGAGAGGCAAATGGCAAATAATGTAAATTGCAAGGAGATGAGATTTGTGATTAGGAAATAGTTGATATTGAAGATCCTCCCCGGCTAGGGCGCCAGAAATTGGCACGTTGGCGGGAGACTATCTTGACTTGATCTTCCCCGGCAACGGCGCCAGAAATTCCTTTTGATGTCTGCTAGAACTACGTCGGTATTTCCCCAAAGAGGAATGGATGATGTAGTATAGCGACGGTAGGTATTTCCCTCGGTGATGAGACCAAGGTTATCGAACTAGTAGGAGAACCTCCTCACACCATGTAAACAACACCTGCACACAAATAACATATACTCGCAACCCACGTGTTAAAGGGGTTGTTAATCCCTTTCGGGTACGACGCCTCAAGATAGGCAAATAACATGAGGTAAAAGTGGTAGATAGGATAAATAGATCGCGGAACAAATAAATTGCAGCAAGGTATTTTTGTATTTTTGGTTTAATAGATCTGAAAATAAATGCAAAGGAAAATAGATCGCTAAGGCAAATATGATGAAAAGAGACCTGAGGGCCGTAGGTTTCACTAGTGGCTTCTCTCGAGAAAAATAGCAAATGGTGGGAAAACAATGAAGGGTGGGCAATTGCTAGAACTTCAAATAATCATGACGATATCCATACAATGATCATTATATAGGCATCAAGTCCGAGATTAGTAGACCGACTCCTGCCTGCATCTGCTACTAGTACTCCACACATCGACCACTATCCAACATGCATCTAGTGTATTAAGTTCATGGAAAAATGGAGTAATGCGATAAGAACGATGACATGATGTAGACAAGATTTATTTATGTAGAAATAGACCCCATCTTGTTATCCTTAATAGCAACCATACATACGTGTCGTTTCCCTTTCTGTCACTGGGATCAAGCACCGTAAGATCGAACCCATCACAAAGCACCTCTTTCCATTGCAAGATAAATAGATCAAGTTGGACAAACGAAACCCAAATATCGGAGAAGAAATACGAGGCTATAATCAATCACACATATAAGAGATCAAAGAAGACTCAAATAACTTTCATGGATAAAGACATGGATCTGATCAGAAAGTCAAAGTTCATCGGATCCCAACAAACACACCGCAAAAAGACTTACATCATATGGATCTCCAAGAGACCATTGTATTGATAATCAAGAGAGAGAGAGAGAGAGGAAGCCATCTAGCTACTAACTACGGACCCGTAGGTCCACAAAGAACTACTCACGCATCATCGGAGATGCACCAATGGACATGATGAACCCCTCCATCATGGTTTCTAGATTGGATCTGGTGTTTCTAGACTCTGCAACGGCTGTAATTGATTTTCGCCCCCCTCCTAGGGTTTCTGGAATATTGGGGTATTTATGGAGCAAAGAGGCGGTGCAGGAGGCCAACGAGGAGGGCACAACCGACCGAGGCGCTCCTGGTGGTTTATGCTCCCATCGGAGCTCCCCTCAGGCGCGTTCCTGGCCCACTAGATGTCTTCTGGCCCAAAAAAATCCACAAAAAGTTTTGCTGCGTTTGGACTCCGTTTGGTATTGATTTCCTACGATGTAAAAAACATGCAGAGAACAACAACTGGCACTGGGCACTATGTCAATAGGTTAGTACCAAAGAATGATATAAAATAACTATAGACGATTGTAAAACATCCAAGAATGATAATATAACAACATGGAACAATAAAAAATTATAGATACATTGGAGATGTATCAGATTCCGGCAGACTTAAGCATCACTACGGGTGAGAAAGTCTCATCGTAGTCAACTCCTTGAACTTGTGAAAACCCCTTTGCCACAAGTCGACCTTTATAGACGGTGATATTACCGTCCGCCTCCTTCTTCTTCTTAAAGATCCATTTATTCTGAATGGCATTTCGCCCTTCAGGTAATACTTCCAAAGTCCACACTTTGTTTTCATACATGGATCCTATCTCGGATTTCATGGCCACTAACCATTTGTTGGAATCCGGACCCACCATCGCTTCTCCATAGCTCGTAGGTTCACCGTTGTCCAACAACATGACTGATAAGACAGGTTTACCGTACCATGCACGAGCAGTGCGTGGCCTTGTCGACCTACGAGGTTTAATAACAACTTGACCTAAAGCTACATGATCAGCATCATCAGCTTCCTTTTCAACTGATGTAGGCTCCATAGAAACCTCTTTTTGTGCCGCACTACACTCTGGTTGACGTAAAGGTTCTATAACCTCATCAAGCTCTATCTTCCTCCCACTCAATTCTTTCGAGAGAAACTCTTTCACAAGAAAAGCTCTGATTTTAGCGACAAACACTTTGACTTCGAATGTGAGATAGAAGGTATACCCAACTATCTCTTTTGGGTATCCTATGAAGACACGTTTCTCTGCTTTTTGCTCGAGCTTTTTAGGCTGAAGCTTTTCGACATAAGCATCGCATCCCCAAACTTTAAGAAATAACAACTTTGATTTCTTGCCAAACCTCAGTTCATATGGCGTCGTCTCATCGGATTTTGATGGTGCCCTATTTAAAGTGAACGCAGTTGTCTCTAATGCATAACCCCAAAGTGATAATCACAAATATGTAAGAGACATCATAGAACGCACCATATCCAATAAAGTACGATTACGACGTTCGTACACACCATCACAATGTGGTGTTCCAGGCTGAGTCAACTATGAAACAATTCCACATTGTCTTAAGTGAGTGTGAAACTCATAACTCAGATATTCTCCTCCTTGATCAGATTGTAGGAATTTAATCTTCTTGTTACGATGATTCTCAACTTCACATTGAAATTGCTTGAACTTTTCAAACGTTTTAGACTTGTGTTTCATTAAGTAAATATATCCATATCTACTTAAGTCATCTGTAAAGGTGAGAAAATAATGATAACCACTATGTGCTTCTATGCTCATTGGTCCGCACACATCAGTATGCCTGATCTCCAATAAGTCACTTGCACGCTCCACTGTTCCGGAGAACAGAGTCTTAGTCATCTTTCCCATGAGGCAAGGTTCACATTTTTCAAGTGATTCAAAATCAAGTGGCTCCAAAAGTCCGTAAACATGGAGTTTCTTCATGCGTTTTATACCAATATGACCTAAGCGGCAGTGCCACAAGAAAGTGGTACTATCATTATCAACTCTACATATTTTGGCATCCATGTTAGGAACATGTGTGTCATAACTATCAAGATTCAATAAAAACAAAACCCTCACATTGGGTGCATGACCATAAAATATATTACTCAGATAAATAGAACAACCATTATTCTCTGTTTTAAATGAGTAACCATCTCACAATAAACAAGATCTAAATATAATGTTCATGCTTAACGCAGGCACTAAATATCAATTATTCAGGTTCATCACTAATCCTGATGGTAATTGAAGTGAGAGCGTGCCGACGACGATCGCATCAACCTTGGAACCATTTCCCACACGCATCGTCACTTCATCCTTCGCCAACCTCCTTCTATTCTGTAGCTCCTGCTTTGAGTTGCAAATGTGAGCAACCGAACTGGTATCAAATACCTAGGCACTACAACGAGAGTTGGTGAGGTACACATCAATAAAATGTATATCATATATACCTTGTTTGGCATTGGCCGCCTTATTGCCTGCGAGATACTTGGGACAGTTCTGGTTCGAGTGGCCAGTCCCCTAGCAATAATAACACTGGGTTTCTGGTTTGGGCCCAGCCCTGGGTTCCTTCACGGGAGGGGCAACTATTTTGCCACTTTTCTTGGAGTTACCCTTCTTGCCCTTGCCATTTTTCTTGAAAATCATGGTTTTATTGACCATCAACACTTGATGTTCTTTCTGGATTTCTGACTCAGCGACTTTGAGCATCGCAAACAGCTCCCCGACGGATTTATTCATCCCTTGCATGTTGTAGTTCAATACAAAGCCTTTATGTCATATCCCTAGCTACCATTTGATGATTAGCAAGAATGTGCTCATGTTTTATACTTGCATTAAAAATGAAAATAGGAATCAAAGTTAAACCCTAGCACTTCCATATTTAACCTAATTAAAAACTTGTGATAAATCAATGAACCCAAAATGGCCTTCATAAAAGTCCATCATTTTTGATAAATATTGGAAACAATAATTCAGGGGTGGAACTTATTTCTAAAATACATTTGGTATTTTATTTAAAACACAAAAGCCTCTGATAATATTCAAATAAGGGGTTTTAAATATCTCTGGTTATTATGAAATGTTGAATCTTTTATATGGGTTTGGATATAATTCAAATAACACCCCAACATTATTTTCACTATTATAGAAATAGTTTGAAGCCGAAAGTAAAATCAAACAAGTGTGAGATATGAATTAATAGAAACAGAAATGAAAAAATGGAAAAATATATACCTGGCGGTCACCTTGGCCCAGCCCAGCTTCCCCGTGTGTCGTCTTCCCCGCGCGAGTCGGCACCATGAGGTGGCCGCCGCTCCCTCCGGCGCGGCCACGCACCTGAGTGCGTGCCTGGTCGCCCTGTCGCGCTGGCTGCGAAGGGATAAGCCCCCGCAACCCATTCCATGCGTCACCCCCTCCACATTCGCTCTCCTGCCCTCTCTCCTCTCGGTCGCCATTTGAGCCGAGCTCGAGCTCGAGCTCACCGTCATCTCCGGCTGGATCAGTTCTCCCCGAGTGTTCCATCGTCTCTGCCTCGTTGAGCACGTCATCCACGCCGAAGGAATCAAGCCCTCGAGCCCTGCATCTCCCCCAACGACGTCGTCTTCCACCTCCGGCCGCCGACAAGCCGTCGTAGATCCACCGGTTACGCTTCTTCCCTAAGCCGTCTGAGCTTCTCGTCGTCACCGCATTGAGCTCCTGAGAGTTTCCCCCCATTTTCCGCTCTTTTTCCTGCACCCTAGCACCGAGGTTATCGAGCCCGAGATCCGGAAACTGCCATGGCTCGTCGCCGGTGCCCTTCGGCCACGCTCAGCCCCTCCCGATGCTCCTCTTAGATGGGGTCGAGCCTGGGCTTCATCTGAGTGCTCTCAGATCTCGAATCCAAGCCCTGCAGCGTGAACCAGAGCATCTCCGGTGAGCCTCCGCCGCGGCTAAGGTCGCCGGCGACCACCCTCTCGTGTTGGTCGACGTGGACAACTCATTAGAGCCTAATACACCCCTAGAGCCACTGACAGTGGCCCCGAGGGTGTGTCAAACCCCACTTAGCCTCTGGTCAGCGTGGGATTAGCCTCTGAGCCATTGACGAGTGGGCCCTACTAGTCAGGTTTGACCTGACCATCCCCTGTTGACCCAGTGACGTCAGCCTCGCGCAATAATTCTATTTCTGCGATTTAAATAATTCCAGAATAAGTGCAAAACTTTGGAAATTCATAGAAAATTAAATATAACTCCAAATTTGAGAAATAATATATGCAAATTGATCATAAAAATTCAATAAACACAATGATGCTACTTTTATGCATGACAAACAAAGTTATGAAACAGCATCAGGTCAAATCAATTAAAGGAATTTAATAAATGTCTCATTTAAATAGTATTTGAATTTGAATTCAAATCACCATCAAACCAAAGGTTTGATAGCCACACTAGCTCATGCTACATTTCATTTCATGCCATGATCATGCAACATATCATTGCATATGAATGTTATTGATTGTCGTTATTATTTTCGGTAGGCTCTGCCCTTCCGGATACGTCAGAATATCCGACTGACGGTTTTAACCCTTCTGCTGAGAAACAAGGCAAGCACCCTGATACGTCCATTTTGCATCATGTTTTCATATTGATATTTATCGCTTCTTTGGCTATTATTTCTCTTCACGGTACAATTCTTATGCCTTTTCTCTCTTATTTTGCAAGGTTTACATGAAGAGGGAGAATGTCGGCAACTGGAATTCTGGCCTGAAAGTGGAGCAAATTTTAGATACTTATTCCGCGCAACTCCAAATGCCGTAAAAATCAACTTGGATTTTTTCCCGATTTATCAAAAAAACTGGGCCGAAGAAGTGCCAGAGGGGGGCGTGCAGGTGGCCACAAGCCTGCACGGCGCGGCCACCCCCAGGCCGCGTCATGAGGGCTTGTGGGTCGCCTGCAAGCCCACTTGCCCCCCTCTTTTTCTATATGAAGGGTTTCGTCCAGGAAAAAATCAGGGAGGAGCTTTTTCGTGGTTTCACCGCCGCCACGAGGCGGAACTTGAGCAGAACCAATCTAGAGCTCCGGCAGGACGATCTTGCCGGGGATACTTCCCTCCCGGAGGGGGAAATTGTCGCCATCATCATCACCAACACTCCTCTCATCGGAGGGGGCTCGTCACTATCAACATCTTCATCAGCACCATCCCATCTCCAAACCCTAGTTCATCTCTTGTAACCAATCTCCGTCTCCCGACTCCGATTGGTACTTGTAAGGTTGCTAGTAGTGTTGATTACTCTTTGTAGTTGATGCTAGTTGGATTACTTGGTGGAAGAGTTTATGTTCAGATCCTTGATGCTACTCATTACCTCTCTGGTCATGAATATGATTATGCTTTGTGAGTAGTTACTTTTGTTCCTGAGGCCATGGGATAAGTCATGCTAATAGTAGTCATCTGAATTTGGTATTCGTTCGGTAATTTGATATGTTGTATGTTGTTTTTCCTCTAATGGTATTATGTGAACGTCGACTATATAACACTTCACCATTATTTGGACCTAGAGGAAGGCATTGGGAAGTAGTAAGTAGATGATGGGTTGCTAGAGTGACAGAAGCTTAAACCCTAGTTTATGTGTTGCTTCGTAAGGGGCTGATTTGGATCCACTAGTTTAATGCTATGGTTAGACTTTGTCTTAATTCTTCTTTCGTAGTTGCGGATGCTTGCGAGAGGGGTTAATCATAAGTGGGATGCTTGTCCAAGTAAGGGCAGTAACCAAGCGCCGGTCCACCCACATATCAAACTATCAAAGTAACGAACACGAATCATATGAATATGATGAAACTAGCATGACAGAAATTTCCGTGTGTCCTCGGGAGCATTTTTCCTCCTATAAGACTTTGTCTAGGCTTGTCCCTTGCTACAAAAGGGATTGGGCCACATTGCTGCACCGTTGCTACTTCTGTTACTTGTTCCTTGCTACGAATCATCTCACCACACAATCACTTGTTACCGACAATTTAAGTGCCTGCAGATTTTACCTTGCTGAAAACCACTTGTCAGATCCTTCTGCTCCTCGTTGAGTTCGACACTCTTACTTATCGAAAGGACTACGATTGATCCCCTATACCTGTGGGTCATCACACCCTTTTGATCATTTCAATATAATCCCATGTTCTTGCTCCTGCTCCCACTTATAGCATTAGGACAAATATTTCAAATGCTTTACTTCGGTAGCTGAACCTATTCCTTTGCATGACCTATCATTGTCACAGTAAATAGTCAAACCTTGCAACCTAGCATACCTCGTAGTTGCTTGAGCCATGATGTGTCTTATCCTGCTATGCTTGCTATGCCTAGAGTTGTATCAGGTCTGTTTCATCTGGGTGATGAACATGAATGGATGAATGTGTTCTAGTGACAAAGTATAAGTGTGGAACATGATTTGGTAAAGGTACCGATGAAAGGCTATGTAGGAGTACGTGGCGGGTTGTTTCATTGGAACCGTCCTTAGGAACTGAGTTCTGTGTATGTCATCCAAGACTAGATACTACCACACGTTGGGATACTTAACTGACCCTCTCAGCTTGTTAATCGCCTAATACTCGGTCCAGGAGTTGCAAGTAGTTTCTGGTGTTTATAGTCATGCTAGAGGCCGTGCATAGTGTTGACCTTAGAGGTGGGATATGATGCGGTAGGTAGTGGCACGGTGTACCAAGTGGCAACCGGATGGTGGTCTTGGGAACCCTGCGCACGTCGTTTGGAGCCGTAGCGGAAACCTCGGCCGGACTTCCGTGCGGGTTCACTCTCAAATAGGCGATAAACCTGGACTATGTATTAGCGTGGTTAACGGTCGTGGCCGACTCCCTCGGCGGGCTTCCGCTTGAAGGTTGCCGAGGTGCATGACGTGCACATGGCGATAAGTGGCGACATCGTGTGTGAAGAAGTACACCCCTATAGGATTATGATATATTCGAATAGCCGCGTCCGTGGATATGGACTACTTGAAGACATATGTTGTTCATAGATAACTTTCATGGCTACTCATAAAAGTATCAAGATAAGTGTGAGTATCATGTATGGCATTTCTGTAGGGAGATGGAAAGGAATCCATAATAGTGTATTGTTGTGGTGGTAGTGGACTCGTGTACGACTGATCAAAGTTGCTTTAAACTATTCAAAATTGTAGTATAGTCTAGCCAAGAGTCAAAGTTGGCTTGCTACATGTAACCCCACAACCCCCTTTATTGCTACATGTGCATGAGTAGATAGATCTGTTCTGAAGTCTTGTTGAGTACTTTTGTACTCATGTTTGCTTAATAAATGTTGGAGAGGATACCCACGAGCCAACAGGTGGGTTCTATCTAGACCTCGATGATGACGAGTAGCTGGTGTCCTAGCTACGACCTGGCCCCTTTCAGAAGGGATATGTAGATAGTCAGGCTCTATGCCTTTTCCTTTCAACTGTCGGTACTCAGACAGCTTTAATGCTTCCACTTGGTTTCTATGACTCTGCTTGTATGACTTGAGTGTCGGGTCATGTGATCCCTACCTGTATGAACATATTATGCAAGACTCTTATGAGTATTCTAAATAAATGTTGTGTCGTTGTATGGTTATGTTGTGATGCCATTGTTGTATCTATGCATATCGAGTATGTCATGCATACGTATGAAGTACTGCGATATGTATGGGATTCGACACCTAGTTGTATGCCCTTAGTAGCTCTCTATACAGAGAAATGCCTTTTTGTGCATCCAACGAGCCTTGGTAGTTCGCTACTGCTCCGGACACATTGGTTGACCGGCATGTATCCTTCTTAGATGTTGTCTCTGTCCCTATGGAGAAATGTCACACGGTGTAATGGGGTCCTTGTAGCTTGCTACGACTCGTCTACACTCGCTAATGACCGACACCTGCTTTGCTGGGTTATGTATGCCTGTCTCTGTACACTTGAGCCACTTGAGTTTATGACTAGTTATGCCGACTCGGGTTCTTTGACAAATGCATACGTGAGTCAAAAGGCGCAAACGGACCCGACTAAGGTAAGATGGCAGCCGTGGGGTTAACCGTGCAGGAGATCACAAAGGGATGCGATGTGTTACAGGCTAGATTCCTATGGCTTAGGATCGGGGTCCCGACAGTGTTGGTATCAGCGCATGACTGACTGTAGGATTACCATGTCAAACTGGTCGAAGTTGAGTCTAGAAATGCTTTAGTTATATATAAGGGAATTGTTTGTGGAAGGGAACGTAAGGCTCTTGCTTCTCTTCTCAAGTCATTCTATTCTGGTCATCCTCGTCTTTTCTACGGGGATTAAGAACTAGGTTACCTATCTATTTCTCACGATCGCGTATTACTGTTCGATAGATTGTAGGGAAACGGTTCGAAAGTTACTCCGAGTTTTTCTTTTATTTCAAAGGGAAGAAAATAAGTATTTGATGACCATAGAATTGAACTTGATGGTTGAGTGGTTATGCTATCCTATCTTTTGTGGGTTGTCTCAAAACTGTTTTTGAGCATTTACAACCATTATGCTGCCCAATTTTGTCTCCTGAGCTCTAATGCCTTTGCATTACTCTTTATTTCAGATGCCTGGCCGTCCTTCTCATCAGGTGGTCCGTCTGACTAGGTGCATTGATGTGCCGGGTCACAGGGCCATGTTGGTCAGGATACAGTGGAGGAGAAGTACTCGGATTTCAACCAGAGTCAGTACATGTGCACTGTTAGGGTATTCCTAGATTATCCTGGAGCCGACGAGCCGATCCATTGGTCTTATGGATTGGGGGTTATTGTTGACATGGCGGTACAAGATGCTGCCTATTCAATGTTGACCATCAGGAGAGCCAGACATGCACTGCTGCAGAATTCAAACTTCTGCTATGTTCTCGCCTCTCAGCCAGGAGAAGAAGGATATCTCAGTGGGGTCTACTTTGATTCGCTTTGGAGGATCCGCTGCTGCAGTCTACCACTGATATGTTAGAGAATAGATACAGAGATGCTCGTGCCCTTCGTATGGAGCTCTATGCTACTCGTGCCCGTTTGTGGACAGCCTTGACCCAGCTGGCACCTGTAGTTCAGACAGGGTATGTAGATATGGGGGTGTTGAACCCCGTTAGGACTCATCTTCAAGTTCATGTTGAGTGGCCTGCTATAGAAGGTGTCACCCCTCTTCGGGGACCTCTACTGCCACCAGTCAGGGACCAAGGCCACACCTGTGTCCTTACGGCTCCCAGGGGTCTCAGGCTCGAGTATTTCTTGATCCGCAGGTTCAGCTCCCAAGCCATGGAGGCAACCTTTATGAGATGTTTTATGCGGATGCTTGAACCCGTGGGTGGAAGAGTAGTATGGTAGTAGTTGTACTTCCACAGTCCTGTGTGTTTTGTGGAGTATGACTATGTTGTGAGATGAGTTCCGGAGGCATAGATAAATAATGTATAGGAAGCTTGGAAAGCCTCTGATGAGGAGTATCATATTTTCAGTAGTTTGCCCTTCAGTTTGAGGTTGTACTGAACTATGTAATGGGTGTATGAACCATGGTGTGTATATAGCAGTTTTCTTGTTACCATGTTGTTCGGATGTTCATTTCTGCATTCCATGTGTTTAGTGCATCCTTAATCCGTACTTAGTACTGATCTTGATCTAGTCTAAGCTGTGAGTTTGTTTGCCAGGATGGTGTTTACCAAGCAGAACCGTGCCCCTAGCCATGAGCAGGGAGAAGGTAGTCATGCAACACAGGAGGAATTGCCCCACCCGCCTTCTCTGGCGGAGGTTATGCTCGAGGCGGAAAGAAACAGGCGAGAGACCAACTGTATTCTAGAACGTATTGAGAAAAATACGACCCGTCAGCCGCGAAATGATGCAGTGTCCCTCAATGAATTTGTGAACCTCAATCCCCCGAAGTTCCATCACCCCGTCGATCCTCTCGACGTTGATGACTGGTTGTGCAGTATATCGCGCAAGATACGCTCTGCCAATGTTTCTGAGGCTGACAAGGTGACCTTTGGTGCGTACTTTCTGGAAGGCCCCGCCAATCTATGGTGGGAGAATTGTGAAGTTATGCATCCTGCCGGACCAGCTGCCACATGGGCAGATTTCAGTGCAGCCTACCGTCTGCACCACATCCCAGAGGGTCTGATGGACCGTAAGAGAGAGGAATTATGTGCTTTCACCCAAGGAAAGTTGACCGTGGATGCTTATTGCCGTGAGTTCGGTAATCTCGCTCGCTACGCAACTTAAGAGGTGTCAACTCATGCCAAGAAGCAAGTAAGGTTCCGCAAGGGTCTGAGCCCCGAACTTCGTCGTGACCTGCGCCTTCATGAATGTACACGATTTCAAGCTCTTGTCAACAAGGCGATTAGTGCCGAGACTGGTCATGCCGACTATGAGGCCACGAAGAAGCACTCTCGCGATTCGGGCTCCTCATTCGGTTCCGCATTTCCAAAGCACCGGTTGTTGGTCCTGAATAGCACTCTGCCACCAAGATATACCCCGAGGCCATCCTGTGTGGCGCCTCAGGCGAACCAGACCAATCCTCCAGCAAAGACCTATGGTGGTCCAACTAGCAATGTTGCGCCACGTGCCAATCAGGTGATTTGTTACAAGTGTGGAGAACCAGGGCACTATTCACGAGAGTGTCCTCAGAATATAGCTGCCAAGCAACCTGGGAAGTGTGTTGGGCAAGGCAAGTCGGGCAAAGCATGTTACGTGAAGCCAACTCCTGCGCGTGGCCGCGTGAATCATGTTTCAGCACAAGAAGCTGCACAGGATCCCGATTCATTTTGGGTACGCTCCTTGTCAATCATCATCCAGCGTCTGTTCTTTTTGACACTGGGTCATCTCATTCCTTTATTTACGAAAGTTATGCGCAGTTGCATAACATGTATTTTTGTGATATGCCAATCCCATTAGTTGTCCAAACCCCTGGTAGTAAATGGCAAACTTCTAGGATAAGCTATGTCAATGAAATCCTAGTAAACATGCTAGTTTTTCTAGCATCATTGATAGCCCTAAAGTCTTCATATATCAATATCATCTTGGGTATGTACTGGATGTCAGCTCATTACACCAAGATTGATACCATACTAGGAATGTTCAGCTTACCCATCCCTCGGGTGAGATACTTAATGTCTCAACTTGAGTTACCAAATGCCAACTCTATTCCCATAATGCTAGTCCTCTCCCAGAACTTGAAGACGTTCCGGTAGTCCGTGACTTTCCAGATGTTTTTCCACAAGAACTGCCAAGAATTCCACTTGACAGGGATGTAGAGTTTGTGATAGATCTTGTTCCAGGAACAGTCCCAATAGCCAGAAGACCCTATAAGATGGCACCCTTAGAGCTAGCCGAACTTAACAAACAACTAGATGAGGCCTTGAATAAAGGTTTCATTCGTCCTAGCTCTTCCCCTTGGGCTTGTCCTGTCCTCTTCGTCAAGCAGAAAGATGGAACGGACCGGATGGTTGTAGATTATCGACTAGTTAATCTGGTCATCATAAAGAACAAGTATCTGTTCCCGAGGATCAACGATCTGTATGATCAGCTCGCTGGATCCTCAATCTTCTCCAAAATGGATTTGAGGTTAGGTTACCATCAAATCAAGATCAAGAACGGGGACATTCCGAAAACGGCTTTTGTTACTCGTTATGGCCAATACGAGTACACCGTTATGTTCTTCGGTTTAACCAATGCCCAAGCCACCTTCTCTCACTTGATGAATTCAATCTTCATGGAGTATTTGGATAAATTCGTCGTGGTATACCTCGATGATATTCTCATCTACTCGAAGAACGAACAAGAACATGCCGAGCATTTAAGGCTGGTATTGATGAAACTTCGAGAGCATCGCCTTTATGCCAAGTTTTCAAAATGTGAATTTTGGTTACCAGAAGTGACCTATCTAGGCCACGTAATCTCTGGTAAGGGTATTGCTATCAATCCTGAGAGAGTTCAAGCTGTCCTTGATTGGACTCAACCTGAATCGGTTAAGCAAGTTAGGAGTTTTCTTGGTCTAGCGAGCTATTGTTGCTGCTTTGTCGAGAACTTCTCCAAGGTTGCGAAGCCTCTAACTGAACTCCTCAAGAAAGATAAAAAGTTCGAGCGGACACCAGAGTGTGAGCATAGCATTCAGGAACTGAAAAGACGCCTGCTACCTCTTGAGCTTGCCTTGGTTTTTCCCTTGAAGAGGAAAGGGTGATGCAACACAGTAGAGATAAGTATTTCCCTCAGTTTGAGAACCAAGGTATCAATCCAGTAGGAGTATCAAGATGAGGCACCAATGTACCTGCGCAAAAACAAACAAACTTGCACCCAATGCTATAAAGAGGTTGTCAATCCCTTCACGATTATTTGCAAGGTGAGATCTGAAGGTGGAAAGTGCAACAAAGTAATTTTGAGGATCTGAAAATATGATGTGAAGTAGACCCGGGGGCCATAGTGTTCACTAGAGGCTTCTGTCATGATAGCAAGTATTACGGTGGGTGAACGAATTACTGTCGAGCAATTGATAGAATCGCGCAAAGTCATGATGATATCTAAGGCAATGATCATACATATAGGCATCACGTCCGAGACAAGTAGACCCATACTTTCTGCATCTACTACTATTACTCGACACATCAACCGCTATCCAGCATGCATCTAGTGTATTGAGTTCATAACAAACAGAGTAACACCTTAAGCAAGATGATATGATGTAGATGGATAAATTCATGCAATATGATATAAACCCCATCTTTTTACCCTTGATGGCAACAACACGATGCGTGCCTCGCTACCCGTTCTATCACTAGGTGAGGACACCGCATGGTATGAACCCAAAACCAAGCACTTCTCCCATTGCAAGAATTATAGATCAAGTTGCCCACACGAAACCCACAACTCCAAGAGAATTACAAGGATACGAAATCATGCATATAAGAGATCAGAGGATACTCAAATAATATTCATAGATAATCTGATCATAAATCCAGAATTCACCGAATATCGACAAACACACCGCAAAAGATAGTTACATAGGATAGATTTCCATGAAGATCATGGAGAACTTTGTATTGAAGATCCAAGAGAGAGAAGAAGCCATCTAGCTACTAGCTATGGACCCGAAGGTCTGTGGTGAACTACTCACGCATCATCGGAGAGGCAATGGTGTAGATGAAGAAGCCCTCCATGTCCGAATCCCCCCCCCCCCGGCAGGGCACGAGAACGGTCCCCAGATGGGATCTTGTGGAGACAGAAGCTTGCGGCGGCGGAAAAGTATTTTCGTGGCTCTCTTCCGTGACTTTGGATTTTTATAGAATTTATAGGAAAAAGAGGTAGGGCAGAGGAGCCACGTGGGGCCCACAAGACTGCTAGGCGCGCGACCCAGGCCACGGCTAGGGGGCTTGTGACCTCCCCCAAGGTCCCCTGCCTTGGTTCTCAAGTATCTTGCGTATCTTCTGTTATGGAAAAAAAATCATCCCGCAGGTTTTATTCCGTTTGGACTCTGTTTAATATTCTCCACTGAAAAAGGTCAAAAACACGAAAAAACAGAAACTGGCACTTGGCACTGAGTTAATAGGTTAGTCCCAAAAAAGATATAAAATAGCATATTCATGCATACAAAACATACAAAGTTGACATGATAATAGCATGGAACCATCAAAAATCATAGATACGTTGGAGACGTATCAAGCATCCCCAAGCTTAACTCCTGCTCGTCCTCGAGTTGGGAAGTCATAAAGACTGAATTTTTGATGTGGAATGCTACCTAACATATTTGTCCTTTGTAACTTCTTCCTTGTGGCATGAATGTTCAGATCCGTAAGATTCAAAACAATAGTTTACTATTGACATGAAAACAATAGAACTTCAAGCATACTAGCAAAGTGATCATGAACTTTTGAAATAACAAGGCCAAAGAAAGTTATCCCTACAAAATCATATAGTCTGGCTATGCTCCATCATCCCCACACAACGAATTTAAATCATGCACAACCCCGGTATTGGCCAAGTAATTGTTTTTGCACTCTTACTTTCTCAAACCTTTTCAACTCTCACGCAATACATGAGCGTGAGCCATGGATATAGAACTATAGGTGGAATAAAGTGTGGTGGAGGTTGTGGGCAAAAAGGAGGAGATGGTCACATTGACTTGGCGTATCAATGGGCTATGGAGATGCCCATCAATAGATATCAATGTGAATGAGTAGGGATTTCCATGCAACGGATGCACAAGTGCTATAAGTGTGTGAAAGCTCAAAAGGAAAACTAGTGGGTGTCCACCCACCTTGCTTGCTCACGAAGATCTAGGGCAATTTTGAGGAAGCCCATCATTGGAATATACAAGCCAAGTTATATAATGAAAATTCCCACTAGTATAAGGAGTGACAAAACAAGAGACTCTCTATCATGAAGAACATGGTGCTATTTTGAAGCACAAGTGTGGAAAAGATAGTAGCATTGTCCCTTCTCTCTTTTTCTCTTATTTTTTTTGTTTGGGCTCTTTGGCCTCTTTTTTTTATTTTTTTGGTGGGCACCTTTGGCCTCTTTTTTTATTCCTCACATGGGACAATGCTCTAATAATGATGATCATCGCACTTTTATTTACTTTCAACTCAATACTTAGAACAATGATGACTCTATTGGAAATGCCTCCGGCATTGTACCGGGATGTGCAACGATCTAGCTTAGTGTATAACGTTGAAATATCTCGCTAGCTATCTTACAATCATGCAATGGCAATATGAAAGTAACGACACATGTCATGAGACGGAACGGTGGGAGTTGCATGGCGATATATCTCGGAATGGATATGAAAATGCCATAATAGGTTGGTATGCTGGCTGTTTTGAGGAAGGTATATGGTGGGTTTGTGCACCGGCGAAAGTTACAGGGTACTAGAGAGGCTAGCAATGGTGGAAGGGTGAGAGTGTGTATAATGCATGGAATCACATTAGTCATGAAGAACTCATATACTTATTGTGAAAGTATCATTAGTAATCGAAAGAAAGTGCTAAACGAATAGTCCTAGGGGAAGGGTTGGTAGGTGTTAACCATCGCGCGATCCCGACCACCACATAAAGGATGACAATCAATAAATCAATTATGCTCCGACTTCCTAACATAGAGGTTCACCATACATGCATGCTACGGGAATCACTAACTTCAACACAAGTATTTCTAGATTCACAACACCCTACTAACATAACTCTAATAGTACCATATCCATATCTCAAAACTTATTGTGAGGACTCAGATTTCTCTTACTAATCAATGCACTTGGATATGGAAGTTTTTATTATATCCTCTTTGGATGCCTATCATCTTTAGGACTACTTTCATAGCACACGCCAATTACCAAGTTACTTAGAGAGAGCACTCTCAAAAGGATATAAGTGAAGGTAGAGAGTTTTTATTTCTTCAAAATATGACACCGCCGTGCTCTAAAAAGATTTAAGTGAAGCACTAGATCAAAGTTATCTAGCTCAGAAGATATAAGTGAAGCTCAATGAGTATTCTATCAAATTCACGATGAGTGCATGTCCCTCTAAAAAAGGTGTGCAACAAGGATGATTGTGACAAAACAAAAATAAAATACTCCTATAATACACGACGCTCCAAGCAAAACACATATCATGTGGTGAATAAAAATATAGTTCCAAGTAACGTTACTGATGGATTGAAGACGAAAGAGGGGATGCCTTCCCGGGGCATCCCCAAGCTTAGGATTTTTTGGTGTCCTTGAATTTGGCTTGGTATGCCTTGGGCATCCCCAAGCTTATGCTCTTTCCACTCTTTATCCCATTGTACATGAGAACATCACCCAAAACTTGAAAACTTCACAACATAAAACTTAAACAGAAACTCGTGATATCATTAGCATAAGAAAACAAACTACCAACTCTTTAGGTACTGTAGTAAACTTGATTTATATTTAGATTGATGTTAGATTACTGTATTCTCACTTTTCCATGGCTAGTACCCCACGATACTATCCATAGTTTCATCAAAATAAGCAATCAACACAACAAAAAACAGAATCTGTCAAAAACAGACTAGTCTGTAGCAATCTGTATACTTCGTATACTTCTGGTATCCCAAAAATTCTGAACAATTATGAAAATTAGGGCAATTTGCATATCAACCGTCAGCAAAAAGAATCAAGTCAAAAGCTCTTTCTGCATAGGAATTAAAAATAATTTCATGAGAGGAAAGTTTATGTCTTTTTCAGCATGATCAAACAACCATCACCAAAACTGATCATAAAGGTTCTACTTGGCACAAACACTAAAAGAAACAAAAAAACACAATCATAACAGAATTATGATGGTGTGGACACAACAAAACAAAAAGCAGAAAGCAAAAATAAATTCATTGGGTTGCCTCCCAACAAGCGCTATCGTTTAACGCCCTTAGCTAGGCATTGATAATTCAATGATGCTCACACAAAAGACAAGAATTGAAGCACAACGAGAGCATCATAAAGCATGTGAAAATCATATCTAAGTCTAACATACTTCCTATGCATAGGCATTTTATAGGAAAACAAAATATCAAGACAAGCAATAACTACCATATGCAAGGAAGAAGAAAGAGACAATATCAATCTCAACATAACGAGAGGTAATTTAGTAACATGAAAGTTTCTACGACAATATTTTAGTCTCTCGTAACAATTACATGTAGGATCATATTCAAATTCAACAATATAGCTATCACATAGGATATTCTTTTCATGATCCACATGCATGCAAAGATGACGCTCTTCAAAAATAGTGGGATTATCATCAACTAAAGTCATGACTTCTCCAAACCCACTTTCAATATTATTGCAAACATTATATTCATTATGAGGCTTAAACAAATTTTCAAGATGATAAGAAAAATCATTACCCCAATCATGATCATTATAACAAGTAGTGTACATAGGAAAACTAGCATCCCAAAGCTTAGGGTTTTGTATATTTTCAGCATAATTGACATTCATAGAATCTATAATGAAACCATTGCAATCATGCTTTTCATTCAAGGAGCCCTCGTGAATCACTTCATAAATATCTTCATCACAATTTTCAGATTCACGCATCTCAAGAAAAACTTCATAAAGATAGTCAAGTGCACTCAACTGACTAGCAATTGGTTCGACATAATTGGATCTCTTAAAGAGATTAGCAAGTGGGTGAGGATCCATATCAATAGATTTTTAGCAAGCGAAGATGCAAGCATACTCAAGGCACATAGCACACAAGAAAACAGAAAGCAAGAAAAAGAAAGGGCAAACGAAAAAGGTAAATATTTTTGTAATTTTTTTTTCAGAAGTGGGGGAGAGGAAAACGAGAGGCAAAAGGCAAATAATGTAAATGCAAGAGATGAGTTTGCGATAGTTACTTGGATATGCTTCACTTTGAATACTCCCCCGCAACGGCGCTAGAAATTCTTTTGCTACCTCTTGAGCTTGTGTTGGTTTTCCCCTTGAAGAGGAAAGGGTGATGCAGCGTAGTAGCGATAAGTATTTCCCTCAGTTTGAGAACCAAGGTATCAATCCAGTAGGAGTATCAAGATGAGGCACCAATGTACCTGCGCAAAAACAAACAAACTTGCACCCAACGCTATAAAGGGGTTGTCAATCCCTTCACGATTATTTGCAAGGTGAGATCTGAAGGTGGAAAGTGCAACAAAGTAATTTTGAGGATCTGAAAATATGATGTGAAGTAGACCCGGGGGCCATAGTGTTCACTAGAGGCTTCTCTCATGATAGCAAGTATTACGGTGGGTGAACGAATTACTGTCGAGCAATTGATAGAATCACGCAAATTCATGATGATATCTAAGGCAATGATCATACATATAGGCATCACATACGAGACTAGTAGACCGATACTTTCTGCATCTACTACAATTACTCCACACATCAACAGCTATCCAGCATGCATCTAGTGTATTGAGTTCATAACAAACAGAGTAACGCCTTAAGCAAGATGACATGATGTAGAGGGATAAATTCATGCAATATGATATAAACTCCATCTTTTTACCCTTGATGGCAACAACATGATGCGTTCCTCGCTACCCTTTCTGTCACTAGGTGAGGACACCGCACGGTATGAACCCAAAACCAAGCACTTCTCCCATTGCAATAATTATAGATCAAGTTGGCTAAACGAAACCCACAACTCGAAGAGAATTACAAGGATACGAAATGATGCATATAAGAGATCAGAGGAGACTCAAATAATATTCATAGATAATCTGATCATAAATCCACAATTCATTGGATCTCGACAAACACACCGCAAAAGAAATTTACATCGGATAGATCTCCATGAAGATCATGGAGAACTTTGTATTGAAGATCCAACAGAGAGAAGAAGACATCTAGCTACTAGCTATGGACCCGAAGGTCTGTGGTGAACTACTCACGCGTCATCGGAGAGGCAATGGTGTTGATGAAGAAGCCCTCTGTGTCCGAATCCCCCTCCGGCATGGCACTAGAACGGTCCTGGGATGGGATCTTGCGGAGACAGAAGCTTGTAGCGGCGGAAAAGTATTATCGTGGCTCTCTTCATGGTTTTGGATTTTTAGAGCATTTATAGGTGAAAGAGGTAGGGCAGAGGAGTCACGTGGGGCCCACAAGCCTGCCAGGCACCCCCAGGCCGCGGCTAGGGGGCTTGTGACCTCCCCCGAGGTCCCCTGCCTTGGTTCTCAAGTCTCCCGCGTATCTTCTTTTATGGAAAAAATCATCCCGCAGGTTTTATTCCGTTTGGACTCCGTTTAATATTCTCCTCTGAAAAAGGTCAAAAACACGAAAAAATAGAACCTGGCACTTGGCACCGAGTTACTAGGTTAGTCCCCAAAAATATATAAAATAGCATATTCATGCATACAAAACATCCAAAGTTGATATGATAATAGCATGGAACCATCAAAAATCATAGATACGTTGGAGACGAATCAACGCCTCACTTCCGCACCTATGTTGCTACCACCAGATTTCTCTAAGGACTTTGTTATCTACTGCGACGCCTCGCGACAAGGATTAGGTTGTATTCTCATGCAGGATCGTCATGTGATTGCATATGCATCTGGACAGCTGCATCCACATGATGATAATTATCCCACACATGAGCTTGAGCTTGCAGCTGTAGTCCATGCACTAAAAACCTGGTGACATTACCTTCTTGGTAATCGTTCTGAAATATTCACTGATCACCAAAGTCTGAAATATATCTTCACCCAGCTGGATTTGAATCTCAGGCAAAGACGGTGGGTTGAGTTGATCACAGATTACGATTTAGGGATAACTTACACCCCGGGGAAGGCCAATGTTATGGCTGATGCAGTAAGTCGTAAGTCTTACTGTAAAAATTTGATGTTACAACGAGGTCAACCACGTATCTATCAGGAATTTCGGAAGTTAAACCTCCACATTGTTCCTCAAGGATTCCTTTCTACCCTGGTGGCGAAACCTACTCTTAGGGATCAGATCATAGCTGTGGAGACATATGATAAGGGTATATCCCGGATCAAGGAGAATATTGCTAGCGGAAACGCTAGGGATTTCTCTATTAATGAGCAAGGTGGGGTGTTCTTCCAGAACCGTTTAGTGGTTCCTAAGAGCAAACGTCTGCAGCAGTTGATCCTTAAGGAGGCTCATGATTCTGCTCTCACCATTCATCCTGGTAGTACTAAGATGTATCAGGACCTACGCTAGAGGTTTTGGTGGACTAGGATGAAGAGAGAAATTGTTGAGTTCATTGCTAACTGCGATGTTTGTCGTTGAGTTAAAGCGGAACATCAAGGGCCTACTGGCATCCTTCAGCCTTTAGCTATTCCTGAATGGAAATGGGACAAAGTTAGTATGGATTTCATCACTGGATTTCCTAGGACCAAGAAAGGAAATTATGCTATCTTTGTGGTCATTGACCGTCTTTCCAAAGTAGCTCATTTTCTTTCAGTTTGTGAGAGTATAACAGCTAGCCAGCTAGCAGAGTTATATATCTCTCGAATAGTGTCTCTTCATGGTGTTCCATTGGAGATTAATTCAGATCGTGGAAGTATTTTTACTTCTCATTTCTGGGAAAGTTTTCAGAATGCCATGGGGACTCATCTATCTTTTAGCACTTCTTTCCATCCTCAATCAAGTAGTCAAGTAAAAAGAGTGAATCAAATCCTAGAGGATAAGCTTCGAGCTTGTGTTATATCGTTGGATATGATTTGGGAGAAGTGCCTTTAGTTCGTCGAATTTTCTTATAACAATAGTTATCAATCAAGCTTGGGCAAAGCCCCTTTTCAAGTTCTCTATGGACGAAGATGTCTAACACCTCTTAATTGGTCAGAAACCGGAGAGATGCAACTCTTTGGTCCGGATATGATCCAGGAAGCAGAAGAGCAAGTTCGCATTATTCGCGAAAACTTGAAAATAGCCCAATCTCGTCAAAAGAGCCAATATGATCGTCATCATAAGGCTGTGACCTTTGAAGTTGACGAGAAGGTTTACCTTCGGGTTACACCTTTGAAGGGTACCCATCGCTTCGGTATCAAAGGCAAATTGGCTCCTCGTTACATTGGTCCTTTTCGCATTCTTGCCAAACAAGGAGAAGTTGCCTACCGGTTGGAACTTCCTCCGCATCTTTCCAAAGTTCACGATGTTTTCCACGTCTTGCAACTTAGGCGTTGCTTCTCGGATCCTGTCCGTGGAGTGGACCACGAAACGCTTGATCTCCAAGATAACCTTTCCTACCAAGAATACCATGTTCGTATTCTTGATCAAGCTGACCGTACCACTTGACATCGAAACCTCAAGTTTCTTAAAGTTCAATGGTCAAGTCATTCTGAAAAAGAGGCAACATGGGAAAGAGAGGACCGTCTCCAACTTGAGTATCCCGCGCTATTCCCGACGACTTCCAAATCTCGGGACAAGATTCTTTTGAGTGGGGGTGAGTTGTCATATCCCTAGCTACCATTTGATGATTAGCAAGAATATGCTCATGTTTTATACTTGCATTAAAAATGAAAATAGAAATCAAAGATAAACCCTAGCACTTCCATATTCAACCCAATTCAAAACTTGTGGTAAATCAATGAACCCAAAATGGCCTTCATAAAAGTCCATCATTTTTGATAAATATTGGAAACAATAATTCAAGGGTGGAACTTATTTCTAAAATACATTTGGTATTTTATTTAAAACACAAAAGCCTCTGATAATATTCAAATAAGGGGTTTTAAATATCTCTGGTTATTACAAAATGTTGAATCTTTTATATGGGTTTGGATATAATTCAAATAACACCCCTAACATTATTTTCACTATTTTAGAAATAGCTTGGAGCCAAAAATAAAATCAAACAAGTGTCATTTATGAATTAACAGAAACAGAAATGAAAAAAATGAAAAAAGATCTACCCGACGCTCACCTTGGCCCAGCCCAGCTTCCCCCTGTGTCGTCTTCCCCGCACCATTCGACAGCAGGAGGTGGCCGCTGCTCCCTCGAGTGCGGCCACGTACCTGACTGCATGCCTGGCTGCCCCATCGCGTTGGCCGCGAAGGGATAAGCCCCCGCAACCCATTCCAGGCGTCACCCCCTCCCATTCGCTCTCCTGTCCTCTCTTCTCTCGGCCGCCGTTGGAGCCGAGCTCGAGCTTGAGCTCGCCGTCATCTCCGGCCGCAACAACTCTCCCCGAGTGTTCCATCGTCTCCGCCTCGTCGAGCACGTCATCCATGCCAGACGAATCAAGCCCTCGAGCCCTGCATCTCCCCCAACGACATTGTCTTCCACCTCCGGCCGCCGACAAGCCGTCGTAGATCCACCGGCTACGCTTCCTCCCCGAGCCGCCTGAGATTCTTGTCGTCACCGCAGTGAGCTCCTGAGAGTTTCCCCCCATTTTCCCCTCTTTTTCCTACACCCTAGCACCGAGGTCATCGGGCCCGAGCTCCGGTAACCGCCACGGCTCGTCGCCGGTGCCCTCCGGCCACCCTCAGCCCCTCCCGATGCTCCTGTTAGATGGGGTTGAGCATGGGCTTCATCCGAGTGCTCTCAGATTTAGAATCCGAGCCTTGCAGCGCGAACTAGAGCATCTCAGGCGAGCCTCCGCCGCGGCTAAGGTCGCCGGCGACCACCCTCCGGTGGAGGTCGACGTGGACAACTCATTAGAGCCTAATCCACCCCCTAGAGCCACTAACAGTGGGCCCCAGGGTGGGTCAAACCCCACTTAGCCTCTGGTCAGCGCGGGATTAGCACGTGAGCCACTGACCAGTGGGCCCTACTGGTCAGGTTTGACCTGACCAGCCCTGTTGACCCAGTGACGTCAGCCTGGCACAATAATTCTATTTATGTGATTTAAATAATTCCAGAATTAGTGCAAAACTTTGGAAATTCATAGAAAATTAAATATAACTCCAAATTTGACAAATAATATATGAAAATTGATTAGAAAAATTCAATAAACAAAATGGTGCTACTTTCATGCATGACAAACAAAGTTATGAAAGAACATCAGGTCAAATCAATTAAAGGAATTTAATAAATGTCCCATTTTAAAAAGTATTTGAATTTGAATTCAAATTAGCATCAAAACAAAGGTTTGATAGCCACACTAGCTCATGCTACATTTCATTTCATGCCATGATCAAGCATTATTGTTGCATATGAAAGTTATTGATTATCGTTATTACTTCGGTAGGTTCTCCCTTCCGGATACGTCCGAATATCCGACTGACGGTTTTAACCCTTTTGCTGAGCAACAAGGCAAGCACCCTTTTGATCATTCCGATATAATCCCATGTTCTTGTTCCTGATCCCACTTATTGCATTAGGACAAATATTTCAAATGCTTTACTTCGGTAGGTGAACCTATTCCTTTGCATGACCTGTCATTGTCACAGTAAATACCCAAACCTTGCAACCTAGCATACCTGGTAGTTGCTTGAGCCATGATGTGTCTTATCCTGCTATGGTTGCTATGCCTAGAGTTGTATCAGGACTATTTCATTTGGGTGATGAACAGGAACAGATGAATGTGTTCTAGTGACAAAGTATAAGTGTGGAACCTGATTTGGTAAAGGTACCGATGAAAGGCTATGTAGGAGTACATGGCGGGTTGTTTCATTGGAACAGTCCTTAGGAACTAAGTTCCGTGTATGTAATCCAAGACTAGATACTACCACACGTTGGGATACTTAATTGACCCTCTCGGCTTATTAATCGCCTAGTACTCGGTCCAGGAGTTGCAAGTAGTTCCTGGTGTTTATAGTCATGCTGGAGGCTGTGCATAGTGCTGACCTCAGAGGTGGGCTATGATGAGGTAGGCAGTGGCACGGTGTACCAAGTGGCTCCCGGATGGTGGGCTTGGGAACCCCGCGCACATCGTTTGGATCCGTAGCGGAAACCTGGGCCGGACTTCCGTGCGGGTTCACTCTCAAATAGGCGATAAACCTAGACTAGGTATTAGCATGGTTAACGGTCGTGGCCGACTCCCTCGCCGGGCTTCCGCTTGAAGGTTGCCGAGGTGCATGACGTGCACATGGCAATAAGTGGCGAGAGTGTGTGTGAAGAAGTACACCCCTGCGGGGTTATGATCTATTCGAATAGCCGCGTCCGCGGATATGGACTACTTGGAGACATATGTTGTTCATAGATAACTTTCATGGCTACTCATAAAAGTATCAAGATAAGCGTGAGTATCATGTATGTCATTTCCGTAGGGAGACGGAAAGGAATCCATGATAGTGTATTATTGTGGTGGTAGTGGACTCGTGTACGACTTATCAAAGTTGCTTTAAACTATTCAAAATGGTAGTATAGTCTAGCCAAGAGTTAAAGTTGGCTTGCTGCATGTAACCCCACAACTCCCTTTATTGATACATGTGAATGAGTAGATAGATCTGTTCTAAAGTCTTGCTGAGTACTTTTGTACTCATGTTTGCTTAATAAATGTTGCAGGGGATACCCACGAGCCAACATGTGGGTTCTATGTAGACCTCGATGATGACGAGTAGCTGGTGTCCCAGCTACGACCTGGCCCCTTTCAGAAGGGATCTGTAGATAGTCAGGCTCTATGCCTTTTCCTTTCAACTGTCTGTACTCATATAGCTTTAATGCTTCCGCTTGGTTTGTATGACTCTGCTTGTATGACTTGAGTGTCGGGTCATGTGATCCCTTCCTGTATGAACATATTATGCAAGACTCTTTCGAGTCTTCTAAATAAATGTTGTGTTGTTGCATGGTTATGTTGTGATGCCATTGTTGTATCTATGCATATCGAGTATGTCATGCGTACGTATGAAGTACCGTGATATGTATGAGATTCGACACCTAGTTGTATGCCCTTAGTAGCTCTCTATACACAGAAATGCCCCTTTGTGCATCCAACGAGCCTTGATAGTTCGCTACTGCTCCGGACACATTGGTTGACCGGCGTGTATCCTTCTTAGCTGCTGTGTCTGTCCCTACGGGGAAATGTCACGCGGTGTAATGGAGTCCTTGTAGCTTGCTACGACTTGTCTACACTCGCTGATGACCGACACGTGCTTTGCTAGGTTATGTATGCCTGTCTATGTACACTTGAGCCACTTGAGTTTATGACTAGTTATGTCGACCCGGGTTCTTTGACATTGAATGCTAGCGACACAAATGCATACGTGAGTCAAAAGTTGCATACGGTCCCAGCTAAGGTAAGGTGGCAGCCGTGGGGTTAAGCGTGCGTGAGACCGCAAAGGGATGCGATGTGTTAGATGCTAGATTCCTGTGGCTTAGGATCGGGGTCCCAACACTTCATAGCTAGGTGGCAGTGATTGAAGAACTCTCTCAGTGATTGCCTCTCGCGGGAGAACAATTCCCAGTTTAGCCAAACAGTTAGAGTACCCAGACATTCTGAGTATGTGTTCACTGACAGAAAGTAAGAGAAACCTCCGATAAGTTCTATGCTTGCAAAATGGAGGAGAATTGTCTGGGTTCTCGATCCGAGCATTCTTTTCAAAGATAGACATTCTGAGTATGTGTTCAGTTACAGTGAACTGACAATTCCTAATGTACCCAAATGGTTAGAGTACCCAGACGATTCTTACCTATGAAAAACCACAAGGTGACATACAAGTTGCTATTTAACCTTCTCCAAGGACCGCCTGTGTCAAATTCGATTCAACTAGAGTAGGAGAAACAGACACCCACCAGCCATCTTTATGCAACAAGTTGCATGTGGGTCGATGGAACCGGTCTCTTGTACGCGGATGAGTAAGGTTGGTTCGAGCCGCTTCATGCAACAATACTGACGAATAGAGAAAATACTAAGGAGGGAAGCAATCTGAATGTCAACTCCCACAAATTCCTTTGTTCTACTCGATATGTTATCTACGCATAGACCTAGCTCTGATACCACTAGTGGGGAACGTTGCATGAGGAACAAAAATTTTACTACGCACACATAAGATCTATCCATGGTGATGACCATCTACGAGAGGAGAGATCGGATCCACATATCATTGTAGATCCCTAAGCGGGAAGCGTTAAGAAACAAGATTGATGTAGTCGAACGTCTTCGCGATCAAAATCGCAAGCCGCCCGCGATCCAATCATGATCTAGTGCCGAATGGATGACACCTTCGCGTTCAGCACACGTGCAGCTCGATGACGATCTCCTCCTTCTTGATCCAGCAAGAGGGGCGAAGAAGTAGATGAATTCTTTGACAACACGACGGTGTGGAGGTGATGTTGGATGAGCTGATCCGGCACGACTTCGCCGTGCGCTGCCGAATTAGCCTACATGGTGTCACAAACTAGTGTTGGGAGAGGATCTGCGCCGTGGCTTGTCGTGCGGCTAGCCTCTCTCCTCTCCACTATATATAGGTGGGAGGGAGGAGTGGCGCCCTAGGGGAAAACCCCTAGGGTTGGCCGGTCGCACACAAGGGGCAAGAGTCCTCCTCCAATTCGGTTTGGTGGAGGAGGAGTCCTCCTAGTTGTTTTCCTCCCCACCTCTCCTATTTGGCCGAATAGGCCCATGAGGCTGTCCGCCCAGCCCACAAGGGGCTGGTGCACCACCTCTAGGCCTATGTGGTTCTCCTTTGAGTGGGTGCCCCCCGGTGAACCCGTGGAACCCATTCGTTACTCCGGGTACTTTACCGGTAATGCCCGAAATCTTTTCAGAACCTGAATACATCTTTCATATATATCAATCTTCATCTCTGGACCATTCCGGAACTCCTCGTGACATACAAGATCTCATCCAGGACTCCAAACAATATTCGGTTACCAACACACATAATTCAACTGTACCGAAACGTCACCGAACCTTAAGTGTGCACACCCTGCGGGTTTGAGAACTATGTAGACATGACCGAGACACTCTCGAGTCAATACCCAATAGCGGGACCTGGATGCCCATATTGGCTCCTACAAATTCTATGAAGATCTTTATCGGTTGAACCTCTATGTCAAGGACTCAGTTAATCCCGTATGCTGTTCCCATTGTCCTTTGTGTTACTTGCCCGAGATTCGATCTTCGGTATCTCTATACCTAGTTCAATCTCGTTACCGGCAAGTCTCTTTACTCGTTCCGTAATACAAGATCCCATGACTAACTCCTTAGTCAAACTTCTTGCAAGGCTTAATGCGATGTTGTATTACCGAGTGGGCCCCGAAATACCTCTCCGTCACGTGGAGTGACAAATCCGAGTCTTGATCCACGCCAACCCAACATACAACTTCGAACATACCTATAGAGCACCTTTATAGTCACCCAGTTATGTTGCGATATTTGATATACACAAGCTATTCCTCCGGTGTCTGGGAGTTGCATGATCTCATGGTCATAGGAAGACATACATTGACATGCAGAAAATAGTAGCAATAAACTAACACGATTATATGCTATGTTCATATTTTAGGTCTTATCCATCACATCATTCTCCTAATGATGTCATCCCGTTATCAAGTGACAACACTTGTCTATGGCTAGGAAACCTTGACCATCTTTTATCAACGAGCTAGTCAACTTGAGGCTCACTAGGGACAGTGTGTTGTCTATGTATCCACACATATATTTGAGTTTCCAATCAATACAGTTCTAGCATGGATAATAAACAATTATCATGAACAAGGAAATCTAATAATAACCAATTTATTATTGCCTCTAGGGCATATTTCCAACATTGGAGTCCCTAGATATTTAATGACTTATGGTGGTTCACATTTTATTCATGGTGTTTTTCGTAAGTTGCTTGCTAGATATGATGTTAACCATAAAATTGCATCTCCCTATCATCCTACGTCTAGTGGTCAAGTAGAATTAAATAATAGAGAAATAAAATTAATATTGAAAAATACTGTCAATAGTTCAAGAAAGAATTAGTCTAAGAAATCAGATGACACATTGTGGGCCTCCAAAATAGCTTATAGAAATCCTATGGGTAGGTCTGCTTATAAAATGGTTTATGGGAAAGCATGTCATTTACCTCTTGAGTTAGAACTTAAAGCTTATTGGGTAATTAAAGAACTCAACTATGATTTCAAACTTTTTGGTGAAAAGAGGTTATTTGATATTAGCTCATTAGATGAATGGAGAACACAAGCTTATGAAAATGCCAAACTATTGAAAGAAAAAGCTAAAAGATGGCATGGAAAAAGAATCCAAAAGCGAGAATTCAAAGTTGGTGAATATGTTCTATTGTACAATTTTCGTCTTAGATTTTTTGTAGGAAAACTACCCTCCAAATGGGAAGGACCATATATCATCGAAGAAGTTTATCGGTCTGGAGCTATTAATATCAATAATCCCGAAGGCACTAATCCGAAGATGGTCAATGGACAAAGAATAAAGCACTATATTTCACGTACACCAATTAATGTTGAAACAAATATTATCCAAACCATGACACCGCAGGAGCACATTAAGGAGACCTTCCAAAACACTCTAGAACCCTTAAATGGAAGAGCTTTGTGACACGGTAAGTAAACGGACTTAGAAAAATACGCAAAAATATTTTCCGTCAATTTTGGAATATTAGAAAAATTAGGAAATTGATAAACACACGGGAAGGTAAACCACGTGCCCACTAGGCTGGCGTGGCCTGGTGGTTAGTGGGCCCCTCGGGCACCTTCCTAGCAGCGTTTTCTTGTGGGACACGTATTTCCTTGTATAAAAATTCTCTGTATATATATCCCGATGATTTGACCCGAGTACCACGGAGAAATACTCTCTTCTTGTTTCGTGCTGTTTTTCCTGGCGGATCTGAAACTATGTCGTCTCAAGATTCAGAGGGAGAGAGCTACATCACTGATTTCATTGCAAACTCTAAGGTCTACACAGAGGTGGATCACTACAGCTGGACTACGGAGGAGGAGGAAGATGACGATATGAAGGAAGCAAAGGAGATAGCTACATGGAAGAGGAAGATCCACTGCCTGAACCCGGAGATATGCATGTGGAATTCAAGAAGTCAAGCCTCCCCAACAAGTACAAACCTAAGGTCCAATTTATCCCTTCCCATTTTCAGAAGATAGCAAAGCGGCATTATGATAAAAAATATTAACGCTGGAGCTGGAGAATGAGGGTCCGAGGGAGGATAGTTTCAGCCTCATACGCAAGTTGGAGAAGAAAAACACACCATTACCACCTCCATCTTCATCACCAAAGAAGGAGACTTGAGTACATGGGTATGGGCACTCCCCTTGGCTTGTGCCAAGCTTGGGGGAGGTGCCCCAGTATTGCATCACCATCACTCTTATTATCTTTATCCATGTTAGTTTGATGTTTAGCTATCTCGTGATTTAGTGAGGTAAAAGTTAAGTTCGATCCATCCTTTCGAGTGCTAGTTTCGTGATCTATTTATCTATCTATGTAATAGAGTGAGAGTAAAGTTTAGTTTGAGTTTCGCTTCCTTACTTTCTTGGTTCAATCAAAATAAAAGAAAAATAATGGAAAATATCATATGCTAATCTTATAGTAAGTAGTGACATCACATAAGGAAAAGTATAAGTGGTAAAATTTGTTGAAGGTTAACAAACATACCATTGGTCGGTTGTGCAACACATGAAATAATTAATAAGGGAAGATAAGATTTACACGCAAATATACTATTCTTTACATATTTTATGATTCTAAGCCCCCATTAATTATAGTATGCGAAAACTTTTGACATTGGACAAGGAAGACATCGTAATGATTTATGTTTGTTCACATTCACATAGAAGTTATATTGTTATACATCCGCTAACAAGTGGTACTTGTACAATATGTTTGCTAGCCAAAACTCCGCACTAAGTCGAGATACTACTTGTGCATCTAAAACCTTAAACCTAAATCCATGTTTCAAGAGTCCACCATACCAAAATGGATTGAGTAAGATCCTTCAAGTAAGTTCTCATTGGTGCACAAAGCAATAAAAATTGATTCTAAACATGTTTGACCATTTAGTGTAAGGTAAATTAAGCGTTGTACAAACTTGTGATGGCGATAATAAAAGTGACGGACCGCATAATAAAGGTTGTCATCACAAGGGGAAATATAACGTAACGTTCCTTTGCACTAAGATATTTGTCATACAACCAAAAAGCGAATGACAACCTCTACTTCCCTCTGCGAAGGGCCTATCTTTTACTTTTATGTATTTACTTTTAGGAAAGAGTCAAATTATTCTCCTCTGCTCCCCTTTATCTTCTCTTTGGCAAGCATTATGTGGTGAGGAAAGATCTAGACATATATATCCAGTTGAATGTGGGTGGTCATGAGTTATTATTGTTGACATCACCCTTGAGGTTAATACGTTGGGAGGCGACACTTTAAGCCCCTATCTTTCTATGTGTCCGATTGAAACCTTTTTCTCATATGTATGCGGTGAGTGTTAGCAATCATAGAAGACTAAATGATGGTTGAGTATGTAGACTTGTTTAAAAGCTCCGATATGTGACCCTTCTTGAAGGTATGATGAATTGTGTTGCAAAGTTGACCGAAAACATAGTTTGTTAGTTTTCAACAGAGTTAATGCTTCATACTTCGATGTTGTGATGAATTGTTACTTGTTTATAAGAAGCCTTATGATAAAAGTTATAGGATGAAAATGTTGTGATGAAGTATTTTATAAAGTTTTATTTGGTGTTATAATAGTGAGCATGATGCTATTATGTCCGTATTTTTTTCGACACCTCTCCCTCAAAGCATGTGGTCGTAATTTTTGTTTTTCGCCTTTCGCTTGAAGAGTGGCGAGGTCTAAGCTTGGGGGAGTTTGTGCCGCCCTGGATTTGCTGCTACAATAGTGCTTGTCTTTAAGCTACAATGATCACATGATTAAGTTGATGTTTTGCTAAGTCTTGCTTGATCATCAATGGAATCAAACCAAACTTAAATTTCCAAGTGATTTTCAAAGTTCATTTGATAGGTGATTTTAATTTTTTTGCAAACCAGGCATTAAAAATCATGGATAGGTTTCAAATATTCTATAAGCTATTCTAAACTGTGGACAACATTTTATCAAATGATTTAGTGCCTCTAATACGTTTATAACTATGGCAAAACGATTATTAAATGCCCATTTGGGTTTATGTAGGTTTTAGTTATTTTCAAAAGACCCCTAGACTTTTTATGATAATACCCAAAATTGCCCATGTAATATTGGGCATGTCCTCTAAATTTATAAAAATATTTTATAAATAATATATTATTATATCCGAAACATTAAAAAACAAAATCAAAAAAGGAAAAAGAATAAGAAGACCCTACCCGACCCAGTTGGCCGACCCAATCGGCCTAGTCGGTCGGCCTATACCCCACCGAGTTCCCCTCTGAAACTCTAAATCCCTCACCCACACTCCTTTAGCCGCTGCCACCCACGTTCCCACCCACGAGGGGAACCTCCTCTCATTAGATCTCCACGAACCCCCTATCGCGACTCCCCTGGCCCCGTCGCCCCTCGTGGCTCCCCCTCCCATCACGAGCCCTAGTCTCCGCCGCTCCCTCACCTCACCCCATCGCCGGCCCTCGCCCATCCCACGACGCCACCCGGCCCCAGCCACCAACGCCGCCGCCCCTCACCCTCACCCACCGGCCGCCGCCGCCGGGGCCCCTCCCCGCCTCCTCCTCGGCCCGACACCACTAGCACCTCCCCAAGCGCTCCCTCTCCACACAGCGCGCCGGCCCGCCTCAGCACTCGCCCGTGGCTCGAGCCGAGCCCACGCTCGCAGCGCTCGCCCCTCCCCTCGCAGGCCACCACCAGCAACCACCCCTCGTCTGCCTCTCCCTGGCGCTGCCTCGCCTGCATCGACCGGTGCTACCCCGCCGTCGCTTCCTCGCCAGATCCCTGTGCTCCTCCCCATCGCCATCTGCGCCCCGCCGCGCCAAGGCCACCCCCGCCGTGGACCGGCCCTCCGGCCTCCTTCCCCCCGTCTCCCCCGACCTCCTCGGCCGGCCCTTCCCTTGCCGACCTCCCTTGTCCCCGACGGCTCCGCCTCCTCATCTCGACGGTGACGCCGACGCCCTCCTCCGGCGGCTCCTCCTCCACTAGCCTCCTCCGCTTCCCCACCGGCTCCACCACGCGCCTCCGCCCCTCCCCGGGAACTCCGGCTACACCGGACCTTCCCATCGATGTTGGCGAGCCCTCCCTCGGGCTCCTCCCACCCCCTTCCTGCTTTCCCCCCGCGGTTCCGTTCCGACGCCCCGCACCATGACCTCCGGCGATCAGCACCTCGCCCCGGCACCATTTCCCTCCTGCTAACCAGGAGGAGGAGTTACCTCCTGTAGGTTGAGAGAGGGAGGTTAGAACAAGTAGAATAAAAAGAAAGAAAATAAAATAAAATAAAGTGATATATGTATGTGTGTATGTATATGTGTGATGTATGTATTTGTGTATAAATACACATGTATGTGTATTGTGGATGTGTGTAAAAAGAAAAATGTGTATAGGGTGCATGTGTGTGTGTTTTGGTGTAGAGAGTGTGTGTGAGTGTGCTGTGTGTGTGGTGAGGCCGATGGGCCACTTACAAGTGGGGCCACCCCCTGTAAAGTGTTTTTAAATAATAATAGTAATATTAATAGAATATAAAATAAATAAATAAGTAATTAATTAGTTAGTTAGTTAATTATTTAATTACATAATTAAGTATTAGTAATAATGATTATGAGTAAATAGATTAACTAGATAATTTGTTAATTAGGATAATTAAATTATCCTAACCGAGTATGATGAGTGGGTCCCATGCCCTTTAATTAATCGGGATAATATTTAGTTGACCCTAATAATAAATGTGCCTATGACAAGGTGGCCCGCTGGTCATATTTGACCAGTCAACCCTGTTGACTGATGATGTCGTGGTGACATCACCACGATGTCATATTCAATTATCTAATATAATTAAATCTGTTAATTCCTAAATATTAATAAAACTTTAAAAATTAAAATAAAATAAACCGTAGCTCAGATGAAAATATTTTCAACATGAACGTTGATTAGCAAAGCGAGACGAACCCGGATACGCTATTCGTCCGTCTGTCACGCGTCCCTAGCATAGCAAACATGGAACTTTTCCATCGTTTTTCATGTGACCGGTAGTAGCGAGAGACTTGGGGAAATATCATATGATATTTTCCCGATCCGTCTGTGATGGATGTTACTGTGTTAGCTCATGCCTAGCCTGCATATTGCCATGTCATGCTTAGTGTTGCACCTGTTGCTGTTATTTATTGTTTCTGCCCTCTTCTTACCGATAGACCCCGAGACTGTCGCTGCTGCCGGGTACATCTACCCTCCCGACGACCAGTCCTTTGACGCACAACAACAAGGCAAGCAAACCCCCTTGATCATCCCTATATCGCCTATGTATTCTTCCTCGTGCTTGCATTAGAATTTTGCTACTGTTGTAGTTAGCTCCTATATCTGATGGATAGCCTGTCTTTGCTGAACTTCTACTTTCAGTACCGTATCTTTAAAATTGTTTAGTATAGGTGGAGCAGTCATCTCCTCTGACCACTTAGTCCAGTTGCCCCACTTTGTCATCAAGTCTCGATCCCTGATCGACGAGCCAGAACCGACACAACACTTACACCCCCGTTAGTTGTACGATGCTACAGAGATACTATCGGGTACGGAGGGTGACACCTCGTGAAGTACTCATGATGATATCTCTCTAGTGCAGCTAGTCGTTCGTGGTTATCGAGGTTGATTCCTCCTTAACCACTCCCGACGATGTCTGTGTCGTGCAACCGCTCAAGGGTGATTCCTATAGGTCCACCTTGACGGTTACATCATTCGGAATCCAACGAGGGTGGTACCTCGGATTCCCCCTGATGTTACAACCACACAATTACTTGACGATGTTACTCGGATCTTTGATGAATAGATCTTAGGCGGGTGGATTCCCGCGTAGATGTGTCGATGACTTAATTAAAATGATAATGGATTTGGGTATTTGACCTGGGTTGGTCGGAAGGCTTTATTACGCACTAACCATCAGCGTGGGAAGAATTATGGGTACTTGACGTCGTGGTATCAGCTGAAGCTCTTTAGACATCAGCGATGGAGCGACACACGCCCGAGTGGTCCCGAGAGGCATCACGCTTGTTATAAGGGGTGCTAGGACTGACGTCAGCCGCCCACGCATCATGCAGGAGCGCAGAGGGCAAGTGGGCCCACGACCCCTTTGTGCTTAGGAGTTAGACTGGCGGGATGGCCTCTCTATTGAGTTTAGGTGGGGTTGCGACGTGTCGATATTCCGAGGCCGGGCATGACCCAGAAAAGTGTGTCCGTCCAGAGTGTTATCGAGCGTGACGGGAAATATGTTGTGCACCCCTGGAGGGAAGAACTTATCTATTCGAATAGCCGTGTCCACGGGTACAGGACGACTTGGAGTTGTGCCCTGATCTTATACAACTACAACATTTACTTAACTGGAATTAGTTGCCCCGAGATTGCTTCCTCGCAGGGAGTCGGGGAAGGATCTTTGGGCGTGACCTCAGATTATTAATTGTGCTGCAACCATCTGACTATATTTTTATTACCTGTTCTACTCTCGTCCATTGCTGCAAGAGCCCCCTGAAGATGCTATTCTTCAATAGGACTAGGACTTCTCTCTCTATTCTTGCATTGCTGCAGTCAGTCCACATAAACCCCTTCTTTGATACTGTTGCATACTTAGCATAGTTCTGATGTAAGTCTTGCGAGTACTTTGGATGAGTACTCACCTTTGCTTTGCTCCCACTTTGTGCCCTTGATCCGTTGCTGCGACCAGATGATGGAGCCCAGGAGATGGAGTTTCCTGCCGACGCCTGCCACCCTGTTGGTGACTTCTTCGTGGAGGCCCCTGAAGACCAGGAGTAGTTTAGGAGGTTGCCAGGCAGGAGGCCTCGCCTCGTTCGATCGTGTTCCTTTTGTGCTAGCCTTCTCTAAGGCACCCCATGTTTAATGTTTGTACTCAGATATTGTTGCTTTCGCTGACTCGTGTGTTTATCGAGCTTTTGTATTCTAGCCCTCGAGGCCCCTGGCTTGTAATACGAAGCTTGTATTGTTTTATTTGTGTCTACAGTTGTGTTGTGATATCTTCCTGTGAGTCCTTGAGTTTGATCGTACGCGTTTGCGTGTTTGATTAGCGTACGATTAAATCAAGGGCTTCAGAGAGTTGATACGTACAATTTGCATCATGTTTTGCTACTATTATTTATAGTGTTTTTATGCATTTTACCACTTGGTGGATTAGTTCTAATGCCTTTTCTCTCATAATATGCAAGGTTTACATCAGGGGGAGAATGCTGGCACATGGAATTCTGGACCTAAAAAGCTATGTCAAAGATACATATTCTGTACATATCCAAATGGGCTAAAACTTTATGAAGATTTATTGTGGAATAAATGAAAAATATTGGAGCAAAGAAGCACCAGAACGGTGGTTACTAGTCGCCCACTAGGCACCAGGGCGCGCGAGCCCCTTTGGCGCAGCCTCGTGGTTAGTGCCCTGCTAGCCCACCTATGGCGACCATCTTCTGGTATAAATTCTCCTTTAACCTAAAAAATGAGGACATGACTTTTGGGACGAAGCGCCGCCGTCTCGAGGTGGAACCTGGGCACCAGAACTTTTGCCCTCTGGCGGAGCGATTTTGCTGGAGGAACTTCCCTATTGGAGGGGGAAATCGAAGCCATTGTCATCACCAACAACCCTCTCATCTTGGGGAGGAAAATCTTCATCAACATCTTCATCAGCACCATCTCCTCTCAAAACCCTAGTTCATCTCTTGTGCTCAATCTTATACTAGAACCTCAGATTGGTACCTGGGGTGTGACTAGTAGTGTTGATTACATCTTGTAGTTGATGCTTTATGGTTTATTTGGTGGAAAATCATATGTTCAGATCCAAGATGCTATTTAAAACTTCTCTGATCATGAGCATGTTTATCAGTTGTGTGTAGTTACTTTTGTTGTTGAGGCCACGAGAGAAGTCATGTTGCAAGTAGTTATGTGAAGTTGATATTCGTTCGATATTTTGATGATGTGAATGTTGTGATTCCCTTAGTGGTGTTATGTGAACGTCGACTACATAATATGTCACACCCAAGATGCGATCCTATCCTTATTTTGGCGCGAGGGCCTCGAGTGGGATAGAAACACATCTCGTCGTTTTGGAAGAATGGATATCGTTACAAGTACATGTACTGAAAATATGAGTATATGGAATTTGCATACACTCGCCACAAGCTACATCAAGCTCACATAAGTACAACAACATAATCAATCATGATGAAGAAGAGAAGGGCCCGACTACGGACGCAAACAAATGATAAAAGAAGGACGTCCATCCTTCTATCCCAGGTTGCCGGCCTGGAACCCATCCTAGATCAATGAAGAAGAAGAAGAAACTCCAAATAGAACTATCATCACGCTCACGTCAAAGTAACTCTTTACATGTACCTGCAACTATTGTTGTAGTAATCTGTGAGCCACAGTGACTCAACAATCTCATTTCCATAGGTATCAAGACTAGCAAAGTTTACTGGGTGAGGTATGGTTAAGTGGTGAGGCTACAACAAGCAACTAAGCATTTATTTGAAGCTGCTAACTTACGAGTACAACAATAAAAGAGGGAGATGATCTACGCATAGCGGATGTGTAGTACTGATGATCAAATGAATGATCCTGAACACCTACTTACGCCAGACATAACCCCACCGTGTCCTCGATCAGAGAAGGAGCTCACGAAAGAGACAGTCACGGTTACACACTCAGTTGGCATATTTTAATTAAGTTTAATTCAAGTTATCTAGAACCGGATGTTAAATAAGGTTTCCACGTTGCCACATAACCGTGCGCATGGCTTTCGAAAAGATTTAATCCTCCACGGGTGCTCCAATTAGTCCATCACAAATTACCACAAGCCGTATAGAAAGCCTCGATCAAGAAACTCGTGATATCCTTGTATTCCTTAGCGGAAAACCTCAACTCTAAGATAGACCAAAGCATCACCAGAATCCCCATGCACAAGATATTTCGTAAAAGGTAAAACAAGTCCAGCAAGGCCGCCCGACGTGTCAACGAACCCGATAGGAGCCGCGTATCTCGTTCTCAGGACACGACCGGATGGGACTAGCTATGAAACCAAACCTTGAGTTTCCTTGCGGTGGCCTAATACGTCTCCATCGTATCTACTTTTCCAAACTCTTTTGCCCTTGTTTTGGACTCTAATTTGCACGACTTGAATGGAACTAACCCAGACTAACGGTGTTTTCAGCAGAATTGCCATGGTGTTGTTTTTGTGCAGAAATGAAAGTTCTCGGAACGTCCTGAAAATTTACGGATTTTTTTTGGAAAATATGAGAAATACGTGCGCAAAGATCCACTAGAGGGGATGGGCCAATGGGCCACAAGCCTTGTTGCCGCGGCCACCCCCTGGCCACGGCAACCAAGCTTGTGGGGACCACGTGGCTCTGCCACCCCCAAACTCAGCTCTATAAATTCATTTTCGCCGTGAAAAAAAATCAGAAGAGAAGATTTCGTCGCGTTCGTGATATGGAGGCGCCGCCACATCCTGTTCTTCATCTGGAGGACAGATCTAGAGTCCATTTTGGGCTCCAGAGAGGGGAAATCGTCGCCATCGTCATCGTCAACCTTCTTCCCTCTCCAATTCCATGAAGCTCTTCATCGTTCGTGAGTAATCTATTCGTAGGCTCGCTGGGCGGTGATGAGTAGGATGAGATCGATCATGTAATCGAGTTAGTTTTGACGGGGATTGATCCCTAGTATCCACTATGTTCTGAGATTGATGTTGCTACTACTTTCCATGCTTAATGCTTGTCACTAGGGCCCGAGTGCCATGATTTCAGATCTGAAATTATTATGTTGTCACCAATATATGTGTGTTTTAGATCTGATCTTGCAAGTTGTAGTTACCTACTAGGTGTTATGACCCGGCAACCCCGGAGTGACAATAACCGGAACCACTCCTGGTGATGACCATAGTTTGAGGACTTCATGTGTTCACCAAGTGCTAATGTGTTGTTCCGGTTCTTTATTAAAAGGAAAACCTTAATATCCTCTAGTATCCTTTTGTACCCCGCTGCCACGGGAGGGATGGACAATAGATGTCATGCAAGTTCTTTTCCCTAAGCACGTATGATTACACACGAAATGCATGCCTACATCACATTGACGAACGGGAGCTAGCCACATATCTCTCCGTGTTATAACTGTTGCAGGATGAATGTCATCCAAACAAATCACCGACCCATTGCCTACAAGTTTGTCCCACTGCTGCTGTTACTTGTTTTGCTCTGCTGTTGTTACTATTGTTGCTGCTATTGATACTTGCTACTGCTGTTACTTGCTACTATTGCTACTTGCTACTGCTGTCACTACTGATGTTCCTTGCCACTGCTTCTACTCGTTACACTGCTACTACCTGCTACATTACTGGTTCGCACGACGTTGACGGGAAATACTATTTCCCGTCCACGGGCAACTTCTAGCGCCATTGATACGATAGTTAGGAATAGTCTGCCTTGTCACTAGATCATTTCTGACACCGTTGTTATCATACTACTTTGCTGCTGATACTTTGCTTGCAGATACTAATCTTTCAGGTGTGGTTTAATCTGACGCATTCAGGTGCTAATACTCGAGAGTATCCTCTCACCTCCTGCCTGGCGAACCAACAAATTTGGGTTGAATACTCTACCCTCGAAAACTGCCGCGAAGCCACGCGCTGGTGGGCCATTGCAAGACAATTGCTAATTGTTGAGCAATTGGGAGCAGTTCTGGCTCTGTTGTAGCGAAGGCATCAAGCCAGGGACACGTCAACAACATTCTTCTAGTGTCGTTGCCGAGGATTGCCATTAGCAGCACTTTTCTGGCGCCGTTGCCGGGGAGGGGTTGCTATATTCTCTGAGTCAGTTGGGATTTATATCTGCTGATCACTATGAGGAATCTAAAAGATCCAAAAACCAAAGTCTTGCCCTCAACTACGAGGGGAGGTAAGGAACTGCCATCTAGCACTGCACTTGATTCACCTTCAGTTATGAGTAAGTTTGCGACATCACCTCCTCCTAGAAATCTTGATATGTCGCCTGTGCTTGATGATGCTTATGATACTGCTAGAGATGCTATGCCTGATACTGCTAGAGATACTATGCCTGATACTGCTAGAGATGCTATGCCTGATACTGCAAGAGATGCTATGCCTGATGCTACTAGAGATGCTATGCCTGATGCTAGAGATGCTATTTTGCCTGATGATGCTATACTTGATACTGCTAGAGATACTACTTTGCCTGATGTGCCACTAGGGTTATTCCTTGATGCTCATATTCCTTGAGTTACTGCCAATGCTCATGATGCTTCTGAAACTGCTGATACTATTGAGATAGAACCTACTTTTTCTCCTGCTAGATCTAGTTCTCCTAGATATGAATTGCCTGATATACCTGAGGGTTACGTTATGGAGGGAGAGATAGTTGAGGATTTTCTTGCGTGTAAGGATGCCTATGATGCCGAGAAATTACTTCTCAAGTGGAAGAAAAAAATCTCTGAAAGCTAGGATGAAATACGACCCGAAGTTTGCCACTTCACCTATCTTTATCACCGATAAGGATTATGAATTCTCTGTCGACCCTGAGATAATCTCTCTATTCGAATCTGATCCTTTTCATGGTTATGAGTCTGAGACAGTCGTAGCCCATCTTAAAAAACTACACGATATAGCCACCCTTATCACTAGTGAGGAGAAGATCCGCCACTACTATATCCTTAAGTTGTTTCCTTTCTCTCTGAAGGTTGACGCTAAAGCGTGGTTCACTTCTCTTGCTCCTGGATGTGTGAGTAGTCCCCAGGATATGGTCTATTACTTCTGTGAGAAATATTTCCCTTCCCATAAGAAGCAAGCTGCCTTGCAGGAAATATACAACTTTGCTCAACTCAAAGAAGAGAGTCTCCCACAAGCTTGGGGGAGGCTCGTCCAGCTACAAAATGCTTTGCCTGATCACCCTCTTAAGAAGAACGAGATACTTGATATCTTCTATAACGGACTTACCGATGCTTCTAGAGACCACCTAGATAGTTGTACCGGTTGTGTTTTTAGGGAATGAACTGTAGACCAAGCTGAGACTCTACTGAATAACATCTTGATCAACGATAATGCTTGGACTATTCCCGAACCACCTCCTAAGCCAACTCCGAAGAAAAGAGGTATCCTATTCCTCAGTCCCGAAGATATGCAAGAAGCCAAGAAATCTTGCAAGAGAAAGGCATTAGATATGAAGATCTCAAAAATCTACCACCTATCGAAGAGATCCATGGTCTCGATAACCCGATATAGGTAGTGGAAGTAAATTCTCTGCGTAGGTTTGATGAGAGTGTTGGAATTATGCCCTAGAGGCAATAATAAATATAGTTATTATTATAATTCCTGTATCAAGATAATAGTTTATTATCCATGCTATAATTGTATTGAATGAAGACTCATTTACATGTGTGGATACATAGACAAAACACCGTCCCTAGCATGCCTCTAGTTGGCTAGCCAGTTGGTCAATGATAGTCAGTGTCTTCTGATTATGAACAAGGTGTTGTTGCTTGATAACTGGATCACGTCATTGGGAGAATCACGTGATGGACTAGACCCAAACTAATAGACGTAGCATGTTGATCGTGTCATTTTGTTGCTACTGTTTTCTGCATGTCAAGTATTTATAACTATGACCATGAGATCATATAACTCACTGACACCGGAGGAATGCTTTGTGTGTATCAAACGTCGCAACGTAACTGGTGACTATAAAGATGCTCTACAGGTATCTCCGAAGGTGTTAGTTGAGTTAGTATGGATCAAGACTGGGATTTGTCACTCCGTGTGACGGAGAGGTATCTCGGGGTCCACTCGGTAATACAACATCACACACAAGCCTTGCAAGCAATGTAACTTAGTGTAAGTTGCGGGATCTTGTATTACGGAACGAGTAAAGAGACTTGTCGGTAAACGAGGTTGAAATAGGTATGCGGATACTGACGATCGAATCTCGGGCAAGTAACATACCGAAGGACAAAGGGAATGACATACGGGATTATATGAATCCTTGGCACTGAGGTTCACACGATAAGATCTTCGTAGAATATGTAGGATCCAATATGGGCATCCAGGTCCCGCTATTGGATATTGACCGAGGAGTCTCTCGGGTCATGTCTACATAGTTCTCGAACCCGCACGGTCTGCACACTTAAGGTTCGACGTTATTTTATGCGTATTTGAGTTATATGGTTGGTTACCGAATGTTGTTCGGAGTCCCGGATGAGATCACGGACATCACGAGGGTTTCCGGAATGGTCCGGAAACGAAGATTGATATATAGGATGACCTCATTTGATTACCGGAAGGTTTTCGGAGTTACCGGGAATGTACCGGGAATGACGAATGGGTTCCGGGAGTTCACCGGGGGGGGGGGGGGCAACCCACCCCGGGGAAGCCCATAGGCTTTGGGGGAGACACACCAGCCCTTAGTGGGCTGGTGGGACAGCCCATAAGTGCCCTATGCGCCAAGGAGAAGAAAATCAAGAGAGAAAGAAAAAAAAGGGAGGTGGTGGGAAGGAAGGGGGACTCCCTCCCACCAAACGTAGTCCAACTCGGTTTGGGGTGGGGGAGAGTCCTCCCCCTTGGACTCGGCCGACCCCCATGGGGCTCCTTGAGCCCCAAGGCAAGGCCCCCTCCCTCCCACCTATATATACGGAGGTTTTAGGGCTGACTTGAGACGACTTTTCCACGGTAGCCCGACCACATACCTCCACGGTTTTTCCTCTAGATCGCGTTTCTGCGGAGCTCGGGCGGAGCCCTGCTGAGACAAGGTCATCACCAACCTCCGGAGCGCCGTCACGCTGCCGGAGAACTCTTCTACCTCTCCGTCTCTCTTGCTGGATCAAGAAGGCCGAGATCCTCGTCGAGCTGTACGTGTGCTGAACGCGGAGGTGCCGTCCGTTCGGTACTAGATCGTGGGACTGATCGCGGGATTGTTCACGGGCGGATCGAGGGACGTGAGGAGGTTCCACAACATCAACCGCGTTCTCTAACGCTTCTGCTGTACGGTCTACAAGGGTACGTAGATCACTCATCCCCTCTCGTAGATGGACATCACCATGATAGGTCTTCGTGCGCGTAGGAAATTTTTTGTTTCCCATGCGACGTTCCCCAATAGTGGTATCAGAGCTAGGTTCATGCCTAGATGTCTTCTTGAGTAGAACACAAAAGTTTTGTGGGCGGTGATGTGCGTTTTTCTGCCTTCCTTAGTCTTTTCTTGATTCCGCGGTATTGTTGGATTGAAGCGGCTTGGACCGACATTACTCGTACGCTTACGAGAGACTGGTTTCATCGTTACGAGTAACCCCCTTTGCTCAAAGATGACTGGCAAGTGTCGGTTTCTCCAACTTTAGTTGAATCGGATTTGATCGAGGAGGTCCTTGGATGAGGTTAAATAGCAACTCATATATCTTCGTTGTGGTGTTTGCGTAAGTAAGATGCGATCCTACTAGATACCCTTGGTCACCACGTAAAACATGCAACAACAAAATTAGAGGACGTCTAACTTGTTTTTGCAGGGTATGATTGTGATGTGATATGGCCAACGATGTGATGTGATATATTGGATGTATGAGAAGATCATGTTGTAATGGAAATATCGTCTTGCACGTCGATGGTACGACAACCGGCAGTAGCCATAGGGTTGTTTTTATACTAACGTTTGTGCTTGCAGATGCGTTTACTATTTTGCTAGGATGTAGCTTTAGTAGTAATAGCATAAGTAGCACGACAACCCCGATGGCAACACGTTGATGGATGATCATGGTGTGGCGCCGGTGACAAGAAGATCGTGCCGGTGCTTTGGTGATGGAGATCAAGAAGCACGTGATGATGGCCATATCATGTCACTTATGAATTGCATGTGATGTTAATCCTTTTATGCACCTTATTTTGGTTAGAACGACGGTAGCATTATGAGGTGATCTCTCACTAAAATTTCAAGACGAAATTGTGTTCTCCCCGACTGTGCACCGTTGCTACAGTTCGTCGTTTCGAGACACCACGTGATGATCGGGTGTGATAGACTCAACGTTCACATACAACGGGTGCAAAACAGTTGCGCACGCGGAACACTCGGGTTAAGCTTGACGAGCCTAGCATGTGCAGACATGGCCTCGGAACACATGAGACCAAAAGGTCGATCATGAATCATATAGTTGATATGATTAGCATAGGGATGCTTACCGCTGAAACTATACTCAACTCATGTGATGATCGGACTTGGGATAGTGTAAGTGGATCATGAACCACTCAAATGACTAGAGAGATGTACTTTTTGAGTGGGAGTTTAGCATATAATTTGATTAAGTTAAACTCTAATTATCTTGAACATAGTCTAAGTCCACTTTGAGTATATTTGTGTTGTAGATCATGGCTCACGCGACAGTCATCCTGAATTTTAATACGTTCCTAGAGAAAGCTAAGTTGAAAGATGATGGAAGCAACTTTGTAGACTGGGCTCGTAATCTTAAGCTAATCTTACAAGCTCGGAAGAAGGATTATGTCCTTAATGCTGCACTAGGAGATGAACCACCCGCTACGGTTGATCAGGATGTTAAGAACGCTTGGTTAGCACGTAAGGAGGACTACTCAATAGTTCAATGTGCAGTCTTGTATGGCTTAGAACCGGTACTTCAACGTCGCTTTGAGCGTCATGGAGCATTTGAGATGTTCCAGGAGTTGGAGTTTATCTTTCAGAAGAACGCCCGGATCGAGAGGTATGAGACCTCCGATAAATTCTATGCTTGCAAGATGGAGGAAAACTCATCTGTCAGTGAACATGTGCTCAAAATGTCTGGGTACTCAAACCGTCTAGTTGAGCTGGGGATTGAACTCCCGCAAGAAGCTATCACTGAGAGAATTCTTCAATCACTGCCGCCAAGCTACAAAGGCTTTGTGTTGAACTACAACATGCAAGGGATGAACAAGTCTTCCGGCGAATTGTTTGCGATGTTGAAAGTCGCAGAGTCTGAACTCCGTAAAGAGCATCAAGTGTTGATGGTGAATAAGACCACTAGTTTCAAGAGAAATGGCAAAGGCAAGAAGGGCAATTCGAAGAAGAGCGGCAAGCCTGTTGCCAATCCGCCGAAGAAACCCAAGGCTGGACCTAAGCCTGAAACGGAGTGCTTCTATTGCAAGGGTATGGGTCACTGGAAGCGTAATTGGCCCAAGTATCTAGCAGATAAGAAGGCGGGCAAAGAAAAATCAGGTATATTTGATATACATGTTATTGATGTGTACTTAACCGGCTCTCGTAGTAGTGCCTGGGTATTCGATACCGGTTCTGTTGCTCATATTTGCAACTCGAAACAGGAACTGCGGAATAGACGAAGGCTGGCGAAAGATGAAGTGATGATGCGCGTAGGAAATGGTTCCAAGGTTGATGCAATCGCCATCGGCACAGTGTCACTTCAGCTACCGTCGGGATTAGTGATGAACTTAAATCATTGTTATTTAGTGCCTGCATTGAGCATGAACATTATATCTGGATCTTGTTTATTGCGAGACGGTTACTCTTTTAAGTCAGAGAAAAATGGTTGTTCTATTTCTATGAGTAACATCTTTTATGGTCATGCACCGAATGTGAGAGGATTGTTCATATAGAATCTTGATAGCGATACGCATATACATAACATTGAGACCAAAAGAGTTAGAGTAAACAATGATAGCGCCATATTTTTGTGGCACTGCCGCTTGGGTCATATTGGTGTAAAGCGCATGAAGAAACTCCATGCTGATGGACTTTTGGAGTCACTTGACTTTGATTCACTTGACACGTGCGAACCATGCCTCATGGGCAAGATGACTAAGACTCCGTTCTCCGGAACAATGGAGCGTGCAAGTGACTTATTGGAAATCATACATACAGATGTGTGTGGTCCAATGAGCGTGGAGGCACGCGGTGGATATCGTTATTTTCTCACCTTCACTGACGATTTAAGTAGATATGGTTATGTCTACTTGATGAAGCACAAGTCTGAAACATTTGAAAAGTTCAAGCAATTTCAGAGTGAAGTGGAAAATCATCGTAACAAGAAGATCAAGTTCCTACGGTCTGATCGTGGGGGTGAATATCTGAGTTTCGAGTTTGGTGCTCACTTAAGACAATGTGGAATTGTTTCACAGTTAACACCGCCTGGAACACCACAGCGTAATGGTGTGTCCGAACATCGTAATCGTACTTTGTTAGAGATTGTGCGATCTATGATGTCTCTTACTGATTTGCCGTTATCATTTTGGGGTTATGCATTAGAAACAGCTGCATTCACTTTAAATAGGGCACCATCAAAATCCGTTGAGACGACACCATACGAACTGTGGTATGGCAAAAGGCCAAAGTTGTCGTTTCTTAAAGTTTGGGGATGTGATGCTTATGTCAAAAAGCTTCAGCCTGAAAAGCTGGAACCCAAAGCGGAAAAATGCGTCTTCATAGGTTACCCAAAAGAGACAGTTGGGTACACCTTCTATCTCAAATCCGAGGGCAAAGTGTTTGTTGCTAAGAACAGAACTTTTCTCGAGAAGGAGTTTCTCTCGAGAGAATTGAGTGGGAGGAAGATAGAACTTGACGAGGTTGTCGAACCTCTCATCCCTCTGGATGGTGGCGCAGGGCAAGGGGAAACCTCTGTCGTTGTGACGCCGGTTGAGGAGGAAGTTAATGATGATGATCATGAAACTCCAGTTCAAGTTTCTCTTGAACCACGCAGATCGACGAGATCACGCGCTGCTCCAGAGTGGTACGGCAATCCCGTCTTATCAATCATGTTATTGGACAACAATGAACCTGCAAATTATGAAGAAGCAATGGTGGGCCCAGATTCCAACTAATGGCTAGAAGCCATGAAATCCGAGATAGGATCCATGTATGAGAACAAAGTGTGGACTTTGGAGATAGTACCTGAGGGCCGCAAGGCTATTCAGAACAAATGGATCTTTAAGAAGAAGACAGACGCTGACGGTAATGTGACCGTTTATAAAGCTCGACTTGTGGCAAAGGGTTTTTCACAAGTTCCAGGAGTTGACTACGATGAGACTTTCTCACCCGTAGCGATGCTTAAGTCCGTCAGAATCATGTTAGCAATAGCTGCATTTTTCGATTATGAAATCTGGCAGATGGATGTCAAAACGGCGTTCCTTAACGGTTTCCTTAAGGAAGAGTTGTATATGATGCAACCCGAAGGTTTTGTCGATCCTAAGAATGCTAACAAGGTGTGCAAGCTCCAGCGATCCATTTATGGACTGGTGCAAGCATCTCGGAGTTGGAACAAACGCTTTGATGAGGTGATCAAAGCATTTGGGTTTATACAAGTGGTTGGAGAATCTTGTATTTACAAGAAAGTGAGTGGGAGCTCTGTGGCGTTTCTAATATTATATGTGGATGACATATTACTGATTGGAAACAACGTAGAGTTTTTGGAGAGCATAAAAGGTTACTTCAATAAAAGTTTCTCTATGAAGGACCTAGGAGAAGCTGCTTACATTCTAGGCATTAAGATCTATAGGGATAGATCAAAACGCCTGATAGGACTTTCACAAAGCACATACCTTGATAAAGTTTTGAAGAGGTTCAAAATGGAACAGTCCAAGAAAGGGTTCTTGCCAGTTTTACAAGGTACGAGATTGAGTAAGACTCAGTGCCCAGCAACTGATGAAGATAGAGAGCATATGTGATCCGTCCCCTATGCTTCAGCCATTGGTTCTATCATGTATGCGATGTTGTGCACTAGACCGGATGTTAGCCTGGCCATAAGTATGGCAGGTAGGTTCCAGAGTAATCCAGGAGTGGATCACTGGACAGCGGTCAAGAATATCCTGAAGTACCTGAAAAGGACTGAGGAGATGTTTCTCGTGTATGGAGGTGACGAAGAGCTCGCCGTAAAAGGTTACGTCGATGCAAGCTTTGACACAGATCCGGACGACTCTAAGTCGCAAACCGGATACGTATTTATTCTTAATGGGGGTGCAGTAAGCTGGTGCAGTTCCAAGCAAAGCGTCGTAGCAGATTCTACATGTGAAGCGGAGTACATGGCTGCCTCGGAGGCGGCTAAGGAGGGTGTCTGGATGAAGCAGTTCATGATGGATCTTGGAGTGGTGCCAAGCGCACTGAATCCAATAACCTTGTTCTGTGACAACACTGGTGCCATTGCCTTAGCAAAGGAACCACGGTTTCACAAGAAGACCAGACACATCAAACGACGCTTCAACCTCATCCGAGAGTACGTCGAGGAAGAGGACGTAAATATATGCAAAGTGCACACGGATCTGAATGTAGCAGACCCGCTGACTAAACCTCTTCCACGGCGAAAACATGATCGACACCAGAACTGTATGGGTGTTAGATTTATTACAATGTAATTCACATGGTGATGTGAGGGCTGGATTATTGACTCTAGTGCAAGTGGGAGACTGTTGGAATTATGCCCTAGAGGCAATAATAAATATAGTTATTATTATAATTCATGTATCAAGATAATAGTTTATTATCCATGCTATAATTGTATTGAATGAAGACTCATTTACATGTGTGGATACATAGACAAAACACCGTCCCTAGCATGCCTCTAGTTGGTCAATGATAGTCAGTGTCTTCTGATTATGAACAAGGTGTTGTTGCTTGATAACTGGATCACGTCATTGGGAGAATCACGTGATGGACTAGACCCAAACTAATAGACGTAGCACGTTGATCGTGTCATTTTGTTGCAACTGTTTTCTGCGTGTCAAGTATTTATTCCTATGACCATGAGATCATATAACTCACTGACACCGGAGGAATGCTTTGTGTGTATCAAACGTCGCAACGTAACTGGGTGACTATAAAGATGCTCTACAGGTATCTCCGAAGGTGTTAGTTGAGTTAGTATGGATCAAGACTGGGATTTTTCACTCCGTGTGACGGAGAGGTATCTCGGGGCCCACTCGGTAGTACAACATCACACACAAGCCTTGCAAGCAATGTAACTTAGTGTAAGTTGCGGGATCTTGTATTACGGAACGAGTAAAGAGACTTGTCGGTAAACGAGATTGAAATAGGTATGCGGATATTGACGATCGAATCTCGGGCAAGTAACATACCGAAGGACAAAGGGAATGACATACGGGATTATATGAATCCTTGGCACTGAGGTTCAAACGATGAGATCTTCGTAGAATATGTAGGATCTAATATGGGCATCCAGGTCCCGCTATTGGATATTGACCGAGGAGTCTCTCGGGTCATGTCTACATAGTTCTCGAACCCGCAGGGTCTGCACACTTAAGGTTCGACGTTGTTTTATGCGTATTTGAGTTATATGGTTGGTTACCGAATGTTGTTCGGAGTCCCGGATGAGATCACGGACGTCACGAGGGTTTCCGGAATGGTCCGGAAATGAAGATTGATATATAGGATGACCTCATTTGATTACCGGAAGGTTTTCGGAGTTACCGGGAATGTACCGGGAATGACGAATGGGTTTCGGGAGTTCACCGGGGGGGCAACCCACCCCGGGGAAGCCCATAGGCCTTGGGGGAGACACACCAGCCCTTAGTGGGCTGGTGGGACAGCCCACAAGTGCCCTATGCGCCAAGGAGAAGAAAATCAAGAGAGAAAGAAAAAAAAGGGAGGAGGTGGGAAGGAAGGGGGACTCCCTCCCACCAAACCTAGTCCAACTCGGTTTGGGGGGGGGGGAGAGTCCTCCCCCTTGGACTCGGCCGACCCGCTAGGGGCTCCTTGAGCCCCAAGGCAAGGCCCCCTCCCTCCCACCTATATATACAGAGGTTTTAGGGCTGATTTGAGACGACTTTTCCACGGCAGCCCGACCACATACCTCCACGGTTTTTCCTCTAGATCGCGTTTCTGCGGAGCTCGGGCGGAGCCCTGCTGAGACAAGGTCATCACCATCCTCCGGAGCGCCGTCACGCTGCCGGAGAACTCTTCTACCTCTGTGTCTCTCTTGCTGGATCAAGAAGGCCGAGATCCTCGTCGAGCTGTACGTGTGCTGAACGCGGAGGTGCCGTCCGTTCGGTAGTAGATCGTGGGACTGATCGCGGGATTGTTCGCGGGGCGGATCGAGGGACGTGAGGAGGTTCCACAACATCAACCGCGTTCTCTAACGCTTCTGCTGTACGGTCTACAAGGGTACGTAGATCACTCATCCCCTCTCGTAGATGGACATCACCATGATAGGTCTTCGTGCGTGTAGGAAATTTTTTGTTTCCCATGCGACGTTCCCCAACATAGAGTGACATTCCTTTTGATAAACCTGGTAGCCTATGCTTTGATGAATTTGACAGCTTTGTTGCCAAACAACAGAGTTTCAATGATTACGTTAGGAGACATTTGGAACAAATTACTCATATGCTTAATCATTTAAGTGCTTGTGTAGACAGAAATGTCAATGATCTGAAGCTTCTGAGTAAACATGCCTCTATGATTACTACTCAGGTAGAACAAGTACTTAAAGCTCAGAATGACTTGCTCAATGAATTAAATGACAACTCTATCAGAGTCATTACTAGAGGAGGAAAAATGACTCAGGAACCTTCGTATCCTGAAGGTCATCCTAAGAGAATTGATCAAGATTCTCAAGGAATTAATGCAGATGCACCCAGTCATCCTAAGGAGAAGAAGAAGGATGATAGAAACCTGCATGTTAGTTCCCCAAATACTGTCAGACCTGAAGAACCAAATGATATTTCCGCGTGTGATGCAGAAACACAATCTGGTGATGAACATGAACCTGGTGACAATATGGACAATGATGTTCATAATGATGCTCAACCTAGCAATGATAATGATGTGGAGATTGAACCTACGGTTAATCCTGATAACCCACAACCTAAGAGATACGATAAGAATGACTTCACTACTAGGAAGCATGGTAAAGAAATGGAGCCATGGGTTTAGAGACCTATGCTCTTTCCTCCTAAGCCATCCAAGAAAAAGGATGATGAGGATTTTGAGCGCTTTATTGAAATGATAAGACCCGTCTTTCTGCATATGCGGTTAGTTGATATGCTCAAAATGTCTCTGTATGCCAAGTACATGAAAGATATCGTGACCAATAAACAGAAGATACCAGATCTTGAGATCTCCACCATGCTTGCCAATTACACTTTCAAAGGTGGAACTCCTAAGAAACTTCGTGATCCCGGAGTGCCCACTATACCTTGGTCCATTAAAGGGAACTACATAAGAACTCCCTTATGTGACCTTGGAGCCGGAGTTAGTGTTATGCCTCTCTCTCTTTATCGTAGACTTGAACTGGATAAGTTGACACCCACTGAAATTTCTCCGCAAATGGCCGACAAATCAACTGCTTTCCCTGTTGGCATTTGTGAGGATGTGCCTGTTGTGGTTGCTAACACCACTATCTTAACATACTTTGTTATCTTGGATATTCCCGAGGACGATGCCATGGCTGTCATCCTCGGAAGACCCTTTTTAAACACTGCAGGGGATGTTATAGATTGCAAGAAAGGCAATGTCACTTTCCATGTCAACGGTAATGAGCATACCGTGCACTTTACGAAGAAACGATATCAAGTACATTGCATCAATGCTATCGAAAAACTTCATCGATTCTTATTGGGAGCTTTGAATGCCCTATTCCTCGTGTCAAGATGAAGTATGATTTGCTTGTTGGGGAGATTCACATCCCCATTGAGGTAACTTAGTGGCTATTCAAAAAAATTCTCCGTTCTCTTTTGCGATTCGAGAAAGTTTTGTCATAAGGATTTGATCAACCCCATTGACGAATTTCTTTCGATGACCATGAAATGGATGAATCCAAGAGTCACATACCTCTATTTTAAGCTTTCATTTCCTTTTGCTTAGAAGAAAAATGATAGGTGTAGTTTAGTTTTCCCCGTTTTCTGTTTTAGCGTCCCGGAGAAAAATACCTCGAAAATAAAAGTTCTCCGATGGTCCTGAAAATCTAGTATGATTTTTTCTGGAATATTTGAAAAATACTGGAACGGAGAGCTGGCCTGGGGGGCCACCCCAGTGGGCCACAAGCTCTGTCACCGCGGCCACCCCCCTGGCCGCGGCAAGCAAGCTTGTGGGCCCACAGGGGCCCCCTCCACTCGTTCCAGCTCCCATCCTCTTCTTCTTCCTCCAGAAAAAAATGTTTTGCAGCTCAGAGCCGTATTCTTGCTCATCTGGCTGTGATTTTCGATCTCCTTGCTCAAAGCATCATTCTCCGAACCATTTTGGTGAAATAACTCCTTGGTAAGTGACTCCTCCATTGGTCCAATTAGTTTTTTTTCTCTAGTGCTTTCTCCTTCGCGTATTCTTGCTACCTTGGTGACCCTGTTCTTGAGCTTGAAATGATGATTTTAGCTGGTCTCAAGTAGTTTTAGCGCGTGATACGGTCTCTAGGCACTACTAGGAGTAGTTGCTACAAGGTGTGGTTGGTCTTTATTCACTTTTCTCTTGAACTTCAAAAATTTCAGCAAAAAGAAATTATGTTCAGGAGGAAGTTTCATGGTGGTTCCTCAAGTAAGAAGGGTCCCCGTCTTTCTAATCGGGAGCCCGATCCTTATCAACTAAGGGACGCACCGGTACAACCATGTGAATGGCCTTCCGATGAGTTCATGATAGAAGCAGGCTTCAAGGATGAGTTTGATACACTTGTCCGCAATGTCGGGTTAGAAGAATTCCTCTCAGATAAATGTGAACAATATGATATGCTCACCGCCTCTTTCGTGCGTAGATTTAAATTTTCAGTTGGCCAAGACTCATCCATACTGTTTGATCTGTATGATAAATCCTATGCCATGGATTTGGTGGATTTCAATAGGATTTGCAAAATACCCGATGGGGGTAATCTTAAGTATCTTGCTAAATCTTCGGTTAGAGCTTTTTCTCCAGTATATCTGTTGGAGAAACTAGAGACATCACGCAAGCTACCATAGGAATCATTCATTTCCCTGCCTTGCACTACTTTGCCCTCTTCATAGGTAGATGCATTAACGGTAAAGTTGAACATTGTCACATATGCGCATCCGACCTTAGTATCCTTTAGAGCACAGTTACGGGTGACAAAAGCTTAAACATGGGAGCTATTATAGCAAGGAGGCTGAATAAGAACGCTATTGAGGGAGATTTCTTTGGCGCCATCTATGCCACTCGCATAACAAATTTTCTTGGAGTACCCATCCGTGTAGGAGATCCCCCGCTCCATACAGCTTTCCTTGACCGTGTCGCTTTGACACGCTACCAGTTTCTTGAGAGGGATGATGAATCCCTCCTATACCGATTCATATTTAACCTCCAACGTGTTTTCCATATTACCCTTCCTGCTCCTGCTTTCTTTGACTTTCAGGTTAAACGAAGATAGTACATAACTACAGGAGAGGCATAGGAGTATGAGAGGGAGGCGACGACTGCTCGTCTTCATGAGGCAGCTATTCAGGCTGTGGCTGCAGTGCTCCCATATAACCCCGTTTATGATTTTGGGTTTCGCTAGGACCGTCGGCCAAAAGACTAAGCTTGGGGGAGTACGTGTTCTCATCTACCTTACATTCATGCTTATGCTTTCACTTTGTTCGTTGGTGTTTACACTTTGCCACTGTATGATCCATGCTAGATTATTTTCGTTTTCATGTTTCCTTGTTTTTTGTGTCCTTTTGAGAAAACCCAAGAAGATTTTCCTTTCCTTTTTTGCTTGTTGGGAGCTTTCCCATGTAAATAGTTTTCTTTTTCTTTAGGTCAAGGCAGAAGATATTGGTTACAATGTTTATTGGCTCTTGTATGCATACCTTTTTAGCTTTCCAAGAGCCATATTACTTTGTCTTCTTCTTTGTGTTTGCCTGCAGATTCAGCTTAGTCCATTGCATGAGCACGCTTATTATTGTTCACATTGTTTGATCGTGCAAGTGAAAGGCAATAATGATGATATATGATGAAGTGACTGAGACTGGAAAAGCTGGTATGAACTCTATCTATTTTGTTTTTGTAAATATGACTAGCTTGTCGTCCCAGATTCAGCTTTGTTGTGAGAGAACCATGTTTGCAATGACAACTTAGAGATCATAGTTTCTGATGCCATGCTTATTTGGCTAGGAGCTTATAATGGTTTGTCTTGAATGCCAACATAGAGTTTGAGATGATTATGATGTTGTATGATAGGATGGTATTCTCCTTTGAATGATTCAAGTGGCTTGACTTGGCGCATGTTCACGCATGTAGTTGAAACAAAATCAACATAGCCTCTAGGATGTTCGTGTTCATGGTGATTTATATCCTGTTCATGCTTGCACTCCATGTTAGTCAAACTCATTGCATCTTGATGACTGTTGTCTCTCTCTAGTTGGTCGCTTCCTAGTCTTTTGCTAGCCTTCATTTGTACTAAGCAGAATACTGCTTGTGCATCCACTTCCATAAACCCAAAAGTTTTTCCATGAGAGTACACCATACCTACCTATTTGCGGTATTTACCTGCCGTTCCAAGTAAATTTGCATGTGCCATTCTCTAAACCTTCAAGAAATAATCTGTTTTGCATGCCCGAACCACTCATGTGGTGACACGGGGCTATTGGTATCTTCCATGTTAGGCGTGTTATCCTCGACATGTGTTTATTCACTGTCATTCATGAGAAAGGGGTCGGTAATTGGAATGCCCAGTTCGAAAACATAACTGTAAAACAAGACTCCCCCCCGGATTGATGTTAGTATGGACGGTAACTGAGGATTCGGCTAGCCGTGGAGTGTGATAGATTGGTGGTGGGGGAGTTAAAACTTTACTTTTTTATTTGGATACCGCCTATAGCATGAGTAGCGTGGAAGATATTGAGAACTCTTGGTCATTGCGTTGACCATGAAAGCATGCCACCCAAAATTATTGTCTCTGTTTTCAAAGCTTGAGTTTTGCACCTCTGCAAATCAATGCTTCCCTCTGCGAAGGACCTGCCTATTTATTTTCCTGTTGAGTCATCGTCTTCTTTTATAAGCACCAATTAGAGAGCACCTCTGTCATTTTTATGCTTTGCTTTTGATTGATATTGAGTATGACTATGACTGGATATTCCTTGCTGTGAATTACAATGTTTAGTCAACCCTTGATCTTTGAAAGTGCTCTGCATTTATGTTTTGCGGTCTCAGAAAGAGCTAGCGAGATACCACGTATTCATATTGCTTCATGCTTGTTTTGATTGAATTGTTGGTATATGAAACTCATTATTATTTGCTCGCTAGCTGATTATGCCATTGATATTAGTTTACCGTGAGACCTTTGTGTCACTTGCTTATGTGGTTAACTTCTGATCTTGCTGAAATTCTGGTTACGAGTTAGACATAGTTGCAACAACAAGATCAAACAGAGCTTGTCAAAGTTTTTCTTTCTCTCTCAGTCTGTCAACTGAGTTGCTTGAGGACAAGCAAGGTTTTAAGCTTGGGGGAGTTGATACGTCTCCATCGTATCTACTTTTCCAAAATCTTTTGCCCTTGTTTTGGACTCTAATTTGCATGATTTGAATGGAACTAACCCAGACTAATGCTGTTTTTAGCAGAATTGCCATGGTGTTGTTTTTGTGCAGAAATGAAAGTTCTCGGAACGTCCTGAAAATTTACGAAGAATTTTTCTGGAAATATGAAAAATACCTACGCAAAGATCCACCGGAGGGGATGGGCCAGTGGGACACAAGCCCTGTTGCCGCGACCACCCCCTGGCCGCGGCAACCAAGCTTGTGGGGCCCACGTGGCTCTGCCGCCCCCAAACTCAGCTCTATAAATTCACTTTCGCCCTGAAAAAAATAAGAAGAGAAGATTTCGTCGCGTTTGCGATACGGAGGCGCCGCCACATCCTGTTCTTCATCTGGAGGACAGATCTGGAGTCCATTTTGGGCTCCGGAGAGGGGAAATCGTCGCCATCGTCATCATCAACCTTCTTCCCTCTCCAATTCCATGAAGCTCTTCATCGTTTGTGAGTAATCTATTCATAGGCTCGCTGGGCGGTGATGAGTTGGATGAGATCTATCATGTAATCGAGTTAGTTTTGACGGGGATTGATCCCCAGTATCCACTATGTTCTGAGATTGATGTTGCTACTACTTTGCCATGCTTAATGCTTGTCACTAGGGCCCGAGTGCCATGATTTCAGATCTGAAATTATTATGTTGTCACCAATATATGTGTGTTTTAGATCCGATCTTGCAAGTCGTAGTTACCTACTATGTGTTATGACCCGGCAACCCCGGAATGACAATAACCGGAACCACTCCCGATGATGACCATAGTTTGAGGAGTTCATGTGTTCTCCAAGTGCTAATGCGTTATTCCGGTTCTTTATTAAAAGGAGAACCTTAATATCCTGTAGTATCCTTTTGGACCCCGCTGCCACGGGAGGGATGGACAATAGATGTCATGCAAGTTCTTTTCCCTAAGAGCGTATGACTATACATGGAATGCATGCCTACATCACATTGACGAACGGGAGCTAGCCACATATCTCTCTGTGTTATAACTGTTGCATGATGAATGTCATCCAAACGAATCACCGACCCATTGCCTACGAGTTTGTCCCACTGCTGCTGTTACTTGTTTTGCTCTGCTGCTGTTACTACTGTTGCTGCTATTGACACTTGCTACTGCTGTTACTTGCTACTATTGCTACTTGCTATTGCTGTCACTACTGCTGTTCCTTGCCACTTCTGCTACTCGTTACACTGCTACGACCTGCTACAATACTAGTTCGCACGACTTTGACGGGAAAGACTATTTCCCGTCCACGGGCAATTTCTGGCGCCATTGATACGATAGTTAGGAATAGTCTGCCTTGTCACAAGATCGTTTCTGACACCGTTGTTATCATACTACTTTGTTGTTGATACTTTGCTTGTAGATACTAATCTTTCAGGTGTGGTTGTATCTGACGCATTCAACTGCTAATACTCGAGAGTATCCTCTCACCTCTTTCCTGGCGAACCAACAAATTTGGGTTGAATACTCTACCCTCGAAAACTGCGCGACCCACGCGCTGGTGGGCCATTGCAAGACAATTGCTAATTGTTGAGCAACTGGGAGCAGCTCTCGCTCTCTTGTCGTGAAGGCATCAAGCCAGGGACACGTCAACAACATTCTTCAAGTGTCGTTGCGGGGGACTTCCGTTAGCATGGCCCCGCAGGCAGCCCGTTTTGGACCAACACTCATGAGGAGAACTGGCCCGGGGGTTGATTAATTATCCACGGGGTGATCAAACCCTATGTGGTTCATTAGTTAATTAGGAAAATATAGTACCAAATTTGGGCCTTGCCAGACCAATTTTAATCTAAAACGAATTATCAAGGGGGTCCCTATAACAACTCCGATCGTGTTATGAGCACTCAATTATGGAATATAACACCGGTAGCCAAAACTAGGGCGGCAAAATTGGAACAAAACACCGGGCTAGAAAGGCCGAGCCTTCCACCCTTTACCAAGTATATAGGTGCATTAAATTAAATAGCATTAATATGGTGATATAACAAGGAACCCATTTTTTTCACATGGAAGCAACTCCATCTGCACCTAGCAATGCTAACACAGGGTTAAGCAAGAGGCAACATAGACAATCAGTGGCTTCTAGGTTGTTGAAAGGTTGAAGGTTTCATGGCAATGTTGAGAGGGTGGCATTTGACACGTGATAGGCAACGATACATAACGAAATAAACGAGACAACTAGCATGGCATTGATAGTAATGGTATCTAGGGAAATGATCATCTTGCGTGAGATCCCGCTTGGAAGAAGAACGACTCCGTGAAGCAGACGAACCGACGTAGTCGAACAGATCCTCACATTCTGACATGCTTGCGGAACTCTATCTAGACAAAGAAAACCAGAAACAAGAATCAACACACAATATTCACCACTGCACATGCACGATATGATGCACACCCTAATATGATGCATGGAATCTTGAACAATCAAACACTACACATTAAGTGAAGCTCACTATGAAACGAGTTGCATATCGACAAAACTCCACATACGTTTTATTTAGTTCACTCTCGTTTAGGTACACGACGATATTTAAATGTTGTTAAACATGGCAAGAGGCGAAGCACAAATAAACTACATATCTAGGCATTTTAAATGAGGCCGGAAACAACTTATAGCATCTCCGAAATGACCCCATATGTTAATTTGGAAATCTGTCCAAATCTGAACTAATATGTTTTCATGTTTGTTAAATAGCAGAATAAAGTGGTTCACGTGATTCTACGCATCATTCTTGTCGACTTACATATATTCTTCTTTCGGAATTTTTCATGATACCAAATTGTTTTTCCCAAGTGTTCTTATCTTTTCTTTTCCGGAGTTCCAAGTTTTCTCAAGTATCTCTTCGTGAAGCTCCATCTAAATCTTTGCAAGGCTTCAATTTTATTATTTTCAACCTTCAATTCTTTTTTCTATCATCATTTCATACCGGTGTTCTCCAAGTGGTTCTTCATGGTGGTTCATTGAGTATGTAGTTCCTTCTTGAAGTATTGTTCAAGATTCTTGTTGGAGAACCTCAAGTATTCTTATCTTGCATTTCTAAGAGCAATTCTTCCTCCTTTATCCTTTGAGGTGCTCTTATAGCGTTCTTGTTAATGGAGGAGTCTCGAAGGGAATTGCTTCAAGAATGAGATAATTAAACCCCACAATTCCTTCAATCATGAGATATTTTCAGCCCATGATTTCTTCATTGAGCCATCTTGGATTGGATTTCACCTAAAGCCTTCTACTATGGATTATTGCTATCATGGTGCTTGTCATTAATCCTACTTCTTAATGTATCCTCTTAGTGTAAGAAGTTCTGTATATCTTGTTGCTCCCAATCAATCCTTCTTTCTTCCCAATGATCTAGTTTCTATTCTTTATTGTGGAGGCTTTGTGATGTTGCTCTTTTGAGTCAATCATCTGTTCTTGTCAAGAAGATGTTCTCTCCTTGCTTATTCAATTTAGTTGGTTTGTTGTGAATCTTTTCATGATATTTCCATCTTATCAAATTTTGCCTCAATTTCCTGTCGAACTGCTGCCGAAATTTTGTATGAATTCCTTCTTGTTTCTCATATCATTCTTCATCTCTTTTCAACCTTCAAGGATAATTGGTTTCACTCGTTTGCCAAAGAAGGGACTAAGTTTTACCTCTTGATATTTCTCATCCTTTCCCCCCTTTATTTCTTAGATCTCGAGTCGATATCGCTAGTTACTGTAGGAGAATTGTAACAGTCCGAGACCGACGCTCCAGAAGATTCCCCTTTTATTCCGTTGTGGCCGTGTTATTACTTTGATTGTCGCATTGATCATCACATCTTGGGCATGACATAATACTTCACATCTTTGGGCCTAAGATAATGCATTGTGGAGTAATAATTAGATGGTGGGTTGCAAGAGTGATAGAAACTTAAACCCAGTTTACGCGCTATTCTATAAGTGGTTGATTTTGATCCCTATGTTTAATGCTATGGTTAGAATTTATTCTCAATACTTTTCTCATAGTTGCAGATGCTTGTGGAAGGGTTAATCAGAAGTGGGAGGTTTGTTCAAGTTAGAACAACACGCAAGCACTGGTCCACCCACATATCAAATTATCGAAGTACCGAACGCGAATTAATCCAACATGACGAAAGTGACTAAATGAAATTCCCGCGTGCCCTCAAGAACGATTTGCCTATTATAAGAAACTTTTCCCGCCTGTCCTTTGCCACAAAAGTATTTGGCTACCTTGGTGCACCTATTGTTACTATTGCTACTTCTAACTTGTTACAATTATCTTGCTATCAAACAACTTGCTACCGCTATTTCAGTGCTTGCACAAATTACCTTGCAAAAAGCCGCTTGTCATTTCTTTCCACTCCTCGTTGGGTTTGACACTCTTACTTATGGAAAGGACTATGATTGATCCCCGATACATGTGGGTCATGAGAGCGCTTGCTTGGTGTAAGTATACTTTCAGGCATGTCCTTTGCGACAATAGTATTGGGCAATCTTTCTGCACCTTTTCTACTATTGTCACTTGTCACTTATTACGAATTTTCTTACTACAAAACTATCTATCATTGTTACTCACAACATTTATAGAGGATACCTTTGTGAAAACCGCTTATCATTTTGTTTGTCCTCCTCGTTGGGTTCGACACTCTACTTATCAAAAGGACTACGATTAATACCATATACTTGTGGGTCACCAAGACTATTTTCTCGCGCCGTTGTCGGGAAGTGAAGCGCATTTGATAAGTACAAATTGGCAAGGAATTTTTTTTGGTACGTGCCGAAATTAATTGTTGCTTGTCACTATGAATGATCACCCTTTGAGTGGCTTGTTTGGGGGTATCTTCACCTCGAAAGGAAGTTGAGAAAGTTGTTACTCAACCTACTGAACCTATTGAAAATATTTATTATGATACTCTTTAGGGTCTGGTAGAGAAACTGTTGGCTAACCCTTATGAGGGTTCAACTCATCGTGATTATCATTTGATATATGTCGATGAGATTTGTGGATTGTTTAAGACTTCATGTCTACCCGGAGAGAAAGTTAAGAAGAAAGTTTTCCCTTTATCTTTGGAAGGAAAAGCATTAATGTGGTACATGCTATTGTATGATATTGGATCTCGGACTGGAATCGCTCGAAGCTAGAATTTCATCAGAAGTTGTACCCTATGCATCTAGTCCACCGTGATCGGAACTTTATTTATATTTACTGGCCTCGTGAAGGTGAAAGTATCGCTGAAGCTTGGGGAGGCTCAAATCTATGATGCACACTTGTCCCAACCATGAGCTGTTGAGCGAAATGATTATAAAAAAGTTTTTTCTCGGCTTTCTCATGATGATCAAGCATTATTCGATTATTGTGCTACCGTACGAGGAGACTATTGAATTGAAATGGGATCTTTTCAAAATGATTAAATGCAACTCTGAAGATTGGGAACTCGAAGAAGGTAAAGAGTCAGGTATAAATCTTATTTTTGATTGTATTAAACCTTTAATGCAAAGTAATGCTTTCCATGAGTTTAGCAATAAATATGGTTTTGACTGTGAGATGGTAGCTACTTTCTATGAATCGTTTGCTACTCATATTGATCTTCCGAGGGAAAAGTGGTTTAAAATTATCCTCCGACTAGAAAACCATCTCAAGAACTTGTTAAAATTAAGAAGGAAGAAATAATTGTTAGCCATAGTAATACAATTTTTCTTGCTGCTTACATTGAGAAACCTCCTTTTCCCGTTAGGATAAGGGAACATGCGAAGGCTACAACTTTGGTTAATAAAAGTCACGTTAGGACACCAAAACCTTCTGAACAAATAAATGTTGAGCCTAAAGTTGCTATGGTTAAAGATCTCCTAGTTGATAATGTTGATGGTCGGGTTATTACTTGTGTGGTGAAGCTGCTAGAATTGCAAAACCTGTTAGAAACGAGCGGGGTGAGCTTGATAAAAACAAACCAGTTGCAGGCATGCCTGTCGTTTTAGTTAAAATTGGAGATCAATGCTACCATGGCTTGTGTGATATTAATACTTGTGATATGCATTGGGTTTTCTGTGAAGAGGAAGGAGTTATCACATCATAATGTAGGTAAGTATTTCCTTCAGTTATGAAACCAAGGTTTAGCGAACAAATAGGAATATCCACAACAATCGTCTTTAGTGGTGCACACAAAACAACAAACAACTTGCTCCCAACACGGGCAAGAGGGTTGTCAATCCCCTTGGTCTCGTTATTTCCAAGCAAGTGGGATGTGTAGATAATTGTAGATAACTGTAAATTGCAAAATAAAATGAAAACAAGTAAATGGAAACAAGGTATTGAAGGTTTTGTTAAAGACGTTGAAGTCTTCCGTGGGAAAGTAAAATAGCCTACTGATTTTCTAGTATTTGGCTCACCACATCATGATTTTTGTCCCATAATATTTGGTAGACCCTTCTTGAACACTGTCAATGCTCATATAGATTGCAAGAAGGAGACTGTCAGTGTTAATTTTGGTGGTATGTCTCATGATTTTCATTTCTCCAAGTTTAGTAAGCAAACCCATGATATAGAATTGCCTAGTAAATATGAAGTAATTGGTCTTGCTTCTATTGCCATTCCTCCTACTGATCCATTAGAACAATATTTGCTAGACCATGAAAATGATATGCACAACATGCAAGAAATGAACTAGATAATATGTTCTTTGAGAAAAAGCCAATCAATAAACCCAACTTGCATGTTGAAACTCTAGGAGGTCCTCCTCCACCCAAGGGTGATCTTGTGTTTGAATTAAAGAAATTATGTGACACTTCAAAATATGCATATCTTGACGAAAATAAGATATATCCTCTTATTATCAGTGCTAACCTTACTAAGCATGAAGAAGAAAGATTGTTAAAAACTCTAAGGGAAGCACCGAGGTGCTATTCGGTATACTCTTGATGATCTTAAGGGCATTAGTCCCACTCTATGTCAGCAAAATATTAATATGGAACCAGATACTAAACCCATTGTTGACCACCAATGAACAATGACTCCCAAAATGAAAGAAGTGGTAACAAATGAAATACTAAAGCTTCTGGAAGCGGGTATAATTTATCCCATAGCTGATATTAGATGGGTAAGTCCCGTTCATTGTGTTCCTAAGAAAGGAGGTATTACTCTTGTTCCTAATGATAAAATGAAGCCATCCCACAAAGAATTGTGACTGGCTATAGAATGGTAATTAATTTTAGAAAATTAAACAAAGCTAATAGAAAAGATCATTATCCTTTACCTTCCAGAGACCAAATGCTAGAAAGATTATTGAAGGACACACATATTTGCTTTCTAGATGGCTATTCTGGTTTCTATCAAATACCCGTGTCACAACGTGATCAAGAGAAAACAACGTTTACTTGTCCTTTTGGAACCTATCCTTATAGATGTATGCCTTTTGGATTATGCAATGCACCTGCTACGTTTCAAAGATGTATGACTACTATATTCTCTGATTTTTGTGAAAAGATTGTTGAGGACCTCATGGATGATTTTTCCATTTATGGAACTTATTTTAATGATTGCTTAAGCAACCTTGATCCAATTTTGCAGAGATGCGAGCGAACCAAACTTGTCTTGAATTGGGAGTAGTTCCACTTTATGGTAAATGAAGGTATTGTCTTGGGTCATAAAATTTCCCTACGAGGTATTCAGGTGGATATGGCTAAAGTTGATGTAATTGAGAAGATGCCATGTCGTGAAGATATTAAAGGTATCCGTAGTTTCCTTGGTCATGGTGGTTTCTATAGGAGGTTTATTAAAGACTATTCTAAAATTTCTAGGCCTCTTACTAATTTATTACAAAAGGATGTTCCTTTCGTTTTTGATGATGATTCTGTAGAAGCCTTTGAAACACTTAAGAAAGACTCGACTTCTCCACCTATTATTAAACCACCTGATTCGAACTTGCATTTTTAAATTATGTGTGATGCTAGTGATTATGCTATAGGTGTTGTTCTAGGGCAAAGAGTCGATAATTAATTAAATGTTATCCATTATACTAGTAAAACTCTAGACGGTGCCCAAAGAAATTATGCTACCACTGAAAAAGAATTCTTAGTAGTTGTATCTGCTTGTGATAAATTCAGACCTTACATTGTTGGTTCTAAAGTAATTGTTCACACTAATCATGGTGCTATTAAATATCTTATGGAAAATAAAGATGCTAAGCCTAGAATTATTAGGTGGGTTCGGTAGCTACAAGAATTTGATTTGCATATCATTGATAGGAAAGGAGCTGAGAACCCCGTAGAAAATGTTCTTGATGACCCACTACCTATTGATGATAGTTTTCGTGATGAACAACTAGCCATGGTCAATTTTTCTCATAACACACCCTGGTTTGCTGATTATGCTAATTACATTGTTGCTAAAATCATACCACCTACTTTCACCTATCAGCAAAACGAAAAAAGTTCGTCTTTGATTTAAGGCATTACTTTTGGGATGACCCACATCTTTACAAAAAGGGAGTAGATGGTATTATTAGATGTTGTATACCTGAGCGTGAACAGGAGCAAATCCTTCGGAAGTGTGACTTCGAGGCTTATGGAGGACACCATGCGGGAGATAGAACTGCACACAAGGTATTACAGTTTGGATTTTATTGGCCTAATGTTTTCAAAGATGCTCTTAAATTTGTCCTCTCTTGTGATGAATGTCAAAGCATTAGTAATATTGGTAGACGTCAGGAAATGCCTATGAAATATTCACTTGTTATTGAACCATTTAATGTTTGGGGATTTGATTATATGGGACCTTTTCGTTCCTCTAATGGGTATACACATATTTTGGTTGCTGTTGATTATGTCACTAAATGGGTCGAAGATATTCCAACCAATAGTGCTGATAATAACACCTCTATTAAAATGCTTAGGGAAGTTATTTTCCCACATTTTGGAGTCCCTAGATATTTAATGACTCATGGTGGTTCACATTTTATTCATGGTGCTTTTCGTAAGTTGCTTACTAGATATGATGTTAACTACAAAATTGCATCTCCCTATCATCCTAAATCTAGCGGTCATTTAGAATTGATTACTAGAGAAATAATATTAATATTGCAAATGACTGACAATAAGTCCCAAAAGAATGGGTCTAATAAATTAGGTGATGCTTTGTGGGCCTACACAATAGCTTATAAAAATCCTATGGGCATGTCTCCTGATAAAATGGTTTATGGGAAAGCATGTCATTTACCTCTTGAGTTAGAACATAAATCTTATTGGGGAATTAAAGAACTCAACTATGATTTCAAACTTTTTGGTGAAAAGAGGTTATTTGATATTAGCTCATTAGATGAATGGAGAACCCAAGCTTATGAAAATGCCAAACTATTCAAAGAAAAAGCTAAAACATGGCATGAAAAAATGATCCAAAAGCGAGAATTCAAAGTTGGTGAATATGTTCTATTGTACAATTCTCGTCTTAGAATTTTTGCAGGAAAACTACTCTCCAAATGGGAAGGACCATATATCGTCAAAGAAGTTTATCGGTGTGAAGCTATTAAGATCAATAATCCCGAAGGCACTAACCGGAAGGTGATCAATGGACAAAGAATAAAGCACTATATTTCAGGTACACCAATTAATGCTGAAACAAATATTATCCAAACATTGCACCACAGGAGCACATTAAGGAGACCTTCTAGAACACTCCAGAACCCTTAAATGGAAGAGCTATGTGACACGCTAAGTAAACAGACTCAGAAAAATCCGCAAAAATATTTTCCGTCAGTTTTGGAATGTTAGAAAAATTAGAAAATTGATAAACACACGGGAAGGCAACCTAGGTACCCACTAGGCTGGCGTGACCTAGTGGTTAGTGGCCCCCTTGGGCACCTTCCTAGCTCTGTTTTTTGTGGTACATGTATTTCCTTGTATAAAAATTCTTTGTATATATCCTGATGATTTGAACCGAGTACCACGAAGAAATCCTCTCTTCTTGTTTCATGTTGTTTTTGTGGCAGATCTGAAATTATGTCGTCTCAAGTTTTGGAGGAAGAGATCTACGTCATTGATTTCATCACAAACTCTAAGGTCTACGGAGAGGTTGATCACTGCCTCAGCCTGGAGATATGCCCGTTGAATTCAAGAAGTCAAGCCTCCCCAACAAGTACAAACCTAAGGTCCAATTTATCCCTTCCCATTTTCTGCACGAGAGCAAAGCAACATTATGAGAAAAAATATTAATGCTCGTGTTGGAGAATGAGAGTGTGAGGGAGGATAATTTCAGCCTCATACGCAAGCTGGAGAAGAAAAACACACCATTACCACCTCCATCTTCATCACCAAAGAAGGAGACTTGAGTACACGGGTATGGGCACTCCCCTTGGCTTGTGCCAAGCTTGAGGGAGGTGCCTGAGTATTGTATCACCATCACTCTTATTATCTTTATCCATGTTAGTTTGATGTTTAGCTATCTCGTGATTTAGTCAAATGAAAGTTTAGTTCGATCCATCCTTTCGAGTGCTAGTTTCGTGATCTATCTATCCATCTATGTAATCGAGTGAGAGTTATATAATAAAGTTTAGTTTAAGTTTTGGTTCCTTAATTTCTTGGGGCAATCAAAATAAAAGAAAAATAATGAAAACTATCATATGCTAATCTTATAGTAAGTAGTGACATCACATAAGGAAATTTATAAGTGGTAAAATTTGTTGAAGGTTGACAAACATAGCATTGGTCAGTTGTGCAACACATGAAAGAATTAATAAGGGAAGAGAAGATTTACATGCAAATATACTATGCTTTACATATTTTATGATGGTGAGCCCCCATTAATTATAGTATGCCAAAACTGTTGACATTGGACAAGGAAGACAACATAAGGATTTATGGTTCTTCACATTCACATAGAAGTTATATTATTATACATCTTCTAACACGTGGTACTTTCCCAATATCTTTGCTACCCAAAACTCCGCACTAAGTAGAGATACTACTTGTGCATACAAAAACTTAGACCGAAATCCGTGTTTCAAGAGTCCACCATACCTACCTATGGATTGAGTAAGATCTTTCAAGTAATTTCTCATCGGTGCACAAAGCAATAAAAGTTGCTTCTAAACATGTTTGATCATTTAGTGTAAGGTAAATTAAGCGTTGTACAAACTTGTGATGGAGATAATAAAAGTGAAGGACCTCATAATAAAGGTTGCCATCACAAGGGGCAATATAACGTAACATTCATTTTCACTAAGATATTTGTCGTCCAACCAAAAAGCGCATGACAACCTCTACTTCCCTCTACGAAGGGCCTATCTTTTACATTTATGTATTTACTTTTAGGTAAGAGTCAAAGTATTCTCCTCTACTCCCCTTTGTCTTCTCTTTGGCAAGCATCATGTGGTGGGGAAATATCTAGACATATATATCCAGTTGAATGTGGGTGGTCATGAGTTATTATTGTCGACATCACCCTTGAGGTGAATACTTTGGGAGGCGACACTTTAAGCCCCTATATTTATGTGTACGATTGAAACCTTTTGCTCATATGTATGCGGTGAGTGTTAGAAATCATAGAAGACTAAATGATGGTTGAGTATGTAGACTTGCTTAAAAGCTCTGATGCGTGACCCTTCCTCAAAGTATGATGAATTGTGTTGCAAAGTTGACTGAAAACATAGTATGTTAGTTTTCAACATAGTTTATGCTTCATACTTCTATGTTGTGATGAATTGGTACTTGTTTATAAGAAGCCTTATGATAAAAGTTATATGATGAAAATGCTGTAATGAAGTATTTTATAGAGTTTTATTTGGTGTTTTAATAATTATCATGGTGCTATTATGTCCGTATGTTTTGTTGACACCTCTCCCTCAAAGCATGTGGTCGTGATTTTCGTTATCGCCTTTCGCTTGAGTACTAATGAGGTCTAAGCTTGGGGGAGTTGATACATACATTTTGCATCATGTTTTGCTACTACTATTTATAGTGTTTTTATGCATTTTACCACTTGGTGGAGTAATTCTAATGCCTTTTCTCTCATAATATGCAAGGTATACATCTAGAGGGAGAATGTCGGCAGATGGAATTCGGTACCTGAAAATGGTATGTCAAAGATACATATTCGCCACATATCCAAATGGTCTCAAACTTTACAAATATTTATTTTGGAATAAATGAAAAATACTAGAGCAAAGAAGCACCAGAACATGGGCTTCTAGTCGCCCACTAGGCACGAGGGCTGACTCCGTAACAGCAGACCTTCCCTTGCAACAGCACCAGAAGAATGCTGCTAGCACTCTCCGGCAATCGAAACTAGAAGAATGTTGTTGACTGCCCTCCAACGCGTGGGATCATATCAGTTTTCGAGGGTAGAGTATTCAACCCAAATTTGTTGGTTCGCCAGACAGGAGGTGAGAGGATACTCTCGAGTATTAGCAGCTGAATTTATCAGATTCAACCACACCTGAAAGATTAGTATCTGCAAGCAAAGTATCAGTAGCAAAGTAGTATGATAACAATGGTGTCAGAAACGATGTGTTGACACGGCAGACTATTCCTAACGATTGTATCAATGGCGCCAAGTTGCCTCGTTGACGGAAATTGTCAGTTCCCGTCAACGACCAGCGAATCAGAATTGTAGCAGGTAGCAGCAGTGTAATGAGTGATAGCAGCGACAAGGAACAACAATAGTGACAGCAGTAGCAAGTAACAACAGTAGCAAGCGACAGTAGTAGCAACAGTAGCAGCAGAGCAAGACAAGTAACAACAGTAGTAACAGCAGCAGAGCAAGACAAATAACAGCAGCAGTAGGACAAACTCGTACGCAATGGGTCGGTGATTTGTTTGGATGATATTCATCATGCAACAGTTATAACATGGAGAGATATGTGGCTAGCTCTCGTTCGTCAACGTGATGTAGGCATGCATTCCGTGTGTCGTCATACGTGCTTAGGGAAAAGAACTTGCATGACATCTATTATCCATCCCTCCCGTGGAAGGGGGGTCCAAAAGGAAACTACGGGATATTAAAGTTCTCCTTTTAATAAGGAACCAGACCAACGCATTAGCACTTGGTGAACACATGACTCCTCAAACTATGGTCATCACCGGGAGTGGTTCCGGTTATTGTCACTCCGGGGTTGTCGGATCATAATACATAGTAGATAACTACAACTTGCAAGATCGGATCTAAAACACACATATATTGGTGACAACATAATAATTTCAGATCTGAAATCATGGCACTCGGGCCCTAGTGACAAGCATTAAGCATGGCAAAGTAGTAGCAACATCAATCTCAGAACATAGTGGATACTAGGGATCAATCCCCATCAAAACTAACTCGATTACCTGATAGATCTCATCCTACTAATCACCGCCCAGTGAGCCTACGAATAGATTACTCACGAACGACGAAGAGCTTCTTGGAATTGGATAGGGAAGAAGGTTGATGATGACGATGGCGACAATTTCCCCTCTCCGGAGCCCAAGACGGACTCCCGATCTGCCCTCCAAATGAAGAACAGGTTGTGGCGGCGCCTCCGTATCGCAAACGCGACGAAATCTTTTATTTTTATTTTTTCTGGGACGAAAGTGAACTTATAGAGCTGAGATTGGGGGAGGCAGAGCCATGTGGGCCCCACAAGCTTGCCCACCGCCACCAGGGGGTGGCGGAGGCAGGGCTTGTGGCCCACTGGCCCACCCCCTCAGGTGGATCTTCGCGCAGGTATTTTTCATATTTCCAAAAATGATCTCCGTAAATTTTCACGATGTTTGGAGAACTTTGATTTCTGCACAAAAATAACACCAAGGCAATTCTGCTGAAAATAGTGTCAGCCGAGGTTAGTTCCATTCAAATCATGCAAATTAGAGTCCAAAATAAGGGCAAAAGTGTTTGGAAAAGTAGATACGATGGAGACGTATCAAGGGCGCGCCAGCCCCTCTGGCGCGGCCTGGTGGTTAGTGCCCCCTAGACCACGTGTGGCGACCATCTTCTGGTATAAATTCACCTTTAACCTAAAAAAATGAGGAGACTTCGGGACGAAGCGCCGCCGTCTCGAGGCGGAAACTGGGAAGGAGCACTTTTGCCCTACGGTCGAGCGATTCTGCTGGAGGAATTTCCCTACCGGAGGGGGAAATTGAAGCCATCGTCATCACCAACAACCCTCTCATCTTGGGGAGGACAATCTTGATCAACATCTTCATCAACAACATCTCCTCTCAAAACCCTAGTTCATCTCTTGTGCTAAATCTTGTACCGGAACCTCGGATTGGTACCTCGGGTGTGACTAGTAGTGTTGATTACATCTTGTAGTTGATGCTTTATTGTTTATTTTGTGTAAGATCATATGTTCAAATCCAATATGCTATTTAATACCTCTCTGATCATGAGCATGTTTATCACTTGTGAGTAGTTACTTTTGTTCTTGAGGCCATGAGAGAAGTCATGTTGCAAGTAGTGATGTGAAGTTGATATTAGTTTGATATTTTGATATTGTGAATGTTGTGATCCCCTTAGTGGTGTTATGTGAACGTTGACTACATAATACTTCACCACCTTTGGGCCTAAGGGAATGCATTGTGGAGTAGTAATTAGATGGTGGGTTGCGAGAGTGATAGAAACTTAAACCTAGTTTACGCGCTATTCTATAAGGGGTTGATTTTGATCCGTCTGTTTAATGTTATGGTTAGAATTTATTCTCAATACTTTTAATGTAGTTGCAGATGCTTGTAGGAGGGTTAATCATGAGTGGGAGGTTTGTTCAAGTAAGAACAACACCCAAGCACTGGTCCACCCACATATTTAATTATCAAAGTACCGAACATGAATTAACCCAACATGACGAAAGTGACTAGATGAAATTCCCGCGTGCCCTCAAGAACGCTTTGCCTATTATAAGAAACTGTTCCAACCTGTCCTTTGCCACGAAAGGATTTGGCTACCTTGGTGCACCTATTTTTACTATTGCTAAATCTAACTTGTTACAATTATCTTGCTATCAAACAACTTGCTACCGCTATTTCAGTGCTTGCACAAATTACCTTGCTGAAAACCGCTTGTCATTTCTTTCTGCTCCTCGTTGGGTTTGATATTCTTACTTATGGAAAGGACTATGATTGATCACCGATACTTGTGGGTCATGAGAGGGCTTGCTTGGTGTAAGTGTACTTTCAGGCATGTGCTTTTGTACAAAATGATTGGGCAACCTTTCTCCACCTTTTCTACTATTGTCACTTGTCACTTATTACGTATTTTCTTTCTACAACACTATCTATCATTGTTACTCATAGCATTTGTAGAGAATACCTTCGTGAAAACTGCTTATTGATACGTCTCCAACGTATCTACTTTTCAAAACTCTTTTGCCCTTGTTTTGGACTATAATTTGCATGATTTGAATGGAACTAACCTGGACTGACGCTGTTTTCAGCAAAACTGCCGTGGTGTTATTTTTTGTGCAGAAATCAAAGTTCTCCAAACGTCTTGAAAATTTACGGGGTGCAGTTTTGGAAAATACCAAAAATACCTGCGCCAGGATCCACCTCAGGGGGTGGGCCAGTGGGCCACAAGCCCCTGCTCCGCCACCACCCCCTGGTGGCGGTGGGCAGGCTTGTGGGGCCCATAGGCACCTGCCGCCCCCAACTCCATCTCTATAAGTTGTCTTTCGTCCCAGAAAAAATAAAAAAGAGAAGTTTTCGTCGCGTTTTTGATACGGAGGCGCCGCCACCTCCTGTTCTTCATCTGGAGGGAAGATCTGCAGTCCGTCTTGGGCTCCGGAGAGGGGAAATCGTCGCCATTGTCATCATCAACCTTCTTCCCTCTCCAATTCCATGAAGCTCTTCATCGTTCGTGAGTAATCTATTCGTAGGCTCCCTGGGCGGTGATGAGTAGGATGAGATCTATCATGTAATCGAGTTAGTTTTGATGGGGATTGATCCCTAGTATCCACTATGTTCTGAGATTTGATGTTGCTACTACTTTGCCATGCTTAATGCTTGTCACTAGGGCCCGAGTGCCATGATTTTAGATCTGAAATTATTATGTTGTCACCAATATATGTGTGTTTTAGATCCGATCTTGCAAGTTTTAGTTACCTACTATGTGTTCTGATCCGGCAACCCCGGAGTGACACTAACCGGAACCACTCCCGGTGATGACCATAGTTTGAGGAGTTCATGTGTTCACCAAGTGCTAATGCGCATGTCTGGTTCTTTATTAAAAGGAGAACCTTAATATCCCATAGTTTCCTTTTGGACCCCGCTGCCACGGGAGGGGTGGACAATATATGTCACGCAAGTTATTTTCCCTAAGCACGTATGACGACACACAGAATGCATGCCTACATCACATTGACGAACGGGAGCTAGACACTTATCTCTCCGTGTTATAACTGTTGCATGATGAATATCATCCAAACAAATCACCGACCCATTGCCTACGAGTTTGTCCTACTGTTGTTACTTGTCTTGCTCTGTTGCTACTACTGTTCCTTCTGCTGTTACTAGTTTTTCTCTACTGCTGCTACTACTGTTCCTACTGCTGTTACTTGTCTTGCTCTACTGCTGCTACTACTGTTGCTACTGTTGTCACTTGTTTTGCTCTGCTGCTGCTGCTACTACTGTTGCTACTACTGTCGCTTGCTACTATTGCTACTTGCTACTGCTGTCACTACTAATGTTCCTTGCCACTGCTATTTCTCGTTACACTGCTGCTACCTGCTACACTGTTGGTTCACCTACCGTTGAGAGGAATTGACAACTTCCGTCGACGCGGCAATGACGGCGCCATTGATACAATTGTTAGGAATAGTCTGTTGTCAACAGATCATTACTGACACCATTGTTATCATATTACTTTGCTGTTATTATTGTGCTTGCAGATACTAATCTTTTAGGTGTGGTTGAATCCGACAAATTCAGCTGCTAATACTCGAGAGTATTCTCTCACCTCCTTTTGGCGATCTACAAATTGGGTTGAATACTCTACCCTCGAAAACTGCTGCGAACCCACGCGCCGGTGGGCCATCAACAACATTCTTCCAGTTTCATTGGCGGGGAGTGCTATCAGCATTCTTCTGTGCTGTTGCAGGAGAAGGTTAGTTGTTATCAGCATTCGTCTAGCTAACAGTAGGGATTGCAGGATCATCACTTTTCTGGAGCCATTGCTAGGGAAGCACAGCTGACGTCAGCATTTTTTCTGGCGCCGTTGCCGGGGAGGTATTGTTATATTCTCTGAGTCACTTGGGATTTATATCTGTTGATCACTATGAAGAATCTGAAGGATCCGAAGACCAAAGTCTTGCCCTCAACTACGAGGGGAGGTAAGGAATTGCAATCTAGCTCTGCACTTGATTCACCTTCAGTTATGAGTAAGTTTGCGACATCACCTCCTGCTAGAAATCTTGATACGTCACTTGTGCTTGATGATGCTTGTGATACTACTGCTAGAGATGCTATGCTTGATACTATGCCTGATGATACTATGCTTGATACTATGCCTGATGATGCTATGCTTGATACTATGCTTGATAGTGCTAGAGATGCTATGCTCGATACTACTAGAGATGCTATGCTTGATACTGCTTTGCTTGATGATGCTAGAGGTGCTACTATGCCTGATGATGCTATGCTTGATACTGCTAGAGATACTCCTTTGATTGATGTTCCACTGGGAGCGTTCCTTGATGCTCATGTTGCTAAAGTTACTGCCAATGCTCGTGATGCTTCTGATACTGCCAATGCTATTGAGATAGAACCTTCTTTTGCTTCTGTTAGATCTAGCTCTCCAAGATATGAATTGCGTGTTATACCTGAGGTTTACGTTATGGAAGGAGTGATAGCCAAGGATTTTCTTGCGTGTAAGGATGCCTATGACGCTGAGAAATTAGTTCTCAAGTGGAAGCAAAAATCTCAGGAAGTTAGGATGAAAAATGATCTGAAGTTTGCCACTTCGCCTATCTTTGTCACCAATAATGATTATGAATTCTCTGTCGACCTTGAGATAATCTCTCTATTCGAATCTGATCCTTTTCACGGTTATGAGTCTGAGACGGTCATAGCCCATCTTGCCAAACTATCTGAAATAGCCAACCCTTTCACTGACGAGGAGAAGATCCGCCACTACTATATCCTTAAGCTGTTTCCTTTCTCTCTAAAGGATGATGCTAAAGTCTGGTTCACCTCTCTTGCTCCTGGATGTGTGCGTAGTCCCCCAGGAGATGGTCTATTACTTGTGTGAGAAATATTTCCCTGCCCACAAGAAGCAATCTGCCTTGCAGGAAATATAGAACTTTGCTCAACTCCAAGAAGAGAGTCTTCCACAAGCTTGGGGGAGGCTCGTCCAGCTACAGAATGCTTTGCCTGATCACCCTCTTAAGAAGAACGAGATACTTTATATCCTCTATAACGGACTTACCGATGCCTCTAGAGACTATCTAGATAGTTGTGCCAGTTGTGTTTTTAGGGAACGAACTTTAGAACAAGCTGAGACTCTACTGAATAACCTCTTGATCAACGATAATGCTTGGACTATTCCCGAATCACCTCCTAAGCCAACTCCTAAGAAAAGAGGTATTCTATTCCTCAGTCCCGAAGATATGCAAGAAGCCAAGAAATCTATGCAAGAGAAAGGCATTACATCTGAAGACGTAAAGAATCTACCACCTATCGAAGAGATCCACGGTCTCGATAACCCGATACAGGTAGTAGAAGTGAATCCTCTACGTATGTTTGATGAGAGTGATATTCCTTTTGATAAACCTGCTAGCCTATGCTTTGATGAATTTGACAACTTTGTTGCAAAACAACAGAGTTTCAATGATTATGTTAGTAGACATTTGGAACAAAGTACTCGTATGCTTAGCCATTTAAGTGCTTGTGTAGACAGGAATGTCAATGCTCTAAAGCTTCTGAGGAAACATGCCTCTATGATTACTACTCAGGTAGAACAAGTACTTAAAGCTCAGAATGACCTGCTCAATGAATTAAATGACAACTCTGTCAGAGTCATTACTAGAGGAGGAAAATGACTCAGGAACCTTTGTATCCTGAAGGTCATCCTAAGAGAATTGATCAAGATTCTCAAGGAATCAATGCTGATACACCTAGTCATCCTAAGGAGAAGAAGAAGGATGATAGAAACCTGCATGCCAGTTCGCCAAATACTATCACACCTGAAGAACCTAATGATATTTCTGCGTCTGATGCGGAAACACAATCAGGTGATGAACATGAAGCTAGTCACAATATGGAAAAATATGTTCATAATAATGCTCAACCTAGCCATGATGAGGATGTGGAGATTGAACCTACGGTTAATCCTGATAATCCACAACCTAAGAGATACGACAACAATGACTTCATTGCTAGGAAGCATGGTAAAGAAAGAGAGCCATGGGTTCAGAGACCTATGCCCTTTCCTCCTAAGCCATCCAAGAAAAAGGATGATGAGGATTTTGAGCGCTTCGTTGAGATGATAAGACCCGTCTTTCTGCAGATGCGGTTAATTGATATGCTCAAGATGTCTTCGTATGCCAAGTACATGAAAGATATCGTGACTAATAAATGGAAGATACCAGATCTTGAGATCTCCACCATGCTTGCCAATTACACTTTCTAAGGTGGAACTCCTAAGAAACTTGGTGATCCCGGAGTGCCCACTATACCTTGCTCCATTAAAGGAAACTACGTAAGAACTGCCTTATGTGACCTTGGAGCCGTTGTTAGTGTTATGCCACTCTCTCTTTATCGTAGACTTGAATTGGATAAGTTGACACCCACTGAAATTTCTCTGCAAATGGCCGACAAATCAACTGATTTCCCTATCGGCGTTTGCGAGGATGTGCCTCTTGTGGTTGCTAATACCACTATCTTAACATACTTTGTTATCTTGGATATTCCCAAGGACGATGCCATGGCTATCATCCTCGGAAGACCCTTTTTAAACACTGCAGGGGCTGTTATAGATTGCAACAAAGGCAATGTCACTTTCCATGTCAACGGTAATGAGCACACAGTGCACTTTCTGAAGAAACGATATCCAGTACATTACATCAATGCTATTGAAAAGACTTCATCGATTCTTATTGGGAGCTTTGAATGCCCTATTCCTCGTGTCAATATGAAGTATGATTTGCTTGTTGGGGAGATTCATATCCCCATTGAGGTGACTGTTGGGGAACGTCGCATGGGAAACAAAAATTTTCCTACGCACACGAAGACCTATCATGGTGATGTCCATCTACGAGAGGGGATGTGTGATCTACGTACCCTTGTAGACAGTACAACAAAAGCGTTAGTGAACATGGTTGATGTAGTGGAACGTCCTCACGTCCCTCGATCCGCCCCGCGAACCGTCCCGCGATCAGTCCCACAATCTAGTGCCGAACGGACGGCACCTCCGCGTTCAGCACACGTACAGCTCGACGATGATCTCGGCCTTCTTGATCCAGGAAGAGAGACGGAGAGGTAGAAGAGTTCTCCGGCAGCGTGACGGCGCTCCGGAGGTTGGTGATGATCTCGTCTCAGCAGGGCTCCGCCCGAACTACGCAGAAACGCGATATAGAGGTAAAACCGTGGAGATATGTGGTCGGGCTGCCGTGGCAAAGTTGTCTCAAATCAGCCCTAAAACCCCACTATATATAGGAGAGGGAGGGGGGAGCCTTGCCTTGGGTCCAAGAACGCCCAAGGGGTCGGCCGAGCCAAGGGGGGAAGGATTCCCCTCCCAAACCGAGTCCTACTTTGTTTGGAAGGTGGAGTCCTTCTTCCCTTTCCCACCTCCTCCTTTTTTTCCTTTTCTCTTTGATTTTCTTCCCAATGCGCATAGGCCTCTTTTGGGATGTCCCACCAGCCCACTAAGAGCTGGTGCGGCACCCCCAACACCTATGGGCTTCCCCGGGGTGGGTGCCCCCCCTGGTGAACTCCCGGAACCCATTCGTCATTCCCGGTACATTCACGGTAACTCCAAAAACCTTCCGGTAATCAAATGAGGTCATCCTATATATCAATCTTCGTTTTCGGACCATTTCGGAAACCCTCGTGACGTTCGTGATCTCATCCGGGACTCCGAACAACATTCGGTAACCAACCATATAACTCAAATACCCATAAAACAACGTCGAACCTTAAGTGTGCAGACCCTGCGGGTTCGATAACTATGTAGACATGACCCGAGAGACTCCTTGGTCAATATCCAATAGCGGGACTGGATGCCCATATTGGATGCTACATATTCTACGAAGAACTTATCGTTTGAACCTCACTGTCAAGGATTCATATAATCCTGTATGTCATTCCCTTTGTCCTTCGGTATGTTAGTTGCCCGAGATTCGATCGTCAGTATCCGCACACCTATTTCAATCTCGTTTACCGGCAAGTCTCTTTACTCGTTCCGTAATACAAGATCCCGCAACTTACACTAAGTCACATTGTTTGCAAGGCTTGTGCGTGATGTTGTATTACCGAGTGGGCCCCGAGATACCTCTCCGTCCCACGGAGTGACAAATCCCAGTCTTGATCCATACTAACTCAACGAACACCTTCGGAGATACCTGTAGAGCATCTTTATAGTCACCCAGTTACGTTGCGACGTTTGATACACACAAAGCATTCCTCCGGTGTTAGTGAGTTATATGATCTCATGGTCATAGGAACAAATACTTGACACGCAGAAAACAGTAGCAACAAAATGACACGATCAACATGCTACGTCTATTAGTTTGGGTCTAGTCCATCACGTGATTCTCCTAATGACGTGATCCAGTTATCAAGCAACAACACCTTGTTCATAATCAGAAGACACTGACTATCTTTGATCAACTGGCTAGCCAACTAGAGGCTTGCTAGGGACGATGTTTTGTCTATGTATCCACACATGTAAATGAGTCTTCATTCAATACAATTATAGCATGGATAATAAACGATTATCTTGATACAGGAATTATAATAATAACTATATTTATTGTTGCCTCTAGGGCATAATTCCAACAGTCTCCCACTTGCACTAGAGTCAATAATCTAGCCCTTACATCATCATGCGAATTATATTGTAATAAATCTAACACCCATACAGTTCTGGTGTCGATCATGTTTTGGCCGTGGAAGAGGTTTAGTCAGCGGGTCTGCTACATTCAGATCCGTGTGCACTTTGCATATATTCACGTCCTCCCCTTCGACGAAGTCGCGGATGAGGTTGAAGCGTCGTTTGATGTGTCTGGACTTCTTGTGAAACCGTGGTTCCTTTGCTAAGGCAATGGCCCCCGTGTTGTCACAGAACAAGGTTATTGGATTCAGTGCGCTTGGCACCACTCCAAGATGCATCATGAATTGCTTCATCCAGACACCCTCCTTAGCCGCCTCCGAGGCAGCCATGTACTCCGCTTCACATGTAGAATCTGCTACGACGCTTTGCTTGGAACTGCACCAGCTTACCGCACCCCCATTAAGAATAAATACGTATCCGGTTTGCGACTTAGAGTCGTCCGGATCTGTGTCAAAGCTTGCATCGACGTAACCTTTTACGACGAGCTCTTCGTCACCTCCATACACGAGAAACATCTCCTTAGTCCTTTTCAGGTACTTCAGGATATTCTTGACTGCCGTCCAGTGATCCACTCCTGGATTACTCTGGAACCTACCTGCCATACTTATGGCCAGGCTAACATCCGGTCTAGTGCACATCATTGCATACATGATATAACCTATGGCTGAAGCATAGGGGACGGAGCGCATATGCTCTCTATCTTCATCAGTTGCTGGGCACTGAGTTTTACTCAATCTCGTACCTTGTAAAACTGGCAAGAACCCTTTCTTGGACTGTTCCATTTTGAACCTCTTCAAAACTTTATCAAGGTATGTGCTTTGTGAAAGTCCTATCAGGCGTTTTGATCTATCCCTGTAGATCTTAATGCCTAGAATGTAAGCAGCTTCTCCTAGGTCCTTCATAGAGAAACTTTTATCCAAGTAACCCTTTATGCTATCCAAAAACTCTACGTTGTTTCCAATCAGCAATATGTCATCCACATATAATATTAGAAACACCACAGAGCTCCCACTCACTTTCTTGTAAATACAAGATTCTCCAACCACTTGTATAAACCCAAATGCTATGATCACTTCATCAAATCGTTTGTTCCAACTCGGAGATGCTTGCACCAGTCCATAAATGGATCGCTGGAGCTTGCACACCTTGTTAGAATTCTTAGGATCGACAAAACCTTCGGGTTGCATCATATACAATTCTTCCTTAAGGAAACCGTTAAGGAATGCCGTTTTGACATCCATCTGCCAGATTTCATAATCGAAAAATGCAACTATTGCTAACATGATTCTGACGGACTTAAGCATCGCTACGGGTGAGAATGTCTCATAGTAGTCAACTCCTTGAACTTGTGAAAAACCCTTTGTCACAAGTCGAGCTTTATAAACGGTCACATTGCCGTCAGCGTCCGTCTTCCTCTTAAAGATCCATTTGTTCTGAATAGCCTTGCGGCCCTCAGACAGTACTTCCAAAGTCCACACTTTGTTCTCATACATGGATCCTATCTCGGACTTCATGGCTTCTAGCCATTTGTTGGAATCTGGGCCCACCATTGCTTCTTCATAATTTGCAGGTTCATTGTTGTCTAACAACATGATCGATAAGACGGGATTGTCGTACCACTCTGGAGCAGCACGTGGTCTCGTCGACCTGCATGGTTTGACAGAAACTCGAACCGGAGTTTCATGATCATCATCATTAACTTCCTCCTCAACCGGCGTTGCAATGACAGAGGTTTCCCCTTGCCCTGCGCCACCATCCAGAGGGATGAGAAGTTCGACAACCTCGTCAAGTTCTATCTTCCTCCCACTCAATTCTCTCGAGAGAAACTCCTTCTCGAGAAAAGCTCCGTTTTTAGCAACAAACACTTTGCCCTCGGTTTTGAGATAGAAGGTGTACCCAACTGTCTCTTTTGGATAACCTACGAAGATGCACTTTTCCGCTTTGGGTTCCAGCTTTTCAGGCTGAAGCTTTTTGACATAAGGATCACATCCCCAAACTTTAAGAAACGACAACTTTGGCCTTTTGCCATACCATAGTTCGTATGGTGTCGTCTCAACGGATTTTAATGGTGCCCTATTTAAAGTGAATGCAGCTGTTTCTAATGCATAACGCCAAAATGATAATGGAAAATCGGTAAGAGACATCATAGATCGCACCATCTCTAATAAAGTACGATTACGACGTTCGGACACACCATTACGCTGTGGTGTTCTAGGCGGTGTCAACTGTGAAACAATTCCACATTGTCTTAAGTGAGCACCAAACTCGAAACTCAGATATTCACCCCCACGATCAGACCGGAGGAACTTGATCTTCTTCTTGCGATGATTTTCAACTTCACTCTGAAATTGCTTGAATTTTTCAAATGTTTCAGACTTGAGCTTCATTAAGTAGACATAACCATATCTACTCAAATCGTAAGTGAAGGTGAGAAAATAACGATATGCGCCGCGTGCCTCTACGCTCATCGGACCACACACATCGGTATGTATGATTTCCAACAAGTCACTTGCATGCTCCATTGTTCCAGAGAACGGAGTTTTAGTCATCTTGCCCATGAGGCATGGTTCGCACGTGTCAAGTGAATCAAAGTCAAGTGACTCCAAAAGTCCATCGGCATGGAGTTTGTTCATGCGCTTTACACCAATATGACCTAAGCGGCAGTGCCACAAAAATATGGCGCTATCATTGTTAACTCTAACTCTTTTGGTCTCAATGTTATGTATGTGTGTATCACCATCTTCAATATGAACAATCCTCTCACATTGGGTGCATGACCATAAAAGATGTTACTCATAGAAATAGAACAACCATTATTCTCTGACATAAAAGAGTAACCGTCTCGCAATAAAGAAGATACAGATATAATGTTCATGCTCAATGCAGGCACTAAATAACAATGATTTAAGTTGATAAATAATCCTGATGGTAACTGAAGTGAAACTGTGCCGACGGCGATTGCATCAACCTTGGAACCATTTCCTATGCGCATCGTCACTTCATCTTTCGCCAGCCTTTGTCTATTCCGGAGTTCCTGTTTCGAGTTGCAAATATGAGGAACAGAACCGGTATCGAATACCCAGGCAGTACTACGAGAGCCGGTTAAGTACACATCAATAACATGTATATCAAATATACCTGATTTTTCTTTGGCCGCCTTCTTATCAGCCAGATACTTGCGGCAATTGCGCTTCCAGTGACCCATACCCTTGCAATAGTAACACTCTGTTTCAGGCTTAGGTCCAGCTTTGGGTTTCTTCGTCGGATTGGCAACAGGCTTGTCGTTCTTCTTCGAATTACCCTTCTTGCCTTTGCCGTTTCTCTTGAAACTAGTGGTCTTATTCACCATCAACACTTGATTCTCTTTACGGAGTTCAGACTCTGCGACTTTCAGCATCGCAAACAGCTCGCCGAGAGACTTGTTCATCCCTTGCATGTTGTAGTTGAACACAAAGCCTTTATAGCTTGGCGGCAGTGATTGAAGGATTCTGTCAGTGATAGCTTCTTGCGGGAGTTCAATCCCCAGCTCAGCTAGACGGTTTGAGTACCTAGACATTTTGAGCACATGTTCACTGACAGACGAGTTCTCCTCCATCTTGCAAGCATAGAATTTATCGGAGGTCTCATACCTCTCAATCCGGGCGTTCTTCTGAAAGATAAACTTCAACTCCTGGAACATCTCAAATGCTCCATGACGCTCAAAGCGACGTTGAAGTCCCGGTTCGAAGCCATACAAGACTGCACATTGAACTATTGAGTAGTCCTCCTTACGTGCTAACCAAACGTTCTTAACATCCTGATCAGCCGTAGCGGGTGGTTCATCTCCTAGCGCAGCATTAAGGACATAATCCTTCTTCCCAGCTTGTAAGATTAGCTTAAGATTACGAGCCCAGTCTACAAAGTTGCTTCCATCATCTTTCAACTTAGCTTTCTCTAGGAACGTATTAAAATTCAGGATGACTGTCGCGTGAGCCATGATCTACAACACAAATATATTCAAAGTGGACTTAGACTATGTTCAAGATAATTAGAGTTTAACTTAATCAAATTATTCGCTAAACTCCCACTCAAAAAGTACATCTCTCTAGTCATTTGAGTGGTTCATGATCCACTTACACTAGCTCAAGTCCGATCATCACGTGAGTTGAGTATAGTTTCAGTGGTAAGCATCCCTATGCTAATCATATCATCTATATGATTCATGATCGACCTTTTGGTCTCATGTGTTCCGAGGCCATGTCTGCACATGCTAGGCTCGTCAAGCTTAACCCGAGTGTTCCGCGTGCGCAACTGTTTTGCACCCGTTGTATGTGAACGTTGAGTCTATCACACCCGATCGTCACGTGGTGTCTCGAAACGACGAACTGTAGCAACGGTGCACAGTCGGGGAGAACACAATTTCATCTTGAAATTTTAGTGAGAGATCACCTCATAATGCTACCGTTGTTCTAAGCAAAATAAGGTGCATAAAAGGATTAACATCACATGCAATTCATAAGTGACATGATATAGTCATCATCACGTGCTTCTTGATCTCCATCACCAAAGCACCGGCACGATCTTCTTGTCACCGGCGCGCCACCATGATCTCCATCAACGTGTCGCCATCGGGGTTGTCGTGCTACTCATGCTATTACTACTAAAGGTACATCCTAGCAAAATAGTAAACGCATCTGCAAGCACAAACGTTAGTTATAAAGACAACCCTATGGCTCCTGCCGGTTGCCGTACCATCGACGTGCAAGTCGATATTATCTATTACAACATGATCATCTCATACATCCAATATATCACATCACATCATTTGGCCATATCACATCACAAGCATACCCTGCAAAAACAAGTTAGACGTCCTCTAATTTTGTTGTTGCATGTTTTACGTGGTGACCATGGGTATCTAGTAGGATCGCATCTTACTTACGCAAACACCACAACGGAGATATATGAGTTGCTATTTAACCTCATCCAAGGACCTCCTCGGTCAAATCCGATTCAACTAAAGTTGGAGAAACTGACACCCGCCAGTCATCTTTGAGCAACGGAGTTACTCATAGCGATGAAACCAGTCTCTCGTAAGCGTACGAGTAATGTCGGTCTGAGCCGCTTCGATCCAACAATACCGTGGAATCAAGAAAAGACTAAGGAGGGCAGCAAAACGCACATCACCGCCCACAAAAACTTTTGTGTTCTACTCGAGAAGACATCGACGCATGAACCTAGCTCATGATGCCACTGTAGGGGAACGTCGCATGGGAAACAAAAATTTTCCTACGCACACGAAGACCTATCATGGTGATGTCCATCTACGAGAGGGGATGTGTGATCTACGTATCCTTGTAGACCGTACAGCAGAAGCGTTAGTGAATGCGGTTGATGTAGTGGAACGTCCTCACGTCCCTCGATCCGCCCCGCGAACCGTCCCGCGATCAGTCCCACGATCTAGTGCCGAATGGACGACACCTTTGCGTTCAGCACACGTACAGCTCGATGATGATCTCGGCCTTCTTGATCCAGCAAGAGAGACAGAGAGGTAGAAGAGTTCTCCGGCAGCGTGACGGCGCTCCGGAGGTTGGTGATGATCTCGTCTCAGCAGGGCTCCGCCCGAGCTCCGCAGAAACGCGATCTACAGGTAAAACCGTGGAGATATGTGGTCGGGCTGCCGTGGCAAAGTTGTCTCAAATCAGCCCTAAAACCCCACTATATATAGGAGAGGGAGGGGGGAGCCTTGCCTTGGGGTCCAAGAACCCCCAAGGGGTCGGCCGAGTCAAGGGGGGAAGGATTCCCCTCCCAAACCGAGTCCTACTTGGTTTGGAAGGTGGAGTCCTTCTTCCTTTTCCCACCTCCTCCTTTTTTTCCTTTTCTCTTTGATTTTCTTCCCAATGCGCATAGGCCTCTTTTGGGCTGTCCCACCAGCCCACTAAGGGCTGGTGCGGCACCCCAACACCTATGGGCTTCCCCGGGGTGGGTGGGCCCCCCGGTGAACTCCCGGAACCCATTCGTCATTCTCGGTACATTCCCGGTAACTCCGAAAACCTACCGGTAATCAAATGAGGTCATCCTACATATCAATCTTCGTTTCCGGACCATTCCAGAAACCCTCGTGACGTCCGTGATCTCATCCGGGACTCCTAACAACATTCGCTAACCAACCATATAACTCAAATACGCATAAAACAACGTCGAACCTTAAGTGTGCAGACCCTGCTGGTTCGAGAACTATGTAGACATGACCCGAGAGACTCCTTGGTCAATATCCAATAGCGGGACCTGGATGCCCATATTGGATCCTACATATTCTACGAATAACTTATCGTTTGAACCTCAGTGTCAAGGATTCATATAATCCCGTATGTCATTCCCTTTGTCCTTTGGTATGTTACTTGCCCGAGATTCGATCGTCAGTATCCGCACACCTATTTCAATCTCGTTTACTGGCAAGTCTCTTTACTCGTTCCGTAATACAAGATCCCACAACTTACACTAAGTCACATTGCTTGCAAGGATTGTGTGTGATGTTGTATTACAGAGTGGGCCCCGAGATACCTCTGCGTCACGCGGAGTGACAAATCCCAGTCTTGATCCATACTATCTCAACGAACACCTTCGGAGATACCTGTAGAGCATCTTTATAGTCACCCAGTTACGTTGCGACGTTTGATACACACAAAGCCTTCCTCCGGTGTTAGTGAGTTATATGATCTCATGGTCATAGGAACAAATACTTGACACGCAGAAAACAGTAGCAACAAAATGACACGATCAACATGCTGTGTCTATTAGTTTGGGTCTAGTCCATCACGTGATTCTCCTAATGACGTGATCCAGTTATCAAGCAACAACACCTTGTTCATAATCAGAAGACACTAACTATTTTTGATCAACTGGCTAGCCAACTAGAGGCTTGCTAGGGACGGTGTTTTGTCTATGTATCCACACATGTAAATGAGTCTTCATTCAATACAATTATAGCATGGATAATAAACGATTATCTTGATACACGAATTATAATAATAACTATATTTATTATTGCCTCTAGGGCATAATTCCAACAGTGACTTAGTGGCTATTCAAAAATTCTCCGTTCTCTCTTCCGATTCGAGAAGGTTTTGTCATAAGGACTTGATCAACCGCATTGACGAATTTCTTCCGATGACCTTTGTTTTGAGTCTTCATTTTCTGTTGCTTAGAAGAAAATTGATGGAATTAGTTTGGTTTTTACTGTTTTCTGTTTTAGCGTCCCGGAGAAAAATACCTCGAAAATAAAAGTTCTCCAATGGTCCTGAAAATTTAGTATGATTTTTTATGGAATTTTTGAAAATTTCTGGGCGTGAGAGCTGGTCACGGGGCCTGGCCAGTGGGCCACAAGCCCCCCCCCCCACCGCCACCAACCCCCCTGGTGGCGGGGTGCAAGCTTGTGGAGCCCATAGGCACCCCTTCCACTCATTCCAGCTCTCAGCCTCTTGTTCCACCTCCAGAAAAAAATTGTTTCGCAGCTCAAACCCGTGTTCTTGCTTATTTGGCTGTGATTTTCGATCTCCTTGCTCAAAGCACCATTTTTCGAACTGTTTTGGGGAAATTACTCCTTGGTTAGTGACTCCTCCATTGGTCCAATTTTTTTTTGCTCTACTGCTTTATCCTTCGCGAATTCTTTCTACCTTGGTGACCCTATTCTTGAGCTAGAAAAGTTGATTTTAGCTGGTCCCAAGTAGTTTTAGCGCGTGATACAGTCTCTAGGCACTAGTAGGAGTAGTTGCTACAAGGTGTGGTGGGTCTTTATTCACTTTTCTCTTGAACTTCAAAAATTTTAGCAAAGGAAATTATGTTCAGGAGGAAGTTTCATGGTGGTTCCTTAAGTAAGAAGGGTCCTCGTCTCTCCTTTCGGGAGACCGAACCTTTTCAACTAAGGGACGCACCGGTGCAACCATGTGAATGGCCTTCCGATGAGTTCATGATCGAAGCTGGCTTCAAGGATCAGTTTGATGCACTTGTCCGCAATGTCGGGTTAGACGAATTCCTATCAGATAAATGTCAACAGTAGGCTATGCTCACTGCCTCTTACGTGCGTAGATTTAAATTTTTAGCTGGCCATGAGTCATCCATACTGTTTGATCTATACGATAAATCCTATACCGTGGGTCTGGAGGATTTCAATAGGATTTGCAAGATACCCGATGGAGGTAGTGTTATTGATCCTCCTAAGTCTTCGGTCAGAGACTTTGTCTCCAGTATAACTGTTGGAGAAACCAGAGATATCACGTAAGCCACCATAGGAAGCATCCATTTCCCTGCCTTGCACTACCTTTCCCTCTTCATAGGTAGGTGCATTAACGGCAAAGGTGCACACTGTCACCTATGCGCTTCCGACCTTAGTATCCTTAAGAGCGCAGTAACAGGTGACAGGAGCTTCAATATGGGAGCTATTATAGCAAGGAGGCTGAATAAAAATGCCAGTGAGGGGGATTTCTTTGGTGGATTTTATGCTACACGCTTAGCAAATTTTCTTGGAGTATCCATCCGTCCAGAAGACCCTCCTCTCCGTACAACATACCTTGATCGTGTCGCTCTAACACGCTACCAGTTCCTTGAGAGAGATCATGGATCCCTCCTATACCGCTTGATATTTAATCGGCTGCGTGTTTTCCATATTACCCTTCCTGCTCCTTCTTTCTTTGACTTTCAGGTTAAATGAAGATACTACATAACCATAGGAGAGGCTGGGGAGTATGAGAGGGAGGCGACGGCTTCTCGACTTCGTGAGGCAGCTATTCAGGCAGTGGCTGCAGCACTCTCGTATAACACCCATTATGACTTTGGGTTTCACCAGGATCATCCATGGGAGTAGACCAAGCTAGGCCAAAAGCCTAAGCTTGGGGGAGTACGTGTTCTCACCGACTTTACATTCATGCTTATGCTTTCACTCTGTTAGCCGGTGTTTACACTTTGCCATTGTACTATCCATGCTAGTTTCTTTTTGTTTCCTTGTTTTCTTGTTTTGTGTCCTTTTGAGAAAACCCAAAAAGATTTTTCTTTCTTCTTTTGCTTGTTGGGAGCTTTCCCGTGTAAATAGTTTTCTTTTTCTTTGTGTCAAGGTAGAAGATATTGGTTACAATGCTTAGTGGTTCTTACATGCTTACCTGTTTAGCTTTCAAAGAGCCATATTATTTTGTCTTCTCCTTTGTGTTTGCCTGTAGATTCAGCTTAGTCCAATGCGCTTATTACCATATTCATCGTTCGATCATGCAAATGAAAGGCAACAATGATGATATATGATGAAGTGACTGAGACTAAAAAGCTGGTATGAACTCTATCTATTTTGTTTTTGTAAATATGACTAGCTTGTCGACCCAGATTTAGCTTTGTTGTGAGAGAACCATGTTTGCAATGACAACTTAGAGATCATAGTTTCTGATGCCATGCTTATTTAGCTGAGAGCTTATAATGGTTTGTCTTGATTGCCAACATAGATTTTGAGATGACTATGATGTAGTATGATAGGATGGTATTCTCCTTTGAATGTTTCAAGTGGCTTGACTTGGCGCATGTTCATGCATGTAGTTGAAACAAAATCCACATAGCCTCTATGATGTTCGTGTAAATGGTGATTTATGTCCCTTTCATGCTTGCATTCAATGTTAGTCAAACTCATTGCATCTTGATGACTGTTGTCGCTCTCTAGTTGGTCGCTTCCCAGTCTTTTGCTAGCCTTCACTTGTACTAAGAGGGAATGCTGCTTGCGCATCCACTTCCATAAACCAAGTAGTTTTTCCATGAGAGTCCACCATACCTACCTATTTGCGGTATCTACCTGCCATTCCAAGTAAATTTGCATGTGCCACTCTCTAAACCTTCAAGAAATAAATCTGTTTTGCATGCCCGAACCGCTCATGTGGTGACAGAGGGCTATTGGTATCTTCCATGCTAGGAGTGTTATCGTCGACATGTGTTTATTCACAGTCATTCACGAGAAAGGGGCCGGTATTTGGGATGCCTAGTTCCATGCTTAAATCAAAAACATAACTGTAAAACAGGACTCCCCCCGGATTGATGTTAGTATGGACGGTACCCGAGGATTCGGCTAGCCGTGGAGTGTGATTGATTGGTAGTGGGGGAGTTAAAACTTTACTTTTATGTTCGGGAACCGCCTATAGCATGAGTAGCATGGAAGATATTGAGAACTCTTGGTCATTGCATTGACAATGAAAGCATGACACCCAAAATTATTATCTTTGTTTTCAAAGCTTCAGCTCTGGCACCTCTGCAAATCAATGCTTCCCACTGCGAAGGGCCTGTCTATTTATTTTCCTGTCGAGTCATCCTCCTCTTATATAAGCTCCAATTAGAGAGCAGCTATGTCATTTTTATGCTTTGCTTTTGATTGATATTGAGTATGACTATGACTGGTTCTTCGTTACTATGAATTACAATGTTTAGTCAGCCCTTGATCTTTGAAAGTGCTCTGCATTTATGTTTTGCGGTCTCAGAAAGAGCTAGCGAGATACCACCTATTCATACTGCTTCATGCTCATTTTGATTGAAGTGTTGGTATTTGAAACTCATTATTATTTGCTCGTTAGCTGATTATGCCATTGATATTAGTTTACCGTGAGACCTTTGTGTCATTTGCTTATGTGGTTAACTTGTGATCTTGCTGAAATTCAGGTTATGAGTTAGACAAAGTTGCAACAACAAGATCACACAGAGTTTGTCAAAGTTTTTCTTTCTCTCTCAGTTTGTCAACTGAGTTGCTTGAGGATAAGCAAGGTTTTAAGTTTGGGGGAGTTGATACGTCTCCAACGTATCTACTTTTCCAAACTCTTTTGCCGTTGTTTTGGACTATAATTTGCATGATTTGAATGGAACTAACCTGGACTGACGCTGTTTTCAGCAGAATTGCCTTGGTGTTATTTTTGTGCAGAAATCAAAATTTCCAAACGTCCTGAAAATTTACGAGGAGCAGTTTTGGAAAATATCAAAAATACCTGCGCCAGGATCCACCTCAGGGGGTGGGCTAGTGGGCCACAAGCCCCTGCTCCGCCACCACCCCCCTATTGGCGGTGGGCAGGCTTGTGGGGCCCACAAGCACCTGCCGCCCCCAACTCCAGCTCTATAAGTTGTCTTTCGTCCCAGAAAAAATAAAAAAGAGACGTTTTTGTCGCGTTTTTGATACGGAGGCGCCACCACCTCATGTTCTTCATTTGGAGGGCAGATCTGGAGTCCGTCTTGGGCTCCGGAGAGGGGAAATCGTTGCCATCGTCATCATCAACCTTATTCCCTCTCCAATTCCATGAAGCTCTTCATCGTTCGTGAGTAATCTATTCGTAGGCTCGCTGGGCGGTGATGAGTAGGATGAGATCTATCATGTAATCGAGTTAGTTTTGATGGGGATTGATCCCTAGTATCCACTATGTTCTGAGATTTGATGTTGCTACTACTTTGCCATGCTTAATGCTTGTTACTAGGGCCCGAGTGCCATGATTTCAGATCTGAAATTATTATGTTGTCACCAATATATGTGTGTTTTAGATCCGATCTTGCAAGTTGTAGTTACCTACTATGTTTATGATCCGGCAACCCCAGAGTGACAATAACCGGAACCACTCCCGGTGATGACCATAGTTTGAGGAGTTCATGTGTTCACCAAGTGCTAATGCGTTGGTTCGGTTGTTTATTGAAAGGAGAACCTTAATATCCCGCAGTTTCCTTTTGGACCCCGCTGCCACGGGAGGGGTGGACAATATATGTCATGCAAGTTATTTTCCCTAAGCACGTATGACGACACACGGAATGCATGCCTACATCACATTGATGAACGGGAGCTAGCCACTTATCTCTCCGTGTTATAGCTGTTGCATGATGAATATCATCCAAACAAATCACCGACCCATTGCCTATGAGTTTGTCCTACTGCTGTTACTTGTCCTGCTCTGCTGCTACTACTGTTCTTACTTCTGTTACTTGTTTTGCTCTTCTGCTGCTACTACTGTTCCTACTGCTGTTACTTGTCTTGCTCTGCTGCTGCTACTACTCTTGCTACCGCTATCACTTGTTTTGCTCTGCTGCTGCTGCTACTACTGTTGCTACTACTGTTGCTACTTGCTACTGCTGTCAGTACTGCTGTTCCTTGCCACTACTATTGCCCGTTACACTGCTGCTACCTGCTACACTGTTGGTTCACCTACCGTTGACGGGAATTGACAACTTCCGTCGACGCAGCAACAAAGGCGCCATTGATACAATCATTAGGAATAGTCTGCTGTCAACAGATCGTTTCTGACACCGTTGTTATCATATTACTTTGCTGTTACTATTGTGCTTGCAGATACTAATCTTTCACGTGTGGTTGAATCCGACAAATTCAGCAGCTAATACTCAAGAGTATTCTCTCACCTCCTTCCGACGATCTACAAATTGGGTCGAATACTCTACCCTCGAAAACTGCTGCGAACCCACGTGCTGGTGGGCCATCAACAACATTCTTCTAGTTTCATTGCTGGTGAGTGCTATCAGCATTCTTCTGGTGCCGTTGCAGGAGAAGGTTAGTTGTTATAAGCATTCGTCTAGCTAACACTAGAGATTGTAGGATCAACACTTTTCTGGAGCCATTGCGAGGGAAGCACAACTGACGTCACTTATCATTTCCTTGTCCTCCTCGTTGGGTTCACACTCTACTTATCGAATGGACTACTATTGATACCATATACTTGTGGGTCATCAAGACTCTTTTCTAGCGTCGTTGTCGGGGAGTGAAGCGCCTTTGATAAGTAGAAATTGGTAAGGAAACATTTTTGGTACGGGCCGAAATTAATTGTTGCTTGTCACTATGAATGGTCTCCCTTTGAGTGGCTTGTTCGTGGTATCTTCACCTCGAAAGGAAATTGAGAAAGTTGTTACTTAATCTACTGAACCTACTGAAAAAATTTATTACGATATTCCTTCGGGTATGGTAGAGAAACTGTTGGCTAACCCATATGACGGTTCAATTCATCCTGATTACCATTTGATATATGTCGATGAGATTTGTGGATTGTTTAAGCTTTCAGGTCTACGTGGAGACAAAGTTAAGAAGAAAGTTTCCCCTTTATGTTTGGAAGGAAAAGCATTAATGTGGTACATGTTATTGTATGATATTGGATCATCGGAATGGAATCGCTTGAAGCTGGAATTTCATCAGAAGTTGTATCCTATGCATCTAGTCCATCGTGATCACAACTTTATTTATATTTACCGGCCTCGTGAAGGAGAAAGTATCTCTCTAGCTTGGGGAGGCACAAATCTATGATGCACACTTGCCCCAACCATGATCTATTGATAGAAATGATTATAAAAATAGTTTATGCTCAACTTTCTTATGATGATAAAGCATTACTAGATTCTTGTGCTACTATTATGAGGAGATTATTGAATTCAAATGGGATATTGTGGAAAGGATTAAATGCAACTGTGAAGATTGGGAACTCGAAGAAAGTAAAGTGTTAGGTATAAAGCTTATTTTTGATTGTATTAAATCTTTTACTGAAAGTAATGCTTTCCATGAGTTTAGCAATAAATATGGTCTTGACTATGAGATGGTAGCTACTTTATATGAATCTTTTGCTACCCATATTGATTTTCCCAGGGAGAAGTGATTTAAAATTATCCTACCATTGGAAAACCATCTTAGGAACTTGTTAAAATTAAGAAGGAAGAACTATTTGTTAGCCATGTTAATCCGGTTTTTTTCGCAGCTTATATTGAGAAATGTCCTTTTCCCATTAGGATTAGGGAATATGCTAAGGCTACAACTATGGTTAATAAAAGTCATGTTAGGACACCGAAACCTTCAGAACAAATAAATGTTGAGCCTACAGTTGCTATGGTTAAAGATCTCCTAGTTGATAATGTTGATGGTCAGGTTATTACTTCTATGGTGAAGCTGCTAGAATTGCAAAACCTATTAGAAACGAGCGGGATGAGCTTGATAAACACAAACCAGTTGCAGGCATGCCTGTCGTTTTAGTTAAAATTGGAGATCATTGCAACCATGGCTTGTGTGATATTAATATTTGTGATCTGCGTTGGGTTTTCTGTGAAGAGGAACGAGTTATCCATCATAATGTGGGTAAGTATTTCCTTCAGTTATGAAACCAAGGTTTATCGAATCAATAGGAATATCAACAACAACCGTCTTCCTCGACCGCACACAAAAAGACAAACAACTTGCACCCAATGCGGTCAAGAGGGTTATCAATTCCCTTGGTCTCGTTATTTCCAAGCAAGTTAGATGTGTAGATAATTGTATATTGCAAAATAAAATAAAATAAAGTAAATGGCAGCAAGGTATTGAAGGTTTTGTAAATATATGGTTAATAGACTCGGGGGCCATAGTTTTTCCTAGCGACATCTCTCATGAAATCATCATACAGTGGGTAAACAAATTACTGTTGGACAATTGATAGAAATGCGGATAGTTATGTGATATTCACGACAATGATCATGTGTATGTAGGCATCACATCCATAAACATATAGGCCGAGTCATGCCTGCACCTATTACTATTACTCCACTCATCGACCGCTATCCAACATGCATCTAGAGTATTAAGTCAAATCGAGTAATGCATGGAGAACGATGAGATGATGGAGAAAGAGTAAACTCAAGCAATATGAATAAACCACATCATGTTATCCTTAGTATCAGCAACACAAAGACACATCTTGTCCCCTTCTGTCACTTGGATATAGAAACTCACCAGGTTCAACCTACTACAACGCACCTTGCTCACCGAATAAATATCAATATAGTTGGCCAAATTATTTCAATAGATCAGGAGAGTTATGAACCTATCATAATCATGCACATAAGAATCATATCAGAATTCAGGGAAGACTCAAATATTTATCATGAATAATCTCAACATAAACCCACAATTCGTCGGATCCCAACAAACGCACCACACAAAAGGATTATATCATATGGATCGAAGCTAAGATATGATGATCATTGTATTGAAGATCAAGAGAGAGAAAGAGAGAGAGAGAGAGAGAAACAAAGACACACACACACACACACACACACACACAGAGAGAGAGAGAGAGAGAGAGAGAGAGCTTGCCATCTAGGTACTAGTCATGGACCCGTAGGTCTATGGTGAACTACTAACACATCATCATGAGGGAAGCAAGGTTGATGAAGAGGCCCTCTGTGGTCGATCCCCCTCTAGCAGGATGCCGGAACAAAGCTCCAAATGGCCTTCCATCGGAACAGGGACTTGTGACAGCATAAAAAATTGTTTCAGGACTGCCTCTAGGGTTTTTGGGATATGTGAGAATTATAAGCCAAAGAATGGATGCCGGAGAGCCTCGAGGGGCCCACAACCCATCAGGGCGCCCGAGGCCTCGCCGTGTTTTCTTGTGGTGCCCTTGGGTGCCCCCCAGCCTTATTCCAATACTCATTGGTCTTCTTTTGGTCCACAAAAAATCTCCAAAACGTTTCAGGTCAATTGGACTTCGTTTGGTATTGAAAACTTGAAAAGTGAAAACATGCAGAAAAGAGCAACTCGCACTAGGTACTAGGTCAATAGGTTAGTGCTCAAAAATAACATAAATTTGTAAATAAATACCCAAAAAGTACCCTAGAATCATAGTACATCAACATGTGATAGTAAAAAAGTTATAGATACGCTGGACATGTATCAAGCATCCCCAAGCTTAATTCCTCCTCTTCCTTGAGTAGGTAAATGACAAACAACATTTTTTATGTGACATGCTACCCATTATGTAACCTTATGCATGTATGCTCATTGAGAAACGATGAATTAACAAACATTAACATAGCAATACTTATAAGTATAAGCAAAAAATCATTAATCTTTCAAAGTATACGATCCTCAAAGATTGTTTTACCCCAATTCATCTTATTATATTAGCAAGGCATGGCTCCATATACACCACATTAATACAAATGTCAAGCACCATGGTGCCCAAGTCACGCAATTGGATCATACTTTTTCAATATGCATCAACTTTTATTCTTCATGCAATACATGAGTGTAAACCATTGGGCATAGAATATGGCTGGAATAGAATATGGTGGTAGGTATCTAAGGGGTAAAAAGTGGAGAAGATAGTTGATACGTCTCCAGCGTACCTATATTTTTTTATTGTTCCATGCTATTATATTATCTCTTTTGGATGTTTTATATGCATTCATATGACGTTTTATATTATTTTTGGGACTAATCTATTAATCTAGAGCCTAGTGCCAGTTTCTGTTTTTTTCCATGTTGTTGAGTATTGCAGATAAGGAATTTTAAACGGAGTCCAAACATAATAAATATCCGGAATTATTTTTCTTGGACAAGAAGAAACCCATAAGACTTGGAGTAGGGGGCAGGGCACCTGTTGGGAGGCCACAAGCCTGCAGGGCGCGCCCTAGGGGGGTGGCCGCGCCCCTTGGCTTGTGGGTCCCCTACAGGTCTCCTAACCCTATTCTTCATCCTATAAATTCCCAAATATTCCCGCATCGCTAAAAAGAGCCACGAAAATACTTTTCCTCCGCCGGGAGTCTCTATTCCCATGAGATCCAAACTGGGAGCCTTTTCCGGTAATCTGTCAGAGAGGGAATTGATCACGGAGGGCATCTACATCAACTCCATTACGCATCCGATGATGCGTGAGTAGTTCAACATAGACCTACGGGTCCATAGTTAGTAGATAGATGGCTTCCTCTCTCTCTTTGATCTTCAATACCATGTTCTTCGTGATCTTCATGGAGATCTATCCTATGTAATACTCTTTTGCAGTGTGTTATTGAGATCCGATGAATTGTGAGTTTATGTTCAAATTATCTATGAATATTATTTGAGTCTCTTCTGAATTCTTTTATGCATGATTTCATATCTTAGCAAGTCCATTCGAGGTATTGGTTTGGTTTGGCCAACTAGATTGGTAATTCTTGCAATGGGAGAGGTGCTTAGTTTCGTGTTCAATCTTGTGGTGTCCTCACTCAGTGACATAGTAGTGGTAGCAAGGCACGTATTGTATTGTTGCCATGAAGGATAAAAGGATGGGGTTTGCATCATATTGCTTGGGTTTATCCCTCTACATCATGTCATCTCACTTAATGCGCTACTTTGTTCTTCATGAACTTACTACTCTAAATGCACGCAGTAGTCGGTCGATTGGTGGAGTAATAGTAGTAGATGCAGAATTGTTTCGGTCTACTTGACACGTACGTGATGCCTATATGCATAATATTTTCCTTAGATATCTTCATAATTATTCACTTTTCTATCAATTGCTCGATAGTAATTTGTTCAGCCATCGTATTATTTTCCTTTATGAGAGAAGCCTCTAGTGAAACCTATGGCCCCCGTGTCTATTTGCCATATTATACTTTCAGATATATAAACCAAAAACACCTTGCTGCAATTTATTTACTTTTGTTTCCGCAATCTTTTATATCTATCTCTATGAGATCTCATCCTTGCAAATAACTCTGAAGGGGTTGACAACCCCTTTTTAGCGTTGGGTGCAAGAGTTTGATTCTTTGTGTAGGTACTACAATTGGGTCCTTGCTTTTTTCTCCTACTAGATTGATACATTGGTTCTCAACAAACTGACAGAAATACTTATCTACTTTGCTGCATCACCCTGTCCTCTTCGAGGGGAAACCAACACAAGCTTAAGAGGTAGCAAGAAGGATTTCCGGCACCGTTGCCGGGGAGGATACATAGAAAGATCAAGCCTGCCAAGTACCCATCAGAAACTCATCTCTTGCATTTACTTGATTTGTTATTTGCCTCTCGTTTTTCTCTCCCCCACTTCTAAATAGATTTTTAGAAAATACCAACAAGATTTGCCTTTCTATTTGCCCTTTTTCTGTTCGTCTTTTCATTTCCTCTTCAAGAGAATACCAAGTTACGTGACTTTTCCACTACTAATAATAATGATTTTATTAGTACTCCGATTGCTCCCGCCACTAGTATGGAATCTTGCGAAATTAATGCTGCTTTGCTCAATCTTGTTATGAAAGAACAATTTTCTAGCCTTCCTAGTGAAGATGTCGCATCCCATATAAATACTTTCGTTGAGTTGTGTGATATGCAAAATAAGAAAGATGTGGATAATGAAATTGTTAATTTAAAGGTATTTCCTTTCTCATTATGAGATCGTGCCAAAACTTGGTTTTCACCTTTACCTGAAAATTGTATTGATTCATGGAATAAGTGTAAAGATGCTTTTATTTTTAAGCACTTTCCACCCGCTAAGATTATCTCCCTTAGGAACGATATAATGAATTTTAAGCAACTTGATCATGAGCATGTTGCACAATATCGGGAGAGGATGAAACTAATGATTAGGAATTGCACCGCGCATGGTATGAGTTGATGGAAATCACAAATTTTATTTGCAGGATTGAATTTTCCTTCTAGAAATCTTTTAGATTCTGCTGCGGGTGGTACTTTTATGGAAATCACATTAGGAGAAGCTACTAAACTCCTAGATAATATTATGGCAAATTATTCTCAATGGCATACCGAAAGATCTCCTACTAGTAAAAAAGTGCACGCTATTGAAGAAATAAACACTTTGAGTGGAAAGATGGATGAATTGATGAAATTGTTTGCTATTAAGAGTAATCGTATTGATCCCAAATAATAATGAATCTATGGATGTTAATTTTGTTGGTAGGAACAATTTTGGCAATAACGCGTATAGAGGTAATTTCAATCCTAGGCCGTTTCCTCGTAATTCCTCTAACAATTATGGTAATTCCTACATCAGTTCTTATGGAAATTATAATAATATGCCATCTGATCTTGAGAATAATATTAAATAATTCATTGGCTCGCAAAAAGGTTTCAATGATAAGAATGAAGAAAAATGGCTCAAGATTGATGATTTGCCTAGGAGCGTTAATAGAATTTCTCTTGAGATTGATTCTTTGAAAATTAGATCTATTCCACCCAAGCATGATATTAATGAGTCTTTAAAAGCTATGATAATTTCTATTGATGAGTGTAAGGAATTTCTATTGATGAGTGCTAACCTTGAATGGCTTGAAAAGGTGTTTTCTCGTGATAATAATGATGAAGATCGTAAAGCGATTGATGTGACACCTATTGAATCTTTGTTTTCTAGTATAATTCTTGAAAAAGATAGGACTGGAGATGAGTAAACTATAGTTAAAAGGCGTCCGAACGTGTCAGAGTTTATAGAGCTTAATGATAAGATTGATAAAAGTGGGATGGAAGAGGTCAAAACTCTAAATAGCAATGAGCCCACTCTTTTGGATTTCAAGGACTTTAATTATGATAGTTGCTCTTTGATTGATTGTGTTTCCATTTTGCAATCCATGTTGAATTCTCTGCATGCTTATAATCAAAATAAAGCTTTTACTAAACATATTGTGGATGCTATGATGAAATCCTTTAAAGAAAAACTTGAGTTGGAAGTTTCTATACCTAGAAAGATTTATGATGAATGGGAACCTACTATTAAGATTAAAATTAAATATTATGAGTGTCATGCTTTGTGTGATTTGGGTGCTAGCGTTTCCATGATTCTTAAAACTTTATGTGATGTGCTAGGATTCCATGACTTTGATGATTGCTCTTTAAATTTGCATCTAGCGGATTCTACAATTAAGAAACCTATGGGAAGGATTAATGATGTTCTTATTGTTGAAAATAGGAATTATGTGCCCGTAGAATTTCATTGTTCTTGATATAGATTGCAATCCTACATGTCCTATTATTCTTGGTAGACCTTTCCTTAGAACAATTGGTGCAATAATTGATATGAAAGAAGGAAATATTAGATTCGAATTTCCGTTAAGGAAAGGCATGGAGCACTTATTAATCTATTATGAGAGCTACTTATGGATTGCATACCAAAGATGACAATACCTAGATCTATTGCATTATGCCTAGCTAGGGGCGTTAAACAATAGCGCTTGTTGGGAGGCAACCCAATTTTATTTTTTGTTTTTGTTGTTGCTTCTGTTTTTGAGTGCTGCAAAGATTATTACCTCTGTAATAATTGTGTTTTCTTGTTTCAATTAGTGTTTGAGCCAAGTAAAGACCTTTGAGATGGTCTACGGTGTTTGCAAGTTGATTTTGCTCAAAAATAGAAACTTTTGCTCTCAGTCCAGGAATTTTGTAAATTCACTGGAACGTCATTTTGATCTGAATTTTTTATGCAAGATTGTTTTACAAATTTCCCAGATTGTCCTGATGTCTCAGAATTTTTGGAGTTACAGAAGTATTCGAAGTAAATAGATTGCTATAGACTGTTCCGTTTTTCACACACTCTGTTTTCTTTGTGTTGTTTGCTTATTTTGATGCATATATGGGTTGTATCGGGGGGTATGAACCATGGATAAGTTGGAATACAGTAAATATTACATCAATATAAATAAAGACTGAGTTCACAACAGTACCTAAAGTGGTGATTTATTTTTCTTATACTAACGGATCTCACGAGTTTTTTGTTGAGTTTTCTGTTGTGAAGTTTTCATGTTTTGGGTAAAGATTTGATGGACTACGGAATAAGGAGTGGCAAGAGCCTAAGCTTGGGGATGCCCAAGGTACCCCAAGCCATATTCAAGGATATCAAAGAGCCTAAGATTGGGGATGCCCCGGAAGGCATCACCTCTTTTGTCTTCAATCCATCGATAAATTTACTTGAGGCTATATTTTTTATAAACCACATGATATGTGTTTTACTTGGAGCGTCTTGTATGATATGATTCTTTACTCTTTTAGTTTGCCACAACCATACTTGCTGCACACATCTTTTGAGAGAGAGACACACACTGAATCGTGAATTTGTTAGAATACTCTTTGTGCTTCACTTATATCTTTTGAGCTAGGCAATGTTGCTCTAGTGCTTCACTTATATCTTTTAGAGCATGACGGTGTGGTGTTTTATGGAAACTATTAAACTCTCGTACCTCACTTATATTATTTTCAGAGTTGTTTAAATAGCATGGTAATTGGTTTGGGTTATGAATTTAGTCCGAATATAATGGGCATCCAAGAGGGATATAATAACAACTTTCATATTAAGTGCATTGAATATGATGAGAAGTTTGATTCCTTGCATATAGTTTTGATACATGAAGATGGTAATATGAGAGTCATTCCAGAAAGTAATTGTGAATTAGAATAAATACTTGTGTCAAAGCTTGTGATTCCCGTAGCATGCATCTATGGTGAACCGTTATGTGATGAAGTCGGAGCATGATTTATTTAATGATTATCAACCTTTTTTGTGGAGGTCAGGATCGCGCTATGGTTAACTCCTGCCAATCCTTCCCCTAGGAGCATGCATCTAATACTTTGCTTCGATAACTAATAGGATTTTGCAATAAGTATGTGAGTTATTTATGACTAATGTTGAGTTCATGGATTATACACACTCTCACCCTTCCACCTTTGTTAGCCTCTCTAGTACCGCGCAATTTTCGCCGGTACATTGAACCCACCTTCCTCAAAAAAGCCACCATATATTTCCTCAAAACAGCCACCATATCTACCTATTATGGCATTTTCATATCCATTCCGAGATATATTGCCATGCAACACTACCATCCCGTCTTTATGACACGCACCATCACTTCCATATTGCTTATAGAGTCATATTTTGTTCTAGATATCGACTTGTAATCTTTGAGTTGTAAGTAAATAAATGTGTGATGATTTGCATTATTAGAGCATTGTCTTGTGTGAGAAAAGGATGATGGAAGCTATGATTCCCTCACAAGTTGGGATGAGTCTCCAGACTATACAAAATAATAAAAGAGGCGAGCGAAGCCCACAAAAAAATAAAAAGAGGCCAAAGAAACCCACCAAAAAAATAAAAATATGAGAGAAATAGAGAAGGGTCAATGCTTCTATCTTTTTCCACACTTGTGCTTCAAAGTAGCACCAAGTTCTTCATAGAGAGTCTCCTATTTTCTCACTTTCATATAACTAGTGGAATTACATCTTTTGCACAACCACTTAGTTTCCTTTTTGAGCTTTCACACACTTATAGCTCTAGTGCATTTGTTGCATGGCAATCCCTACTCGCTCACATTGATATCTATTGATGGGCATCTCTTTAGCCCGTTGATATGCCTAATTGATGTGAGACTATCTTATCCCTTTTTTGGCAACCTCCACCATACTCTATTCCACCTATAGTGCTATATTCATGGCTCACGCTCATGTATTGCGTGAGAGTTGAAAAGTTTGAGAACATAAAAAGTGTGAAACAGTTGCTTAAATTTCATCGAGGCTATGCATGATTTAGATACTTTCTGTGGTGAATATGTAGCATAGCCAAACTATATGATTTTGTACGGAAAACTTTCTAAGACCATGTTATTTTGAAAGGAAGGAATTGCCTTATTAGTATGCTTGAAATATTATTGATTTTATGTCAATACTAGACTTTTGTTTTGAGTCTTATGGATCTGAATATTCATTACACAAAAGAGAATATTACAAGGATAAATATGTTAGGTAGCATTCCACATCAAAAATTCTATTTTTATCATTTACCTACTTGAGGATGAGGAGGAATTAAGCTTGGGGATGTTGATACGTCTCCAGCGTATCTATAATTTTTGATTGTTCCATGCTATTATATTATCTGTTTTGGATGTTTTATATGCATTAACATGCTGTTTTACATTATTTTTGGGACTAACCTATTAATCTAGAGCCTAGTGCCAGTTTCTGTTTTTTTCATGTTTTTGAGTGTTGCGGATAAGGAATATTAAACGGAGTCCAAACGGAATAAATCTCCGGAATGATTTTTCTTGGACCAGAAGAAACCTAGAAGACTTGGAGTAGGGGGAGGGCACCTGCCGGGAAGCCACAAGCCTTCATGGCGCGCCCCCTGGCTTGTGGGTCCCTTGCAAGTCTCCTAACCCCATTCTTCGGCCTATATATTCCCAAATATTCCCGCATCACTAGAAAGAGCCACGTAACTACTTTCCTGCCGCCGGGAGCCTATGTTCCCGTGATATCCAGTCCGGGAGCCTTTTCCGGTAATCTGCCAGAGAGGGAATTGATCATGGAGGGCATCTACATCAACTCCATTACCCCTCCGATGATGCGTGAGTAGTTCACCACAGACCTACGGGTCCATAGCTAGTAGCTAGATGGCTTCTTCTCTCTCTTTTATCTTCAATACCATGTTCTTCATGATCTTCATGGAGATCTATCCGATGTAATACTCTTTTATGGTGTGTTTGTCGAGATCCGATGAATTATGAGTCTAGGTTCAGACTATCTATGAATATTATTTGAGTCTCTTCTGAATACTTATATGCATGATTTCATATCTTTGCTAGTCTCTTCGAGTTATTGGTTTGGTTTGGCCAACTGGATTGGTAATTCTTGCAACGGGAGAAGTGCTTAGTTTTGGGTTCAATCTTGCGGTGTCCTCACCCAGTGACATAGTAGGGGTAGCGAGGCACGTATTGTATTGTTGCCATCAAGGATAAAAAGATGGGGGTTTCATCATATTGCTTGATTTTATCCCTCTACATCATGTCATCTTACTTAATGTGTTACTCTGTTCTTCATGAACTTAATACTCTAGATGCACGGAGTAGTCGGTCGGTGTGTGGAGTAATAGTAGTAGGTGCAGAATCGTTTTGGTCTACTTGACACAAATGTGATGCCTATATGCATAATCAATGCCATAGATATCTTCATAATTATTCGCATTTCTATCAATTGCCCGACACTAATTTGTTCACCCACCGTATTATTTTCCTTTATGAGAGAAGCCTCTAGTGAAACCTATGGACCCCGGGTCTATTTTCCTTATTATACTTTCAGATATATAATCCAAAAATACCAAAAATACCTTGCTGCAATTTATATCTATCTCTAGCACATCGCATCCTTGCAAATAACTCTGAAGGGATTAAAAACCCCTATTAAGCGTTGGGTGCAAGTGTTTGATTCTTTGTGTAGGTACTACGATTGGAGCCTTGCTTGTTCCTGTTGGAAATATGCCCTAGAGGCAATAATAAATTAGTTATTATTATATTTCTTTGTTCACGATGATCGTTTATTATGCATGCTATAATTGTATTGAATGAAAACATATATACATGTGTGGATATATAGACAAAACAAAGTCCCTAGCAAGCCTCTAGTTGGCTAGCCAGTTGATCAAGGATAGTCAAGGTTTTCTAGCTATGTGCAAGTGTTGTCACTTGATAACTGGATCACATCATTAGGAGAATCATGTGATGGACTAGATCCAAACTATGAACATCGCATATTGATCGTGTCATTTTATTGCTATTGTTTTCTGCGTGTCAAGTATTTATTCCTATGACCATGAGATCATATAACTCACTGGCACCGGAGGAATACCTTGTGTGTATCAAACGTTGCAACGTAACTGGGTGACTATAAAGGTACTCTACACGTATCTCCGAAGGTGTCCGTTGAATTAGTATGGATCAAGACTGGGATCTGTCACTTCGTGTGACGGAGAGGTATCTTGGGGCCCACTCGGTAATACAACATCACACACAAGCCTTGCAAGCAATGTGACTAAGTGTAAGTCACGAGATCTTGTATTACAGAACGAGTAAAGTGACTTGTCAATAACAAGATTGAAATAGGTACAGGGATACCGACGATCGAATCTCGAGCAAGTAACATACCGAAGGACAAAGGGAATGACATACGAGATTATATGAAGCCTTGGCACTGAGGTTCAACCGATAAGATCTTCAGAGAATATGTAGGATCCAATATGGGTATCTAGGTCCCGTTATTGGATATTGACCGAGGAGTGTCTCGGGTCATGTCTACATAGTTCTCGAACCCGCAGGGTCTGCACACTTAAGGTTCGATGATATTTTAGTATAGTTGAGTTATATGTGTGGTTACCGAATGCTTTTCAGAGTCCCAGATGAGATCAAGGACATCACGAGGGTTTCCGGAATGGTCCGGAAACGAAGATTGATATATAGGATGGTTTCATTTGGTCACCGAAAAGTTTCGGGCAATTCCGGCAGTGTACCGTGAGTGATGAATGGGTTCCAGGTGTTTACCGGGAGGGCCCACCCACCCGGGATGGAGCCCAAGGCCCTACGATGGCGCCACAAGTCCTTAGTGGGCTGGTGGAGTCAGCCCAAGAGGGCTATGGCGCCACATAAGAAAATAGCAAAAGAAAAGAAAAAGAAAAAGGAAAGAGGGACGTGGGAAGGGAGAGGAGGACTCCTCCTTCCCAAACCGAATTGGAGGAGGAGTCCTCCTCCTCCTGGCAGCCGGCGCACCTTGAGGGCCTTGTCCCTCAAGGCTAGCCCCTCCCCCTCCCTCCTATATATAGTGGTGGTTTAGGGCTTTTTGATACACAACTTTGCCACATGCAACTCTAGCCTATTCCACATAGTTTTACCTCTAGATCGGATTTGTGCAGAGCTCGGGCAGAGCCCTTGCAGGAGTATATCATCACCACCACCGGAGCGCCTCACGCTGCCGGAGAACTCATCTACTTCTCCGCCTTGCTTGCTGGATCAAGAAGGCCGGGATCATCGTCGAGCTGTACGCTTGCTGAACGCGGAGGTGCCGTCCGTTCGGCGCTAGATCGAAACAGATCGTGGGACGGATCGCGAGACGGTTCATGGGATGGTTCGAGGGACGTGTATACATTCCTCTACATCAACCATGTTTCTTAACGCTTCCCGCTGAGCGATCTACAAGGGTACGTAGATCTAATCTCCACTCGTAGATGGACATCACCATGATAGGTCTTCGCGTGCGTAGGAATTTTTTGTTTCCCATGCAACGTTCCCCAACAGTTCCTCCTACTGGATTTATACCTTGGTTCTCAACAAACTGAGGTACTTTTGTACTTTGCTGCATCACCCTTTCCTCTTCAAGGGAAAACCAACACAAGCTCAAGAGGTAGAAATAGTCTCACATCAACTAGGCGTACCAACGGGCTATGGACATGCCCGTCGATAGATATCAATGCAAGGAATGGGGATTGCCATGCAAATGATGCACTAGAGCTATAAGTGTATGCAAGCTCAAGGAAGATAAGTGGGGTGCGCGTCCAACTTGCTTACTCCTGAAGACCTTGGGCATTTGAGGAAGCCCGTCATCAGAATATACAAGCCAAGTTTATGGAGAAGTGATTCCCACAAGCATATGAATGGTACAACATAGGACTCTCTATATGAAGAACAAGGTGCCACTTTGAGGCACAAGTGTGGTAAAGGATAGTAGCAAAGTCCTTTTCTCACTTTTTAATCATTCATTTTTTTATGGTTGTGTACTTTGGCCTCCCTCGTTTTTATTTACCCACCTCGACAATGCTATAATAATGATGATCATCACGCTTTTATTTACTTACAACTCAATATGAAGACTGTTCGGACGATATGACTCTATATGAATGGCTCTGGAAGTGTACGAGGATGTGCAAAGATCTAGCATGATATGTATACAAAATATGATGTATGATGGCTTTGCCACAAATACTATGTCAGCTCTATATGGTCATGCAAAGCAATATGATGATAAACGAATTAGTCATCTGAAGTGACGATGGATTTTGTACGGCAATATATCTCGGAATGGCTACGGAAATGCCATGATAGGTAGGTATGGTCTTTGTTTTGAGTAAGATATAACGAGTCTTATGTGCAACAGAGCGTGTCATGTCACTGGGTTTGGATGCACCGACAAAAGTTGCACGATCCTCAAGGTGAGAATGGGCAATGCACGGTACCGAAGAGGCTAGCAAATATGAGGAGGTGAGATTACGTATATCCAAGGTATCACATTAGTCATAAAGAACTGATATACTTATTGCAAAGTTTTATTAGTTTTATCACAAATCAAAGTACTACTCGTAGGCCCAGAGGGAGGGGTTTGTAGGAGTTAACCATCGTGTGTTGATACGTCTCCAACGTATCTATAATTTTTGATTGTTCCATGCTGTTATATCATCATTCTTGGATGTTTTATGATCATTTTATAGCAACTTTATATCATTTTTGGGGACTAACCTATTGACATAGTGACTAGTGCAAGTTGCTATTTTTTTTGTTTTTTCCTTCACAGAAAATCCATATTAGCTGAGGTCGAATTGCCACAAAACTCCATGGAGATTTATTTTAGACCAGAAGGAAAGTTGGGAGCCAAGAATGAGCTGCAGACGAGGCCAGGGGGGCACTAGACATCAGGGCACGCAAGAGGCCCGTGGCGCGGCCTGGTGCCTAGCGGGGCCCTCGAGCACCTCCTCCACCGCATGTGAGCTCTATAAATACCCCAATATTTAGAAAACCCTAGAGGAGTCAATGAAAAATCGTTTCAGCCGCCGCAAGTTCCACAACCATGAAACCCACTATAGAGCCCGTTCCGGAGAGGAAAACGAGCACGGAGGGGTTCACCGTCCTAACTGGTGCTCCTCCGATGATGCATGAGTAGTTCATACCAGACCTACGGATCTGTAGGCAATAGCTAGATGGCTTTCTCTCTCGTTTTGTTTCTCAATACAATGGTCTCTTGGATATCGATATGATGTAACTCTTACTTTTGCGGTGTGTTTGTTGGGATCCGATGAATTGTCGGTTTATGATCAGATCTTTGAAAACATATTCATTCTTGATTATTATAGCCTCGTATTTCTTCTCCAATATTTGGTTTTTGTCAGGCGAACTTGATCTTCTATCTTGCAATGGGAAGAGGTGCTTTGTGATGGGTTCGATCTTGCGGTGCTCTATCTCAGTGACAAAAAGAGACATGCCACGCATGTATCGTTGCTATCAAGGATAAAATGATGGAATCTATTCCTACATGAATAGACCTTGTCTACATCATATCATTGTTCTTAAGGCATTACTCTGTTTCTCCATGAACTCAATACACTAGATGCATGCTAGATAGTGGTCGATGTATGGAGTAATAGAAGTAGATGCAGACTGAAGTCGGTCTACTTGTCTTGGACGTGATGCCTATATACATGATCATTGTCTTGAATATTATCATAATTATTTGCTCTTCTATCAATTGCCCAATAGTAATTTGTCCATCCACCCTTTGCTATTTCTCGAGAGAAGCCTCTAGTGAAACCTACGCCTACGGGTCTACTTCACATCATCTATTTGCAATATCTACTTTGCTACTTTCTCTTTTATTTTCACATCTATATTATTAGAAAACCATGAAATACCTTGTTGCGTTCTATTTCCTGTCACTCTTATTTGCATCTATCAATCTATCCTAATTTACCCATGAGGGATTGACAACCCCTCAAAGCGGTGGGTTGCGAGGATTTGCTATTTCTATGCAGATGTTGCTTACATAGTCTTGTGGACCTTTCTCCTGGATTGATACCTTGGTTTCTTAACTCAAGGAAATACTTGTTGTTGTTGTGCCACATCACCCTTTAAGCTTGGAGGGAAACCAATGCATCAGCGAGGAGTAGCAAGATTTCTAGCACCGTTGTCGGGGAAGAACAAGAGAAGATCTATCACGTTCTTGTACACAACTCCCATCTCCTTGCAATTACATTATTTGCCATATGCCTCTCATTTTCCTCTCCCCAAGTTCTATTTTTTTCCCTTTTACTTGCCTTCTTTCCGTTTGCCTTTTTCTCGCTTGGTTGCTTCTATTGCCTTCATGACAACACTCAAAAAGAGAAAAATAAAAAGGAAAAGTAAAGCCACATGGTTCCTCATACACTTGTTAATCTTTTTAAAAGATCAAATTATCTTGAACCAATTGCTAGTGAGTTGAGTGCTCTTGATTATTTTTTTGAAGTTTTGTTCTAAATCGTTAATCTGAATATTGTGATGAAGTGTTAAAATAAGAAATTTATAAATTGATTCATGATATATCTTTGAATGAAAAGCCTGATTGCAATGATGTTATTACAAATTCTATTAATGTTAATTGGGCTAATAATATGGAAAACTACAAGATTGGGGGTGGCAATTTTGTCATGTCCACTACTCATTGTAATGATCATGATTGGCGTGATGCTTCTTATTATCTTAAAAAAATATTTAATCCTCATGATGAATATGATATTCCTAATAATGTTTTCAATAATATTGGCAGTGGGTTTGGAAGAGTGTCAACTTTAGGTAATAATGATCCCTTGTAGAATTATCTATCTCTTGAATTTTTGGATGAAAGTGGGGTCTGAGAGGTCATGCCTTTATTTAATGTTAATCCCACAACCCTGGAAGATTATAAGACTTTTATGCGTGTGGATCATGAAGATAATATTTTATCTGATAGCTATATTGTTGAATTTGAATATGATTCTACATGTAATTACTATGACAGAGGGAAATATGGTTATAGAAATATTCATGTTACTGAATTATCTCCCTTCATGTCGAGATTGCTATTGTTTCTTTCTTTTTCCATGCATATGTTAGATATTTCTTGTCTTGATTTTTTTTCTTATGAGATGCCTATGCATAAGAAGTATGTTAGACTTAAATGTGTTTGTCTTATTCTACATGATGCTCTCCTTGTATTTTAACTAATATCTTTCACGCGAGCATCAATAAAATCTAAAGCCTATCTTAATGGCTATAAAGAAAGCACTTGTTGGGAGGCAACCCAATAAATAAAATTTATTTTTCACTTTTTCTTTCTGTTCTCGAGTGTTTGCACAATTATGCTATTGTTATAATTCTATTTTTTTTGTTTTATTTAGTGTTTCTGCCAAGTAAAGCCTTTGGGATCATGTGTGGTGTTAGTTGCTTGAATCCTTTTGAAAAATATAAATTTTGCGTCCAGTAGAAAAAATCTAAATATCACAGAAATGTCAAAAGTGTGTGAATTTTTTTCCCGAGATTTATATACAAATTCCCTACGTTTTCCTAATTTTCATAATTTTTGGAGTTAAATAAGTATGAGTAAAACTCAAATCTTTACAGAATGTTCTGTTTTTATAACATTATGTTTTCTTTGCGTTATGTGTTTATTTTAATGATTCCGTGGTTTGTATCGGGGAGCATAAGCCATGACAAACTTAGAATGTAGTAGGTATAATGAAAAAACAAAATTGGAATAAGTTTTCAAGAGTACCTATAGTAAAATTTGGTTTTCTTATACTAACGGATCTCACGAAAATTTTGTTGAGTTTTGTGTTATTGAAGTTTTCAAGTTTTCAATTATATGGGTCCTTTTCCTTCTTCTAATCGGTACACTCATATTCTAGTTGTTGTTGATTACGTTACTAAGTGAGTAGAAGCTATTCGAACTAGTAATGTTGATCATAATATTTATATTAAAATGCTTAAAGACATCATTTTCCGAGGTTTTGAGTCCCTAGATATTTAACGACGGATGGTGTTCACATTTTATTCATAGTGCTTACCATAAACTTCTAGCAAAATATGATGTTAATCGTATAATTCTATCACCTTATCATCCTCATTCTAGTGGCCAAGTTGAATTTAGCAACCGAGAAATAAAATTAATTTTGCAAAAGACTATTAATAGATACAGAAAGAATTGGTCCAAGAAACTAGATGATGCTTTATGGGCTTATAGAACTGCTTATAAAAATCCCATGTGTTTGTCCCCATATAAAACGGTCTATGGAAAATCTTGTCATTTACCTCTTGAGTTAGAACATAAATCTTATCGGGCAATTAATTAACTTAAGTACCACCTTAAACTTGGTGGTGAAAAGAGGTTATTTCATATTAGCTCATTATATGAATGTAGGACACAAGCCTATGAAAATGCCAAGTTATTTAAAGAAAAGGTTGAAAGATGGCATGACAAGCGGATCCAAAAACGAGAATTCAATGTAGCAGACCTAGTGCTTTTGTACAATTCTCGTTTTATACACTTTGCACGTAAACTCCTCTCCAAATGAGAAGGCCCATATGTTGTCGAGGAGGTCTATCATTCCGGTGCTATAAAGATCACTTACTTCAAAGGAAAAAAATCTCAGAGTGGTAAATGGGCAAACAATTAAACATTACATTTCACATACATCTATTAATGTGGAAACTAATATTATCCAAGTGATAACACCGGAGGAGCACATAAGAGAGACCTTTTGTAACACTCTAGAGACATGAAAAAGGAGTAGGTACGGGATAAGGTAAGTAAACCGACTCTAGAAATTCCAAAAAATATGTTCTTTGGTTTTGGTATTTTAGAAAAAATCTAAAAATAAAAAGGAATCTGTGGGACCCATGAGGGAGGCACAAGCCAATAGGGCGCGCCCACCCCCTCGGAGCACCCTGATAGCTTGTGGGGCCCTTGTGTGCCTTCAAGGCTCCGTTTTCTTCCCGAGCAGATATTACAACCTAGAAAAAAATCATTATATATACTCCCGTATGTTTTGACCACCGCATCGCGAGTTTCTCGTGTGTTCTTGTTTCGGGCTATTTTTTGACAAATCTAGATCCCCACGACTACATCAAGCTCCTCCAAGTACAAGTTCTTCGAGAAGGTCAGCAACCCTTACCTCCTCAAGGTGATGAAACACCCTCAGACCATTGAGATGCACAAGGGGGTGCTTCATATCCATGACGTGCCAGGACCAAAGAAGGAGGGAAGCGAGAAGGCCGGGCTCACCGCGGTGGAGCAAGAGATCTTCAAGTGACAAGGGGTGGTGGAGCGCGGACTCCTCGTCAACCACTCCATGATTACGGCTTCTATCCGTAAGAACAAGAAGGACATCGATGAAATTGTGGAGATGATCTTCAAGCTCCATGACAGGCTCCAAGATCTTCAGGCTTAAATCTATGATCTGCAAAACCAAAACTGTGAGTATGAATCTCGTTTCAAGAGGATGTGTATAGCTGCATATTTTAGTATTCCACAGACGAGATCTTCCTTTTTCAATGGGGAACCTATGCCACAGAAGAAAAAGGACAAGCGTGTCGCATCATCACCATCATCATCCGAGAAGGACACTTGAGTACATGGGTATATGCACCACCCTTGGCTTGTTCCGAGCTTGGGGGAGATGCCCATCTATCATATCATCATCACTTTTACCATTACTATCTATCTTAGTTCGACCCTTAGCTATTTCATGATTTAGAGAAACAAAATTTCAGCTTTTATTTTTGTAGGATGCTTGCTTTGAGTTTCGTCTATCCTTGTAATTGAGTATGCGAATTATATAATAAATATTAATTGAGTTTTTGTGCTCTACTTGAGTGCACCCATCATCATAGCATGGCAACAAAAAGAAATATAAAGATCATATGCTCATATCATGAGAAGTAATGACTTGAGACAAAAAGGGTATAAGTGATAAAAGTTGTTGATATTAAACAAACATAGAGTTACTGATTGATACAATCTAATCAAGATTATGATAGAGGAGGGGAGATTCACACACAAATACACTATCTTGGACATCTTTTATGATTGTGAGCCCTCAGCAAATATAATATAATGATCATGTGTTGATGTCAGACATGGAATACAACGTAATGATCATGGTAGTTTATATTCACGTAGAAGTTATATGGTCTTGGATCCTTTAACATGTGGTGCGTGCTTTAGATCTTTTGCTAAGCCAAAATTTTCCACACTAAGTAGAGTTGCTACTTGTGCATCCATGACCCCTTAAAACCCAGTTTCTATCTGTGAGAGTGCACCATGCCTACCTATGGATTGAATAAGATCCTTCAAGTAAGTTGTCATTGATGCATCATGCAATAAAATTGTTTGTAAATACATATGATCTCTTACTACAAGGGAAAATTAGCTTTGTACGATCTTGTGATTGCAAAGAAATAAAATCGACAAAGTGCATAATAAAGTTTGCTATCATAAGGGGCAATATAGAGTGACATTCATTTGCATTAAGAGTATCACATCCAAAGCTTAAAAGCGCTTGACAACCTCTGCTTCCCACTGTGAAGGGTCTATCTTTTACTTTTCTGCATTTACTTATAAGCTAGAGTCAATAGAGTTTATTCCTATTCCTACATACTAACTCTACAGTGGCAAGCATGATGTGTTGAGGAAAGATTCAGACTTAGGTTGTGTTTGGTTGAGCTGTAGATTCTAAAAAAGTTGTTGTGGAAAAGTTGTTGTGTAAAAGCTGGAAGTTGAAAAGTTGGGGCACCCCCAGCTTTGAAATTTACACTAGGAAGAAGCTACAGATTCTCAAAAGCTGCTTTAAACATTTACCCCTTTGGTTAGCTTTTAGCTTTTCAAAGCAAAAGTCAGTAAAAAAGTTGAACCAAACATAGCCTCATATATCCAGGTGGATGTAGATGATCATGATTTATTATTGTTGACATTATCCTTGAGGTAAATGAGTTGGGTGGCAAATCATTTAAGACCTTATCTTCCTATGTGTCCTATGGAAACATGAGCTCTAAACATATGTCTTGAGTGTGACCAATCATAGATGATTAAATGATAGTTGAGTATGTGAAGTTGCTAATAAGAAATCACTTACATAGACTCTCCTCTGAAATATGATGAATTATGATTGTCCCAATGATTGAGAACATAGTTTGTTGATTGTCAATATGGTTTATGCTTCACAGTCCAATAATTTTGAATGGATTGTTACTTGTTTATGAGGATATATATGATAAAATACGTGCTGCTACGCTAATATCCATGATGCTCTCATGTCCGTATTTTGTTTTTATAGACTCCTCTCTCTTAAAACATGTGGTCATTATTCTCGAGCTTGGGATTTCCTTGAGGACAAGCAATGTTTAAGTTTGGGGGAGTTGATACGTCTATTTTGCATCATGATTTCTTATTGATATTCGTGTTATTCTTGCCCATTATTCCCTATTATCATACAATAATTATGCCCTTTCTCTCTGGATATGCAAGGTACATCACAGATATTTGTGATCTGCATTTGGTTTTCCATGAAGAGGAATGGGTAATTGTAGCATTATGCAGGTAAGTATTTCCCTCGATAAGGAAACCAAGGTCTATCGAACCAATCGGAATATCGATCCTCAATCGTCTTCAATGGCTGCACACAAAAGAGCAAATATCTTGCAGCCAACATGGGAAAGAGGGTTGTCAATCTCGTTGATCTCGTTATTTGCAAGCTAGTGAGGTGTATAGATAATTGTAGAGAATTATAAATTGCAATATAAAATAAAAGACAAATAATCACAACGAGGAAATTATAAGTTTTCTGAATATATAAGTGAATAGACCCGGGGCCCACACACGTCAATCAACCCTAATGTCACCTAGATACTCCAGTGTCACCTCAAGTATCCGTGGGTTAATTATTCGACATGCATCAAGCAATTTCAGATTCATCATATTCAGTCCAACACAAAGAACATCAAAGGGTACCCTAAGATTTCGATCAGATAAAGTAGGACAAGAATGTGTATCAACCCCTCTCACACCCTGTGTTTGTACCACTTTATCACATCATGTTTTTACAAAATATGGAACCATTTAAAACCTTTTGTGTGCTTGTGATGTTTGATCTCATTGCTACTTGCTTGTGTGATTGATTGTGTTTTAAATCACAAAAGATATTCTTTTCTCAAGAACTCATCTCCTTGACCCCAAACCTTTGCCCAATGATCATGCCATGTGTACAGGACCAAAAACTATTTTTATAAAATATTATTTTAACCAAAAGGCATTTATTTACTTTAAGCTTTCAAAACCCCGAGAGTTGAGATTTGTACTACAAGTCCTCAATTTAGGAGAAATGTTTTACCCCAAAGATTTTATTTGGATCCTATTATCAAAAAGACTTCCCAAAACCACAAAATAATTATTTTAGAATTTATTTTCATATTTCAGTTAAACACTTTTTTCTAAGGGAAGAAATGGTCTTTTGTGAAGGAAATTTATTTTCTTGTTTCAAAAATATTTGAGAAAATTTAGGGAAACTCAATGGACATATATTTTCCGTATATAAGAGTGTGAACACATGGTCAAGTTCAAAATATTTGACAAAATCCCTGAAAACCCTTTCCGCCTATTTCCATAGGAAATATTCTCAATAAATACCAAGAATGTTCTAGCAAGTTACACATGAGTTACGTGATGATCCCACCAAGTTTCATATAAATGGTCTTTTGTGAAGGACAATTATTTTCTTGTTTAAAAAATATTTGAGAAAATTTAGGGAAACACACTGGACATATATTTTCCATATATACGAGTTTCAACACATGGTCATGTTCAAAATATAGACAAAACCCAATGAAAACCCTTTCTGCATATTTCAAGCTTTTGAAATATTTCAATAGTAAATATTTTTGGTAAATTCCAAGAAACTGCTAGTAAGTCTCAAATGAGTTATGTGATGTTCATACCAAGTTTTATCTCAATCCAAATTGTTTTGGTTTTCCAAAATATTCCAAAACACTCTCTATTCAAAACCAAATTTGGCAACTTTACATTACCAAGATTATCCAATTGATCTCAAACTTTGCAGAAGTGATCTAGACCCCAAATAAGGATGCTGAACCAAGTTGTGCATTTGGGCGGATAGATTTTCCCACCTACTTCTACAGAAACCCAACATGTTTATATTGTCAACTTTGCTCAAATGAGCTCAAACCTTGTGATTCATCTTATTTTTACCCACCTTTCAACCCTGTTAGGTGTCACAACAAGTGGGTAATCATGTCTTGCTCAAAACAGTATCAAACACCTTTTGGTGGTTTGGTAAAAATCAGGTTTTGACCACTTCTACTATTCCACTTCACTACGAACTTTTACCACAACCCCACACTGTTACCTTTTGCCTCCACTAAGACTTGCATAGCCACAACTCTATGATTGGGGGGGGGGGGTGAAAACCCTCATTTATACCCCGTGGACAGAAGTTTTTACCTTCCTCTCTAGTCCCCTCTTATTCTAGTGAGTTCCATGAGTATCAAGGACTTTTTCTTGTTAGTTTATCCCCCTAGACCCCCTAGACACAGGAGGCCTCGGCCATGACACCATGGGCATGTCATCGCATGCCAAAATGACACTCTGGAGCACGCCACAGTGCACTCCCGCAGTGTAGCTACCGCCCAATCACCTCTCCTGACAGCCTCGAGCCTCCCCATTGTGTCCCTCGAGGCACCCTCGACGTCCGTGACACGTTATGCGGTCGGCTCTCTCCTCTCTTCTCCTCCTTCTCTCCTCCACCGCACGTGTCGAGCACCGCAAGCTAGGCGAACCGAGGGCCTCACACGCGTGAGCCCCTCTGGCCTCGCCCCGCTCCCTCCCTCTGCTTCTTGACGTGAAGCACACCCACGCTGCACCCGTGGCTCGGAGTCGAGCCTCCCGTGGCCACCTTAGCCATTTCCATGGACGCCCATGGTAGAGCTCAAAGTGAGCCATGGCCGTGCCTATAAAAGCCTTCCCTAGCTCCCCATTGCTCTCCACTCGCTTCCTCCTCCTCCCAATCACACTCCCGCTCGTCTCCCCCTTCAGTTTGGAGCCGATGCTTGGGATCGAGCCGGAGCTCTCCACCTCGGGCCATCGGTGTTCGCATGGTCAGGACCATCCCCGTCGTTCCTTTTTCCTGGATATAGAGCCACCTTGACATCCCAATCCATTCCCCTCCGTTTTCCCCTCCGATTGGTGCATACGGAGACCGAAGCTTCATCTTCATGAAACATCGCCGCCGGACTCCATGGCGCCAGCAAAAAGGGGAACTCTTGCGTCCCTCTCCACCCAACTGTGCCACCCACTTATCAAACGCCGCCAGAATCACCACCGATGTGCGCCGCCTCCCCTCTGTCGCGAGGAAGGAGATGACAAGCAGACCTCGCTTGTCACATCGCCTCTCGAGTGCGCCCTCTTTCTCTCTTTGTGGCAGATGGGAGCCACCGGTTGGGTTCAAACACTGGCCCGCGCGTGTACCCCTTCGCCCCGTGGACCGTTTCTTCTAGGCTGGCTCGAGTTCCCCTTTAATGCGGTCCATAGTTAATAGTGCCCCTTTTTATTTTCCATTTATCAGAAACTTGCAAAAATTCCATAGATTAGCATATTGGTCCAAATGCACTAATTCCAAATCCTAATTTTTTCTAAAAACCTAAACTATTTAACTGTATCACTCGTGGAATTTTTACATAAACTTTTATACACTGTTTTATTTAAAAACCTAGTTTTGAATATTTTAATCATCTGCTAAAATGCTTTGCGTTACTTTTTTACACTTCAATACCAAAATCCAACATTTTTTTAGAAAGCTTATATTTACCCTACTATTTTAGAAAAATAGGGTGACATTTTTAGGAAGAATTTATTTTCTTTGTTTTTGTCGTGGTCTTATTATTCCCGTTATAATTGCAATGATACATTGCATTGGTGACGAAGGAGTTGGACCAGAAGACTTTGAAGACCCCAGAGACTTTGTTGAGCCACGCAAGCAGCCCCTTGACCATGACTTGAAACCCTTTTTGCATGGCATTTACCACTTACTTTGTTGAATTGAATCATGGTGACTATGGTTACCACCGTTATGGGTTCCCCCTGTTAATTCCTCGTTAATACTTGCATGGCATAACTCTACTTGTACTTAGAGTTGTGTGCCTGGAAAGTAGATAGGTTGTTGAGTAGTTGCTACCCAAATGGGATGGAAATATGCATGGTGTCGGAAAGGAAATGTCTTCAAAGACTTACCGAAAAACCCGTCGGGTGCCACTAATGCTCGAGGGAGATGGTGTTGAGGTAAGTAACCACTTGAGAAAGAAGTGGTGGACCGAGGCAAGTGAGTCTGTTGTTTCAAAAATAGATTGGCTTAAGTTGCAACCGTTACTCCAACCTTACATGTACAACCATGAGACCCCTTATGGGACGGGGCTTTGCTGATTACTATGATTGGTGTTAGCAGAGAGCCCGCATTACTAGTGGCGGGAGTGACGTGGTCACTCTCGAGACAGGGTCGTGCCAAGAAAGGATGACCATGGGCTGTTTTTACTGACATCGGGCACACCGGTGTGTTACCTTGTGGATGATACGTGTGATGTACATCCCGAGGGATAGTCACCAAAGAGTGGACTTTTTGTTACTATGGTCATGGGAAAGGCATTGTTCGAGTACTTACCTCGGGTATGGAAAATACCGCGAGTCGTGGATTGACACGGAAGTTTCTCGAACCTGTGAAGAGTGTAAAACTATTCGAATAGCCGTATACACGGCCAAAGACAGTTTGATGGCCGCTCTTGGGCTACGTCCATGTTACCAAAGTGTGTGTGTGCATGTGTGGTGTGTGAGAATGATGCTACTTGAGCTAAGTCAAATGACTTGACATAATGACGGAACATGAGATGTTCTATCACTGTTTATAATGATATGTGTAAATTTTTCATATGGATATGAGTCACTTCAATATGCATACCTTCATAAGATATTGATCATGTCATTGCACTTGAAAATTAGCTTTCTGCAAGCTTACCTACTTAGTGGCATATCATGCTTTGTTATTACCCTCTTCCACAACATGGGTTGCTTGTGAGTACATTCAAAGTATTAATTGGCTTTCCACTGGTTATTTAATTGGCGGGGCATGCAAGAGCAGGAGTTTGATGACGAGTTCTTTGGAGATGAACATGAAAACTAGGACGCTTCCAAGTCAGAATGCCTCTAGGGTTAAGGCAGAAGGGATGGGTTCACACTTTCGTTCACGATTTCCGTTGCTAGCTGAGTTTGGTGTGTTGGCCTTCATGGGCCTATCTATGTAAGACTTGACCTCCATGGTCCTTATTTGTATCAAACGGTATGAATGGATGTAAGACTCTTATCATTCAGCTTATGTGTCTTCACTGAGATTGATCTTCGGGATCACTGTACACGTGCATTTGGTGATCACAACTTCTGAATGGGGGTCCCCACAACCACTATCCATAGATTACCCCAATGTCACTACATGAATCTGCAAGTTGAGTAACAAAACATATATCAAGTGAATCAATAGAACACCCCAGCGTCATCATGGGTATCCAGATGCAAGACATACATCAAGTGATATCAAATCCAATATACAATTAGGCATAACAAAATCTCAAGGGAAAGATTCAATTCATCACATCAAGATAGCAAAGCACAAACACCATATGATCCAACTATATTTACAAAGCCCGTGATACATCAAGACCATGACATATCAAGAACACGAGAGAGAGAGAGAGAGAGAGAGAGATCAAACACATAGCTACTAGTATATACCCTCAGTATCGAGCGTGAACTACTCCCTCCTCGTCATGGTGGCGACCGGGATGATGGAGATGGCCTTGAGTGATGATTGCCTCCTCCGACAGGATGTCGGAACACGACTCCGCATCATTTTTCTATCGTACAAAGGCTTGCAGCGACGGGGTGGCAGTTCTAGGTTAACTTTGGGGGTTTATGTATAAATAGGGATTTTCAGCATTGGAATCATGTCGAACGGAGCCACGAGGTGGTCCCAAGCCTTAAGGGCGCGCCTAGGGGTGGGCACATCCTGTTGGTTTGGCACCAACATATGGCCCCCTCCAGTGGTTTTTTGCTCTGTAATTTCTGATTTTCTCGAGAAAAAATCATCAAATTTTTTTGTGCCTTTCCGAAAACTTCTATTTTGTGCACAAAAAACAACACCACAGTAATTCTACTAAAAACAACATCAGTCCAGGTTAGTTCTAATTAAATCATATAATGTGCATCAAAACCATATAAAATTATTTTAAACATAGGTAAATAAGGCATGAATACTTCATAAATGAGAGATACGCTAGAGACATATCAGCATCCCCAAGTTTAATTCCTACTCGTCCTCGAGTAGGTAAATGATAAAAGAAGTAATTTATGAAGTGTAAATGCTAGCGTAGTATATAAATTTGATCAATGATAATTTTAATCAATTATATAGCATCATAACAAACAACTTTTTCTCATAGAACTTATCATGATAGAGTAGCAATCAATTCACATGTCATGGTTTAGACAATACATTCTCTTGAAACTTAACAACCTATCTTGTAGTTATTAAAAAAATTCAATGCATCTTATTTTCAACAAAGTCTAAGTAAGAGGTCCACATACTCAATTATCATATAGTCTGCTATGATTTCTAATAATCAAAGCATATTTTTAGAAAAAAACGTATCCATCAAACACATATAAAGTTAGGGGCTTAATATTTCGCCTCCCAACACAATTATCATAAAGATAATTGTCAACAATAATGAATCATGATCAAATATATTTGATTGGATATATATGTTTGGATCTTTCCCTACCACATGATGCTTGCCACTAATAGATTTTGGTTGGAATAAGAAGTTGAATAAACATGAAAAGTTAATTACAAAAAAGTAAATAGATTGCCCCTTCGGAGAGTGAAACATGGATTTGGAGAGGTGCAAGAGCTCGCTGTTTAAAACAAAGATGAATATTTTTTGGGGTGGTGTGCCTTTCCTGTTAATGTTACAACAAGGGACTTCAATATATTCCATGCTAATCACATTACTGGCGCTTTCCAAACTGAATTAGAATTTTACTCCCCTTAACCATTCAAACACTTTCCATGGCCAGTATCCATGGGTACCCTCCAAACAACCAACTTTCTAGGGGGAGTTCTTGTTTATTTATTTTTGTACTATACATGACTAAGCATCCTTTTTACTAGCCTCTCTCGTGCAATGACATGTTAATAAACACTCATCATTAGAATAACCCGCTTTGTTTCGAAGATACTAACCGCCCCGATCTCTACATGAGGGGTGCTGGCACACTAAACATATATTTATTTGAAGGTTTTAGAGTTGGCACATGAAAATTTACTTGGAATGGCAGTGAAATACCATATATAGGTAGGTATGGTCAACTCTCATGGGAGAAACTTGGCTCAAGGATTGGGATGCACAAGTAGTATCTCTACTTAGTACGAAGTTGTGGCTAGGAGGAGGTTCTAAACAAGTACTACATGTTGGAGTATCCATAACAATATAACTTCTATGCAAATATACCTAAACATAATTGTTACGTTGTCTTACTTGTCTAACTTCAATTATTTGATAAATTTGAAATTAATTAATGGGTATTCACAAAAATAAAATATGTCCAAGATAATATATGCATGTGAAAGTTCTCTTTCTTATATTAATCCTTCATGAGTTGCTTGTATGACCAATATTGTGATGGTCAAACTTCAATAGATTTACTTTTTAAACACAATGAGAAAATACTACTAAGCATAAAGCACGTCGATAGTTTCATATTTATAATATTTAATACATTCACAATTTACTCTTAGGATATAAGTGAAGCACAAGAGTAAACATCAAACTACTCTAAAAAGAAATAAGTGAAGAACAATGAGTAGTCAAACAATTAAGTAGCTACATGAGGACTCGCTCTCAATAAATATTTTCAGATCTGAGAATTTTCTTCAAATAACAAACAAAAATGTACTCCAAGAAAAGCACATATCATGTGGACAAATGAAAATTAAAGATCAACATAGGCTAACCGATAGTTGTCGACGAAGAAAGGTGGCACGTGTAGTGCCCCCAAGCTTAGATGCTTGAGAAGTCTTGTAATATTTACTTGGGATTCCTTGGGCATACACAATATTTAGCTTTTGTATCTTAGTCAATCTTATCATATCTTAGTTTCACCTAAGTCACATAAATTTCATCTACAGAAAACTTGAAAAAAACTCGTGAGATCGGTTAGTACACATAAGAATAAATCAACACTTCACGAACTACCAAGACAAGTTGCATAATAATTTTCAAACATTAGGTATTGCATACTATCATTTACACAATTTATACCTACTAATATAGTCCATAAAAACTCTAGGATAAGTGGATAACAAAACTATAATAGCAATCGTTCTAAACAGAACATTCTGTAGCAATATATTTAAAAGTGTACTTATGTACCTCAAAAAATTATGAAAAATTAGTATATGATACATAATTTGTATAAAGGTATTGTGTAATTTTTTTATAAAGTTCCATGTTCCAGTAAAATCAATAAAGTAAATCACTACAACAAAAGTTTCTATTTTTGATGAACACGCATCAAAATATAATTCAAGCATCCTCAAGGCATTCTTGCAACTTTTATTGGAAAACATGATTATAAACATGGATTTTAATATCTGTGCCCCTCGTTCTTTAGCACTACTTATTCATCCCCACACTCTTAACTTTTGCTCACTTTTCCCCACTCTCTTGTCCGAAACCCACATAAATGGTCACATCGGAGGATGTCGTTGGGTCAAACCGTTAACTGTTAACTCCGATGAGTGGGGCCGCACTGGACTCTATCGCCCGTTCGCCTGACAAGTGAGGCCATGTCGGAACAAGTCCTCCTTTCACCGTTGTGACATGTGGGGCCACATTGAGACACGTTAGATGGGGCTTGTCTGAACCTCGAGCTCGAGCCACTATAGCACAACGCAGCTGTACCCCCTCCGCCACCGTCGTGCCCTCCAACCTTTAACCCCATTTCACCTCCGCTGCTATCGTACCCTCCGCCAGATCTACCCGCACACTCACAGGATTAAGCTGCGATGTTGGGGGAGCAGGCTCTCAAGATACTGTCGACCGTGGAGAGGATTGGGTCGAAGCAGCGGTGCATAATTCATGGAATACACCTAGGTAAGCGTCGTTTCCCCTATGCACATTCGTAAATACAACCCTTTTTGACAACTAGCTGCGTGAATCATTCAAATTTTCTTACATTATTCCTGGCATAACTGCAACCTTTCCTTATTTGAATCAAATGGGATTGATCCTGCGCTTGCTTCCTAGCTGGTGGTTAGGATGGAAATTAGTGTGTTGTGCGATAGAAAACCAAATATGATTACTTGATTTTTGTATCCAAAGATGGTAGAAAAAAGTATGTCGTTCAAAGATTTGCTCGGGGTGCTTTGAAATTCTTCATACGGGTGGAGCAGTGTGGATGTTGTTGAAATCAAATTTTTCAGCAGTACTAAGCAAATATTTCTCCCACTAATTTGCAATGAGAATCTTGGATTTATCTTTACTTTGAATGCTGGAAGTCTCTTTGGTAAAATACTTATCGAGGTGCTTCATCCACGCAATGAACGTGACAAGGGAAAGGTTGTTCACAAACCTTCTGTCTCTCATAATAGCGAGCGCACGGGCACTCCTTGTAGGTCGAAAGATGTTAGAGAATATTTCTCCATATGTGGTTTTGGTAATTGATGACAAACCCTATGGACTAATGGTTGCCTTGAGTTATATTCGAAGGATTTGTACATAGGCATTTCGTGAAGGCCATGTGTTGGTTTCAAGGAGTTTATTTGATGACCAAGGTGGTATTCAATGTTTTATCCAAAGATTGGTCATAAAGACACAAGGTTGATCAATACTAAGTCAAAGAGTGAATCAAGTTGATCAACACACAGGGCGTACAAGATGTATCAAGAGGGATCAAGTGTTCTAATGTACGGTAAGCATTGTCCATTACACTTTGTGTACTAACCCATGGTCTTCTTGAGAGTTCTATGTGGGGTTAGGTGTGTTTCCATGGGCTTGTGTCAAGAGGAAGATCTCATACAACCCATGGAGGATGAGTCAAGTGGTGATCGTCATCAAGATTGTAGTGTGAAAGTTCAAGTGTAGTATCACGAAGATATCATGCTTGAAGCTTGTCGTCCAGTCTGGTGGCAATGGACCTGTGAAGATGTGCTGAAGAGTGGATCACCCTTGGTGAGTATGGGGGGAACAATGAACTACTTTTCATTAAGCCAACTCAATCAAGAAAGGTGGTCCATCTTGAGGAAGTCAAGATAATCATCATCTACCTCAAGTGGACTATGTGCAAGGTATAGGTTTGCCCTTGATAGGTTTTCTATTTTAGGATAGATTATCGTATTATCAAGGGGGCTCTCAAGTGAGTAGTTTAAAAGCACAATTGGTCCCTAGTGTGGTTTTGATAAATGATCACAACATATACATCATTGGAATACTATGTTTTTCAAGTATATTTCCGAAAAGTTCAAAATATGCTTTTGCTAAAGGTTTATGTGGAGATGCCCCTTGATGCAAGAAAGGAATAATATTGGATCAAGATTCAAGCTAGAATACTCTTCATTTTCTATTTGTGAGAAATCACATTTGAGTCCATAGGAAAGCCAATACTATTAAAAGGGAGTGAGGTAGTAAAATGAACTGATTGCTCAAGTGCTCAAAGTTAGCCACGAACACACTCAGTCATTTTTCCCACATAACCATTCTGTCAAAATCCACATACACAAATTTAGTGTCACCAACTTTCAAATTTCGGACCCACCGAGTTTGACCTCACACATAAACCCTAGTCACTATGACCAAATAGGTGCAACCGAATCCATATCAGTGCTACCGAGTTTCGGAGGCCAACTTTCGGGTGCCTCGGTACACAAAATCAAAATTTCCGAGTTTGAGTATCGGTGCCACCGAGTTTGGCCATCTCATCGTTAGCTACCTTTTTAGTGCCACCGAGTTTCATATATTGGTCTCACCGAGATTCAAAAGTTCACATCTTTGTGCTAACACATACCACCGAGTTTTCAACTTTGGTGTCACCGAGTTTGCCACTGTGTGTGTAACAGTTGGATTTTGGCTGCTACCTATATATACCCATTCACCCATCTCTCATTCGTTGGAGAAGCACTCAGAACACACACTTCACTGTCGGATCCATTTTCTGAGAGAGAACCACCTACTCATGTGTTGAGAGCAAGATATTTCAATCCTATCATTTGAAACTTGATCTCTAGCCTCCGCAAACTACTTTCCACCAAATCAACCTCTCCTACCCATGCATATATTGTGGGAGAGTGATTATGTGTTGAGGAGACTATGTTTAGAAGCACAAGAGCAAGGAGTTCATTGATCTACCACATCTATTACCTTTTGGAGGGTGGTGCCTCCTATATTGGTTAGGTGTCGCTTGGGAGCCTTCTACTTCGTGTTGGGGAGTTGAACCAAGATGTTTGTAAGGGCAAGGAGATCCCTACTTCGTGAAGATCTACCGTGAGTAAGTCTAGTCCTTCGTGGATGGAAGCCGTGGTGGAATAGACAAGGCCGCTTCTTTGTGTACCCTCCGTTGGTGGAGCTCTCCGTGTACTCTCCCAGTCGTTACCCTCCGTGGGTTGAAGTCTCCACTAACATGGACGTACGATTGTGCCACATATCAGAACCATGCCAAAAATTGTTGTGTCAACCTCATGCGTTTGATCTCCCTACCTTACTCCTCTATTTTACACTTGCATGTTTTACTTTCCGCTGCTATACTATTAGACTTGTATGTGTAGGGTGTACTTGACCTGTTATAACTGTTGTAGCTACCTATCAAGTAAAATTGGGAGAAGGCAAAAAATGTATCTTGTCAAGTAGTCTAATCACCCCCACCTCTAGACATACTTTCGATCCTACATTCGTGCAGAAAATTCTACCATGTATAGATCACCTATTCGAAAACCTTTGAAGACTTTGATCTCGTCAGAGGCCATTAGTACAACGCATCGGAATTTGCCAAATATGATGAGCATGTCAAGATCACAAAGCATTGAGACATACATTAAGTTGTAACAAAGGGATTCGATTAGAATCACATTATCCGTGTGTCGATCCCTTGTGATAGATACTCTACCTATTTCGAGTACGTTTCCAAACTGCTTCCCTCCAAATCAACCTCTCTTACCCGTGCATATATTGCGGGAGAGTGATTTTGTGTTGAGGAGACTATGTTTAGAAGCACAAGAGCAAGGAGTTCATTGATCTATCGCATCTGTTACCTTTTCGAGGGTGCTGCCTCCTAGATTGGTTAGATGTCACTTGGGAGCCTCCTACTTCGTGTTGTGGAGTTGAAGCAAGATGTTTGTAAGGGCAAGGAGATCACCTACTTCGTGATGATTTACCATGAGTAAGGCTAGTCCTCCGTGGATGGAAGCCATGGTGGAATAGACAAGGCCACTTCTTTGTGGACCCTTCGTGGGTGGATCCCTCCATAGACTCCCGCAACTTTTACCCTCCGTGGGTTGAAGTCTCCACTAACATGGACGTACGATAGCGCCACCTATTGGAACCATGCCAACCTCATGTGTTTGATCTCCCTATCTTACTCCTTTACTTTACACTTGCATGTTTTACTTTCCGCTGCTACACTCTTAGAACTGCATGTGTAGGGTCTACATGACTTGCTATAACTGCCATAGTTGCCTCTCAACTAAAATTGGGAAAAGGCAAAATAATTATCTTATCAACTAGTCTAATCACCCCCTCTAGACATACTTTCGATCCTACATAGTTGGATCGTATCATTCGCTGAAAGCTCAAACCATTTGCATCCTTGCATCATATTTCTTGGTCCTTGTTTTGTGTTTCTCTTTGTAAGTTTTAGAGCTTATGGTCATCTTTATGACAAGCTCGAGTTCATCTAAAACAGAGTCCATATGCTTCTTCTACGATGTTTTCGATGTTGGAGTTTTTTGTCACCTCTTCACTCATAGAGGTTTTCACATATTTATATCTTTGGCATTTTTATACTGCCTCTTCTATGATATTTATCGCTATAGGATATCTCTTGTCTTCATGAATCCAACAAGCTTGAGTTTGCTCAATTCGTAGCTCATATGTGAAAGATATGGCGGTCCTGGTGTTCTTGCTTTTTCATTTGTTGCATGTGGTCTACCTGGAATGATCCAAGTAGTAGTTCCGGTCCGTGGAGCGGTACTACCTCTTTTGGTCGGTATTACCGCCCTGGCAGTGGTAGTACCACTCTTAGGTGGAAGTACTCTGGCCAGTTCCGCTGGCTAGTACCGCTGCCCGTGGGTCTCAATACTTTTCGCGTCAGATTGAGTAGTTTCTCGAGCGGTAGTGCAGGGTGGTAGTACCGCCTAGCAAGCGGTAGTACCGCTGGTTACTACTGCGCCAGAACCCCTCGCTATTCCTGGATAGGTCTGCGGCACGCCATGAGCAAATATAGGAGGCGGTACTACCTCTTATGATTGGTAGTAGCGCTCCTGGCAGCGATAGTACCGGTCCGGCTGTACTATGGGCCTCTGCCTCCCTCGTTCATTGCTGGCCTCTTCCCCAGTGGTTAGTACCGCTCCCTGTATTGGTAGTACTGCTCATGTGCGGTCTGAGGGGGTAACGGTTTGGTTTTTCCCTTCCTATAAAAGGGGTTCTTCTTTCCCGTTGAACCCTATCCTTTGAGCTCGTGTTTGCCCCCCCCCATTGTTGTCCTTCATCGAGCTTGCTAACTCTCAATCCCTCCAATGATTCTTTCTAGTTTTTGAGGGAAAAGAGAGAGGAGATCTAGATCCACATTTCCACCAATCGCTTCCTCCTCTATGTGAGCCCTTCGATCTAGATCTTGGAGTTCTTCGTTCTTCCTCTCATTTTCTTCCGTAGAATTACCTGTTGTGGAGGGATTTGGGAGATAAGGTCTTGGGCACTCCGTGTGCCCTTGCCGTTGCATTGAGTGCATAGGTTTGAGTTCTCCATGTTGATACGTGGAACTTAAATTTGAGAAGCTTATTACTCTTGGGTGCTTGGTACCCTAGAGCTTGTTCTTGTTAGGTGCTTTGGTATCCTAGAAGCTTGGTGGTGCCTCGGAGCTAAATCATTGTGGTGTAAAGCTCTGGGCAAGCGTCGAGGTCTCCAATTAGGTTGTGGAGATTGCCCTGAGCATTTGAGGTCATATTGGAGCCACAATCCATTGTGATGAAGCTTCGTGGTGTTGTTGGGAGCCTCCAATTAAGTTGTGGAGATTGCCCCAACCTTGTTTGTACGGGTTCGTTGATCACCCTCAAGGGTCCCTTAGTGAAATCATTGCATCTTGCATTGTGCGAGGTCATGAGTTAATTACGGTGGCCTTAGTGGCTTCTTGGGGAGAATTTTTCCTCCATATCGCTCCAAACGGAGATTAGCATCTGCAAGGGTGTGAACTCCGGGATAGATCGTCGTCACTGCTTGCCTTGGTTATTGATACGTCTCCAATGTATCTATAATTTTTTATGGTTCCATGCTATTATCTTGTCAAACTTTGGATGTTTTGTATGCCTTTTTTTATCTTTTTTGGGACAAACTTATTAACTTAGTGCCAAGTGCGAGTTCCTGTTTTTTCCGTGTTTTTGACCCTTTTCAAAGGAGGATTTTAAACGGTGTCCAAACGGAATAAAACTTCCGAAAAGATTTTTTCCAGAACAGAAGATATGCGTTAGACTTGAGAACCAAGGTAGGGGCCAACAGGGGACCCCACAAGCCCCCTAACGTGGCCAGGGGGGCCCGTGCCTAGAAGGCTTGTGGGCCCCCTGTGGCACGTCTTCCCTACCTCTTCCGCCTATAAATGCAGAAAAATTCCAAAATTGCCAAAGAGATCAACGAAAATACTTTTCCGCCGCCGCAAGCTTCTATCTCCGCAAGATCCCATATGGGGCACATTCTGGTGCCCTACCGGAGGGGGGATTCGGATACGGAGGGCTTCTTCATCAACACCATGACCTCTCCGATGATGCATGAGTAGTTCACCATAGACCTTCGGGTCCATAGCTAGTAGCTAGATGGCTTCTTCTCTCTCTTGGATCTTCAATACAAAGTTCTCCATGATCTTCATGGAGATCTATCCGATGTAATCTTCTTTTGCGGTGTGTTTGTCGAGATCCGATGAATTGTGGATTTATGATCAGATTATCTATGAATCTTGTTTGAGTTTCTTCTGATCTCTCTTATGCATGATTTCATATACTTTTAATTCTATTCAAGTTGTGGGTTTTGTTTGGCCAACTTTATCTATGATTCTTGCAATGGGAGAAGTGCTTGGTTTTGGGTTCATACCGTGTGGTGACCTCACCGAGTGACAGAAGGGGTAGCAAGGCACGCATCGTGTTGTTGCCATCAATGTTAAAAAAAGATGGGGTTTTCATCATTGGCTTGAGTTTATCACTCTACATCATGTCATCTTGTCTAAAGCGTTACTCTGTTCGTCATGAACTCAATACACTAGATGCATGTTGGATAGCGATCTATGTGTGGAGTAATAGTAGTAGACGCAAAAAGTATCGGTCTACTTGTCTCAGACGTGATGCCTATATGTATGATCATTTCCTTTGAGATCGTCATGACTTTGCGCGGTTCTATCAATTGCTCGATAATAGTTTGTTCACCCACCGTATTATTTGCTATTTTGAGAGAAGCCTCTAGTGAACACTATGTCCCACGGGACTACTTCACACCATATTTTCAGCCTTACAATTTTACTTCGTTGCGCTTTCCGCCTTCAGATCTCACTTTGCAATCAATATTGAAGGGATTGACAACCCCTTTATAGTGTTGGGTGCAAGCTCTTTTGTGTTTGCGCAGGTACTCTGGACTTGACGCGATTCTCCTACTGTATTGATACCTTGGTTCTCAAACTGAGGGAAATACTTACTGCTTCTGTGCTAGATCGCCCTTTCCTCTTCAAGGGAAAAAAACCAACGCAAGCTCAAGAGACGACAGAAGGATTTCTGCCACCGTAGCAGTTATCTCTTACTCGAGCCTTTACTTAGGCACTTTACTTTGTGATAACCATATTGTTTCTTGTTATATATATTGCTATCACTTAGTTTTTTATATTGCTGAGCATAAGTTGTTGGTTTACATAGGTGAGCCTAGTTGTTTTAGGTTTTGTTATTGACTAATTAAATGTTAGTTTTATTCCGCATTTATTCAAGCCTAAACCGTAATTATTTTAAAGCGCCTATTCACCCCCTCTAGGCGACATCCACGTCATTTCAAAAGAAAGAAGAGCTAGTGGTTTTGAAAGCCACAAAATGTCTGCTGCCGCTTCTTGTGTCGCTTCTCCTGTCGATGTTGTAGCCAATGTAGAACAAGATCCAGAGCGAGACGAAGAGGTGCCTCGAAATGATGATGAGGATGACAATATGTTCCCTGATCTTCTAGATACTGTCAATAAATAAGCAATGGACGATGAATATCAGGAGCAACCTATCAGTCCTCCTATATTCGATGACACTCACAATGAATAGAGGCATGAGAACATCAACATCTTAGTTTTAGATGAATACGATGGTGAGGACATGCCAATAACTCAGTGGAACAGGGAAGATCCTCAGCTTGCTACTGGCACCATATTCCTGTCGGTGGTGGACTATCGTAATGAAGTGACTACATACCACATTCTCACAAAAAAATACATATGTGATTGATAGGAGTGAGCCCACAAGATTCACTGTTCATTGCCCATATGATATGTGTAGATCTAGGTTGCATGCATCACATATGTTGAGGAGCAAGTTCATTCCGGTTTGTGTATTTTAGATTTGGTATACAGTACGATCAAAAGTTGAGGAGCAGTTGTGGCAGTTATGGCAAGTCGAGTACACCCTAAACATGCAGTTCTTAGAGTGTAGTAGTGGAATGTAAAACATCCAATTATAAAGTAAAGGAGTAAGGTAGGGAGATCAAATACATGAGGTTGACACGACGATTTTTGGCATGGTTCTGATAGGTGGCGCTGTCGTACGTCCATGTTAGTGGAGACTTAAACCCATAGAGGGTAATGGCTGCGGGAGTCCATGGAGGGCTCCACCCACAAGGGGTCCACGAAGAAGTGGCCTCATCTATTACATGAGGGCTTCCGCCCATGAAGGACTAGCCTTACTCACGATAGATCTTCATGAAGTAGGCGATCTCCTTGCCCTTACAAATATATTGGTTCAACTCCACAACACTAAGTACGAGGCTCCCATGCGAGACCTAACCAATCTAGGAGGCACCACCCTCCAAAAGGTAATATATGTGGTAGAACAATGAACTCCTTGCTCTTGTGGTTCCAAATATAGTCTCCTAAACACAAAATAACTCTCTCACAGAATAGGCATGAGTTGGAGAGATTGATTTCGTGGAAAACAACTTGGGGAGGCTAGGGATCAAGTTTTAAATGATTGGATTGGAATATCTTGGTCTCAACACATGACTAGGTGGCTCTCTCTTAGAAAAATGGATCTCGCAATGAAGTGTGTGTTCTGAGTGCTTCTCCTACGAATGAGAGTTGGGTGAAGGGGTATATATAGGCAGCACACAAAATCCACCCGTTACACCTAATGTGGCCAACTCGGTGACACCGAAGTCATAAACTCAGTGGTTCCGACTTGCACTAAAAATAACAACTTTTGAATCTCGGTGGAACCGATATACACAACTCGGTGGAACCTAAAAGGTGGCTAGCGGTCAGATCACACAAATCAGTGACACCGATACCCAAACTCGGAAATTCCGATTTTGTGTACCGAGGCAATAGAAAGTTGGTTACCTAAACTCGGTAGCACCGATATGGTTTCGGTTGCACCGATATGGTGGGAATGGCTAGGGTTCTGTCTGAGATCAAACTCGGTGGTGCCTAAATGGGAAAGTTGGTGGCACCGATTTTGAGTTTGTGGTATTGGAGAGAATGGTTATGTGGGAATTATGACTGAGTATTTTGGTGGTTAACTTTGAACACTTGAGCAACCAGCTCATTTTTATACATCACCACCTTTTAATAGTATTGGCTTTCCTATGGACTCAAAAGTGATTTTTCACAAATATAAAATGAAGTGTCTTCTAGCTTGAAGCTCGAGACAATATTATATCTTTTTGCATCAAGGGCATCTCCACATAAACCTTTAGCCATAGCATCTTTTGAACTTGTCTGAAATATACTTGGATAAACAGATTAGTCAATTGATGCATATGCTGTGATCAATTATCAAAACCACCCTAGGGAGAAAGTGTGCTTTCAGTCTCCCCCTTTTTGGTAATTGATGATAACATATAGATCAAAGATTTGACAAAAGATATAATCAATGATTAGCATCGACACTTTGAGAAGTATGTGAAAAAAAGAGCTCCCCCTAAATTTGTGCATTATTTAAATTTGCGTTTGAATGCAAATGCTTAAAATTAATTAGGATCATGGGTCACTATTCCATGTCACATACATCTTGGTGGTGCGCATACAAGATAAGAATGAATAGTAATGCACGTGGCACCAACAAGATAAGTGAATGATCGTCACAATGCTAACTTAAAAGATAATAATGTGGCATCAACCAAGCAAAGCGTATGCTCAAACACAGAAACACGTATAAGGTCATCCAAAACACCAAATTTTGGAAAGCAAATGAGAGCAAATAAAGTCAAATTCTCTCTCTGTCTCTCTCTCTCCCTCTCTCTCTCTCTCTGTCGAAGCCCTATGATCTATACATTTCTCCTGCTTTGGCAACAAGTTACAAGAAAGTTCAAAATTATAGAGCTAATCGTCCCTTTAGGCAGTCGAGGAAGGACTGTATAGAAGAGCATCCACAAAGGCTTCTGCTGAGTGTCCTGGATCTGGAGGACTGGATACTGGAGGTGCTTGAGCTAGAGCTAGAGTTGAAGGTGTAGATGCTTGAGCTGATGAAGTCTGTCTTATCTCCGGAGAAGGTACAACAGTTGACCTAGGCCTAGTACTGAACCAAGTGGTAGTATGACGAGGCGACTCTTCATCATCATCATCATCAACGTCTTCTGGGCATGGAATCTGCACTGAGTGAACTTCATGTTGAAGTTGTTTGACTATAGGGGTCAACTCTGTTACCTTCCCATCCAGGTCATGAAACTTTGTTTCCACGACTATCTCTAGGCTCTTCTAATTTTGCAGAATCTCCAAGATGTTCTTATCCATACCTTGGATAGAGCTAACTAGAAATGCAATTTGCACAGCTTGAGTTATGAGCTGTGGAATTGGTGATGGCACATTTCTAGCAGCCTCTGCTTCTACTACCTCTGATGCCATTCTAGCTGCAACTGAGCTGGGATCATCATCATCCATGACCACTGTCTGAAGAGGTAAATGTGGATGATCAAGGAAGCATGCTTGCCTAACTTGGCATCGATAAGCATCTGAATGTATAGGGCATATCCACAAGATCTTTTCTGATCAGCAACAGTCCTCCAGATAGTCTCTACTATCAAGTCCATCACTCTGAATCTAGTATGAGAGTCCAAATGGTGTAGTAAGTTGATGGAGTGACCTCAAATCATCTTCTCATCACCTGATTTGGCATCAAGGTGTATGTCAGAATGGTATTAGTTGTGGGTATTCCTACTTGCAAGAAGTACGCTGAGCCCATCTAGTGATTTGCCAAAAACTTGCGAGGAATTGGCTTGTACATGTCGTCCATGGAGTTGTGACTCATCTTATGCTCAAACTACACATCAAGATCACCCTCTTTCCGCTTAGGGGCACCAATGATAGTGGCCCACTCATCAATAGTTAACTCATACTTGTGAGCATCAGTCATCCACACAATACAACCATCTCCATAGAAATGAACAATTGAGTAGAATTGCATGATCAGTTCATCACTCCATGGGGTCATCTCTTCTCCAACAAAATCTTCAATGTCCACAGACTTGAAATTGTCTTGCGTATGGGGAAAGAAATTTTCATTGGATTTGATGTAAGTCGAGTCAACATATCTCATGTCACTAACAGCTGGACTTTTTTCGTACAAAACGGTCTCATAAAAGTCTTGTTGTTTCTTGGTGTGAAACCTTGGATCAACAATAGTTCTTCTGCTTATGGCATATGGATCTACAGCTCTCGACTTCCATAAACCTGCATCTTTTCTCTTCTTCATATCCTCAGCTACTGGATGAGCAGCATTGTGCAGTAGCACATTTGGTCGGAGCTTTTTGAGAATGGGTGCATCCTCTTCTTCTTCCTCTGCAGTAAAGGCACTGGAAGCATGGCCTTTCTCCTTGGAAGCTGCAGGAATATCCTTTGTAGTCTTCTTAGGAGATACAACCTTTTTAGCCTTAGAAGGAGGCTTAGGAGCAGACTTCTTGGGCATGGCATTAACAATAAGCTTCTTCTTAGGAGGAGGAGGAGGAGGGGCATCAGCTGGTATATCATCTTCTCTAGCAGCATCTTCTGGGTCCTCATACATAGAAGTCTGTCTTGCAGTGACATGGATCGCCCTCTTCCTGGCTCTCTTGGCACCAGCCTTCTTAGGAGGATTGTCAAGGGAAAGTGTCATCCCTATCCTTGCAGATTTAGGAGCTCTAACATCAGCATGCCTAGCATATTCTTTCTCGACAGTCTTCTTAGGAGCCGAAGTTTCTTCTAGCATAAAATCCGAGTCCTCTTCATTTGAATTAAGCTTCTTTCTGTGCCTGGTGGTTGCCTTGGGTAAGCCGTGGGAGCTATAAGAACCAGGGTCAGAGTTTGTCTTCTCAAGACTTGTGCCTATGTCCAACTCAACATTGTTTTCTTTTAAATCATTTTAGCTATCCTCAGATACTGACATCTTGGCGGACAAGCAACAACTCACCAGCAAACAAGCAAATAGAAACCCTATGAAATAGATATAGAGGAGCAGAAGCGGGGTGTAGAATCACAAAACACAGAAGAATTTTTCAAATTTTGAATCCAGAAACATAGGGATCATCTTCTACATAATATAAATTGGTAGCACCGGGTTGGTCAATTCAGAGTCACCAAGAAAATCCACTCGAATAAGAGAGACTTGGGAGTCTTTCCAGTGTCACCAAAAAGAACTACTCGGTCTCACCGAGTTGCTTCGCAGGAACCCTAAAACTGAAATCGGTGCAACCGATTTTACCAACTCGGTCTCACCAAGTTGCATGCTGCGGGACATCATATCCTAAATTCTATCGTTCTCTATGCTACGAGATTCTCTGGTGGAGAGGAGGGTTTGCACAATGTGGTTTATAAATAAAAGATTCTAATGCGCACGAGATTGATCAAAGGAGCGCAAGAGAAAGGCGGTCCATACCCTAACTTGGTGGTTGTCCGACTACGACGGCGACGGTGGTGAAGACTCCGTCAACGGCGGCGAATCCCAGCGGTGGAAGAGCACGAGGATGCAAAGGCGATGACCACGGTTCTTTGGGGCAGCTTAGGGTTTGGGACGCAGGGTTTTTTGAGGAACTGATTTCTAAATCTCGTACGTAGGAATATATACCCCTCACTGTTGGTATCACCGAGATAACGAAATCGGATTCACTGAGTTCCTTGCTGTGAGCAGACATGGAAACTTGGTGTAACCGAGTTGGTGATTTCGGTGGTACCGAGATTCAAAACCCAGATCAACTTTGGGAATTCGGTAGAACCGAGATTGTGGGGTTGGTTTCACCAAGATTCACAAAGAGATTTTGGAGTGCATCATTTGTCGATACGGAACTCCGAGTGCACCTTCACATAGAGGGATCGACAAGTGCTTGTTCAAGTTTTGTGATGAAGCCTGAATATAAATTGAGATGAGATAGCATAGATAGCTAGAGGAGGGTCCAAGGCATTCTTGTGCATCCAATTGGCAAAAGATAAATCAAGAGCTAAATAACAACAATTGGATGTCCTCGAATGATAAAAAATATGCATACCAACATGCTCACACAATAATATGATAGATAAAATATTGTGAACATGCACAAGCATCCTAACATCTATCAAGCACTTTCGCGATAACAAAGTCATCTGTATATGGGTATATTGACTTAGGAGCCAAGTAAGAATACTTGATCATAGGCCATACTCATCGATTAGGCTCAAGTGGGGTTACCACTTTTACATAAAGTATTAATGTGTTCATATCCTTAGGAGATTCTTATACTCAAGATTTAGAGTAAAGCTCCCCCCTGATATGACTTCCCCCCTAAGAGGGATAAACTAACCTTGGGTTTTGTCGTATAAGACTTGAAGTAGGTGAAGTAGTGGTGGATGCTCAATGTTGATGAGGATAATCTTGAGTTGGGAGCAATCCTTGTTGTTTCTTACTCTTCTCACCTACATGGGTTAGTCCCAAAGCACAAGGAACACATGCAAGAATATCTATGGACATGGAGTGAAACACACATGGGATGATGTCCAAAGATACATTAATTACCTTGTCCCTTGCTTACCTTTGAGGGAATGTGTGAATCCTTGAACTAATGCATATGGTTGAAGTTAATTGCATGTAGTTCTTGCCAAAATGAATGAGTGTGAATTTCATTGGCGGAGTCACCACTTAAGAACTTTCTAGTTCTTCCTCTTCGGGGTCCACATAAATTATGGGAATCCTTGGCATTGTGGTAGCACTAGATGAGGTAGTGCTAGTAGTGTCCTTGGGAATCCACTTGACCTTGACTTGGGGTTCCTCTTCAAATAAGTGAATGTCCTCTTGAAGTGTCACCTTGCCCTTGTGGTCTTGTGGTAGAAGGACATCTTGTGAGCTTGTTCCCTTGGGAGGAGTAGGATCATACTTATCCTCTTGAGGAACAAACTTAGGAGTGGGATATGGACCATCTTCCCAATCATCTTCGTTGTCGTTGAAGTAGCCAACACCTTGTTTCCTTCGATGTCCTGCTTGCTTGCGCACAATTTCCTCAAATTGCTTACTTCCAGCAAGACTCTTGAAGACACCTCTCTCTATAATCTCTTTCAACAAATCATTTTCTAACTCAAGTGTAACTTGGTTAAGAGAATCTTTAGTGGAATTAAGAGAGCTACTAGCAACAACATCATTAGATTTAGCTTTAGCATTGTTGTTACTAGATGAAGAAACTTTATTGCTTTTGTTACTAGTGTTCTTAGGTTTAACTTGTGGAACAAAAGTAGACAAGAGTAATCATTTGACTAGATAAGAAGGACTCTTCTTTCGTCGATCATCATTGATTGATTTTAGGAACTCATACTCTTGCTCCAAATTGGGCTTCTCGGAGTGTAGCTTCTCATGAGTTCTTGCATGCTCTCGATGATCTTATAAAGTAGTTTCATGAGCTAACTTAAGAGTGTTTAATTCTTTAGTTAGTCGTTCAATCTCTTTCTTATCATCATCACTCGATTTCTCTTGACTAGCATGATAATTAGCAAGTTCATTTTGAGTGCAATCACTAGTTTTATTAAAGAGCAAGTCATCTTCACCTAACAAGTCATCCTCATCACTATTGAAATCAAGATACTCGGGGTGTGATACCTTGGGGCCTTTAGCAATGATGCAGTTTTCGAACCCCTCATTTGGTGTATCAAATAAGTCATAGGAGTTGGAGGAAAAAAGTGCAATGCCGGCAACACCTTCATCTAGACTATAGTCGGAGTTGGAGTGGTAGCTTCTCTCGGATTGGTTTTCATAGTTGGAGCCAGAAACCCATTCACCAACATGAGCTTGATGTCTTCTTATCGAGCTTCTCTTGGTCTATTTGTCCTTCTTCTCAAATTCCTTGCCTCTCCGTGAGTGTCTTCATTCATAACGATCTTCTCTACTCCTTCTCTCTCTATTAGGTGACACATCCCTTGAGCTTTGTTTTCAAGGTGACTCTTCTCTTTGTTTGTAGAGAGTCGAGCAATAATTGGAGTAGTGTCCGGGCTTCCCACAGTTGTAGCAGTTTCGGTCACAACTGGACGGACGCTTCTCATCATGTCTTGAGCTTGAGCTTCTCTCTTTGCCTCTACTCTTGTACAACTTGTTGAAATTTTTGACCATGAGGCTTATATCTTCATCAGTGACAACATTGTCCTGTGAACTAGCGGTAGCATCACATGAAGCTTTGTAAGCACCGCTTGACTTGTTGTGCAGCTCATCTTTGTCCTTGAGTCACATCTCATGAGAAACAATCCTACCAATGACTTCAGTTGGCTTCAGATCTTTGTAGTTTGGCATCATTTGGATCAATGTGCACACTATGTCATACTTTCCATCAAGAGCTCTAAGTATCTTCTTGACGATGAATTTTCCGGTCATCTCTTCGTATCCTAAGCCGGCAATCTCATTGGTGATGAGAGCAAGCCCAGAATACATTTTAGCGACACCTTCACCATCCTTCATCTTGAACTTATCAAGATGACTTTGAAGCACATCCAATTTAGATTCTGTGACAAAATCAGTACCTTCGTGCATATCGATCAAAGTATCTCAAATTTCTTTTGCTTTCTCAAGGCGGATGATTTTGTTAAATTCTTCGGGGCATAGACAGTTGAAGATGATGTCGCAGGCTTGTGCATTGAGTTGCATCATCTTCAGTTCATCGGCTGCCGCATCATGATCCAGTTCATGCCCTTCCTCAAAGAAATTACCTTGCACACCAACACGAATAACAACCCATACGTGAGGATTAAAACCAAGAATATGCATTTTCATCTTATGCTTCCAACTAGCAAAATTAGTGCCACCGAAGTATGGACCTCTACGGTGATAATTTCCCTCACTAGACGCCATACTCTCCTAGGTTGTGAAACCAATGCAATGGAGATCAAAGCTCTGATACTACTTGTAGGATCACAAGTATGTCTAGAGGGGGGTGATTAGACTACCTGACAAGATAAAAAAATTAGCATTTTCCCAATTTTAGTTGAGGAGCAGTTTTGGCAATTATGGCAAGTCAAGTACACCCTGCATATGCAGTTCTAAGAGTGTAGCAATGGATTGTAAAACATGCAAGTGTAAAGTAAAGGAGTAAGGTAGGGAGATCAAACGCATGAGGTTGACACGGCGATTTTTGGAATGCTTCTGATAGGTGGCGCTATCATACGTCCATTTTAGTGGAGAGTTCAAGAAATAGAGGGTAACGGCTGCGAGAATCCATGGAGGGCTCGACCCACAAGGGGTCCACGAAGAAGCGGCCTTGTCTATTCCACCACGGCTTCCGCCCACAAAGGACTAGCCGTACTCACGGTAGATCTTCATGAAGTAGGGATCTCCTTGCCCTTACAAACATCTTAGTTAAACTCCACAACACGAAGTAGGAGGCTCCCAAGCGACACCTAACCAATCTAGGAGGCACCGCCCTCCAAAAGGTAAAAGATGTGGTAGAATGATGAATTTGTTGCTCTTGTGCTTCTAAAGATAGTCTCCTCAACACAAAATCACTCTCACAGAATAGGCATGGGTAGGAGAGATTGATTTGGTGGACAAAAACTTGGGGAGGCTAGAGATCAAGTTTCAAATTATTGGATTGGAATATCTTGGTCTCAACACATGAGTAGGTGGCTCTATGCTCAAAAAAATGGATCTGGCAATGAAGTGTGTGTTATGAGTGCTTCTCTCATGAATGAGAGGTGGGTGAAGGGGTATACATAGGCAGCACAAAAAATCCAACCGTTACACCTAAAGTGGCCTACTCGATGGTACCGACTTGCACTAAAGGCAACCACTTTTGAATCTCGGTGGAACCGATATACACAACTCGGTGGCACCGAAAAGGTGGCTAACGGTGAGATGACACAACTCGGTGACACCGATACTCAAACTCAGAAATTCTGATTTTAAGTACCGAGGCAACAAAAAGTTGGTCACCTAAACTAGGTAGCACTGATATAGTTTCGGTTGCACCGATATGGTGGGAATGGCTAGGGTTGTGTTTGAAATCAAACTCGATGGTGCCAAAATGGAAAACTTGGTGGCACAGATTTTGAGTGTGTGGTATTGGAGAGAATGGTTATGTGGGAGAAATGACTGAGTATTTTGGTGGCTAACTTTGAGCACGTGAGCAACCAGTTCATTTTAATACCTTACCCCCTTTTAATAGTATTGGCTTTCCTATGGACTCAAAAGTGATTTCTCACAAATATAAAATGAAGAGTCTTCTAGCTTCAAGCTTGAGCCAATCTTATTTCTTTCTTGCATCAAGGGGCATCTCCACATAGGCCTTTAGCCAAAGCATCTTTTGAACTTTTTTGAAATATACTTGGATAAACAGATTAGTCCAATGATGCACATGTTGTGATCAATTAACTAAACCACCCTATTGAGCAATTGTGCTTTCATATACTAATTCATTCCATTTTGGGTACCCTTCTATTTTTAGATCATGGGAGATTATTGTGTAATGTTTTCTTAACTTTAATTCCTTCTATATTTTGTTTCACATAAAAAAAATCTACAATAGCACACTTGTCCACCTAGAGGGGAGGGGGAAGGCAAAAACAAAGCTAGCAAAGACTAGGTGGGTCGCAGATGTAGTTTGGGATTGGTTGAGAGAAAAGCGAGCACTAGTTCCAACAACACTCCCTGGGAATCTATTTGAGAAGTACAAGATTGATATACCTTGCATGAGGATATGCTAAGGAAATAGCTCTTGACAGGATTAACGGTCCTTGGAATGAGAGCTTTGAGTTGCTCTACACATTTAAAGCTGAAGTGGAAGCTGTTAGTCGAGGGAGTGTTGTAGAGGTTGACAAGCATATTGTTACATACAAAACTAAAGGGAAGTTATTTCAGAAGGAGTGCTTCAGGAGGGCTTTTGTTTGTTTCAAGGCTTGTTAGCAGGGGTTTCTAGATGGTTGCAAGCCTTATTTGGTTGTTGATTTAATTGCTTTGAATGGAATGTGGATAGGACAACTAATGGGAGCTTTTGTAGTTGATGGACACAACTGGCTATTCCCAGTTGCATTTGGTGGGGTGGAGGTGGAGTGCGAGGAAAGTTGGGTCTGGTTTCTGCAGCAGTTGCGCAACCTTATAGGTACACCCCCAAGTTTAACTATACACAGAGATGCTTGCAATGTTTGTAGAATGCAGTGAAAATTTTATTCCCTGGAGTGGAGCATATGGAATGCATGCGACACCTAGCGCAGAATTTTGGAAACAAATTCAAAGGTAAAGTTTATGATGAGAACTTATGGCCAGCATCATACACAAGCAGTGAGAGGACGCATGAGCATCATTTGAGAGTGTTGTGTGCTCACAGTCCTGTGGTAAAGGAGTACCTAGATGCACATCATGGAAAGTTCTGGTCAATAAGAAAATTCAATGAAATTTGCAAAGTAGACTATGTGACCAGTAACCAGACAGAGTGTTCGAATGCAAAGATCAAGTCATTGAAAGGGCTTCTGATATGGCAAATATTTGATAAGATTCGGGAGATGACCATGATAAAGATTGCTCTTTGCAAAAGAATTGCAGAAACAAAATGTTGGCCATCTTATGCTTCCATCTCTTATTAAGGCATTGCATGCCAAAGCAAGAGGACTGGACATGAAATGCATTCGAGCAGCGACACACGAGACTGAGGTAAAATATACTCATAGTAAAAAATAGGGAATGGAGATATCTAGTTAACCTAGCAACTAGGGAATGCAGTTGTAGGCAATGGCAGCTCCGTGGGAAGCCATGCATACATGCCCTCCATCTGATGACTATTATCGTTGGTGAAGATGGTGAAGTTGATCAATACATCTCTGAATATTTTCCTGTTGCCAAATTCAGGGCTGCTTATGTTTCCAATGTGCCTGCACTTTTGGGAAAAGACCAATGGAACATAGTAGATCCAAGGTTCAAACTACATTCCCCTGTACTGACTAGACCACCAGGAAAACCAAGGAAGAATAGGTATAGAAGAGGTGAAGAGGGCCGTGTAAAAGACAGTGTAAGTGCAAAAAATGTGGAACCCTAGGGCACAATGTGTTGGCGAACGTTGCATGGCAAACAAAAAATTTCCTACGCACACGCAATACCTATCCATGGTGATGATCATGTACGAGAGGGGAGAGTGAATCTACATACCCTTGTAGATCGCTAAGAAGAAGCGTATATAATGCAATTGATGTAGTGGAACATCTTCGCAATTCAAATCTCAGCCCATCCCGCGATCTCATGAGGATCCGTCCTGCGATCCCATCACGATCCATCCCGATCTAGTGACGAACGGACGACACCTCCGCGTTCACCACACGTACAACTCGATGACGATCTCTGCCTTCTTGATCCAGCAAGAAGGGCGGAGAGGTAGATGAGTTCTCTAGCACGACGGCGTGGTGGTGGTGGTGGTGATCTAATCCAGCAGGGCTTCGCCAAAGCACCACCGATTTAGACTAGAGGAGAAATGGATCTAGAGGGAAAGGGCGGCAGTCGTGGCAGATTTCTCTGTCTCAAAACCCTCAAAACCTCTAGTATATATTGGAGGAGGAGAGAGGAGGCAGCCTTGACCCTACTCCAAGAAGAAGGGGTCTGTCGAACCCTAAAAGGAAGTGTCCACCTTCCCACAAGGGAGGTGGGCTACTTTGGGAGGACTCCTCCTTCCTTTCCTTTTAATGGACTTTTGCCTTTTATCTCCACTCCTAGCCGCATGGGATTTTGAGAGAGGCTTCGGCCAGCCCACGAGGGGCTTGTCCACCTACTCTCACAGCCCATAAGGCTCTTGGGTTGTCACACCCCTCCCGGTGGTCCCCCGACACCCTCCCGGCATTCCTGGTACACTACGGATGATCCCGAAATATTTTCGGTGACCAAAATAGGACTTCCTATATATAAATCTTTACCTATGGACCATTCTGAAGCTCCTCATGACGTCCAGGATCTCATCTAGGACTCCGAACCACCTTCGGTCACCAACACCTATAACTCAACTATACCAAAACATCACTGAACCTTAAGTGTGTAGACCCTTCGGGTTCAAGAACTATGCAGACATGACGTGAGACACTCTCCGGTCAATAACCAATAGTGGGACCAGGATGATGTTCGCTTTGTCCTTCGGCATGTTACTTGCCCGAGATTCGATCGTCAATATCTCTATACCTAGTTCAATCTCGTTATCAGGAAGTCTCTTTACTTGTTCTGTAATACAAGATCCCGTGACTAACTCCTTAGTCACATTGCTTGCAAGGCTTGTTGTGATGTTGTATTATCGAGTGGGCCCCGAGATACCTCTCCGTCCCATGGAGTGACAAATCTCAGTCTAGATCCACGCCAACCGAACAAACAACTTCAGAGATACCTATAGAGAACCTTTATAATCACCTCGTAACGTTGCGACGTTTGATACACACAAGGCATTCCTTCGGTGTACGGGAGTTGCATGATCTCATGGTCATAGGAACATATTCATTGACATGCAGAAAACAGTAGCAATAAACGGACACAATAATATGCTACGTCTATAGTTTGGGTCTTGTCCATCACATCATTCTCCTAATGATGTGATCCCGTATCAAGTTACAACACTTGTCTATGGCCAGGAAACCTTGATCATCTTTGATCAACGAGCTAGTCGACTAGAGGCTCACTAGGTACAGTGTGTTGTCTATGTATCCACACATGTATTTGGGTTTCCAATCATACAATTCTAGCATGGATAATAAAAGATTATCATAAACAAGGAAATATAATAATAAAAAATTTATTATTGCCTGTGCATGTTTCCAACAGTCTCCCACTTGCACTAGAGTCAATAATCTAGTGCACATCACTATGTGATTGTAATGAATCTAACACCCATACAGTTCTGGGGCTTGACCATGTCTTGCTTGTGAGAGATGTTTTAGTCAACGGGTCTGAATCTTTTAGATCCACGTGTGCTTTACAAATCTCTATGTCATCCTATATATGCCGCTACCACGCGCCATTTGGAACTTGTCGGGGATATACCCCGTAGTGTAACCCGGCTTGAAGTATGACCCGCCAAGGACTTGGCAACTCACCGGCGACTCAGCAGTGACCTAGCGGGCGACTCATACTTGACCCCACAGGCGACTTAGATAAATGACGAAGGCCCAAGGCCCGACGTACACCCTGACATAAGGCGGCTCATAGAGAGGCCAGAAGGACCGGCTCACAAGAGAAGGCCCAAGAAGAGGAGAGACTCCCTCACAAAGGAAACAAGACCCGAATTAGGATTCAAGAGAGACTAGTCCTATTCCTTCTTGTAGTAGGACTCTACATGTAAACTTACTCCATCCACCTATATAAGGAGGGGTAAGGCGCCCCAAGAGGGACAAAATTCACAACTTAGGTCTAGACAAGAAAAATCATGAGAGAGATAGATTAGACACCCACGAGATTAGAGGCGGCGAGTCTACACCCCTGTAATCGAGATCATCATCTTCATCAATGAAACACAAGCAGAACATAGACTTTTACCTCCATCGAAGGGGCCGAACCTGGGTAAACTCGCGTCTCTCGATTCCGACCAACCCCTTCAAGCCGCCACATGGTTGCGATGGCCTCACACCTAAGTGCTCTCACGAGAACATCTGCCGTGACAAAACCACGACAGTTGGCGCCCATCGTGGGGCTGATCGCACGGTGGTATTGTGTTCTTGGAGGGATCTCTACTAGGGATCGAAAAGCTTGAGATGTGAAGGACGAAGAAAGAAGCCAGCATGGAACGATATCGCACGCTAACCCGTCATGGATAGAAGAAGCTCACGTGATGAAGTTTAGAGGAATTAGGGTTTTGTGGTATATGTCGTCGAACGCGTATCTACGATATGTCAATCCAAGGGCGGGTCAACGTGTGCTACCGACGAGATCAACAGATTTCCCCTTATGCCCTACACATCGATCTGCTGGCTGTGAATTGATGCTGCTACCACAAACGCACACATAGACGGAGACATGATCGAGACCTTTGCCCGTTCGGTGCATGTGTGTGCAGGAGCAATCTGACCGAAATCAAAAGCTGGCGATTCTTTTTACTGTTGTTCTGATCAGCGGTTGTATGAGTTCTACTACAGGTGATCAGAGATAAGGCATCAGGACCAACGTTTTGATTTGTCCTTTTTAAGTGATCAAACTACTATTTCTTGTTGGGCTATCACGTCACATCAATCAAGATCTCCCGTGATGGACACTGAACTATGTGCAACCAGTCATCTGCTACTACCAAAATACAAGAGAAGACCATGATCTGGACGTGCACGCCAACTCGAGCTTCGCTGCCGCCCGTCTACTCGGCGCCACGGCTCCACCTCGTCGCATCACGCCGTGACACGCCAGTTCTGGCACTCCATGACCAGCGCCGCCCCTGGCTGGCCCTATCCACGCCTCCCCCAGTTGGCTCGAAGATCAGAAGATATTTTAAGCAACAGGAAAAAGCGGAGGTGGATTCGACAAATCGCCTCGACCCGGAAGCAGGCTCGGACTCGCGCAGCCATCCCGTCTGCACCACTGCATTGCTCTCCTCGCCTTGCAACATCTCTGCTCCGTGTGTCAGCTCCGTAATCTCGGTTGCTAATACACACGCCAGTGTCACACCACGCCCGTCGTCTGCAGGAGCAAGGAGAAGGTTGCAGCCACGTACATGGACCTGGTGATCCACTTGAAATCAAATCCGAGATGGAAACCGATGAGGTTTTGCTGCAGCATTAAAAATTCCAAACCATGACGAGATCTGAGAATTGTTGTAGCACAGACAAAATCGGAGAGCGGTTTCGTGCACGGCTCGGCTCGATGAAGTGGCTCATGATGGAAAGATCAAACATCAGCCAAAACTACAGCTATCATAGTATGTAACAAAGCAGTGCATCTGGAAAAATTACCAGTTGTATGTGCACAAGGTCATGCACGATTTAGTCAGACTACATGAGTGTCTGGCCGCCTGTTTTTACGTTGCCAAGGCACAGCGGGTCTCGTCGCGCCTGCCTCTGTCGTGTTCACCTTGACGTCGCGGCCTCGTCCCTAGCTGGCTCATCCACCATCGCACATTTGAACGGACCAAGTCGTCAGCCATTCAAAAATATCAGGTGCTATTCACCTTATTTATTTTATCAGCACATTTTTGATTCACGAGAACAATTACTTTGGACTGTGTTATTTTTACGCAGGGCATTTATTAATTGCCAAAGCGGCACGATACTGTTAAGATGGAGGCACCCCAACATCAGTCTCAATCGGCATTCGTCCGTATCGCATGGTGCCGACATATGCCTCGCCTCGAGCAGCTTGCACAGAGTGGTGTGTGACTGGAGGAAATAAAGGAGAGGCCTCATCCTGCTAAAAAGTAATGGTGAAAGAAAAAGGGAAAGGCCACGTGGGTGTGCTAATGCAATATCAACTCTACGTTGTCTTTTTCAACCAGCTATATCCAACATTATCCATCACCGACATCCGCGTTCAACTGAGAAAATATCAAATGATATTTATCCTATCAATTTTTTATATATTAAATTTATTTGAGAAAGAATTACTCTGGCATGTGATATTTTACTACGCAGGACAATTACTCATTACGAAGGCAGCGTCATATTGCGAGGACGAATCTCGCCACGGGCGACTCACTATCGGCGTCGACCTACAAACGCCATGGGCGACTCAACGCCCGCGCCGGTATACAACGACACGGGCGACTCACCGTCGGTGCCGCCTTACAATGATGCGGCTAACTCTCATGAACGCGCGATTAAGGCGGATTACAATGATGCGGCCAACTCTCACGTCCGCGCGACCAAGACAACTCACAATGACGCGACCAAACACTCACGCCCGCGCAACCAAGGCGGCTTACAAACGCCGCAACCGATTTTCGATTCCGTGCCAAATCGCCAGACAACTCTCGCATTCAACTCAACCCGCCGGTGCAGTGTTCGCCTGTACGAGCCGCCCAACAGATGGATGCAAGACACCACCCTCATGGTCCGGTTTACATCAAGTTGCTGGTGTAGTGCTCGCCTGTATGAGCCGCCCAACAGACGGATGCAAGACACCACCCCCATGGTCCGGTTTACATCAAGCTGCCGGTGCAGTGCTCGCCTGTACGAGCCTCCCAACGGACGGATGCAAGACACCACCCTCGCCGTCCCCGTGGTCAGGTTTATATCAACCCGCCGATGCAGTGCTTGCTTATATGAACCTCCAAATTGACATGCACAACCATCAACATTATACCAGCTTATGTCACAGTCAAACATGGAGACTCTCAAGCCGCCTCCTTGAGTCGACTTAAGACTCGGGGGCTACACAGACATGGCTCGCCCGATCCAACGGGGCTAAATAATTCAAGAACCCTGATTCGTTACAGAAAAACTAAGCCAGTTCCGGGGGCTGCTTCCTCATTGACGAGAAGATTTTAAAGTTGCTCAAGAAAACGAGTCGCCACGATGCGTCGTTCAAACATGGGTGTCCTGCTTCATTCGCATGTATTTTAAAAATTCGCCAAAGAGGACGAGTCGCCACGATGCGTAGTTCAAACATGGGTGCCCGGCTTAATGGCAAGAATTCATGGTTGAACCTGCCTGTCTCCATGATGCTACTCCGAATCCCGTGTGCTCCGTTTCATGATAAGTCAATCCAGTTGGACCCTGAACTTATCCGGGTTAAAACATCGATTGGTCGTGAGTGTCAGCTTACAGAAAGCGAGGATACTCCATTTGCCATTAAGCCACCTTCTTGGTCAAACCTACCTGTCTGCATGATGCCACTCCGAATCCCATGTACTCTCGATATGTCAATCCAGTTGGACCCTGAACTATCGACGTAAAACATCGATTGGTCGCGAGTGCTGGCTTACAGAAAGCGAGGATATTCCATGGGCTATTAAGCCGCCTTCTTTGAAACTTGGTTAAACCATCCTGTCTGCATGATGCTACTCCGAATCCCGTGTACTCCGTTTCATGATAAGTCAATCCATATGGACCCTAAACTTATCCGGGTTAAAACATCGATTGATCGTGAGTGTCGGCTTACAGAGAGCGAGGATAAACCAGTGGCTATCAAGCTAGTTTCATTGAAGTAAGATTCAAGTTTCATATACCAGCACTATTCTGTCATATACATGCATCATATTGCATTGCATCATGCATCATACATACATATCATGCCGGTCTTCAAACCGGGTCAAAGCATAATTTTTTGCAGGAGCAAATATATATTTGAATAGCCAATGTGGCTGGATTTTCATCATGGTTTATCATAACCAATGTTAAATGATTGGGGTTTTTAAAGCCAGCTCGGAAGAATTGACTATTGTCAAAGAGCCGCCCTATCACATATAATGCCGAGTCATCTAATTGACCGGCCCTTGGGTTTCTTCAACTTGTGCTCTGTTGTAAACTACAACACTTATGGATTTCTCAAACATATGGATTTCTCAAAGGATATATTTTTCGGGTTACATTGCAAACCACGATCAAGGATTTCTTTTATCACAAAGGCATCATCAGCTCACAGAGTGGATATGATTTTATTCTACAATGGAAGGAATAGTTTCGAGTCGCTGCAGGCACACAACCCGACACTTGGGCGCTACATTATTCAAATCAAGATTACATCAAAGTATGAAAGTCCCATGTCGCTGCAAACATGCACCATGACACTTGGGGGCTAATGCAATCCGCTTTTCAAATGATCACTTCATCAACAGACCCGGCTATTTCAAGGAGATAAGCCGGCCCTAGGGGGCTACAAGTCGCTCATTGTTCAAGTATCGATTCAAGGAAGAACCGTCTCATCATTTTTTATAATGACCCGGCCCTTGGGGGCTACGCATTGCTGCTCAAGGTTACATCATCAGATTTACAAAGTCCCTTCTCATTATTGCATAATGACCCGGCCCTTGGGGGCTACATCATATGATGTTTTATTTTCAAAAGATAAGAACGTGGAAATCCCAAGTCGCCGCAAGCGACCTACTCGGCACTTGGGGCTACACTATTCAGATCATAATTTCTAAAGTCCCAGGTTGCCGCAGGCAAGACAACCCGACCCTTGGGGGCTACAGCACCAAGTTGTTTCACAGATCATGAGGTTCAAATTGAAAACCCGGCCCATCACACACTGATGACCCGGCCCTTGGGGGCTACAAGTAATATGGATATATCAAATAATTGAAGAGCACATTTCATTTCGTCATGGAGGTGAAGTATTGGGAGACCGGTTCAGCGTATTTTTATCTAGTTGAAGGGTTGAAAGACCGGCTCAACATCACACAGATATCTTTATCCCCAATAATTCGATATAGTCAACTGGAGTTCAGTTGTTGACGGGGCACTACCAATAATCATGACTCGCCATTAGCAATCATGACCCACCATTGTCAATCATAACTCGCCGAAGCAAAAGAAGTCGGCTCAACATTGTATGGATTTCTTATTCCCCAAATTTTATCAAGCCAAAGCATTGGAGGCCGACTCAATGGCATATGTATTTTATTGTGGAAGACATGTACCTGCAAAATGATTGAGGACAGTTCAAAGAACAAACCCGGATTTTTCAAGGAGCCACTTCAGCAAATCAAGCCGGCCAGAGGAGCAAGCCGATCCCTTAACATATTTATTATTCTTATTTCAGGAGCTTACCATGAATAAATTCAAGCTAACCTGGGGGCTAATGTCGGGGATATACCCCGTAGTGTAACGCGGCTTGAAGTATGAGCCGCCAAGAACTTGGAGACTCACCGACGACTCAGCAGTGACCTGGTGGGCGACTCATACTTGACCCCACAAGCGACTTAGATAGACGACGAAGGCCCAAGGCCCGACGTACACCCTGACATAAGGCGGCTCATAGAGAGGCCAGGAGTGCCGGCTCACAAGAGAAGGCCCAAGAAGAGGAGAGACTCTCTCACAAAGGAAACAAGACCCGAATTAGGATTCAAGAGAGAATGGTCATATTCCTACTTCTAGTAGGACTCTACATGTAAACTTACTCCTTCCACCTGTATAAGGAGGGGTAAGGCGCCCCAAGAGGGACAAGATTCACAACTTAGGTCTAGACAAGACAAATCATGAGAGAGACAGATTAGACACCCACGAAATTAGAGGCGGCGAGTCTGCACCCGTGTAATCGAGATTATCATCTTCATCAATGAAACACAAGCAGGACGTAGGCTTTTACCTCCATCGGAGGGGCCGAACCTGGGTAAACTCGCGTCTCTCGATTCCGACGAAGCCCTTCAAGCCGCCACATGGTTGCGATGGCCTCACACCTAAGTTCTCTCACGAGAACATCTGCCATGACAAAACCACGACAGAACTATTCCAAATGACTGCTCCACTATACGAATCCGGTTTACTACTTAGAGTTATTTGGATTAGTGTCAGAGCTTGCGTCAACGTAACCCTTTACTACGAACTCTTTAATCACCTCCATAATCGAGAAAAAAAATCCTTAGTCCACTAGTTACTAAGGATAACATTGACCGCTGTTCAGTGATTCAATAATGGATCACTCTTTGTACCCCATGATAAACTCATGGCAAGACACACATCATGTGCGGCACACAACATGGCATAATTTAGAGCCTACCGCTAAGGCATAGGGGACAACCTTCGTCCTTTCTCTTTCTTCTACCATGGTCGGGCTTTGAGTCTTACTCGAATTCACACCTTACAACATAGCCACGAACTCCTTCTTTGCCGATGTATTTTGAACTCGTTCAAAAGCTTTTCAAGGCATGCATTTCGCTGGAAGTTCTATTAAGCGCTTTGATCTATGTCCATAGATCTTGATGCCCAATGTTCAACTAGCTTAATCCAGGTTTTCCTTTGAAACACTCCTTTCAAACAACCCTTTGTGCTTTCCTTAAATTCTACATTACTTCCGATCAAAATATGCCACAACATATATTTATCAGAAATTCTATAAAATACAAGTTTCTCATAAACTTTGTATAAAACCAAAAACATTGATCATCTCATCAAAGCGTATATTCCAACTCCGAGATGCTTGCTCTAGTCCTTAGAAGGATTGCTGCATCTTGCATACTTGTTAGCATCCTTAGGATCGACAAAACCTTCTTGTTGTATCACATACAACCTTTCCTCAAGGAAACCGTCGAGGAAACAATTTTTTGATATCGTATCTACAAGATTTCGTAAATAATGCAGCAACTTCTAATAGAATTCTAATAGACTCCTAGCATCGCTACGAGTGACAAAGTCTCATCATAGTCAACTCCTTGAACTTGTTGGAAACATCTTTGCGACAAGTCGAGCTTTCTTAATGGTGACACTTACCATCATCGTCCATCTTCCTTTTAAAACTCCATTTGTACCCACCAGCCTTATGGCCATCAAGTAGTTCTTCCAAAGTCTACACTTTTATTCATGCAAGGATCCTACCTCAGATTCCATAGCGTTCAGCCATTCGTCGGAATCCAGGCCCACCATCGCTTCTCCATAGCTCGTAGGTTCACTGTTGTCCAATAATATGACCTCCAAGACAGGGTTATCGTACCACTCGGGAGCAGTACGTGAGCTTGTCAACCTACGAGGTTTCTAGTAACTTGATCCAGAAGCTTCATGATCACTATCATCAGCTTCCACTTCAATTGGTATAGGCGCCATAGGAACAACTTCCTGCGCCGTGCTACACACTGATTGAAGTGATGGTACAGTAACCTCATCAAGTTCCACCATCCTCCCACTCAATTCTTTCGGGAGAAAATATATCTCGAGAAAGGACACGTTTCTTGAAACAAACATTTTGCTTTTGGATCTAAGATAGGAGGTATACCCAACAGTTTTGAGTATCCTATGAAGATGCATTTATCCGCTTTAGGTCCGAGCTTATGAGACTGAAACTTTTTGACATAAGTGTCGCAGCTCCAAATTTTAAAAAACGGCAGCTTAGGTTTCTTCGAACCATAGTTCATACTGTGTCATCTCAATGGAATTACGTGGTGCCCTATTTAAAGTGAATGCGGTTGTCTCTAATACTTAACCCAAAAACGATAGTGGTAATTCCATAAGACACATCATAGTATGCACCATATCCCATGTAGCGCGACTATGACATTTGGACACACCATCAAACCATGGTGTTCCACGTGGCATTAGTTGTGAAACAATTTCCACATTGTCTTAAATGTGTACCAAACTCGCAACTCATATATTCATCTCTACGATCATATCGTAGACATTTTATCCTCTTGTCACGACGATATTCAACTTCACTATGAAATTACTTGAACCATTCAATAATTCAGACGTGTGTTTCATCAAGTAAATATACCAGTATCTACTCAAATCATATGTGAAGTAAGAACATATTGATATCCACTCCGTGCCTCAGCACTTATTGGATTGCATACATCAAAATGCATTACTTCCAACAAGTTACTTTCTTGTTCCATCTCAGTGGAAAAACGAGGCTTTTAGTCATCTTTCCCATCTGGCATGATTTGATGTCTCAAGTGATTCAAAATCAAGTGAGTCCAAACAAAACAGCCGCATGGAGTTTCTTCATGATTTTATACCAATAGACATGGTTCGCATGTCCCAAACGTTTCTTCATGCGTTTTACACCAATATGACTCGAGCGGTAGTGCCACAAGTAAGTGGTACTATCATTTGTACTTTGTATCTTTTGGCATCAATATCATGAATATGTGTATCACTATGATCGAGATTCAACAAACAATTGAAGGTATTTATTCACGAAAATAGAATAACCATTATTCCCTTCAAATGAATAATCGTATTGCAATAAACATGATCTGATCATGTTCATGCTCAACGCAAACACCAAATAACATTTATTTAGGTTCAACACTAATCTCGAAAGTAGAGGGAGCATGCGATGGTGATCACATAAAATTTGGAAACACTTCCAACACACATAGTCACATCGCCTTCCACTAGTCTATGTTTATTTCGTCGCTGTTATTTCGAGTTAGTAACACTTAGCAACCAAACAGGTATCTAATATCCCGATGCTACTAGGAGTAGTAGTAAAGTACGCAGCAATATGTAGTGCCCCAGATGTAAACCTTCCCTATTTTGGAACCTATTGCAAGTGGGTCCACCTTGTCAGGGATATGATGATATCATTTGTGCCATGATTTCATGTGTATCACCTTGTTTTGATTTCCCTTTGCATGCATGCATCCCATCCATCCTATGTCTTGTGTTGTGCCTTTGTGAATCCATGTGTGTTTGTGGTGTGATAAATATGTCATGTGTTGTTAGTGCATGTGAGCGATGGAGTGGTGCAATTGCTAGTATGAACTATGTGGTTTGCATAGGCTTCAAACCCTTTCCCTCTTTTCTTCTCAAGCCCAATATTTAGTTGATCCTTCCCTATTTTAAAAATGTCCGTTATTTAGTATATTTTGTGGTGATTGTGGAGATAGGTATTTGTTGTTTTAAACTTTGTTTGAGAGGTGCTATATATTCACAAAACAGTGGTATAAATACTGTTTTTGTAAATATTTGCTTGCCACTAAAATCCCTTTTCTGTTTTATTAAAATAGGTCTTATTTTTCTATCTCCAGGAATGTGCTTGAGATATTTTTATCACTTGTATATTTGCTTGTGCATTTCTTCTTCTATATTTGTCTTTCTGTAAATAGGATAACTAAGGGAATTGTTTTCCCTTATCTGTCGCAACATGTGGGCTCCCTCCCACTTTGCTGGTCCATCTACCCCCTCCCTCGCGCGTAGGAGCCCAGTCCCACGACACCTCCTTCCTCCTCTGACGCAGTGTCTCCCCCTGCACGTTTTCCGTCAGGCCAACGAGAGCGCGTGTTGACGCTGTGAGGGCGCCAACGTCGAGGGGCCCTTATAGCCTGGGCGTCCGTGCCTCCCCCCTCGCCTAGGGTTCCTCTCCATTCCCTCCTGCCGCCGCCACCTCTCTTCTTCCCCTCCATCTCTCCCTTCCTCCCCAAGGCAAGTCCTTTGTAGGAGTTAGCAGAGAAGCAGAGAAGGAGCCCACGTCGATCCCCTGCCTCCCGACGTCTCCGACGACGGCGGCCATGTCCAGGAGCTTGGGGTTCGACCGCGTGTTCCATTCCCGTCGTCGGTAGGGTCGTGGAGCGACCACACCGACGGGGCCAAGCTCGTCTTCGCCGCGGCCACGGTGCCCTCCTTCCTCCACTTCAGCAGCACCAGATCTTCCTCCGTTCGTTCTTCTTCCTCTACATCACCTCGTTGTCGTGGGTTCACCTCCTTCCTTCTCCCTTCTCGAGGTGAGCATCGCCCCCTTGCTTCCACCTCCTTGGTTCGGTCTAGATCCGAAGAAGGGCTCGTTGTTTCCTCTCTGTTGCCGTTTGTCAGAGAGTAGCGAGGTGATGCGTGTGCGTAGCCTGGTGTGATATGCGTGATGGCGTTGATTGGTAGTAGTAGGAGCAGGAGCTCGCCTCCATCCGGCGCGTCGAAGCCGCTGCGGCAGCAGGGCATGCCACCTTCCTCCCTGTCACCAGGTTCCTGTCAAGCAGGGTGTACCAGGGCAGCAGGAGATGTGTGCGTGTGTATCTTTCTATCAGGGCGACATGTAGGCATGTAGAAGTAGCAGGGGATCTCCCCCTTCATGTTGCTTCGTCATGGTGGAGGGTTCCTTCGGTGGCGCAGCAGCAGCAGCAACACGGCGAGGCGCTGGCGTCCCTTCCCTGTGGCCGGCGCGTCTCTGTGCGTGCAGGGAAGATCTATGGTAGGGGTAGTATACCTTGTTCGCGTGCCCTCCTCTGTCAGTTATCACATTCGTAGCGCAGTGGTAGAGAGCCCTGTGAGTTATTAGGAGGTGCAGGGATCGAGTCCCAGGTGATGCACCCCCTTCCTTTTTGGGTTTCTTTTCTCTGGTCGATAGCAGTAGCAACAGCAGGGAGGGGTTAACCTGCTCTGTTTCCCTATCTCTGTCAAAACAATGCGAGCAGCAGAGTGGTAGGATGCAGTGTGGTGCACTAGGGGGTACAGGGTTCTAATCCCTTCCAGCCCCTTTTTGCTACTTTTTCTTTCTTTCTTATTTTTGTTTTCTTTGCTATTCTTTGCTACTTCTTGTGCCTAAATGATGGGCATTAAAAGGAGTGCACTTATTTTCCCTTCTTGCAATGCATTAGTGGTGTGGTTCATATTATGTGTGAGTGTGTAGGTATTTGCAAGGTAGTGTGTGATGCATGTGTGTGCAAGTATCATGTTGTGTGTGCACCTTGTGAGTGATTGGCACCATGAGATGATGCATATGTAGGTGCATGTGATAGTATAACCTTGAGCTTGCAAGCATAGTGGAGTGCATGTATGTGTTGTTTCCAAGATTACTTGTTTAGTAGATTTTACCTTCATGTTATACTTTGGCTCAAGTGCTTGTGAAGTGTGTGTGATGTATGTATGTGGGTGGTAAGCCAGCCCCACTTGCAACTTGTGCACCTCCTCATGTAGATATATTTTCTTCTCGTGTAGATGAGGTTGTGCTGGTCATTATGTTGTGATCTAGCCTAAGTTTAGTGGTAGGAATTTGGACCTGATATGTTTCGAAGCTCCATGTTAAATTTCATCCCATTTGGAGTCCTGTAGGTTATGTTTTGGCTGCTGTCGAAAAGAACAAAGACAGAAAGTCAGGTGCAGGAATTTTCACTAAATCCCTGAGATCTGATGGTTTTGGGAGAGTTTGCAGCCTTGTATCTTCCTGTGTATAATTCCTTTTTGTGTGATTCTTGCTTGTGATGGTAGTATTCTTGGCTAGCTACAGCCACATATATTATTTGTCATAGTTGGGTGGCTGTAGGTGCTTTGCATGTGGCTCACAAAGTGCTAAGATGCATATTATGGCATATTATGGCAGATTATGTAGTTTTGTCATTTTGATGATTGTGAGTGCTTAGTTGATGTTGTGGTGTTCTTCCTTGATCCAATCCATTCATGTTGGGCTGTTATATGTCTTGGCAACCTGGGAAAACCATATTTGTGCCATTTGAGTGTGTGGTGAAGATTTTGACACGTAGGGCTTCATATCTTGTTTCGTTGATTCCCGTTGATCCGTAGCTCCGATTGTAATGTTCTTTATATGGTTTTGCATCGTTTTCATGAGACGCATCTGGTCATGTCATTATCATGCATGTAATAGCTTAGGGTACAGTTTTGTCAAGAAACTTGTATTAGCTTCTTTTGCTTGTGCTAGTGATAGAAATAGTGATGCATGCTCATTTTTCATCTCATGCATCATGTGCTTGTTGCATCTTGAGGTGCTGTTGTTCATTGGATGTTAGTCTTATGTTGGGTAGCACCGGGATCGGAGAACGAGTACGTGGATTCGGGAGAGTACGTGCAGGACGAACAAGAACCATTCCAAGCTGAGGATATCACAGGCAAGATGATATGACCTTGATTCCATCTCTAGACTTGTTATGCTAGTTTTTGTTTCCATGTCATATTGCTCGCTGCCTACCACTAAAATATTTGCCTCTTGATATGCCATGAATCCAAACACTGATCCCTTCCTAGCAAACTTGAATGGCTAAGTAGGCTTTGCTCAGCTAGTAATGTTAGCATTGCTAGATGCAGGTGCTTTGTCTCATGTGATAATATGAGCTTGATATCATTACCTTAAATGTTGTTATTTAATTAATGTACCTATATACTTGGTAAATGACGGAAGGCCTAGCCTTTTGCCAGGTGCTTTGTTCCGTAATTGTCGCCTTAGTTACCGGCTACCGGTGTTTGATTCCAAATTGATCGCTCCTAACACGTTCGGGGTTGTTATGGGGACCCCCTCGATAAATCGCGTAGTGTTAAGACTTGTCCGGCAGGACCCAACTTTGGTTTTAACCTGCTAATCACGTAATAATCTGCATAGGGAGTAGCTACCCCGAGGAATTTAATCCAGAACCCGGGCCAGTGCTCCTCATGAGTGTTGGTCCCACCGGAGCGATATCCGGGGCCCCACTGGTCACCCAGAGGTTTAGCCATCCCGACGTCTAGCTCATCCGTCGTGTCCTGAGACTGAGATACGCGTCTCTTATCAGGGTCGTCGACAGGACGGGAGGTCCTGCTAGACTTGCCTTACCTTAGCGATATATCTTGCGTATAGGAATCCGAGTGAAGCTTTGGTTTTCCCCAGAGTTGAGGTTTTCCTCTAAGGAATCCGACGAGATCACGAGAGTCGTGATAGAGGATTACTTTGCGGCCTGTGTACGTTTGTGATGGACTAGTTGGAGCACCCCTGCAGGATTTAATCTTTCGGAAAGCCGTTCGCGCGGTTATGTGGCAACTTGGAATATTTTGTTAACATCTCGTATTAGATAACTTAAACAAAAGCTAATAAAATTGCCAACTGTGTGTGTAACCGTGACTGTCCCCTCGAAGATCTCTCTTCGATCGGGAACACGGTGGGGTTATGAATGACGTAGGTAGGTGTTCAGGATCTATTGTGATCAAGTATTCTTGATCGCTAGTATAGTCCACTCTCATTCATGTTCTACGTAAGTTAGCCACTAAATCAAGGTTAGGATGCTGCAACCTTAAACACTTCATCTTATCTTACCTAAGAACTTGACTAGTTTTGGCACCAAGGTCTTAGATTGCTGAGTCCCCGTGGCTCACGGATTCCTCCAAAATCCCAACAGGTTCAGGTACCCCAGAGACAGATGATCCCGACAGCACGCAGCTGGCGTGGCAGTACGATGAGGAGACAGACCGCCTTTACGTGAACTATCCAGAAGATTGAGGTGTGGTCGTGATCGTGGGCCTGCAGGCAGGGTAGCATAGCCTTTCTATGTTTTGTAGTCCGTAGCGGAACTACCTTGATTGTATGTGTGATGTACTCTGAGATATTTATGAGAAGGCAATTGAATCCCTGATTGTCTATCTTTATTATTATGTATGTGTTGTGTTACCTGTTTGCGAGACGCTTAGATGCGCTCCTTTCCAATTCGGGGCCTCAATCCCCAGATCGGAAAGGACCGCATCTTGGTCGTTACAAGTTGGTAATCAGAGCCTTACGACCATAGGAGCCTTTGTGTGATCGTACTTGGCTGAGTCGAGTCTAGAAAATGTTTTGAGTCTTAGTTATATCGGAGAGTAGGATTCTTTTTTTCTCCTCTTCTATGCTATGGTGAGGTTCCCGTCTTAGGAAATCTTTAACTCTACTCCTTTTCCTGCTCAATTTTTTTTTAGTATTTCGCGGGTATTTGTGAAATCTATATGATTTCGATGTGACGGAATCCTGTCCTGGTGCGTCCTATCTGCTCTAAGTCTCAGGGGAGTTGAGCTCCGGGGGATTCTTGTGCACATCGCCATCATTCAGATTTCTGAGTATCTAAGAACGAAGGATGTTCGTTATTGCTTCAATATTGATAGTGGTGAGATAACCCCGATGTCCCCAGTACTGGTGTAGATTGTTCGGGGGTACTACCACACTTGGTATCATTGTGATCACGAGGATCTGTTGTAGATGAAGGTCCGAGATGCTAGTTGTGTGTTGAAGGATGTGATATAGGTGACGGGTTAGTTTATGAGTTGTGTGAAATACTCCTTGTATCCATGTACCAGATTGCATGACCAGTTATTTCGGGAATTCATAGGTGGGATGTCAAGTAGTATCTTATAGGACTATCTTCCTACAGACGCTTGATTTTCTTTGGGGAATCTCGATCATATGTTTGTTCCGAGCAATTCTAGCTCACGCTTGTTTGTAGTGGTCCTTATCGGCATTTTGTCGTCCGTCACTTTGAGGATGCATTCTTGCTATGTTGCTCAAGTGCAATTGCTAAATTCTGTTTAGATATTCTGTCTTTTGATTCAGCAATATCTTCAATTATTCTGTGGACTAATATGCTGTCCGTCTTCAGGATGGCTCCACCAACTCGTCAGAACCCACGGCGTGCGGATATGCCGCCTCCACCACCTCCTCCTCCTCCTCCGCCGCCGCCTCCTCCTCCTGCAGAGGCCTCGCAAGCGATGATGGCATCTACTAATGCAAACACCCAGATGCTGATTCAGTTGCTGCAAGAGAGAGCCAACCAACAGCCACGCAATGTTCAACATGGTGGAAATCAGTTTGCGAGTCTGAGCCAGTTCCTGTCAAACCAGCCTAAGACGTTCACTTCTTGGGACCAGCCATTTGATGCAGAAGATTAGATCCGTGATATGAACAAACATTTCGAGTGTAGCAATGTGCGTCCGGAGGACTATGTCGAGTTTGCTACGTTTCAGTTGAAGGGATCGGCTTCTATATGGTGGCAGCAGCTCGAGGACTCCAGAGGCACCAGGGTGATGTCTTGGGACGAGTTTTGTCGTGACTTCAGGTCCCACTACATCCCTTCCAGTTTTCTAGAGGAGATGCGTGAGAAGTTCAGGCGTTTGAAGCAGGGCAACAATTCTGTGTACAAGTACAATGTCGAGTTCCACGAGCTGGCCCGTTACGCGCTGCAGTTTATCCCGGATCAGAAGAGCAAGATCTTTCAGTTCAGGGGTGTCTTGAAAGAAGACTTGTAGTTAGCTCTTGCCTTGCACAATCCTGAGGAATTCGACAAGTTCTACAACCTAGCTCTCAGAGCAGAGGCAGCCTTGCTCAGGGTGGAAAATTCCAAGAAGCGCTTCCGAGATTCCAGCTCTTCCTCGACTCAGGTGATTCAGAAGCAACAGAGGTTTTGGGTTTCTCCTCCTCCTCCTCGGCACTCACAACAGTTGAAGCACTCAGGTGGTCGTGCTTCTTCCCACCCACCCAACCCTGGCTTCCAGCAGAGATACCAGCATCAGAAGCAAGGGCCTCCTCAGACTCAGTACCGGCAGCCAGCAGGTGTCACTTGTCACAAATGTGGGCAGAAGGGTCACTATGCCAACAAATGTACTTCTCAGCTCCGACTGCCTCCTCCTCCTCCAGGCAAACCTCTAAGCAATGCTCTTGTCAAGTTCAACCCAGATCTGCTCGAGTCAACATGGTGAACGCAGCTGAAGCAGACAACTCCTCTGATGTGATCATGGGTAACCTCCTCGTCAATGATATTCCTGCTAAAGTGTTATTCGATTCTGGTGCTTCGCATTCGTTCCTCTCCATTCCATTTGCTTCCAAACATAATGTTCCTGTTGAAGAGCTTCCTAGTCTGTTGTCAGTAGTTTCTCCAGGCAAGTTCATGCATGCTAGTACTCGTGCTCCCGATGTTGCTGTCAAGATGGGCAGTTATTCCTTTCTAGCGTCTCCGTATGTCTTAGGCTAGTCCGACATCGACTTGATTCTTGGTATGGACTGGTTGGCCATGAACAAGGCGTCAATTGATTGTGAAGCCAAAGAAGTGAAGCTTACCCACTCTTCGGAGGATGTGATTATATTCGCGGTGCGCGATGATACAATCCGTCTGTTCTCCTTGAATGAAAAGGGTGAGATCAATCCTATTGAGCAAGTCCCAGTGCTCTGCGAATATCAAGATGTGTTTCCTAAAGAGCTGCGAGGCATGCCTACGCACCGTGAAGTTGAGTTTGTCATTGAGCTTGAGCCAGGCACAGAGCCAGTGTGCAAACGGCCGTACAAGCTGGGTCCAGAAGAATTGAAGGAACTTAAGAGGCAACTCGATGAGCAGGAGCGTTTGGGTTTGATCAGACCGAGCTCGTCTCCGTGGGGTTGTGGTGTTCTATTTGTCAAGAAGAAGGATGGCACGGACCGGCTGTGTGTCGATTACCGTCCATTGAACAAGAATACAATCAAGAACAAATATCCACTTCCGAACATAACTGAGTTGTTCGAACAGTTGAAAGTGCTAAGGTATTCTCCAAGCTTGATCTCAAAATGGGCTATCATCAAATTCGCATTCGCGAGGAAGACATTCCGAAGACGGCCTTCAGGACTAGTTTTGGCTCGTATGAGTATACGGTCATGTCTTTTGGTCTGGCAAATGCTCCTCCGACATTTTGTCGATTGATGAACTATATTTTCTCCCCATACAAGAATGAATATGTCTTGCTCTATCTCGACGACATTCTGGTCTTCTCTGAGACTGAGGAAGAACATGAAGAACATCTCAGATTGGTGCTTGATAAGCTGAGAGAGTACAAGTCGTATGCTAAGTTTTCCAAGTGCGAGTTCCGGTTGAAAGAAGTGGTTTATCTTGGACATATTATCTCTGCCGAGGGCATTAAGGTTGATCCGTCCAAGGTACAAGCCATTGTTGAATGGGAGCCTCCGCAGAATGTGAAGCAGCTTCGAAGCTTTCTCGGGCTTGCTGGATATTGCAGATGGTTCGTTGAGAACTTCTCCAAGATCGCCAAGCCTCTCTCTAGTATTCTTCAGAAGGGTGTTAAGTATGCTTGGTCTCCAGAGTGTCAACTGGCCTTCGATACACTCAAAGAGAAGCTTATCTCCACTACGGTCTTGGCCCCTCCGGATGACTCCAAGCCGTACTAGGTCTTTTGCGACGCTTCTCTCCAGGGTCTTGGTGCAGTCTTGATGCAAGATAAAAAGGTGGTTGCTTATACCTCCAGGCAGTTGAAGCCTGCGGAGAAGAACTATCTTGTGCATGATCTCGAGCTAGCAGCTGTGGTACACGCCTTGATGACTTGGAGACATCTCTTGTTGGAACGTAAGGTTCAAGTTTTCACCGATCACAAGAGTCTCAAGTACATCTTCACTCAGCCTAACTTGAATCTTTGGCAAACACGTTGGGTGGAAATGCTCCAGGATTTTAATCCGAGTGTTGAGTACACGCCAGGCAAGGCAAATGTTGCGGCGGATGTATTGAGCAGGAAGGCATATTGCAACAGTCTGATTCTGCAACCTCTCTAGTTGGGTCTTTGTGAGTCTTTCAAGAAGCTCAACCTTCAGCTAGTACCTCACGGATTTCTTGCGAACCTTCAGATCTCTCCTACCTTGGAAGATCAGGTCAGAGCAGCTCAGCTCCTTGATGCTATGGTGAAGAAGGTCAATATTGGCGTGGGAAAGAGTCTCCCCAAGTATAAGTGCTTCACTGTTGATGCCAGGGACACGTTGTTTTTCGAGGATCGCCTTGTCGTCCTGAAAGGTGATCTCAGGAAGTTAATCATGGAAGAAGCTCATAACTCTCTGCTCTCTATTCATCCTGGAATCTCCAAAATGTACCATGACTTGAAGCAGACATTCTGGTGGACTCGTATGAAACGTGAGATTGCTCAGTTCGTAAACGAGTGTGATGTTTGTCGAAGAGTGAAAGCAGAACATCAACGCCCAGCAGGCCTCTTGCAGCCTTTGCCGATTCCCGAGTGGAAGTTTGATCACATTGAGATGGATTTCGTCACCGGGTTTCCGAAGTCCAAGAAGGGTAATGATGCTATTTTCGTCGTCATCGACAAGTTGAGTAAAGTGGCTCATTTTCTTCCAGTCAAGGAGTCCATTTCAGCAGCTCAGCTGGCAGAGTTGTACACCTCCAGGATTGTCTCTTTGCACGGCATGCCTATGATGATCTCTTCAGATCGCGGAAGTATCTTCACTTCCAAGTTCTGGGACTCCTTTCAGTCTGCTATGGGCACGAAGATCCGCTTCAGCACAACGTTCCATCCTCAGACTAGTGGTCAAGTGGGGAGAGTCAATCAAGTTCTTGAGGATATGCTAAGAGCCTGTGTTATCTCTTTTGGCATGAAGTGGGAAGATTGTCTGCCTTTCGCAGAGTTCTCGTATAACAACAGTTATCAAGCTAGTTCTGGCAAGGCTCCGTTTGAAATTCTCTATGGTAGGTAGTGCGGTACTCGGCTCAACTGGTCTGAGGCCGGCGAGCGTCAGATCCTTGGGAATGATATGATATAAGAAGCTGAGGAGATGTGTCGGATCATTCGCGACAACCTCAGAGCAGCTCAGTCCCGTCAGAAGAGCTATTATGATAGGAAGCACCGTGGCATGTCTTATGAGCTTGATGACTTTGTCTATCTCAAGGTGTCGCCTATGAAGGGTATGCAGCGCTTTGGTATCAATGGCAAGCTTGCGCCTCGTTTCGTTGGTCCGTTCACAGTGGTTGGCAAGAGAGGCGACCTTCGTACCAGCTCGAGCTCCCGTCAACCTTTGCAAATGTCCATGATGTGTTCCATGTTTCTCAGCTTCGGAGGTGTTTCAAGACCCCCGAGCGCACTGTTCATCTTCAAGATATCGACCTTCAGCCTGACTTTTCTTATCATGAGCATCCAGTTGCGGTTCTCGAGGCGACTGAGCGCAAGACCCGTAACAAGACTGTCAGATTTCTCAAAGTGCAGTGGTCTCACAATTCCTATAAAGAGGCTACGTGGGAACGCGAGGATCACCTCCGTTCTGAATTTCCCGATTTCTTTGAGTCTTAGATCTCGAGGGCGAGATCTTCTTTGTAGCGTGGGAGAGTTTGTAGTGCCCCAGATGTAAACCTTCCCTATTTTGGAACCTATTGAAAGTGGGTCCACCTTGTCAGGGATATGATGATATCATTTGTGCCATGATTTCATGTGTGTCACCTTGTTTTGATTTCCCTTTGCATGCATGCATCCCATCCATCCTATGTCTTGTGTTGTGCCTTTGTGAATCCATGTGTGTTTGTGGTGTGATGAATATGTCATGTGTTGTTAGTGCATGTGAGTGATGGAGTGGTGCAATTGCTAGTATGAACTATGTGGTTTGCATAGGCTTCAAACCCTCTCCCTCTTTTCTTCTCAAGCCCAATATTTACTTGATCCTTCCCTGTTTTAAAAATGTCCATTATTTAGTATATTTTGTGGTGATTGTGGAGATAGGTATTTGTTGTTTTAAACTTTGTTTGAGAGGTGCTATATATTCACAAAACAGGGGTATAAATACTGTTTTTGTAAATATTTGCTTGCCACTAAAATCCCTTTTCTGTTTTATTAAAATAGGTCTTATTTTTCTATCTCCAGGAATGTGCTTGAGATATTTTTATCACTTGTATATTTCCTTGTGCATTTCTTCTTCTCTATTTGTTTTTCTGTAAATAGGATAACTAAGGGAATTGTTTTCCCTTATCTGTCGCAACATGTGGGCTCCCTCCCACTTTGCTGGTCCATCTACCCCTCCCTCGCGCGTAGGAGCCCAGTCCCACGACACCTCCTTCCTCCTCTGACGCCGTGTCTCCCCCTGCACCTTTTCCGTCACGCCAACGAGAGCGCGTGTTGACGCCGTGAGGGTGTCAACGTCGAGGGGCCCTTGTAACCTGGGCGTCCGTGCCTCCCCCTCGCCTAGGGTTCCTCTCCATTCCCTCCTGCCGCCGCCACCTCTCTTCTTCCCCTCCATCTCTCCCTTCCTCCCCAAGGTAAGTCCTTTGTAGGAGTTAGCAGAGAAGCAGAGAAGGAACCCGTGTCGATCCCCTGCCTCCCGACGTCTCCGGCGACGGCGGCCATGTCCAGGAGCTCGGGGTTCGACCCCGCGTTCCATTCCCGTCGTCGGTAGGGTCGGGGAGCGACCACACCGACGGGGCCGAGCTCGTCTTCGCCGCGGCCACGGTGCCCTACTTCCTCTACTTCAGCAGCAGCAGATCTTCCTCCGTTCATTCTTCTTCCTCTACATCGCCTCGTCGCCGTGGGTTAACCTCCTTCCTTCTCCCTTCTCGAGGTGAGCATCGCCCCCTTGCTTCCTCCTCCTTGGTTCGGTCTAGATCCGAAGAAGGGCTCGTCGTTTCCTCTCTGTTGCCGTTTGTCATAGAGTAGCGAGGTGATGCGTCTGCGTAGCATGGTGTGATATGCGTGATGGCGTTGATTGGTAGTATAGGAGCAGGAGCTCGCCTCCATCCGGCGCGTCGAAGCCGCTGCGGCAGCAGGGCGTGCCACCTTCCTCCCTGTCACCAGGTTCCTGTCAAGCAAGGTGTACCAGCGCAATAGGAGCTCTGTGCGTGTGTATCTTTCTATCAGGGCGACATGTAGGCATGTAGCAGTAGCAGGGGATCTCCCCCTTCGTGTTGCTTCGTCGTGGTGGAGGGTTCCTTCGGTGGCGTAGCAGTAGCAGCAGCACGACGAGGCGCTGGCGTCCCTTCCCTGTGGCCGGCGCGTCTCTGTGCGTGCAGGGCAGAGCTGCGGTAGGGGTAGTATACCTTGTTCGCGTGCCCTCCTCTGTCAGTTATCACATTCGTAGCGCAGTGGTAGAGAGCCCTATGAGTTACCAAGAGGTGCAGGGATCGAGTCCCAGGTGATGCACCCCCTTCCTTTTTGGGTTTCTTTTCTCTGGTCGATAGCAGTAGCTGTAGCAGGGAGGGGTTAACCTGCTTTGTTTCCCTCTCTCTCTGTCAAAACAATGCCAGCAGCAGAGTGGTTGGATGCAGTGTGGTGCACTAGGGGGTACAGGGTTCGAATCCCTTCCAGCCCCTTTTTGCAATTTTCTTCTTTCTTTCTTATTTTTGTTTTCTTTGCTATTTTGTGCTACTTCTTGTGCCTAAATGATGGGCATTAAAAGGAGTGCACTTATTTTCCCTTCCTGCAATGCATTAGTGGTGTGGTTCATATTATGTGTGAGTGTGTAGGTATTTGCAAGGTAGTGTATGATGCATGTGTGTGCAAGTATCATGTTGTGTGTGCACCTTGTGAGTGATTGGCACCATGAGATGATACATATGTAGGTGCATGTGCTAGTATAACCTTGAGCTTGCAAGCATAGTGGAGTGCATGTATGTGTTGTTTCCAAGTTTACTTGTTTAGTAGATTTTACCTTCAAGTTATACTTTGGTTCAAGTGCTTGTGAAGTGTGTGTGATGATGTATGTGGGTGTTAAGCCAGCCCCACTTGCAACTTGTGCACCTCCTCATGTTAATATGAGAGAGGGCATGATGATGTGTGTGTGTGTGGGTGATCTAGTGAGAGAAGTGGTTGTGAAGTTGATGTGCATGACACAAACATGGGGTTCAAACCCCCATGTCACTTTGTCGTTGTGCACATGAGCTCAACCATGTAGTAGTTGATATAGTGGAACTACATGAAATGATGTACTATTCACTAGGCATGATTTGGAGTAGTTTCCTCTTCCTTAATTTGTGGTCACTTGTTCCAAGTAAGTGCCCACATATTATATATGATTTCGGGGTAGAATCTGCCAAGGAATCCAGTGGTGAAGTTAGTTTTGCCATTAGGATACCTTGTGGAGTTGACATATTCAGATGTGTTGCAAGTTTGCTCTTTGTTTCCATGGAATAGGTGGAGCCCAAGGGCATGAGCTTTTGTGTGGTAGTAGTAGGGGTTTTGCTCTACACCATAGTGGTGTCATTTATCTCTTGGTGTTACTTGTGTGCAAGTTATGCCTAGACAAAGTGGGCATGTGGCTGGAAATTCCAGCTTAGTGAAAATCTGGAATTTTCACCAAGTCTGAGAATCTGGATATATTTTCTTCTCCTGTAGATGAGGTTGTGCTGGTCATTGTGTTGTGATCTAGCCTTAGTTTAGTGCTAGGAATTTGGACCTGATATGTTTATGAAGCTCCCTGTTAAATTTCATCCCATTTGGAGTCCTGTAGGTTATGTTTTGGCTGCTGTCAAAAAGCTTCTGAACAAAGACAGAAAGTCAGGTGCAGGAATTTTCACTAAGTCCATGAGATCTGATGGTTTTGGGAGAGTTTGCAGCCTTGTAACTTCCTGTGTATAATTCCTTTTTGTGTGATTCTTGTTTGTGATGGTAGTATTCTTGGCTAGCTACAGCCACATATATTATTTGTCATAGTTGGGTGGCTGTAGGTGCTTTGCATGTGGCTCACAAAGTGCTAAGATGCATATTATGGCAGATTATGTAGTTTTGTCATTTTGATGATTGTGAGTGCTTAGTTGATGTTGTGGTGTTCTTCCTTGATCCAATCCATTCATGTTGGGTTGTTATATGTCTTGGCAACCTGGGAAAACCAGATTTGTGCCATTTGAGTGTGTGGTGAAGATTTTGACACGTAGGGCTTCATATCTTGTTTCGTTGATTCCCGTTGATCCGTAGCTCCGATTGTAATGTTCTTTATATGGTTTTGCATCGTTTTCACGAGATACATCTGGTCCTGTCATTATCATGCATGTAAAAATAGCTTAGGGTACAGTTATGTACAGAAACTTGTATTAGCTTCTTTTGCTAGTGCTAGTGATAGAAATAGTGATGCATGCTCATTTTTCATCTCATGCATCATGTGCTTGTTGCATATTGAGGTGGTGTTGTTCATTGGATATTATTCTTATGCTGGGTAGCACCAGGATCGGTGAACGAGTACGTGGATTCGGGAGAGTACGTGCAGGACGAACAAGAACAATTCCAAGCTGAGGATATCACAGGCAAGATGATATGACCTTGATTCCATCTCTAGACTTGTTATGCTAGTTTGCGTTTCCATGTCATATTTCTCGCTGCCTACCACTGAAATATTTGCCTCTTGATTTGCCATGAATCCAAACATTGATCCCTTCCTAGCAAACTTGAATGGCTAAGTAGGCTTTGCTCAGCTACTAATGTTAGCGTTGCTAGATGCAGGTGCTTTGTCTCATGTGATAATATGAGCTTGATATCTGATGGGGTTATAGTCCTAGGGTAGGGTCATAGGCCTTCCCTATAGGTCCTACCCAAGGACTACCCTTCATAAAGGACAAGGCCCTTAGCCAGTTCCGACTGAACTAAGGACTTCCCATCATCCAGTCGGTGACGATTCCCCCATCATCCAGTCGGTGACGAGCATTCGGAGCGTATTAAACGTACCGACTGGATTCCACTCTGTATATCGTAACCTCCCTGGAGGGCAACGGTTATACGTTTTCATACACCATTATTATCATTTGAGGCATACGTTACCTGTAACGTAGGCATTTATTCGCCACTACTCGACCCCTGTCCACCGGACCGTTCTGAAGGGCAGCGCACTCTATATAAGCCGCCCTTCTCCACTGGTGCAGGGGTTGGAATTTACTGTAATCCTATATTCCACTCGACACTAAGCTCCCAAGAGCACTGAGACGTAGGGCTTTTACCTCCACCGTAGAAGGGCCTGAACTCATACAACCTCGTCGTAGCTAAGGCTCTGCCCATCCTTTCGTACCCTACACATCTACTGTCAGACTTATACCCACGACAGTTGGCGCCCACCATGGGGCAGGCGTCTAAGCGACTTTCGGCGAGTTTGCGACTTCATCTTTTCATCATGTTGTCCGGTGGAGATTTGTGCATGGGTCATGAGATCCTCTTCGGCGCACTCTCCTTCATCGTCGACGATTCGGCATGGCATCGAGACGCGCCTCTCGACGTTGAGGCGCTCCCCAGTCGCGGGGCTACACACTTCCGTGCCGGTGCCCGCGGCGTCCTTCTTCTCCAGCAATCGGCTCCGGTGTCGATCTTCGCCGCCGTCTCGCGCCGCAACAAGCGGTCCCGCCGTCCGCGGCTCCAGCGTTGGGTGCGACACGCCCAGGCGCGCCAGAACCGTCCTCTCAAGTGGCAGTCCTCAAGTCGGTTGTGGTCGCGCCGCCGTCCCAGTGCTTGGACTCAGTTCCGACTGAGTTGCCTTCCGAGTACTTGGGTCGCGGGCCTACGGACGAAGTTCTCATGGCCAATTCCCATGAAAGTCCCCGCCAGACTGGTCGGAGCGAGCACGAGGTCGGCGAGTCATCCGGCGCTCGCCGTCAGCCCCGCCGTTCTGCCAGTTGACGCAATCGTCAGAGCAACGTGGAGGTGTTCCGCACACCCGTCCTCAACCTGGCTTCCGCTGCCAAGATAGCCGATTCCCTCCAACCGACTGATTCAGAGGCTGGTAGAGGGATCCAGCAGATCCGTGCCATGTTGCACACGGCGCAGCAGCAGAATTCGGCGGTCTCCGAGTCGGACAACAGGATTCACAACAGTTCTATTCATGCGAACACGCATCGGTCGATTTACAACCCCGATTCTCATCAGCGACGCAGAGGAGGCAGCCGTTCCATGAATCCCGAAGATCGTCGCCGTTCACGCACCCCTCCGCGGGGTGGGCCTTACAGGTCCCGACATCATGATGATCGGCGTTCAGTCGGTGACACGTATGATCCAAGGCCCGACGCAAGAGGGTACATCGCCCAGAGGAAGGTCGACAGGAGTCGAGCCCACCGTGATGGTCACGAAAGAGACCGTCCGAGTGGAAGCCGAGCCATCGTCTCTGGCCCCGAGTGCTTCAGTCGGGCCATCCGTTCAGCTGACATCCCTCCCAACTTCCGATGGCGACGGGGATCAGCAAGTTTACAGGAGAATCCAAGCCAGAAACGTGGCTGGACGACTACCGAGTGGCGGTCTAGATCGGTGGCGGAGATGACCAGGTCGCCATGAAACATCTCCCCCTGATGCTCGACGGCTCGGCACGAGCGTGGCTGAACCAGTTGGCCCCTTCAAGCTTCTACAGTTGGGCAGATCTGGCCCGAGTCTTCATCAGGACCTTCAAGGGCACGTGCAAACGCCCTGCTGGTCTCGTGGAGCTCCAGCACTGTCTCCAGAAGCAGAATGAGCCCCTGCGTGATTTCATCCAGCATTGGACGACCCTCTACCACATGGTGGAGAACGTCACAGAGCACCAAGCAGTCTGCGCCTTCAAGGCAGGCGTGCGGTACAGAGATCTGTACCTGAAGTTCGGTCGGACAGGCGGCATCTCCATGAGCAAGATGTTGGAGATAGCCGCACGCTATGCAAATGGCGAAGAAGAGGACCACATTCGTAGCGGCAAGCATAAAGCAGTCGCCGATGGAGATGGGAACATCACTCGGAAGCAGAAGCAGAAAACTCCGTCCACTCTGCAGGGAGAGGCAGCAGCCGTTACCAATGCCAAGTTCAAGGGCAAGAGGAAAGCTCAGTTCACCCCCAAGAAGAAGCAGTTCGGAAACTCCATCCTGGATCAGCCATGTCCAATCCACATGAAGATGGACGAAGAAGGCAACGCCATATTCCCGAAGCACACCACTCGGCAATGTCGCCTCCTGATCCAAGGGTTCAGCGAAGGGCAGCCGAGTGAAAAGGACAATGAACAGGATGATGAGGACAAGGAGGATCCATTCCCCCAAGTCCATGCAACACTGATGATTTTTGCTGACGTGGAAGGCAAGAGTCGACTGAAGCTGGTGAACAGGGAGGTGAACATGGCCACCCCAACCAACCCCACTTTCGTCAAATGGTCTCAGACTGCGATCACCTTTGACCAGTCGGATCATCCAGCACACGTGCCCACCCCAGGGAGGCAGGCTCTGGTCGTCCACCCGGTGGTGGAAGGAGTCCGACTGCGCAAAGTCCTCATGGACGGCGGCAGCGGCTTGAACATCATGTACGCCGACACTCTCAAGGGGATGGGCATTCCGATGTCCAAACTTAGCGAGAGCAGCATGCAGTTCCACGGAGTCGTCCCTAGACGAAAGGCCAAGTCACTCGGCCAGATCGCGTTGGACGTCGTTTTCGGCTCCGACAAGAACTTCCGCAAGGAAAAGCTGACATTCGAGGTGGTGGACTTCCAGAGTGCATACCATGCGATTCTGGGCCGTCCGGCGTATGCGCGTTTCATGGCCCGTCCATGTTACGTGTATCTGAAGCTGAAGATGCCGGGTCCCAAAGGTGTGATCACTGTCACAGGCAATCGGCAGCGGGCCGAGGAGTGTCTGCAGCAGGGGTCGAGGATCGCCGATCAGCAGATGGCTATCCTCGAGCTGGACGAGTACAAGAAGACAGCCGACCCCGCTGACTTGATGCGTTCAAAGAAGCCAGCTTCGGAGTCCGCATTCCAGTCGGCGGGAGACACGAAGAAGGTCAGCATCCACCCGACGAACGACACCGCTGCCCCGACGAACATCTCCACCACCCTCGATCCAAAATAGGAAGCCGAGCTCATCCAATTCCTCCGTGAGAACTGGGACATTTTTGTATGGAAGCCCGCTGACATGCCAGGTGTACCCAGGGAGTTGCCTGAGCACCGACTGCATGTGGATCCTGCTGCTCGGTCCGTCCGAGATCGCATGCGTCGATCCGCCGCGCACAAGAGGAAGGCAATCGGAGAAGAGGTGGCTAAACTTTTGACAGCCAACTTCATTCGCGAGGTACACCACTCCGAGTGGCTCGCCAATGTCGTCATGGTGCCCAAGGACAAGTCTCTCCGAATGTGCATCAACTTCAAGCATCTCAATAAGGTCTGCCCGAAAGACCATTTCCCGCTCCCCCGCATCGATCAAATTGTTGACTCGACTGCGGGTTGCGAGCATTTGTCATTCCTTGATGCCTACTCGGGTTATCATCAGATCCGTCTGTATGGTCCCGATGAATTAAAAACGGCCTTCATCACCCCATTCGGGTGCTTCTGCTACATCACTATGCCATTCGGTTTGAAGAATGCAGGAGCAACTTTTATGCGCATGATCCAAAAATGCCTCCTTGACCAGATCGGTCGAAATGTGGAGGCGTATATGGATGATATCGTAGTCAAGTCACGCAAAGGTTCCGACCTGCTGACTGACTTGGCTGAAACATTCGCCAACCTTCGTAGGTACGATATCAAGCTCAACCCTGCCAAGTGTTCATTCGGTGTTCCCAGCGGAAAGTTAATCGGTTTCTTCGTTTCCAAAGGAGGGATCGATGTCAACCCCGAAAAAATCGGGACCATCGTCCGAATGGAGCGGCCGGTCAGAATACATGATGTTCAAAGGCTCACAAGTTGCCTAGCGGCTTTGAGCAGGTTTATCAGTCGACTCGGCGAGAAGGCACTACCTTTGTACCGACTCAAGAGGAAATCAGATACTTTCGAGTGGACAGACGAAGCCCAAATTGCATTCGACGACCTCAAAGCCCTGCTTTCCACCCAGCCGGTTCTTACTGCCCCGCTCAGTAAAGAACCCCTTCTTCTGTACATCGCGGCTACAAATCAAGTCGTCAGCACTATTCTCACAGTCGAACGCGAAGAAGAAGGCAAAGCGTACAAGGTTCAGCGGCCAGTATATTATGTCTCCGCAGTCCTGACTCCTTCCAAGCAGAGCTATCCCCATTATCAAAAGCTTATTTACGGGATCTACATGACTGCGAAGAAGGTGGCTCATTATTTCCAAGACCACTCGGTGTTTGTCATTTCTGATGCTCCATTGTCGGAAATCCTCCACAATCGGGACGCATCAGGCCGAGTGGCGAAGTGGGCAATGGAGATGTTATACTGCGACATCAAGTTCGAAGCCAAGAAGGCTATAAAGTCTCAAGCTCTGGCTGACTTCATAGCAGAATGGGTAGAACAACAGCAACTGACTCACATCTACTCGGTTCATTGGACAATGTTCTTCGATGGGTCCAAGATGTTGAATGGCTCCGGCGCTGGCATAGTGATCATATCGCCAAAAGGTCATAAACTCAAGTATGTGTTGCAGATACATTTCGATTCCTCCAAAAACGAGGCAGAGTATGAAGCTCTCCTTTATGGATTGCGCATGGCCATCACACTCGGCGTCCGTCGCTTGATGGTTTATGGCGATTCAGATTTGGTGGTTAATCAAGTGATGAAGGAGTGGGATGTAAGGAACCGCACCATGACTACATACTGCAACGCAGTGAGTAGCTCGAGAAGAAGTTTGAATGTCTGGAACTTCACCATGTTCCGTGACTGAAAAACTAAGCAACTGATGAATTGGCGAAACTTGGATCCACTCGGAGACCAGTCCCGAGTGATGTCTGCCTCGAGCACCTACACCTTCCCTCAGTAAAAGAAGATCCTTTCACAGAGGAACCAGTACAACCAAAGAGCTCAACAGATCCGACTGAAGTTGAAGTCCCCGCTGTGGTTGATTTGATCATGGAGATTCTTGCTCTCATCCCCGATTGGACTGTGCCGTTCATTGCGTACATCCTGAGGCAAGAGTTACCGGAAGACGAAGTCCAAGCGAGGCAGATCGTCCGCAGGTCGAAGTCCTTCCCCGTCATTGATGGCCAGTTGTACAAGGAAAGTGTTTCAGGCGTCCTGCAACGATGCATCTCCCCTGGAGAGGGAGAGTTAATCCTGGAAGAAACTCACTCGGGAACCTGCGGCCATCATGCTTCCTCAAGAGAAATCGTCGCCAAAGCATTCAGAGATGGTTTCTTCTGGTTGCAGGCGAATGAAATGGCGAAAGATATGGTCGACCGATGTGAAGGCTATCAGTTCTACTCGAGCAAGTCCCACAAGCCAACATCTGCGCTGAAGACAATCCCTCTTGTTTGGCCGTTTGCGCTGTGGGGATTAGATACAGTCGGTCCATTCAGAACAGGCCAAGGGGGATTCACTCATCTGTTGGTAGCAGTCAACAAGTTCACCAAGTGGATCGAAGCCAAGCCCATCAAGAAGCTCTACGCCCTTACGACCATCAAATTTGTCAGAGACATCATCGCCAGATTTGGGGTTCCGCACAACATAATTACCGACAATGGCACAAACTTTGACTCGGACAGATTCAAAGGTTTTTGCACAGACCAAGGTATCCGAGTGGATTTTCCATCTGTGGCGCATCCCCAAACAAACGGGCAAGCAGAGCGGGCGAATGGACTTATTCTTCAAGGGTTGAAGCCTCGACTCCTGCGAGAAGTTGGACATGCCGCCGACGATTGGGTCACCGAGCTGCCTTCGGTGCTGCGGGGCCTCCGCACAACTCCAAATAGATCTACAGGGCGATCCCCGTTCTTCCTCGTTTATGGAGCAAAGGCAGTCCTTCCGAGTGACTTGCTTCACAACTCTCCACGAGTCGAACTCTTCTCCGAAGCCAAAGCAGAGCAAGCCAGGCAAGACGGAGTGGATCTTCTAGAAGAAGAGCATGAGATGGCACTAACTCGCTCAACAATTTATCAACAAGACCTGCGGCGTTTTTACGCGCGACACGTTAGGAGTCGTACATTCCAAGCAGGCGACCTGGTGCTCCGAGTGGATCAGTAGAGACCTCACAAGTTGGCTCCCGCCTGGGAAGGACCCTTCATCATCTCCAAGGTGCTGAACAACGGAGCATGTCGACTCTACAACCTCGACAGGGAAACGGACGAGCCGCGAGCGTGGAACGGAGATCTCATGAAGCGCTTCTACACGTGACCACCAACGGAGGCAATATAAAGAACAAGTATCATTGAAGTAATACAAAGCAGATTGATTTCTCGCAAGTTCAAAATTCTTCCGCGTTGACAGACTCCGGTCTAAATTTTTTTTTCGCTCCGAGTGCGCACTAAAAGCCGCACTCGGGGACTTAGCTGCGATCCAGAATCTCCTAAGTACAAAACTCTCTCCGAGTGCGCACTAAAAGCCGCACTCGGGGACTTAGCTGCGATCCTGAATCGCCTAAGTATAAAACTCTCTCCGAGTGCGCACTAAAAGCCGCACTCAGGGACTTAGCTGCGATCCAGAATTGCCTAAGTACAAAACTCTCTCCGAGTGCGCACTAAAAGCCGCACTCGGGGACTTAGCTGCGATCCAGAATCGCCTAAGTGCAAAACTCTCTCCGAGTGCGCACTAAAAGCCGCACTCGGGGACTTAGCTGCGATCCTGAATCGCCTAAGTACAAAACTCTCTCCGAGTGCGCACTAAAAGCCGCACTCGGGGAATTAGCTGCGATCCAGAATCGCCTAAGTACAAAACTCTCCCCGAGTGCGCACTAAAAGCCGCACTCGGGGACTTAGCTGCGATCCAGAATCACCTAAGTACAAAACTCTCTCCGAGTGCGCACAAAAAGCCGCACTCGGGGACTTAGCTGCGATCCTGAATCGCCTAAGTACAAAATTCTCTCCGAGTGCGCACTAAAAGCCGCACTCGGGGACTTAGCTGCGATCCAGAATCGCCTAAGTACAAAACTCTCTCCGAGTGCGCACTAAAATTCGCACTCGGGGACTTAGCTGCGATTCAGAATCGCCTATGTACAAACAACTCTCCGAGTGTGCACTAAAAGTCGCGCTCGGGGACTTAGCTGCGATCCAGAATCGCCTAAGTAAAAAGCTTCCTTCGAGTGTATCCTCGAGTTCCACTCGGAGGCTTAGCACACCCTCATTGAGGCTCATGTCGACGTGAAGACTTAGCTGCGATCCAGAGTCGCCTAAGTATAAACTCGTTCCGAGTGCGCGCTAAAAGTCGCATTCGGGGACTTAGCTGCGATCCAGAATCGCCTAAGTAAAAGCTCGCTCTGAGTGCGCACTCGGAGACTTGATTGACCCTCATTGAGGCTCATGTGGATGTGAAGACAATTGACAACTACATGTTCCGCATGTTTGCCATTGGCTTCACCCAAAAAAAACACGAGCCAAAATCGTGTCAAAAAATTTCGGTGAAAGAAGAGCAAAATATTCGATTCGAATTCAAAGTTGGATCTAAGATAAGTGGGCTCGGTGTGGATCAAGCTTATCCACACCGAACCACGAATGTGACGGCCAACAACAATGGCCAAAGTTTGATACAGATAACACTCGGCATACCGAGGTAAAGTTTTTCAAGCGCAAGGTAAAGTTTTTCAAGCGTCACCAGGACTGGCACCGGGACTGGCAGGCTCGACAAAGGTGTCAAGGTCGATCCCGTCTGCGATGCGAGTGGCTATCTCGAGGAAGGTCTCCATGAAATCTTCGAATCGGAGCTTCTTGGTGTTGGCAACCTGCAACGCCTTCAGCTTTTCTTCGTGAGCTTCCTTGCAGTGCACTCGGACAAGGGATAGCGCCACGTCCGCCCCACAACGAGCGGCAGACTTCTTCCACGCCTGCACTCTATTCGGGACGTCCTCTAGCCGAGTCATCAACCCTTCTATCTCCTGCCGGGAATCGTCTTCGGGCCACAACTCCTTGTCGATCCGGACGATGACTTTTCTCAGGCGGCCGATGAAAGGTCCCACTCTGCCAAGGCAAATATGCGCTCGGAGCATGTCCCGATTGGCTTCGTCGTCGAGTGGAATGTTTGGAATAACCGACCTCTCAATGTCAGCTGCTTCAGCCTCAGCGTCCATACGAAAATCTGCAAAGCAAAGACGAGCTGAAAGTAAGCGCAGAATGAACTACAAAGTGAGGAAGCACTAGGCAAAAAGCATACCACCGAGGAGCGTAATCATCTTCCTTGCCCAGTCGCTGACGTACTTCTCCTGCGATATGCACCGACTGTTCATCAACTTCATCTGACCCATCAGTTCGGTTCTTTGCTTGCTCATTTTCTCAATTTCGGCCACCAATGCCTTGTTCGCCTCCCGGGACTCCTCCAAAGACTTCTCTCGGTCAGCAAGAGCCCCCTTCACACCAGCTAAGTCATTCACAGCCGCCTCCAATTCCGCAGCAAGCTGAATATTTTCAGCCTTTAGAGCATTGTACGCGGATCCCATTTCGCAAGTCTTTGACAGATCAACGCAAAGGGAAGATCAGACACATTCAACAAGGAAAACAATAAAAGCTCAAAATTCTTCAGACCCATGCCGACGCAAGCAGTCGGCAACGGTCTCGGGGACTACACCGAGTGGGTTCACTAAGAGTGACCCCACTGGCATGAAGCTTGAACGGGTCCGCCCTAGTGAGCTACATGACAAACATACAAGCCTATGAGACTACTATTACCCGACCTGAGTAACACTACTCTCGGGGACTACACCTAGTGGGTGCACTCGGAGTACCCCCACTGGTACCATTCGGGAAGATCAGCTCTGATCCGATCAGGTCATCGAAAATGCATATAAAGACAACTGCCGGTGCAAGCACTCGACAGAAGTCCGAGGGACTACACCCACTTGGTTCACTCGAAGTGAACCCACTACAAAATAATCCTACTGTATCCGAGTATATCGCTTAAACCCCTAGTGGGTTACAAGAGGAAAGTAATCACTTACTAGCGCACTTACTCGGATATTGTCCCGGAGCTCCAAGCTTCTCTTGTACAAAGCGCGATGGAGTCGTACGCTCCCTTCGAATCACCCACCATCAACTCCACATGCACCATGGCCTCCTTGGCGGCTTCCACATGGCCTTCCGGGAGGTGTCGGGCATCGTACTGGACGGTTGATGGACCTGGCACGACAGAAGACTCCTTGGGCATCCCAAGCTCCACTCCAGTCGGTTCCGCCGCGAGGGGCACCGTCTCAGTCGGCGGCATCATCTCGGTCGGTGGCACGTCCATGGTGGGAGCAGCAGGAGAGGGGACAACCTCAAGGATAGGCGTCGAAGCTGGCCCTGACCCCCTTTGGGCGTCGTCCTCCAGATGAATCACCTCCGAAGGAAGCCCGGCTGAACAACATGAAGTTGTAGAGGAAAGGCATGATGAAAGTCAGCACTCGCGAAACAGTAACATAAACTCTCAGAGCTTAGGCAACGTACCTTTCTGGGATGTGGCAACGTTGTCCGTGTCCATAGGATCGTCGTCTTGGCGCGGTAGAGAAGTGGCAGAGGTAGCAGCTGTGTCGAGTAAAATCCACTCGAGGGGTAAGCACGAGTTCAACTAGAGACTGAAGGAAGATGGGAGAACAAGACACTTACGCTGAGGCGACTGGAACAGTGATCCTAATCCGAGGCAGAGCTTTTCGAGGCTTGGGCCCACTTCATTTGGCCACCTTGGACGGTTGCTCCGTGGGCTCGGCAGCAGCGTCCCTAGTCCTCTTCTCGCTCTGGGCACTCGGAGCCACGGGAGGAGCTGGCGGGGCACTCGGGGCCACCTAAGGAGCTGGCAAAGCACTCAGGGCCGTTGGAGCAGCCGACGGAGTCGCAGGTTCGTGATGGCACTTAGTTTGAGGCTCTGAGAGTGGAGGAGGCGAGCTTTGCTCCCCAACCTTCCCCTCCTCCTCTTTGGTCTCCTCCTCCGTCTCCCCACTGTTGGAGACGTACTCGGCGCTGTCCACGCTGCCCTCCTGGCTGCCCTCCTCTTCCTCAGCTAGATTCCCATTCGAGATGGGAGAGTACCAGTTGGTCCATCCTGCACAAAATACAGTCGACAACGTCAGACATCAGGCAGTGGTACAAGAAAAAGTGATAAATTTAAGAAGATTGAAAGCACTCGACAAGAGGTGCTCACCTCATTCGGAGGAGGATTATCGGCGCGGAAGGGCTTCACCCGCCGGGCTCCTCTCGGGTTGTCGCATGCGCCTGTGATATCGTGGACCCATGCTGTCACAACCTCTCCGGTCACGCACTATGGATGAGTCCGAGTGGAGTCCTCAGGCCCCGTGTAGTGCCACATGGCGTGGCGTCGAGCCTGTAGCGACTGGATGCGCCGACCTAGAAAAGTCTCCAGCAAATCCGTCCCGGTGACTCCCTTGCGGACGACATCTATCAGCGTGGCGACCAGAGGCTAGATCTGGATCTTTTCCACCTTCCAGAGCGCAAGCTGCGTGGGAGGAGTCGGTCGGTCTAGGTTGAAAGGTGGCAGCCCAGTTGCAGCATTCGGACAAGCGATGTCCTAGCAATAGAACCAAGTCGACTGCCAGTTCCTAACTGACTCGGACAACTAAAGAGGGGGGTAGCTACTTTTGATTTTCTTCTGGAAGCCTAAGCCCCCGCAGAGCTGGAGGATATGGGTTTTGTCGTCCGACTGGCTATGTTTTTTGACAGTTTGGGACCTAGCAGAGAAGATGTACTTAAAGAGCCCCCAATGGGGGGACATCCGATAAAGCACTCGCAAAGCACGACGAATGCAGCAAGATGAGCTATCGCGTTTGGAGGAAAATGATGGAGCTGCGCACCGAAGTGATTCATAATACCTCTGAAGAAGGGGTGGGGAGGCAGAGAAAAGCCCCTGTACACGTGACTGAGCAGCAAGACGCGCTCTCCCTCCTGCGGCGTCGGCTCCGTCTCGCCCTCCGCTGGCAGCCTCCACGACTTGTTCGCAATCATGCCTTGCTCCACCAGCTCCAGCAGGTCGTCCGCCGTCACCGTGGAGGGAGGAAATCCCCCTGGTCCAACCCGCCGGCAGTGCCCACTGTCGCCGCTGAGCAGGGGCCGCCGTTTCTTCTTCTTCTTCTGCGACTCGAGCTTGCTCGTCTGCCCCTTCGTCATGGTGGAGGCAGCAGATCCGCAGAGGAGGAGAGGAAGGAGGAGGCTTGGAGCGCGCAGGGAGCTACGAGAGAAGCGAGGCGAGTGCGAGTAATCAGGGGAGCGAACAAGAAACCCCCGCTGGAGAGGTTTAAATAAGCTTCCGACTGGGTCACTAACAGGTTTCCCTGAAATCTTATCCCCCGACCGGCTGCTGCGATATTAGTGGAGAAGATAAAGGTGCGGTAATCGAGGTGGCAGAAACTACTCGATGACGATGTCGTCATCCCCGCGGAGCGCGCGGCAACCGAAATTTGAGGATCCTAGAAAATCCTCCGCTGTCAATTGACCGGTCACATCGAAATATTCCGCGGAAGCACTCGGTCCCTGACGGTTCGTTTCACGGATATATTCACTCGGATCACTGGTCGAGAGGATAAAATGGATCGAGGCAAACAACACCAAAGTCACATCCATACCAGTCGGATCCGTACTCCAGGCATCACTTCGTCGTTCCAACCCCGATCCATTCAGGGACTAATGATGGGGTTATAGTCCCAGGGTAGGGTCATAGGCCTGCCCTATAGGTCCTACCCAAGGACTACCCTTCATAAAGGACAAGGCCCTTAGACAGTTCCGACTAAACTAAGGACTTCCCAGCATCCAGTCGGTGACGAGCATTCGGAGCGTATTAAACGTACCGACTAGATTCCACTCTGTATATCGTAACCTCCCTCGAGGGCAACGATCATACGTTTTCATACACCATTATCAGCATTTAAGGCATACGTTACCTGTAACGTAGGCATTTATTCGCCACTACTCCACCCCTGTCCACCGGACCGTTGTGAAGGGCAGCGCACTCTATATAAGCCGCCCTTCTCCACTGGTGCAGGGGTTGGCATTTACTGTAATCCTTTATTCCACTCGACACTAAGCTCGCAAGAGCACTAGACGTAGGGCTTTTACCTCCACCGTAGAGGGGCCTGAACTCATACAACCTCGCCGTAGCTAAGGCTCTGCCCATCCTTTCGTACCCTACACATCTACCCACGACAATATCCACGACAATATCATTATCTTAAATGCTGTTATTTAATTAATGTACCTATATACTTGGTAAATGACGGAAGGCCAAGCCTTTTTCCGGGTGCTTTGTTCCGTTATTTCCGCCTTAGTTACCGGCTACCATTGTTTGATTCCAAATTGATCGCTCCTAACACGTTCGGGGTTGTTATGGGGACCCGCTCGATAAATCGCGTAGTGTTAAGACTTGTCCGGCTGGACCCAACTTTGGTTTTAATCTGCTAATCACATAATAATCCGCATAGGGAGTAGCTACCCCGAGGAATTTAATCAACAACCCGGGCCAGTGCTCCTCATGAGTGTTGGTCCCACCTGAGCGATGTTCGGGGCCCCACTGGTCACCCAGAGGTTTAGCCATCCCGACGTCTAGCTCATCCGTCGTGTCCTGAGACTAAGATACGTGTCTCTTATCAGGGTCGTCGACACGACGGGAGGTCCTGCTTGACTTGCCTTACCTTAGCGATATATCTTGCGTATAGGAATCCCAGTGAAGCTTTGGTTTTCCCGAGAGTTGAGGTTTTCCTCTAAGGAATCCGACGAGATCACGAGACTCGTGATAGAGGATTACTTTGCGGCCCGTGTATGTTTGTGATGGACTAGTTGGAGCACCCCTGCAGGGTTTAATCTTTCGGAAAGCCGTGCCCGCGGTTGTGTTAACTTGGAATATTTTGTTAACATCCGCTATTACAGAACTTAAACAAAATCTAATAAGATTGCCAACTGTGTGCGTAACCGTGACTGTCCCCTCGAAGATCTTTCTTCGATCGGGAACACGGTGGGGTCATGAATGACGTAGGTAGGTGTTCAGGATCACTTAGTGATCAAGTATTCTCGATCGCTAGTATAGTCCACTCTCATTTATGTTCTACGTAAGTTAGCCACTAAATCAAGCTTAGGATGATGCAACCTTAAACACTTCACCTTATCTTACCTAATAACTTGACTAGTTCTGGCACCAAGGTCTTAGATTGCTGAGTCCCCGTGGCTCATGGATTCCTCCAAAATCCAAACAGGTTCAGGTACCCCAGAGACAGATGATCCCGACAGCACGCAGCTGGCGTGGCAGTACGATGAGGAGACAGACCGGCTTTACGTGAACTATCTAGAAGATTGAGGCGTGGTCGTGATCGTGGGCCTGCAGGCAGGGTAGCATAGCCTTTCTATGTTTGGTAGTCCGTAGCGGAACTACCTTGGTTGTATGTGTGATGTACTCTGAGATATTTATGAGAAGGCAATTGAATCCCTGATTGTCTATCTTTATTATTATGTATGTGTTGTGTTACCTATTTGCGACACGCTTAGATGCGCTCCTTTCCAATTCGGGGCCTCGATCCCCAGATCGGAAAGGACCGCATCTTGGTCGTTACACAATATCATGTATATCCAATATACTTTTGTTGACATTGGCAGCCTTCTCATATACCAAGTAATTAGGGTAGTTCCGCTTCAGTGACCGTTCCCCTCATTATAGAAACACTTAGTCCTGGGTTTTGGTTTTAACCTTGGTTTTCTTCACTAGAGCGGCAACTGGTTTGCCTTTCATGAAGTATCCCTTATTGCCCTTGCCCTTCTTGAAACTAGTGGCTTTACTAACCATCAACACTTGATGCTCCTACTTGATTTCTACCTTCGTGGTGTCAAACATCGGGAATAACTCAGGGATCATAATATTCATCACCGATATGTTATGGTTCATGATGAAGCTCTAGTAGCTTGGTGGAAGTGACTTTGGAGAACCATCACTATCTCATCCAGATGATTAACTCCCACTCGATTCAAGCGATTGTAGCACTCATACAATTTGAGTGCATGCTCAACGATTGAGATTTTCTCCCGTACATTGTAGACAAGGAATCTTGTCGGAGGTCTCATATCTCTCAACACGGGCACGAGCCTGAAATCCCAATTTCATCTGTTGGAACATCTCGTATGTCTCGTGACGTTCACAACGTCTTCAATGCCTCAATTCTAAGTTGTTTAAGTATTGTGGATTGAACTATCATGTAGTCATCAAAACGTGTATGTCAGATGTTCGTAACATTCACAGACGGCACTCGGGGTTCAGAACACCGAGTGGTGCATGAAGGACATAAGCCTTCTGCGCAGCAATGAGGACAATCCTCAGTTTACGGACCCAGTCCGCATAATTGCTACTATCATGTTTCAACTAAATTTTCTCTAGGAACATATCAAAAAATAGTAGAGCTACAACCCAAGCTACAACATAATTTGCAAAGACCTTTTGACTATTTTCATGATAATTGAGTTTAGCTAATCATATTACTAATAAACTCCCACTCAAATTGACATCCCTCTTGTCAATCGAGTGGCTCGTGATCCAAATCCACTAGCTCAAGTCCGATCATCACGTGAGTTGAGATTTTTTTCAATGGTGAACATCTCCATGTTGATCATATCAACTATATGATTCATGCTCGACCTTTCGGTCTCTTGTGTTCCGAGGCCATGTTTGTACATGCTAGGCTCGTCAAGTTCCGTGTGTGCAACTGTTTGGCACCCGTTGTATGTGAACACTGAGTCTATCACCCGATCATCACGTGGTGTCTCGAAATGATGAAGTGCCGCAACGGTGCACAGTCGGGGAGAACAAAATTTTATCTTGAAATTTTAGTGAGGGATCACCTTATAATGCTACCGTCGTCTTAATCAAAACAAGGTGCATAAAAGGATTAACATCACATGCAAATCATAAGTGACATGATATGGACATGAATTCGTGCTTCTTGGTCTCCATCACCAAAGCACCGACATGATCTCCATCGTCACCGGCGCCACACCAGGATCTCCACCATCATGATCTCCATCATTGTGCTGCCATCGAGGTTGTCGCGCTAACTATGATGTTACTACTGAAGCTAATACTAGCGATAAAGCAAAGTATCACCAAGCGCAAAATAATTAAAGACAACCCTATGGCTCCTGCCGGTTGCCGTAGCATCGACGTGTAATTCGATATTTGACTATTACAACATGATCATCTCATACATCCAATATATCACATCATGTCTTTGGCCATATCACATCACATGCATACCCTGCAAAAACAAGTTAGACGTCCTCTAATTTGTTGTTGCATGTTTTACGTGGCTGCTATGGGTATCTAGTATGATCGCATCTTACTTACGCAAAGCCACAACGGTGATATGCAAATTGCTATTTAACCTTCTCCAGGGACCGCCTCGGTCAAATCCGATTCAACTAAAGTTGTAGAAACAGACAGCCTCTAGTCATCTTTATGCAACAAGTTGCATGTTAGTCGATGAAACCGGTCTCTCGTAAGCATACGAGTAATGTTGGTCCGGGCCGCTTCAATCCAATAATGCCGCCGAATCAAGAATAGACTAAGGAGGGCAGCAAATTGAACATCAATGGCGACAAACTCTTTTGTGTTCTACTGGTTATTACCTGAATGCCCATATTGGCTCCTACATATTCTATGAAGATCTTTATCGGATGAACCTCTATGTCAAGGATTCAGTTAATCCCGTATGTTGTTCCATTTGTCCTTCGGTATGTTACTTGCCCGAGATTCGATCGTCGGTATCTCTATATCGAGTTCAGTCTCACTACCGGCAAGTCTCTTTACTCGTTCCGTAATACTAGATCCCGTAACTAACTCCTTAGTCACATTGCTTGCAAGGCTTGTTGTGATGTTGTATTACCGAGTGGGCCCCGAGATACCTCTCCGTCACACGGAGTGACAAATCCCCGTCTTGATCCACGCCAACCCAACAAACACCTTCGGAGATACCTGTAGAGCACCTTTATAGTCACCGAGTAACGTTGCAATGTTTCATACACACAAGGTATTCCTCCGGTGTCCGGGAGTTGCATGATCTCATGGTCATAGGAACAGATACATTGGCATGCAGAAAACAATAGCAATAAACTAACACAACCATATGCTACGTCTATAGTTTGGGTCTTGTCCATCACATCATTCTCCTAATGATGTGATCCCGTTATCAAGTGACAACACTTGTCTATGCCCAGAAAACCTTGATCATCTTTGATCAACGAGCTAGTCAACTAGAGGCTCACTAGGGACAATGTATTCTCTATGTATCCACACATGTATTTGAGTTTCCAAACAATACACTTATAGCATGGATAATAAAATATTATCATGAACAAGGAAATATCATAATAACCAATTTATTATTGCCTCTAGGGCATATTTCCAACACATTGTCGGTGTCGAAACTGCCAAATCTCGGGTAGGGGGTCCCGAACTGTGGACCTTGGATCAATGAGTTGCAGGAAGAAGGGGGAGACAGTTGTTTATCCAGGTTCGGGCCCTCCTATGGAGGTAATACCCTACATCATGCTTGATTATATTGATGGAGATGATTACATAGTAGTTCTATGCTACTTCTCAAAGAAGAGCGCCAAAATTTGACACATTGAAGGAGATTTGCTTGCGTTGGTTTTTTCCTTTGAAGAGGAAAGGGTGATGCAGCACATGAGCAGTAAGTATTTCCCTCAGTTTGAGAACCAAGGTATCAATCCAGTAGGAGAATCTCGTCAAGTCCAGAGTACGTGCGCAAACACAAAAGATCTTGCACCTAATGCTATAAAGGGGTTGTCAATCCCTTCAAGATTGTTTGCAAAGTGAGATCTGAAGGCGGAAAGTGCAACGAAGTAAAAAGTGTAAGGCTGAAAATATGGTGTGGAGTAGACCCGGGGGCCATAGTGTTCACTAGAGGCTTCTCTCAAAATAGCAAGTATTACGGTGGGTGAACAAATTACTGTCGAGCAATTGATACAACCGCGCAAAGTCATGACGATATCTAAGGCAATGATCATACATATAGGCATCACGTCCGAGACAAGTAGACCGATACTTTCTGCATCTACTACTATTACTCCACACATCGACCGCTATCCAGCATGCATCTAGTGTATTGAGTTCATGACGAACAGAGTAAGGCCTTAAGCAAGATGACATGATGTAGAGGGCTAATCTCAAACCAATGATGAAAACCCCATCTTTTACCCTTGATGGCAACAACATGATGCGTGCCTTGCTACACCTTCTGTCATTGGGTGAGGTCATCGCACGGTATGAACCCAAAACGAAGAACTTCTCCCAATGCAAGAATCATAGATCTAGTTGGCCAAACAAAACCCACAACTCAAAGAGAATTACAAGGATATGAAATCATGCATAAGAGAGATCAGAAGAAACTCAAATAAGATTCATAGATAATCTGATCATAAATCCACAATTCATCGGATCTCGACAAACACACTGCAAAAGAAGATTACATCGGATAGATCTCCATGAAGATCATGGAGAACTTTGTATTGAAGATCCAAGAGAGAGAAGAAGCCATCTAGCTACTAGCTATGGATCCGTAGGTCTATGGTGAACTACTCACGCATCATCGGAGAGGTCATGGTGTTGATGGAGAAGCCCTCCTTATCCGAACCCCCCTACGGCAGGGCACCAGAACGTGCCCCAGATGTGATCTTGCGGAGACTGAAGCTTGCGGCGGCGGAAAAGTACTTTCGATGATCTCCTGATTTTTTATGGAATTTTTGGGAATATATAGGCGCAAAACCTAGGGCAAAGGAGCCTCAAGGAGCCCACAAGCGAGGGGGTCGCGGGCCTCCCCTGGCCGTTCCATGAGGGCTTGTGGGGTCCCTGGTGGGCCCCTGCCCTGATTCTCCGGCTTTTTGATCTTTTTCTGTTCCGGAAAAAATCTTTTTTGCAGTTTCATTCCGTTTGGACTCCGTTCAAAATCCTCCTCTGGAAGGGGTCAAAAACATGGAAAAAACAGGAACCGGTGCTTGGTACTGAGTTAATAAGTTAGTCCCAAAAAATATATAAAAGGTATACAAAACATCCAAAGTTTGACAAGATAATAGCATGAAACCATAAAAAATTACAGATACGTTGGAGACGTATCAAGCATCCCCAAGCTTAACTCCTGCTCGTCCTCGAGTTGGGAAGTGATAAAGAATGAATTTTTGATGTGGTATGCTACCTAGCATAGTTGTCCTTTGCAACTTCTTTCACGTGACATGAATGTTCAGGTCCGTAAGTTTCAAAACAAAAGTTTGCTATTGACATGAAAACAATAATACTTCAAGCAAACTAGCAAGGTAATCATGAACTTTCAAAATAACAAGGCCAAGGAAAGTAATCCCTACAAAATCATATAGTCTAGCTATGCTCCATCATCCTCACACAACTAATGTGAATCAATCACAACCCCGGTATTGGCCAAGTAATTGTTTTCACACTCTTACTTTCTCAAACTTTTTATAACTATCACGCAATACATGAGCGTGGGCCATGGATATAGAACTATAGGTGGAATAGAGTGTGGTGGTGGTTGTGAGACAAAAAGGAGGAGATGGTCACATTGACTCGGCGTATCAAAAGGCTATGGAGATGCCCATTAATAGATATCAATGTGAATAAGTAGGGATTGCCATACAGAGGATGCACTAGAGCTATAAGTATGTGAAAGCTCAAAAGTAGAACTAGTGGGTGTGCATCCAACTTGCTTGCTCACGAAGACCTGGGTCAATTTTGAGGAAGCCCATCTTTGGAATATACAAGCCAAGTTATATAATAAAGATTACCACTAGCATATGGTGGTGACAAAGTAAGAAGCTCTCAATCATGAAGAACATGGTGCTATTATGAAGCACAAGTGTGGAAAAAGATAGTAGCATTGTCCCTTCTCTCTTTTATCTCTTCTTTTTTTTGTTTGGGCTCTTAGGCCTATTTTTTTTTTCTTTTTTTGGGCTCTTTGGTCTCTTTTTTTATTTCCTCACATGGGACAATGCTGGAATAATGATGATCATCACAATTTTATTTACTCACAACTCAAAGCTTAGAACGATGATGACTCTATAGGAAATACCTCCAACAGTATACCGGGATGTGCAACGATCTAGCTTGGCATATGACGTTGAAACATCTCACTAGCTATCTTACAATCATGCAATGGCAATATGAGAGTGACGGCACAAGTCATGAGACGGAACGGTGGGAGTTGCATGGCAATATATCTCGGAATGGCTATGAAAATGCCATAGTAGGTAGGTATGGTGACTGTTTTGAGGAAGGCATATGGTGGGTTTGTGTATCGGTGAAAGTTGTGCGGCACTAGAGAGGCTAGCAATGGTGGAAGGTGAAAGTGCATCTATACCATGGACTCACATTAGTCATGAAGAACTCACATACTTGTTGTGGAAGTTTTTGTTAGTAATCGAAACAAAGTGCTAAACGCAAACTCCTAGGGGAAGGGTTGGTAGGTGTTAACCATCGCGCGATCCAGACCTCAACGCAAAGGATGACAATCAATAGATCAATTATGCTCCGACTTCCTAACATAGCGATTCACCATACATGCATGCTACGGGAATCACTAACTTCAACACAAGTATTTCTAGATTCACAACACCCTACTAACATAACTCTTAATATTACCGAATCCACGTCTCAAAACTAATTGAGAGGAATCAAGACTTCTCTTTCAACTCAATGCACATGAAGATGGAGGTTTTTGTATCCTCTTTGGGTACCTAACACCTTTGGGACTACATTCATAGCATAAGCCAACTACCAAGTCACGCACCGCCGTGCTCTAAAAGATATAAGTGAAGCACATAGAGCAAAATTATCTAGCTCAAAAGATGTAAGTGAAGCACTATGAGCATTCTAGCAAAATCACGATGAGTGCATGTCTCTCTCTCTCAAAAAGGTGTTCAACAAGGATGATTGTGACACAACAAAAGGAAAATACTCCTATGATACAAGGCAGTCCAAGCAAAACACATATCATGTGGTGAATAAAAATATAGCTCCAAGTAATGTTACCGATGGATTAAAGACGAAAGACAGGATGCCTTCCCGGGGCATCCCCAAGCTTAGGCTTTTTGGTGTCCTTGAATTTGGCTTGGGATGCCTTGGGCATCCCCAATCTTGAGCTCTTTCTCCTCCTTATCTCTTTCTCCACGAGAACGTCACCCAAAACTTGGAAACTTCACAACACAAAACTTAAACAGAAACTCGTGATAACATTAGCACAAGAAAACAAACTACCACCTCTTTTGGTACTGTAGCAAACTTGAATTCAATCTATATTGGTATTGGGCTACTGTATTCTCACTTTTCCATGGCTAGTACCCCCCGATAATAACCATAGTTTCATCAAAACAAGCAACCAACACAACAAAAACAGTATCTGTCAAAAACAGACCAGTCTGTAGCAATATGTATACTTCGTATACTTCTTGTACCTCACAAATTCTGACAAATTACGACTTCCTGGAAAAAAGGCATATCAACCAGTAGAAAAAATAATCAACTCAAAAGCTCTTTCTGAATAAAAATGAAAAATCATCTCGTGAGCTAAAAGTTTCTGTCTTTTTCCACCACGATCAAACAACCATCACCAACACTAGTCATAAAGGTTTTGCTTGGCTGAAACACAAAAAGAAACACAAAAAACACAATCACAACAGAATTATGAAAGTGTAGACGCAAAAAAATAGAAAGAAAAAGATAAATTCATTGGGTTTCCTCCCAACAAGCGCTATTGTTTAACGCCCTTAGCTAGGCATAAAAGCGATAGAATCACGTATCGTCGTCTTTGGTGCTCAAACCATAAGTGGCCCTCATCATGGATTCATAAGGCAATCTTATTTTCTTTCTAGGAAAGTGTTCCATGCCCTTCCTTAAAGAAAATTGAAATCTAATATTCCCTTCCTTCATATCGATGATAGCACCAACAGTCCTTAGGAAAGGTCTACCAAGAATAATAGGGCATGTAGGATTCTAATCAATGTCAAGCACAATGAAATACACAAGTACATAGTTTGTATTTCCAATAATAAGAACATCATCGATCCTTCCCATGGGTTTTTTGACAGTAGAATCTGCAAGATGCAAATTAAGAGAACACTCTTCAATCTCATTAAAACCGAGAACATCACATAAAGACTTTGGAATCGCGGAAACACTAGCACCCAAATCACACAAAGCATTGCATTCATAGTTTTTTATTTTGATTTTGATGGTAGGTTCCCACTCATCATGAAGCTTTCTTGGGATAGAGACTTCCAATTCAAGTTTCTCTTTAAGAGATTTTATCATGGCTTCGACGATATGATCAGTAAAGGCCTTGTTTTGGCTATAAGCGTGTGGAGAGTTTAACATGGATTGCATAAAGGAAATGCATTAAATCAAGGAGCAACTATCATAATTGAATTCCTCAAAATCCAAGGTAGTAATTTCATTACTACTCAAAGTTCTAATATCTTCTACTCCACTTTTAATGCTTTTAGCATCAAGATAGATGGACTCCGAATCATTGGGGCACTTTTCAACCAAAGAGGATCCATATCCAGCCCCATAATCATTAGGTTTGACACAAGAAAACAAAGATTCAACGGGAGTCACGCCAAGCACTTTAAGATCTTTGTGATTCTTATCACAAGAACACGCCTTTTTAAGCCATTCATGTCTAGCACAAATTTGGACGGTTCTTTCTTTGCTCTCAATCATGGAAACACACATTGATTTCAAAGTTTCATCCATATTGATCTTGGGAGGAGCACATCTAACTTTCAAAGCATCAACATCACTAGACATTCTATCAATGCTCTTAGCCAAATCGTCAATTTTGAGTAGTTTTTTCTCTATGGACGCATTGAATTTTTTTTGCGATTTGATAAACTCTTTGATATTACTCTCTAGATAAGAGGGTAATCTATTGTAATTTCCATGAGTATTGTTGTAGGAGTTGCCAAAGTTATTAGAGGAGTTACTAGGAAAAGGCCTAGGAACATAGTTTCCTCTAAAAGCATTGTTGTTGCCAAAAAGTTTCCTACCAACAAAATTAACGTCCAAGCTAGCGCTGCTATTCTCAATCAAATAATACAAGGGCATATCATTAGGATCTAAAGGAGCACTTCTATTAGCAACCAAATTCATTAACTCATCCATCTTAGCACTCAACGAGTTAATTTCTTCTATAGCGTGTACCTTCTTACTAGTAGGTGACCTTTCAGTGTGCCACTGAGAGTAGTTCATCATGATATTGTCTAGGAGCTTTGTGTCCTCCCCTAAAGTGATTTCCATGAACGTTCCATCTGAGGCGGAGTCCAAGATATTTCTAGAAGCGAAATTCAAGCCAGCATAAAAGATTTGTATAATCATCCAAACACTCAAGCCATGAGCGGGACAATTTCTAATCATCAATTTCATTCTCTCCCAAGATTGTGCAACATGTTCATGATCAAGTTGCTTGAAATTCATGATAACATTACGGTGAGAGATGATTTTAGCCGGTGGAAAATACTTGGAAATATAAGCATCTTTGCACTTATCCCAAGAATCGATACTATTTTTGGGCAAAGAAGAAAACCAAGTTTTTGCGCGATCTCGCAACGAGAAAGGAAAAAGCTTCAATTTGATCACATCATTATCCACATCTTTCTTCTTTTGCATATCGCAAAGCTCAATGAAGGCATTGAGATGGGATGCGGCATCTGCACTAGGAAGGCCAGAGAATTGCTCTTTCATAACAAGATTCAGCAAAGCGGCATTGATTTCGTATGACTCTACACTAGTGGCGGGAGCAATCGGAGTACTAATAAAATCATTATTATTAGTATTCGAGAAGTCAAAAAGTTTGGTGTTTTCATTCATGGTGACTTCGACAAGCAAGCAAGCACACAAGCGAGAAAAAGGGCGAACGAAAAGGCAAACGAAAAAGGCAAATTGGTGAAGTGGGGGAGAGGAAAACGAGAGGCAACTGGCAAACAAAGTAAATGCAAGAGATGAGTTTGCGACACTTACTTGGATGAGTTCTTGACTTGATCCTCTCTGGCAACGGCGCCAGAAATCCTTCTGCTACTTCTCAAACATCAACGCCAAAATTTGACACGTTGACGGAGATTTGCTTGCGTTGGTTTTTCCCTTGAAGAGGAAAGGGTGATGCAGCACAGGAGCAGTAAGTATTTCCCTCAGTTTGAGAACCAAGGTATCAATCTAGTAGGAGAATCTCATCAGGTCCACGGTACCTGCGCAAACACAAAAGAGCTTGCACCCAACGCTATAAAGGGGTTGTCAATCCTTTCAACATTGTTTGCAAAGTGAGATCTGAAGGCGGAAAGTGCAACGAAGTAAAAAAGTGTAAGGCTGAAAATATGGTGTGGAGTAGACCCGGGGGCCATATGTTCACTAGAGGCTTCTCTTAAAATAGCAAGTATTACGGTGGGTGAACAAATTACTGTCGAGCAATTGATAGAACCACGCAAAGTCATGACAGTATGTAAGGCAACGATCATACATATATGCATCACGTCCGAGACAAGTAGACCGATACTTTCTGCATCTACTACTATTACTCCACACATCAACCGCTATCCAGCATGCATCTAGTGTATTGAGTTCATGACGAACAGAGTAACGCCTTAAGCAAGATGACATGATGTAGAGGGATAATCTCAAACCAATGATGAAAACCCCATCCTTTTACCCTTGATGGAAACAACATGATGCGTGCCTCGCTACCCCTTCTGTCACTGGGTGAGGTCACCGCACGGTATGAACCCAAAACCAAGCACTTCTCCCATCGCAAGAATCATAGATCTAGTTGGCCAAACAAAACCCACAACGTGAAGAGAATTACAAGGATATGAAAGCATGCATAAGAGAGATCAGAAGAAACTCAAATAAGATTCATAGATAATTTGATCATAAATCGACAATTCATCGGATCTCGACAAACACACCGCAAAAGAAGATTACATCGGATAGATCTCCATGAAGATCATGGAGACCTTTGTATTGAAGATCCAAGAGAGAGAAGAAGCCATATAGCTACTAGCTATGGACCCGTAGGTCTGGTGTGAACTACTCACGCATCATCGGAGAGGTCATGGTGTTGATGGAGAAGCCCTCCGTATCCGAATCCCCCCTCCGGCAGGGCACCAGAACATGCCCCAGATGGGATCTTGCGGAGACAGAAGCTTGCGGCGGCGAAAAACTACTTTTGATGATCTCATGATTTTTTATGGAATTTTTGGGAATATATAGACACAAAACCTAGGGCAAAGAAGCCTCAGGGAGCCCACAAGCCAGGGGGGCGGCCCCCTGGCCGCGCCATGAGGGCTTGTGGGGTCCCTGGTGGGCCCCTGCCCTGATTCTCCGGCTTTCCGATCTTTTTCTGTTCCGGAAAAAATCTTATTGGTAGTTTCATTCCTTTTGGACTCCATTCAAAATCCTCCTCTGAAAGGGGTCAAAAACATGGAAAAACAGGAACTGGCGCTTGGCACTGAGTTAATAAGTTAGTCCCAAAAAAATATAAAAGGTATACAAAATATCCAAAGTTTGACAAGATAATAGCATGAAACCATCAAAAATTATAGATACGTTGGAGACGTATCAGTCTACCTCAAGATCGTATATGCCAAACCCTAGATTATTCAGCCTCCTCTACACGGATAGGGAACTCTGGTTTATATAGACACAAGGGGCCCTAGGGTTTACAAGTTACCGACTATAATTGGGAATAGATGAGCCGAACTTTCTAAGATTGAAGTACACACTAATCTTCAGGATATTCCTTGTAGAGGAGATGTTGTCATAAGGCTCGGTTTTCTACAAAATGGCCCAATGGGCCCACTCGTCATTTCTAACCAGCCACCCGAGGACCCCATATTCCCGGACTCCCTAAGTAGCTGTCGGGACCCCGATCCTAAGCCATAGGAATCCAGCGTGTAACACATTGCATCCCTTTGCAGTCTCATGCACTGTTATCCCCACGGCTGCCACCTTACCTTAGCTAGAACGGTTTGCGCCTTTTGACTCACGTATGCATTAGTGTCGTGATACGTCTCCAACGTATCTATAATTTTTTATGGTTTCATGCTATTATGTTAGAAAACTTTGGATGTTTTGTATGCCTTTTATATCTTTTTTGGGACTAACTTATTAACTCAGTGCTAAGTGACGGTTCCTGTTTTTCCGTGTTTTTGACCCTTTTCAGAGGAGGATTTTAAACGGAGTCCAAACGGAATAAATCTTCCGAAAAGATTTTTTCGAAACAGAAGACGATCGAGAGACTTGAGACCCAAGGGCAGAGGGTCACCAGGGACCCCACAAGCCCCCTAGCCGCGGCCAGGGGGGGCTGCGCCTCCCAGGCTTGTGGGATCCCTGGGCCTCCTCTGCCCTAGGTCTTTCGCCTATATATTCCCTAAAATCCCAGAAAAAATGAGGAGATCCACGAAAATACTTTTCCACCGCCGCAAGCTTCTATCTCCACAAGATCCCATACGGGGCACGTTCTGGTGCCCTGCAGGAGGGGGATTCGGATACGGAGGGCTTCTTCATCAACACTATGACCTCTCCGATGATGCGTGAGTAGTTCACCATAGACCTACGAGTTAATAGCTAGTAGCTAGATGGCTTCTTCTCTCTCTTGGATCTTCAATACAAAATTCTCCATGATCTTCATGGAGATCTATCCGATGTAATCTTCTTTGCAGGGTGTTTGTCGAGATCCGATGAATTGTGGATTTATGATCAGATTATCTATGAATCTTATTTGAGTTTCTTCTGATCTCTTTTATGCATGATTTAATATCCTTGTAATTCTCTTTGAGTTGTGGGTTTTTTTTGGCCAACTTGACCTATGATTCTTGCAATGGGAGAAGTGCTTGGTTTTGGGTTCATACCGTGTGGTGACCTCACCCAGTGACAGAAGGGGTAGCGAGGCATGCATCGTGTTTTTGCCATCAAGGGTAAAAACCTGGGGTTTTCATCATTGGTTTGAGTTTATCCCTCTACATCATGTCATCTTGCTTAAGGCTTTACTCTGTTTGTCATGAAGTTAATACACAAGATGCATGCTGGATAGCGGTCGATGTGTGGAGTAATAGTAGTAGATGCAGAAACTATCGGTCTACTTGTCTCGGACGTGATGCCTATATGTATGATCATTGCCTTAGATATCGTCATGGCTTTGCGCGGTTCTATCTATTGCTCGGCAGTAATTTGTTCACCCACCGTAATATTTGCTATTTTGAGAGAAGCCTCTAGTGAACACTATGGCCCCCGAGTCTACTTCACACCATATTTTCAGCCTTACTCTTTTATTTGTTGCACTTTCCGCCATCAAATCTCACTTTGCAATCAATCTTGAAGGGATTGACAACCCCTTTATAGCGTTGGGTGCAAGCTCTTTTGTGTTTGTGCAGGTACTCTTTACTTGACGCGATTCTCCTACTGGATTTATACCTTGGTTCTCAAACTGAGGGAAATACTTACTGCTCCTGTGCTAGATCACCCTTTCCTCTTCAAGGGAAAAACCAACACATGCAAGTCTTGTCAACGTGTCAATTTCTGGCGCTATTGTTTGAGAAGTAGCATGTCGCTAGCATTCCAATGTGAAAGAACCCGGGTCGACATATCTAGTCATAAACTCGAGTGGCTCGACTGTACACAGACATGCATACATAACCCAGCAAAGCAGGTGTCGGTCAACAACGAGTGTAGATGAGTCGTAGCAAGCTACAAGGACTCCATTACATCGCGAGACATTTCCCCGAAGGGACATACACAACAGCTAAGAAGGATACATGTCGGTCAACCAATGTGTCCGGAGAAGTAGCGAACTACCAAGGCTCGGTGGAATCACAAAGGGGCATTTCTCTGTATAGAGAGCTACTAAGGCATACGACTAGGTGTCGAATCCCATACATATCATAGTGCATCACACGTACGCATGACATACTAGATATGCATAGATACAACAATGGCATCACAACATAACCATAAAACATCATGACATTTATTTAGAAGACTCGGAAGAGTCTTGCATAATATGTTCATACAAGCAGCGGTCACACGACCTGACACTCAAAGTCATACAAACCAACGGAAGCATAAAAGTTGTCTCATTACAGACAGTTGAAAGGATAAGGCATAAAGCCTGACTATCTACATATCCCTTCTGAAAGGGGTCAGGTCGTAGCTGGGACACCAACTACTCGTCATCATCGATGTCTAGAAAGAACCCACCTGTTGGCTCGTGGGTATCCTCTGCAACAATTATTAAGCAAACATGAGTACAAAAGTACTCATGAAGACTTTAGAACAGATCTATCTACTCATGCTCAGGTATCAATAAAGGGGGTTGTGGTGTTTCATGCAGCAAGCCAGCTTTGACTCTTGGCTATACTAAACTACGTTTTTAAATAGTTTTTACAACTTTGATTTCTCGCACACGAGTCCACTAACTCCATAACAATACACCATCGTGGAATCATTCCCGTCTTCCTATGGAAATGCCATCCATGACACTCACACTTATCTTGATACTTTCATGAGTAGCCATTAAATTTATCTATGAACAACATATGTCTCCAAGTAGTCCATATCCGCGGACGCGGCTATTCGAATAGATCATAACCCTGCAGGGGTGTACATCTTCACACACGCTCTCGCCACTTATCGCCATGTGCACGTCATGCACCTCGGCAACCTTCAAGCGGAAGCCCAGCGAAGGAGTCGGCCACAACCGTTAACCAGCTAATACCTAGTCCAGGTTTATCGCCTATTTGAGAGTAGCCCGCACGGAAGTCCGGCCGAGGTTTCTGCCACGGCCCGAAACGATGTGCGCAGGGTTCCCAAGCCCACCATCCGGGTGCCACTTGGTACACCGTGCCACTGCCTACCGCATCATAGCCCACCTCTAAGTTCAGCACTATGCACGACCTCCAGCATGACAATAAACACCAGAAACTACTTGCAACTCCTGGACTGAGTACTAGGCAATTAATAAGTCAAGAGGGTCAATTAAGTATCCCAACGTGTGGTAGTGTCTAGTCTTGGATTACATACACGGAACTCAGTTCCTAAGGACGGTTCCAATGAAACAACCCACCATGTACTCCTACATAGCCTTTCCTCGGTACCTTTACCAAATCAGGTTCCACACTTATTCCTTGTCACTAGAACACATTCATCCATTCATGTTCATCACCCAGATGAAACAGACCTGACACAACTCTAGGCATAGCAAGCATAGCAGGAATAAACACATCACAACTCAAGCATCTACCAGGTATGCTAGGTTGCATGGTTTGGCTATTTACTGTGACAATGACAGGTCATGCAAAGGAATAGGTTCAGCCACCGAAGTAAAGCATTTGAAATATTTTGTCCTCATGCAATAAGTGGGAGCAGGAGCAAGAACATGGGATTATATCGGGATGATCAAAAATGCCGCTTATAAGTTCTTATCAATAAAGCTTTATTGAGTGATTTATAACTAGAGGCTTCTCTCATGATAGCAAGTATTACGGTGGGTGAACGAATTACTGTCGAGCAACTGATAGAATCGCGCAAAGTCATGATGGTATCTAAGGCAATGATCATACATATAGGCATCACGTCCGAGACAAGTAGACCAATACTTTTTGCATCTACTACTATTACTCCACACATCGACTGCTATCCAGCATGCATCTAGTGTATTAAGTTCATAACAAACGAAGTAACGCCTTAAGCAAGATGACATGATGTAGAGGAATAAATTCATCCAATAGATATAAACCCCATCTTTTTACCCTTGATGGCAACAACATGATGCGTGCCTCGCTACCCCTTCTGTCACTAGGTGAGGACACCGCACGGTATGAACCCAAAACCAAGCACTTCTCCCATTGCAAGAATTATAGATCAAGTTGGCCAAACGAAACCCACAACTCGAAGAGAATTACATGGATATGAAATCATGCATATAAGAGATCAGAGGAGACTCAAATAATATTCACAGATAATCTGATCATAAATCCACAATTCATCGGATCTCGACAAAACACACCGCGAAAGAAAGTTACATCGGATAGATCTCGATGAAGATCCTGGAGAACTTTGTATTGAAGATCCAAGAGAGAGAAGAAGCCATCTAGCTACTAGCTATGGACCCGAAGGCCTTTGGTGAACTACTCACGCATCATCGAAGAGGCAATGGTGTTGATGAAGAAGCCCTCCTTGTCCGAATTCCACCTCCGGCATGGCACCAGAATGTGCCCCAGATGGGATCTTGCGGAGACAGAAGCTTGCGGCGGCGGAAAAGTATTTTCGTGGCTCTCTCTGGCGTTTTTTGATTTTTGGAGAATTTATAGGCGGAAGAGATAGGGCAGAGGAGCCACGGGGGGCCACAAGCCTGCTAGGTCCGGGCTTGGTGACTTGTGACCTCCTCTGAGGTCCCGTGAATTGGTTCTCAAGTCTCCTGCGTATCTTCTGTTATGGAAAAAATCATTCCGCAGGTTTTATTCCGTTTGGACTCCATTTAATATTCTCCTCAGAAAAAGGTCAAAAACACGAAAAAACAGAAACTCGCACTTGGCACTGAGTGAATAGGTTAGTACCAAAAATGATATAAAATATCATATTCATGCATACAAAACATCCAAAGTTGACAAGATAATAGCATGGAACCATCAAAAATTATAGATATGTTGGAGACGTATCATCGACCGTCTCCGATGCTGACATTCGGGAGCTGAAGCACTACGGATACCTCTCCTCCGACATCGCCCACTGAGCGGTGGAGGCTCGCGAGGTGATCCCAACTCCGAGGCAGGTGAGCGGGTAGTGTTCATTTCCCATTTTCTCCAAGGCATATGCTTTCCCCTTCCCCATTTTGTGAGAGGCCTCATGTTCTATTACGAGTTGGATTTCGACGATCTCCCTCCCAACTCCATTATGCACATTACCTCCTTCATCATAGTGTGCGAAGCATTCTTGCGGGTTCATCTGCATTTTGGGCTCTGGCTCAAGACGTTCAACGTCAAGCCAAAGTCGGTGAACACACAGCACACTGATTGCGGTGGGGCGGTGATAAGAAAGCTCTACAAGGTGGTATGTCTAGAGGACAATTTGATAGACACTATCAAGGGCTGGTAGAAGGAGTGGTTTTACATCACCGAACCACGGGAGGCGAACTGGGCGGCGGCTGCTGATTTCAAGTCCGGCCCTCGAAAGAGGATAACCTCCTTGGTCAAGAAGAACATGGACTCGGGGTTTCAAGGGATGTGAAGATGGTGCAAAAACGCATTAAGTAGATGGTGGATGCGAATATCCAACTGACCGATGTAATCCAAGTTGCTCTACGTCGGCGCATCCTACCTTGTCAGCATCGGATGATTCCGATGTGGGTTCACAAGCCCAATGAACCTAAGGTCATCAAGGAGTTCTTCCGCATGACCCATGAGGATGTATGGCCCCAACCAGCGTGGCTAGTCGAGGACGAAGACACGGGTTTGGACGACAAAAGGCCTCTACTCGAGGTATATCCAAATATTATTTTTTTCCCAAAGTTCTGATTTAAATTTTAGTGATCTCACCGCTTCCCAAATGTCATTGACACGAGTGGTTGTCCATAGCCAAGAACATCGATGAACCAGCCCCTCTCCCTGAAGAGCCAAGGTCGGACTTGTTGGTCGCGATGTTGGTCCCGAAGCCGTATAAGGCGCCGAAGCCGAAGGAGAAGGAGACTCGCGAGGGTCTCCACTCCAGGGGTCCACCGGACACTAAGTCTGAGGAAACACATTTTTCGTCTACCTGTGAAGTGGAGGACGCGGAAGACGAGGAGGATATGGACTCCACCCAGTCCAAGAAGAGAGCGCCGCGGTAGGTGGAGAAAGAAAACTTGCCTCCTAGTGCACCGAGGAGGCCTTGTAAAGGCAAGTCTACTTTGCTCGGTGACTGTCCGAATTCCGACGGCATGGTCGGGGAGTTTGAGATGGTTCCCTGTTGAGCCCCAGGGTCAAGCCCTTGGTCCGAAGGTACGAGCTCCGATGACTTTATTGAGTGAGATTATACCAAATCCTATATTAATTGGCTGATATGTATTTTCTTTATTACAGCCCCGTCTTCCAGCCGAGCTTTATTATACCAAATCCTTTATTGAGTGAGATTATACCAATAGATCAGGTCTCGGAGGGAGATTCTCTTCCAGCCGAGCTGGCGAGAGTGGGAGTGTGTCCCGGACCTTCATTCGCCAAGCCCCCGAGGAGGCCATGGAGGCGTCCTCCCACCCAACCTCACTTAATGCATGGGGTGAGGAGGTGATGGCCGAGGTTAATACTTCGGAAGCCGAGGACCGCGAGGTCCCGATCACCGAAGACGTGCCCGCGACCGTGGAGTAGGAGGCTCTGTCTCGGGCCGACTCCCCAGTCAATACTACCCGGGAGATCGACCCTTTAAAAGGTGGGAAGGAAGGCCAGAATTCGACTGAGCTCCCTCCGACTTCCTCGGAGCAACCCTTGCTTCCACCTGTGCTAGAACGGGCCTCGGTCGGGGGGTCCAGAAGTGATGGAGGAGATCCTGGCTGATTCCTCCATTGCGGATGAACACTGCACCCTAATGGGTGTGGTTTTGCGGAGCATTAAGTGTATTAATAGCGGACTGAAAGAAGCCTTTATAGGCTTATTGGCGGGCTTTAAGGTAAACCGCCCACATTGGTAGTATTTTTCAATATTTGAAATATATTTTTACTAGTATGATAGCCCCCGAACTAGGGGGGTTTGAAAAGCTAACCCGTGGCTCAGATAGATGCAGAAAAAATGTGTGAAGATTATGCTTGGAATACTTCTTTTAAGAAACTTGACCAAGCACGTGTCGAACCCAACGATGAGCAGAAGGAAATGACAAGTGGTTTTCAGCAAGGTAATCTACAAGTGCTAAAATTGTAAGCAACGAAGTAGTTTGATAACAAGATAATGTGTAACGAGCAAGTAACAATAGTAGTAACGATAGTAGTAACAAGAGTACAACAAGATAATCTAATCCTTTTGAGGCAAAGGACATGCCAAAATGGTCTCTTATGATAAGAAAACTGTTGTTGAGGGTACACGGGAATTTCATCTAGTCGCTTTCATCATGTTGGCTTAATTCGTGTTCGCTTCTTTGATATTTTGGTATGTGGATGGACCGGTGCTTAGGTGTCGTTCTAACTTGAAAAAACCTCCTACTTATGATTAACTATCTCACAAGCATCCGCAACTACGAGAAAAGTATTAGGAATAAATTCTAACCATAGCATTAAACTTTTGGATCCAATCGGTCCCTTATGGAATAGCGCATAAACTAGGGTTTAAGCTTCTGTCACTCTCGCAACCCATCATCTAATAACTACTCCGAAATACATTCCCTTAGGCCCAAATATGGTGAAGTGTCATGTAATCGACGTTCACATGACACCACTATGGGAATCACAATATACATATCATCAAAATATCGAATACGTATCAAGTTCACATGATTACTTGAAACATGATTTCTCCCATGACCTCAAGAACAAAAGTAACTACTCACAAATGATAATGATGCTCAAGATCATAGGGGTATTAAATACCATAATGGATCTGAGCATATAATCTTCCACCAAATAAACCATATATTAATCAACTACAAGATGTAATCAACACTACTAGTCACCCACAAGCAACAATCTATAGTTCCGGTACGAAGATTGAACACAAGAGATGAACTAGGGTTTGAGAGGAGTTGGTGTCGTTGAAGATGTTGATGAAGATAGTCCACTCCAAGATGGGAGAGTTGTTGGTGACGATGATGACGATGATCCCCCCCCGGGAGGGAAGTTCCCCCAACGGAATCGCTCCATCGGAGGGCAAAAGTTCTCCTGCCCAAGTTCCGCCTCGAGACGGTGGCGCTTCGTCCCGAAAGTCCTCTCCTCCTTTTTCATAGGTAGAAATGACTTATATACCAGAAGAGGGGCACCGGAGGTGGGCCTGGGTGGGCACAACCCACCGGGGCGAGCCTGGGCTCCTTGGCTCGCCCATATGGGTTGTGCCCATTTGGTGGGCCCCCTCTGGTACTTATTTGCTCCAATATTCCTGAAATATTCCATAAAAATTCATCGTAAAGTTTCAGCTCATTTGGAGTTGTGCAGAATAGGTAGCCCGACGTAGCTTTTTCAGGTCCAGATTTCCAGCTGCCACAATTCTCGCCCTTTGTGTATACCGTGCATATTATGAGAGAAAAGGCATTAGAATTACTCCAAAAAGCATTATTATACAATAAAACAACATAAATAATAGTAGGAAAACATGACACAAAATGGACGTATCAACAGGGTAGGTTTAATAGGCTGAGATCGTGCTAACGGATTGTGCACCTTGCAGGCCACATCATCGGCTCCCAATGCTAACACATTGGCAATAGCCGAACTCAACCGGAAAGTTCAAGTGCCCGATGAAGAGCTTGACTGCCTCAACGGTCAGTTTGACGAGAAGTAGGGTGAGTTTGTATAAGAGTACCACATTTTAATTATATATGATAGAATTCCATGGCCCTTCCATCTCACCCATTGCCGCTTTGTCTGTGATCAGAAGCTCAAGACAAAAGAGCTTGAAAAGCCCCGGGAGGAGGTGGAGAGGGCCAAACGAGAGGCTATTTCCCACAAGGCGGTGAGCAAGCAATATGAGGCCAGGGTGACGGAGGTCCATCAAGAGCTGGATGAGGTGAGCTTGAAGTGCGAGGCTCTTGAGCAAAAATCCAAAGATGAAGCGGCCGAGTAGACCAAGCTATCCATCGAGATCCAATCAGAGCGGGTAGAGCGACGGTTCTTTGAAGAAGTGCGCGAGGTCAAGCTTATGGTAGCCGGTAAGCCATACTTATTGCAGTGTGCCTTTGGTGGGAACCGATTTGCATTTCTTACGCGGATATGGCGTTCTGCTCGCGCCTTCACCAACCTCCCGCAATTTGCTGTTGACACAGCCAAGTACTTTGCTGCTCATGACGGGGATACCGAGCAACGACTCTTCTGGGTGCAATTTGAGGCCCGTGAGGCCAACCCTAGTCTGAGCTAACAGATGAAGCAGCTCCTTGAATTACACGAGATGGCCGAGCTGGCTATCAAAGACCTGTGTGTTTGGCTGTGGCCTATCGAGCCCTTGCTGAACAGCTAGTTTGCCTTGGTGCGGAAACTAATCGAAGCCGCACCTCAGATTGAAGCCATGCAGCGCTTAGCTTGTATAAAGGGGGCTCATATGGCCTTTGCACGGACGATGGAGGACTTCCCAGGGATGAGGCCGCTAAAGATGGCCACTGGTCCGCCGCCAACCGGAAAGGAGCACAGGTGCCCGGAGCTGTAATTCACTTCTTCCATTGAGGGTGCTCGGGCGATTGAACCGCAATACTCCAAGGATGTTCTTTTCGAATAGATTTATGTTTGATGTAACCAAGAACGATCTTCTGAAAGCAGTATATGTCATAAGTTAATTATATTTCACATTATTTTTGTTCCTATTGTGGCCGTTTTAACCTGAAAGTTTCCAGTCGCCGGCTTTAGTCCCTATGTAGATACTACTTGAGGTGTTTCATAGTTCGTACACATCCCTTAGCCAATTGAGTGTCCGAAGGCGGTAGTGTAGAATGGAAACGAGGCAGTCGAACTATGAGGCTTTATCGCTTTCACTTAGCCTTAGGAATGTTATATTGCGGGGGCTTATGAATAGTCCCCAACCCTTGTTGTCGTAGTTGGAAAAACCGAAGATCAAAATGACTACCGCGGGGTGTGTTGAATTGCAAAACCCGCCCGTATAACACGGAATAGCCTCTATCGACTATATAAATAATCTCGGATTGCAGACCATCACTTATTATGACGGTCAGTTTTCGTCTTTCTCTACTGAGGTATTTCAGGACGAGGGAAGCTAGGAATACAACCAGAGTGCTTTTCCCTTTACCCCTTTAGCCGAACTAGCGGAACGTAAGGGTGTAAGCACAGAAGTAGGGCAATCCAACTATACCAAGACATAATTCAGAGCCGATGCATATAATGCAAAATCCTGAGAGATTGAACACATGTATGAGAGTGACGGTGAGGTGGTCGGGGTAGTCAATGTTTCCTAGCCGCCAGTTAGTAGCTGTGTGCACCTTCTTTTTGTAGCTGGGAGATGCTGTGGGAGGGGTGCACTAATGGGCTCGGGGCCGAGGAGCTCTTTGGGGACCTGATTGAGTTCGGGATCGGTTACCTACTTGTCGCGGCATGACCAGCTTGTGGCTTGATAGTTCACCGTCGTGCTTTCCTTCCGCTGCCAAGTTCGCGGTGTGTTCTTCGGTCCGAAGAGACCATTCAGTGTTTCCATTGACAGAGATGACTCCTCGAGGTCCGGGCATCTTCATCTTGACTTAAGCATAGTGGGGCACCGCGTTGAATCCGGCGAAGGCGGTGTGGCCGACAAGTGTGTGGTATCCGTTGTGGAAGGGGACAATGTCGAAGATCAAGTCTTTGATGTGGAAGTTATCGGGTGATCCGAACACGACTTCTAGCGTTATGGTTCCAGAGCAGCGAGCCTCGACGCTTGGAATTACTCGTTTAAAGGTAGTGTTGCTTGGTTTTATTCTTTATGGGTCAATACACATCTTTTTCATCATATCTGCGTAGATCAGATTAAGGATACTTCCTGTGTTCCTGAGGTCTCTGTTGAGGTGGTACCCATCTATAATGGGGTCGAGGACGAGGGTAGCCGACCCTCCGTGACGGATGCTGGTCGGATGGTCCCTCATGTTGAATGTTATGGGACAAGCCGACCATGGATTGTACTTTGGCGCTACACGCTCTACGATGTAGACTTCTCAAAGGGCTCACTTCCGCTCCTTCTTGGGTATGTGAGTCGCGTAAATCATGTTTAAGGTTTTTACCTCGGGAGGAAACTGTTTTTGGCTCCCGTTGTTCAGACCGCGAGGCTCCCCGTTGTCTTTTCTTAGAGGGCTTCAGCCTTGTTCTTCGGCCGCTGCTTTGTTGGTCTGCTTCAATACCCAACATTTATGGTTGGTGTGAGTGGCTGGCTTATCTTGCGTCCGTGGATTTGACAAGGTCGTTCCATAACTTTTTTTCCATTGGGTTGGCCCGTCTTTGTTCCCTTTGAATGGTTTATTCCGATGTCCTATATTGGAACTACGGAACCCAGCATTTACTACTGTGTCATCGCCGTCGCTAGTGTGGAGGCGGCGCTTGTTCTTGTTTTTCCTTGGCTTTCCATTCCCATCCCGTACTTTGGAGGTTCCAGGATTGTCCGAGTTGTGGTTGCGCCGACTTAGCCAGTTGTCTTCCCCCATGCAAGAGAGGGTCATGAGGGAAGTGAGGGCGGACATTATCCTTGGCATGTCATGTCCGAGCTGGCGAGACAACCACTCGTCTCAGATGTTCGGCCTGAAACAGGTTATTGCCTCGGCGTCCGAGCAATCCACGATTTGGTTTTTCTTCATTAAGAACCGGTTCAAGAAATCTCTGGCTGACTCTCCTGCCTTCTGGACGACATTGCTTAGGTCGAAAGAATCCAGGGGTCAGACGTAGGTCCCCTGGAAGTTGGACGGGAAGGCTTCTTCGAGCTCTTCCCAGCTTTCGATCGAGCCCTCGCGCACGCTTTTTAACCAATGTTGTGCTGGCCCATTCAACTCGAGGGGCAAGTATTTGATGGCATGGAGATCGTCTCCTCTTACCACATGAATGTGGAGAAGGAAATCTTCTATCCACGCGGAGGATTCGTAGTTTCGTCATGCTCTTCTATGTTGATCGGTTTGAATCGCTCCGGAAACTGATGCTGCATTACTTCGACAGTGAAGCATAGTGGGTGTGCGGCGCCTCTAGTCTGTACTATCTTGTGCCAAAGATCGGCTTTGGGTTGAGTCTGGTATGAATCCCGGTGTCTGGCGTAGTAGGGGACATGAGGTGGCTCTTCGTCCCATCTAGTGGGGGAGTACTTTCTAGACCCGTAAATGGATCTGTTGTGGACTGGCTTGTTATCCAGGTTGAATCGCAGGTCGTTTCCGCCTCAAAGGTGTGCTTTCTCCTTCACTTGTCCACAGGGCGGCCCCGTATAGTATTCGGCATCCGACGCCACCCTGTTGAGACCTTGAGACGAGCGGTCAGACTGGTCATAATCTGTGCACTTGGGGGATGACGGCCTTCAAGCCTCGTCATCAAATTATGGAAACAGTCGGCAACGTGGGTAACTTTTCTTCTGATCCAGCCATCCAGGCGCGTGTTCTTCTTTGGCAGCCAGTACCTTGGTCCACCTGCTATTTATAGTGTCTTATTCATCTTGGAGTTGATGCTCCTTTGCCTTTAAGCTTCGAGCAATAGCTAGGAGTAGCTGCCGAAATTCTTCCTGACTTCCATGGTCATCTGGTACTACGAAGTCTTTGTCATCCAGGTAGTCATCGGCAGGGGGGATAATCATCGCCGTCCGACCTGTTGATGTCATCGGGGTCATCCTGGTCCTAGGGTTAGTCTGCATGCTCGAGCGAATGTTCTGGTATATCAGGGTTATCGTGATCCTCTAGGGTTTTGTTTTTTCCAGTGCCTTGCGCAGGGACTTTGCCCTTGTTTGCCTTAGCATGCTTAGGCTGCTTTCAGCGCTTTGAATGCTCCTCCCCGGATTTGTCATCATTTGGCTGAGGGGGGAGGTCGCCGTTGTTACCGGGCGTGTCCACCATATAGACATCATAGGTGGCCGTTGTAGTCCACCGTCTTGTATTTGCAGGAGTGGGTTCTTTGGCCTCATTGTCCATGCCCTCCAGCTCCTCGGAGCCGTTGTCTAATGCGCCGGTGCAATCTTCGACGGTTGCTACCAAGTGGGTGGTGGGTGGGCCATAAAAGTCCCCATAATCCGAGCCGTACTGTAAGCGGTTCGGGATGGTTGAGATGTGCAATGATTGGATCTTGCCTAGCATCTCGCTTAACGTCAAGAGATCACCCTGATGCATCATCGGATGGCTTTTGGAGTAAACCTCCGGGGCCGCCGTGAGGGAGGCGTTTTCGGTCAAAGCCGTTTGTTGTGATCCTGTCATCTGGGTTAGCTCCGATCTAGGGGTTGACTCTTCGAAAGAGAGGGATCTAAGGCCATGGCCGAACGTGGGACCCAAAGTTAAAGCTTCAAGGTTTTTGATCTCATCGGCCGAGGCCGGGATTGTAGTGAGGACCAGATTGGTCTGCGGATGGGTTGGGGGTTCGAAACTCCCTGACCTTGCTTGCTGATCGGGGATGATACTTCCGATCTGGAAAAGACGATCGGTTGGGTTTGCATGCAATGTAATGCTGCTGAACGAGAGAACCTGTCCAGGGAGAAAGACGTCCCCGTTGTTGATTCTGTCATTGACGATTAATCAAGCCATTGAACCATTTGGCAAACCTGCAGTGGAACTCTCAATGAAAGCACCAATGTCGGTGTCAAAACCGGCAGAAGTCGGGTAGGGGGTCCCGAACTGTGGACCTTGGATCGATGGGTTGCAGGAAGAAGGGGGAGACAACGATTTACCTAGGTTCGGCCCTCTGATACGTCCCAAACGTATCTATAATTTATGCTTGTTCCATGATCTTTTGGGTGAGATTGTTATATGTTTTGCTACACTTTCATACCTTTTTACACATATTTGGACTAACCTACTAACTTACTGCACTCGGTGCCAGTTTCTGTCTGCTTATGTCTTTTTTGCAGGGACTTTTACCCCAATTTACAGAGTCCCAAAAATCCAGAGAAAAATATAGAAAAATCTGCGTGACGGAAGCTTCACGAGCACCAACGATAGGCCAGAGGGGAGCCAGGCCTCACCCAGGCGGCCTCCCTCCGCGGCCCACTGATACGTCTCAAACGTATCTATTTTTGATGGTTTCACGCCGTTATCTTGTCTTCTTTGATTGTTTTATGTATCTTTTTATATCTTTTTGGGACTAACTTATTAATTCAGTGCCAAGTGCCAGTTCCTGTTTTTTCCGTGTTTTTGACTCTTTTCAGACCTGATTTTGGAACGGAGTCCAAACGGAAGAAAAACCCCGAAATGATTTTTTTCCCGAACGGAAGAAGACCAGGGGGCTTTTGGGCCAAGCCAGGTGGGCTCCAGGGAGCCCACAAGCCCCCACTCCGCCACGAGGGGGGAGGCGGCGGTGGGCAGGCTTGTGGCCTCCCTGGCCGCCCCTAACCTAGGTCTTTGGCCTATAAATTCCCAAATATTCCGCAAAAAATCAGGAGAGCCTCGAAAATACTTTTCCACCGCCGCAAGCTTCCATTTCCGTTAGAGCAACTATGACTCTATATGGAATGCCTTCGGTAGTGTACCGTGGCAATGATCTAGCATGTCATAGACATAATCATGCTAGCTATCTTACGATCATGCAATGGCAATGTAGATGTGGTGGCACATGTCATGGTGGTAGTTGCATGGCAATATATCTCGGAATGACTTTGGAAAAGCCATAGTAGGTAGGTATGGTGGCTGTTTTGAGGGAGGCTAATGGTGGGTTTTGTGCACCGGCGAAAGTTGCACGACACTAAGAAGATAGTGATGGTGGAAGGTCAAAGTGCATCTAAACCATGGACTCAACATTAGTCATGAAGAACTCATATACTTGTTGCAAAAGTTTTATTAGTAATCGAAACAAAGAATTCGACGCATGCTCCCAGGGGAAGGGTTGGTAGGTATAAACCATCACGCGATCCCGACCGCCACGCAAAGCATGACAATCAATAGACTAACCATGCTCAGATTTTATCACATAGCGGTTCACCATACGTGCATGCTACGGGAATCACTAACTTCAACACAAGTATTTCTAGATCCACAACACCTTACTAGCATGACTTCAATATTACCATAACCACAACTCAAAACTAATTGAGATGAATCAAACTTCTCTAACTATTCAATGCACATGAAGGTGGAAGTTTTCGTATCCCTTTCAATAACTACCCCTTTTGAGACTACTTTCGAAGCATAGATCAACTACCAAGCCACGCACCGCTGTGCTCTAAAAGATATAAGTGAAGCACAAAGAGCAAAAGTATCTAGCTCAAAAGATATAAGTGAAGCACATGTGAGCTGAATTGTCTACCAAAAGATATAAGTGAAGCTCGACAAAATCACGGTGTGTGCATGTCTCTCTCTCTAGGTGTGCAACAAGGATGATTGTGACACAACAAAAACAAAAGACTCCTACGATACAAGACGCTCCAAGCAAAAACACATAACATGTGGTGAATAAAAATATAGCCCCAAGTAACATTACCGATGGATTGAAGACGAGAGAGGGGATGCCTTCTCGGGGCATCCCCAAGCTTAGGGTTTTACGGCATCCTTGAGTCTCTTGGGGTGCCTTGGTCATCCCCAAGCTTGAGCTCTTGCCCTCTTTTATCTCTTTGTCCATAAGAACTTCACCCAGAACATGAAAACTTCACAACAGGAAACTTAAACAGAAACTCGTGATAACATTAGTACAAGAAAGCAAACCACCACTTCCTTAGGTACTGTAGCAAACTTAAATTCTACTTGTGCTGATGTTGGGTTACTGTGTTTTCAATCTTCCTGGGCTAATACCCCCCGATACTATCCATAGTTTCATCAAAATAAGCAACCAACACACAAAAACAGAATCTGTTAACAACAGACTAGTCTGTAGCAATCTGTATGTTTCGTATACCTGTGGTACTTCAAAAATTCTGAACAAGTACGACAGTCTGAAGCATTTGCGTAGCAATTAGCAGCAAAAAGAATCAACTCAAAATCTCTTACAGAAAAAATGAAAATTCTTTTCGTGAGCAGAAAGTTTCTGTCTTTTCCAGCATGAACAAACGATCATCCCCAAGACTAATTATAAAGGTTTTGCTTGGCACAAACGCAAAAATAAACACAAAAACACAATCATAACAGAATTATGAAACTGTGGAAAACTCAAAACAGAAAGAAAATGGATAGATTCGTTGGTTGCCTCCCAACAAGCGCTTTTGTTTAACGCCCTTAGCTAGGCAATAAGTGATGGAATCACGTATAGTCATCTTTGGTGCTAAACCATAGGTAGCCCTCATCATAGATTCATAAGGAAATCTTATTTTCTTTCTAGGAAAGTGCTCCATGCCCTTCTTTAAAGGAAATTGAAATCTAATATTCCCTTCCTTCATATTGATGATAGCACCAATAGTCCTTAGGAAAGGTCTACCAAGAATAATGAGACATGAAGGATTGCAATCTATGTCAAGTACAATGAAATCCACGGGTACATAGTTCTTATTTGCAACAATAAGAACATCATCGATCCTTCCCATGGGTTTCTTGACAATAGAATCCGCAAGATGCAAATTAAGAGAACACCCTTCAATCTCATGAAAACCAAGAATATCACATAAAGACTTTGGAATTGCGGAAACACTAGCACCCAAATCACACAAAACATTGCACTCATAGTTTTTGATCTTGATTTTGATAGTAGGTTCCCACTCACCATGCAGTTTTCTAGGTATAGAGACTTCTAGTTCGAGCTTCTCTTCAAGAGATTTCATCATAGCATCTAGGATATGCATGGTGAAGGCTTTGCTTTGGCTATAAGCATGTGGAGAGTTTGCAATGGATTGCATCAAAGAAATGCATTCAAACAAGGAGCAATTATCATAATTGAATTCCTTGATATCCAAAGTGGGAGTTTCATTACTACCAAAAAATTTGACTTCTTCTACTCCACTCTCCACACCTTTATCATCAAGATAGGTGGACTCCGAATCATTGGGGCGTTTTTCAACCAAAGTGGATTCATATCCAGCCCCTCCATAAATAGGTTTTATATGCAAAAATAAAGATTCAAGAGGAGACACACCAAGCACTTTAAGATCTTCGTGATTTGCATCACTAGAACGCACCCTTTTAAACCATTCATGCCTAGCCCGAATTTGGGCGGTTCTTTCTTTGCTCTCATTCATGGAGACACGCATAGCTTTCAAAGTTTCATCCAAGTTGACCTTGGGAGGAGCGCATCTAATTTTCAAAGCATCAATATCACAAGACATCCTATCAACGCTCTTAGCCAAATCGTCTATTTTGAGTAGTTTTTCCTCTATGGACGCATTGAAAATATTTTGAGATTTGATGAACTCTTTGATATTACTCTCTAAATCAGAGGGTAATTTGTTGTGATTTCCATAAGTGTTGTGGTAGGAATTGCCATAATTGTTAGAGGAGTTACTAGGAAAAGGCCTAGGAACATAGTTTCCTCTAAAAGCATTGTTGTTGCCAAAATTGTTCCTACCAACAAAATTCACGTCCAAACTAGCGTTGCTACTCTCAATCAAAGAAGATAGTGGCATGTCATTAGGATCTACGGTAGCGTTTCTACTAGCAACCAAATTCATCAACTCGTCCATCTTAGCACTAAGCGAGTTAATTTCTTCTATAGTGTGCACCTTTTTGCTAGCAGGCGACCTTTCAGTGTGCCACTGAGAGTAGTTGGTCATGATATTGTCTAGGAGTTTTCTAGCGTCTCCTAACGTGATTTCCATGAACGTTCCACCTGAGGCGGAGTCCAAGATATTGCGAGAAGCGAAATTCAAGCCAGCGTAAAAGATTTGTATAATCATCCACAAACTCAAGCCATGAGCGGGACAATTTCTAATCATAAGCTTCATCCTCTCCCAAGATTGTGCAACGTGTTCATGATCAAGTTGCTTGAAATTTATGATATCGTTATGTAAGGAGATGATCTTAGCTGGTGGAAAATACTTGGATATGTAAGCATCTTTGCACTTATCCCAAGAATCGATACTATTTTTAGGCAAAGAAGAAAACCAAGTTTTTGCGCGATCTCGCAACGAGAAAGAAAAAAGTTTCAACTTAATCACGTCATTATCCACATCTCTTTTCTTTTGCATATCACAAAGCTCAATGAAGGTATTGAGATGGAATGCGGCATTTTCACTAGGAAGGCCAGAGAATTGCTCATTCATAACAAGATTCAGCAGAGCTGCGTTGATTTCATACAATTCCGCACTAGTGGCGGGAGCAATCGGAGTACTAATAAAATCATTATTATTAGTGCTCGAGAAGTCGCAAAGTTTGGTGTTTTTAGCCATGATGACTTAAACAAACAAACAAGCACACAAGCAAGCAAGAAAACCGGCAAAGGCAAAAGAAAACGGCGAAGGAGAAAGGGAAATGAAAACGGAAAATGTGAAGTGGGGTAGAGGAAAATGAGAGGCAACTCGCAACAAAAGTAAATGCAAGAGATGAGTTTGTGAGACCTACTTGGATAGATATTGATCTCTCCTTCCCCCGACAATGGCGCCAGAAATACTTCTACTACAACAACAAAAGATCCCCGACAACGGCGCCAGAAACACTTCTGATGTCAACTGTGCTTCCCCGGCAACGGCGCCAGAAATAGTCGTGTCGACGGCACGAGGAATCCTTCTGCTACGGCTAAGGAGCCTTGCATTGGTGTTCCCTCGAAGCAGAAAGGGTGATGTAGCACAGCGGTGGTAAGTCTTTTCCTCAGTTTGAGAACCAAGGTATCAATCCAGTGGAGGAGTATCACAAGATCCTGCACAAACACAAAAGCTTTCTCCCAACGCTATGAAGGGGTTGTCAATCCCTTATAGATTGTTCGCCAAGTGAGAACTGAAAGCAACAAAGTAACAAAGCAAAGTAAATCCGGAGGTGTAAACGATGGATGTGAATAGACCCAAGGGCCATAGTGTTTACTAGTGGCTTCTCTCATGAAAGCAATTAGACGGTGGGTGAACAAATTACTGTCGAGCAATTGATAGAACCGTGCAAAGTCGTGACGGTATCTATGGCAATGATTGTATCTATAGGCATCACGTCCAAAACAAGTAGACCGGTACTTTCTGCATATACTACTATTACTCCACACGTCGACCACTATCCAGCATGCATCTAGTGTATTAAGTCCAAAAGAACAGAGTAACGCCTTAAGCAAGATGACATGATGTAGAGGGATAATCTAACACCAATGATGAAAACCCCATCTTGTTACCCTTGATGGTAACTACTTGATGTGTGCCTTGTTGCCCCTACTGTCACTGGGAAAGGTCACCACATGGTAGAACCCAAAACCAAGCACTTCTCCCATTGCAAGAATCATAGATCAAGTTGGCCAAACAAAACCCAAGGCTCGGAGAGACTTACAAGGATATCAAATCATGCATATAAGAAATCAACAAAGACTCAAATATATATCATAGATAATCTGATCACAAATCCACAATTCATCGGATCTCGACAAACACACCGCCAAAGAAGATTACATCGGATAGATCTCCATGAAGCTCATGGAGAACTTTGTATTGAAGATCCAAGAGAAAGAAGAAGCCATCTAGCTACTAACTACGGACCCGTAGGTCTGAAGTGAACTACTCATGAGTCATTGGAGGGGAGATGATGATGATGAAGAAGCCCTCCAACTCCAAAGTCCCCTTCGGCAGGGTGCCGGGAAGGGTCTCGAGATGAGATCTCGCGGAAACGGAAGCTTGCGGTGGCGGAAAAGTATTTTCGAGGCTCCCCTGATTTTTTTCTATATTTTGGGGAATTTATAGGCCAAAGACCTAGGTCAGGGGGCGGCCAGGGAGGCCACAAGCCCTGACACCGCCGCCTCCCCCCTGGTGGCGGAGTGGGAGCTTGTGGGCTCCCTGGGGCCCACCTGGCTTGGCCCACAGGTCCCCTGATCTTCTTCCATTCAGGAAAAAATCATTTCGGGGATTTTATTCCGTTTGGACTCCGTTCCAAAATCAGATCTGAAAAGAGCCAAAAACACAGAAAAAACATGAACTAGCATTTGGCACTGAATTAATAAGTTAGTCCCAAAAAAGATATAAAAGGTACATAAAACATCCAAAGATGACAAGATAACAGCGTGAAACCATCAAAATTTATAGATACATTTGAGACGTATGAGCGGGCCCCTCCAGCGACAAGACAAGACCACGTGGGTCCCGTGGCCAGACGGCGAGGCTACCAGCCGGCTCCCACTCTTGTACCTTTTATCCTATTGTAGGTCGGTGGGTTCGTCTATAAAACCCCCCGCCCCCCTCCCTGCAGAGGGTCGGTCAACTCAGCACACACACCAACCACATAGGAGAGGCAGGCGCGAGCCGGCAGCTCCTTCTTCCTCCTCCGCAACACAGCTCCACTAGCACTTTGTAGTCCCATTCATACATCATACACACCGGCAGGATTAGGGGTGTTATCTCTATGAAGAGCCCTGAACATGGGTACATCGTGCGTTCCTTGGTTGTACCAACCTCGTTCCCAGCGCCCTCCGGTGCCACTTCGGTTCCCACCATCTTTAGCCTACCCATGGCTTATGTTGTGAGTAAACATCGACATTTGGCGCCCACCGTGGGGCCGTCCGCGGCATCAGCTGGCTTCACGCGCTAAGCGGGGCCCCGCGCTTACACCGCCGGATACATCTCGTCCGGACCGATCTACATGCCCGTGGAGCCTGCCTTCGATGAGGCTTCACCAATGATGATCGACGTCGCTGTCCATCATGCGGATTCGTACGAGGAGTATGATGACGAGTCGCTCCCCAGCGTCGTCGTTGCCATTATGGAGAACCTCAGCGTTCTCTTTAGCGATTTGCGCCTCAATGATGGTCCTCGCTACTTTGGTGAGGAGTTCGATTTCGAGGCGTTATGCGCTAGCTTCAGTAGGCTCTCTATTGCTGAGACGCCTACGTTCGACGTGTACCCCAGCAATGTACTCGTCTTCGACGGTCCTCTGACGTCTGCGGGGCTCTTCACCCCGTATCATGTCGCCACTATCTCTAACATCGTGGAGGTGATGGTCATCGGCGTTGGCACCAGCACGGCTCATGGCAAGGTGTCAGCAGACGCTGGTGAGCCTGCTGCTGTCACCGCTGACACTGTTCAGGCCGCTCTTACTGGCTTGAAGTTGCCCATCTCCACCTCCACAAACCCCACCGACGCACGGGCCTCGCTGGAGGAGGCCCGCAGTCAGATCTTGGAGGAGGGCATTATCATCGCCTCGGCTAAACGCCAGATGGAGGCCACGCGGTGCGAGTATAACTCCGCCTACGGCCTTACTCCGGTTTTCGAGGCCCCTAGCCGGCTCGGCTCGGTCCGCGGCCGCGGCCGGGTCATCACCGAGATTCTAGGCGGCAAGCAGCCCATCTACGAGACTCCTGCGGCTAACTTACGGGGGGGCCAGGCGGCCATGGCAGAAATGCCAAGCATGGAGGGAGAGGAGCGCGCCTTCCAGGAGAAGCGGGTCAAGGATCTCCTTGACGCAGCCAATGAGCAGCAGACACTGCTTTACCCTGATCAGGCTCAATCGGAGTCTCCAGGACGCAATCATGGAGCGCGCCGTAACCCCAGCGGTCATCAACAAGCTGAGGATCTTCCTCCCATCGCACTTCCGGTCGGAAGGGCGAGGGCAACCACGATAGGCGTTCTCAGCGCCAGAGCAAGCATACCTCGGGCCGGCGTCGCGGGGATGATGAGAGCGATTCAGTATATGAGGTTCCTCGTCCGGGGAGGACTCATGCTACCGGATCGCAAGGCGCCCTTCCGATCGCGGCTCGGATTGGCGCTCGCGTCCCACAGATTGACCACGACGCCCGTAGGCATCTCAACGCCCTGGCACAGTCAGCTCTTCTAGAGGAGGACGGTCCCATCGGCCCGGCGAGCTTCGGCCCCCGGATCCGAGGGGAGCCGTTTCCCCGAGGCTTCACTCTGCCTCGGGACACTCCCAAGTACGACGGCACCGCTAAGCGAGAAGACTAGCTGATCGACTACACCACCGTCGTTGGCATTGCCAGGGGCAACAAGCGCATAGCAGTCCGCTACGTGCCACTCATGTTGGCCGGCTCGGCTCGGACATGGCTTAACAGCGTTCCAGCCGGCAGCGTCAACTCATGGGTTGATTTCGAGGAGGCGTTCGTCCGCAACTTCATTGGCACCTACAAGCGCCCTGGTCGGCCTCGCGAGCTGGCCATGTGCGTCCAGAGGCCCGACGAACCCCTTCGCGACTACGTCACGCACTGGATGGAGCTTCGCAACTCCTGCAAGGGAGTGCATGAGGTACAGGCCATCCAGTACATCATCGACGGCTACAGAGACGTCACTCTCCTCAAGCACAAGCTCATGTGCTCTGAGCCCACCTCTCTGGCGGTGCTCATGGCCAAGGCGGATAAGTATGCCACGGACGACTCTGCAACGCAGGTCAAGGTGACTGTCTCGGACAAGGCTGTCTCCATGCTGACTACTCCCAAGCCGGCTGGGGACAATCCAGGCGACAAGAACAACAATAAGCGCAAGGCGGATCAACTTGATTCGCGCTCCAACAACAAGCTGGTAGCCAACATGGAGGGAGAGGAGCCGGCTACTCAGGCCGGCTCTCAACGGAGGCGGACCGGCAAGAACGACTGCCAGCCCAAGCAGTCCTTCGAGAAGATGCTTGATGCGCCCTGCAAGATGTATTCTGGGACGAAGCCCTCTACCCATACCCTTCGACAATGCAGCTTTGCACGATGACTGACGCAACGGGAGGGCCTACCGGCTGCCCCAAGTGCAAACGCAGCGCCTCATGCTCCGGCTCCCGGTCCAGCTCTGGCTCCACCACCGTCGCCTCGCGACAACGACCATCTCCACGACGACCTCCCCCATCAAGACGGAGAATTCGTTGTCTTCACTAGTGAAGGAGATGACAAGCATAGTCAGCGCCAGCGCCGGCGCTAGGTGAATGCCGCAGTCCCCCCGGTTCCCCAATACATGCACTGGTCTAAAATCCCATCACATGGAGCCAGGTCGACCATCCTGCGGTGATGCCAAACCCTGGCTCATAAGCACTCGTCCTCGACCCCACTTTCGCCTCCCAGAGGCTCACCTGCCGGTTCTCCCGGGTGTTGGTCGACGGCGGAAGCAACATCAACATCCTCTACCTCGACACCCTCCTCAAGCTTGGGTTCAAGGAGAAGTACATCCTGCCGACCAGCACTGTCTTCCACGGCATCGTCCCGGGACAGTCCTGTTCGCCGATCGGCAAAATCCAGCTGGACGTCCTTTTCGGTGACAAGGCTCACTTCCGCCGTGAGTCCATATGGTTCGAGGTGGTGGATCTCAGCAGCCTGTATCACGCGCTGCTGGGCAGACCGTCTCTGGCCAAATTCATGGCTACCCCCCCCCCCCCCAACGCCTACCTGAAGATGAAGATGTCGGGTCCAAAGGGCATCATCACCCTTGCTGGCGACTACAAGAAGTCGTTGGAGTGTGCACAGGATAGCAGCCGCCTGGCCGACGCCATTGTGATTGCTAAGGAGATAAGGCAGATTGACCAGCTCGTGGCTCAGGCTACCGAGCAGCCAGCGATCCCTACTCCTCCATCCCAGTCGGCCGGTGTCGTGGTTTTGTCATGGCAGATGTCCTCGTGAATGGACTTAGTACTGGAGCCATCACACCTTGGTGGCGACTCAAAGGGGTTAAGCGGGAGAGACACGGCGATTTACCCAGGTTCGGCCCCTCGTGAGGAGGTAAAGGCCTACGTCCTGCTTTGGTTTGTATTGATGTGGTTTCGATTACAAGGAGGGCGTAACTCGCCAAACCTAGCACCCGATGATTTCTAACCTGCCCTCTCCTTCCCTGGGATTCGCCTTTATATACAGGTCGAACCCTTAGGGTTTACAAGGGTACTTTCCTTCCTACAAATCGTGACCCCTGTGGTCTCTAAGTCGCCGTCCTTCAAAGCTTGGAGACCTTCCAGAAATCATAAACCGCTGTATGACCTTGATCTGGCCAGGCCAGGGCCCAAACCACTGTTCAGGTGAATCGCCTGATTTGGTGACCCAACCCAACTAGGGCGGGTTATTAACAGGTAATATCCCCAACATTAGGCCCCAGATTGACTTGAACTCTTTTCACGCCAATATTTCTGCTCAGTTAAAGGCGATTCATTCCTCATTTTTCTCCATACGTCAGAAATTGTAACCCGCCATCTGGCAATGAAAATCTTTAAGTCGCCAAACCATTTCTCGTTGGCATCTTCTTATCCCTTGAATTCCGGGAAGACTGACATAATCCCAACGGATCCTGGTGCATCGTTATCCCAAAATTTTCGGAACGCCATTATAGCGAATCTTTTTATTCCCCGACGATTCCCACTCACGGCGCCTCGATTCCAGTGCTCGTTCTGTTAAATAGATGGGGGGGGGGACAGGACTGGCGCTTCCCACCTACCAGTCTCGTCAATCTCCTCCCCATTATCATAGCGAGGAAGTCTTATCGCCTCCCGAGGGCTCCGCTGCTGACCGCACTTCCTGTTTTTCCCCGAAAGGCTTCGGCGCCGCCTATAGATCTTCGCCGTCGTCAAGCTTCGTACCGCGGCCGATCCGCTCGCCGCCATTGACCACCGCGTCGCCGTCGACCACCTCGCCGTTTGCCAAACACTCCGTCGCCGCCGAAGATTTCTTCGCTCGACAGGACCTCCGTGCTTCTCCAACAGCCTCCGTCGCCGCCGACCACTTCCGACCGAAAGCATCAGGTTAGGCCACCGCCCATTTAAGAACGGGTCTAATCTTTGTTCGAAGTTCCAACATTGCCATGTTCTTGATGTTCTTCGTGAGTATCTGTTGCCTGTCCTTGACTGATTAACGCAAATGTCGACGAGATAGCCAATGTTTTGAATACCTTCATTTATCCGCTCTTAACTTGCGAATCTAGAGTAATGTTTCGTCAAGCGAACGACATCACCTTGTCCTGGTAGTAAATTGTTGCATCCAGCCATTTTTCTCATGTTTTTTCATCTGTCCAATAGATCCATAATTTACCCACTGATTGCATAAAGCTGTTTGTAGTCTTCACACTTCACTGTTTGAACGAACGTCTCCAACACCTTTAGAACGTAGCTCTCATGAATAGCAACCCAACCCGGTTCCTAATATGGCGGGTCAAGTTTTTTTCCCTCAGTCCGTTAACAAATTACTTGGCGAGTCAAATGAACTTATTTCACCCGTTACAGTAGATGTTCGAGGCGTGTAAATTCATCCGTAGTTTACTTCTTTGTTGCATGGGCACCGTCTTCAAAAGTGACTGGCTCCCTACCAAAGTCAATGACACCATACTAGCAGACTATGTGAAAACGGGCAACTTGGACCCTCGGAATGTTATCGGCTGGCGTACCGGGTTCGGAGAGGACCTCCCCAACCCCAAAGAAGGGGAGATAGTCGTTCTCGTTGAACACCTTGAGCGAGGTTTTAAGTCGCCCGGATCAAAGTTTCTTAGAGACGCCATGGCTTTCATGAACGTCCGCCTCCAGGATCTAGGACCTAACTCGATAAGTAACCTATGCCAATTCCAAGTGTTCTGTGAGGCTTATCTGCGGATTGAACCCTCAGTTCCCTTATTCTGGCACTTTTTCCACCTAAATCGCCAAACGGAATTTCACAACGGCCCCAGCCTGGAACTCGGCGGTGTCAATGTTCAGCGCCGCAGGGATAGCCCGTTTCCGTCACTCGCCATGCCAAGCCATCCCAAAGGTTGGGGCGAGTCTTGGTTCTATTGTCAAGAGACCTCACCTGCAGACGAAAACAAGCTTCTGGGCTATAGGAAAGATCGCCTTCCAACGAATTTCAAGCTCCCAAACAAGCTCACCGTGGAGGAGGAATCAGATTTCATCTCAGTATTGTCCGAGTTAAGATCTTTGACAAACAACGGCCTTACTAGGGTTGACTTGATCCGCTGCTGGGTCGAATGGCGCATCCTCCCTCTGAGTCGCCGGGACGGGCTAATGTGCGAATTCGATGGCACCTTAGATCATCCTCAATGTTATTTCCATACGGCTTTAATGGAAAAGGATATTGTCACCATCATCAAGAAGCTCACTGGCGAGTTTGCGGGAAAATGCCACCAAATCGGCCTCAAGCCTTTCTGCAAAATTAATCCGGCACCCAAGGTAAGCAAACTTAACCCACCTTTTGTCTTTACTTCTTATGTTTCATTTGAATTGTGGCTTTTTGTAACACATGCCATTTCAGAAAGGTGATAAATTTTGGTCCAAGAAACCCAAAAGGCCAGCCATGAAGCACGCTAAGCCGCCCCCAAAGAAAACCAAGGGCAAGGGCAAAGTTGCTGCGGCCGAGCCATCCGAAGCCGATGAGTCTCAAGTCGGCAATGCACCTTCGGAGGTAAACACCTATCCTCTTTTCACTCGCCATCCACTACTGTTAACTTTGTATTTATATCTCCGCCTCTCTTGAATAGAATGAAGACAACAAAAGCCAGGAGGATTCTGTAGAGGTAATTTCTGTTTCCTCCGATTCATCTCCTTCTCCACCTAAGTCGGCCAGGCGAATTTGTGGGAAAGTTCCCTTCTCACATCTAAATGCTTGTTTGGACCCTAATTTTCTACTGAAGAAAACACAACATACTTCAAATCGGAAAACCCGAAGTCATTCCAGTGATCTGGTGTCCGGCTTACCAGCAACGAACAAGAGGAAACCAAATGAGGTACCCATGAATAATAATTCTTCATGTTTCTTTGGATCTCATCTGTAACCCGCCTATATCTTTGACGTATAATTCTTGCAGAACTCTCCTCCTACATCTGGCGACTCAGTAATGTCGACACTTCCGCCAATGATTCGAGTCCCTGGGTAAGTCTTTTGATAATTTTACTTTGAATCTGAAGGTGATAAACTTTCAGTTCTTTTAATGCGCTTCTCCCCTCTTTTAGGGCACAGGCCAAGAAAAGGAAAACCAGCGGGTCAACTCCTCTCATAATTTCAGAGCCCATCAAAGAATCAGTGCCCATCCAAGATAACCCGGATCAAGGCGAGCCCGAGAATCAAATGGATCCTCCAAACTCGCCTAAGGAAACAATGGATGCCCCTAAGCCGCCAAGTCCATTGATGACAGCAGAAGACCCGGATGTTGTAGTTATTACTGGTACCAGCTTCTCCAAACAGGCGACAACAGTTTTGTCAAAGCATGTGACGTCCTCCTCTCAAACCATTCCCGAGTCTTGACTCTCCATGGACAAGCTTTCTGAATACGAAAATCTGGAGTTCAAAGAACTCTGTTCTGGTTTTGCAAGTCGCCTGGGGGTGAGTTATGAGATGGAGAAAAGCCTGCTCCGGATGCTAAAAAATAAACATGAGGTAAGCTTTGTTATATTGTATTACTCCCATTAACCCCCAAGGGTCGGGTCATCAGTAAAAAGATGAGCCGGATCTTGATAAATTTAGAAAAACTTTTGACCAGTAACCCCCAAGGGCCGGGTCATCAGTAAAAAGATGAGCCGGGTCTTGAGAAATTTAGAAAAACTTTCGACCAGTAACCCCGAAGGGCCGGGTCATCAGTAAAAAGATGAGCCGGGTCCTGAGAAATTTAGAAAAACTTCGACCAGTAACCCCCAAGGGCCGGGTCATCAGTAAAAAGATGAGCCGGGTCTTGAGAAATTTAGAAAAACTTTCGACCAGTAACCCCCAAGGGCCGGGTCATGAGTAAAAAGATGAGCCAGGTCTTGAGAAATTTAGAAAAACTTTCGACCAGTAACCCCCAAGGGCCGGGTCATCAGAAAAAAGATGAGCCGGGTCTTGATATTGTATAATTTCATCTGGAAAAAAATTATACATTAGCCCCCAAGTGTGAGGGATATTGCTTGCAATAGTTCTGAGATTTGCCCCTTATTATGTACTTTCAACAGGAAACTCTTGCTCAGACTGAATCGGCGCTTGGCGATTTAAAGAAAAACTTATCTGGTCAGCAAGATGCCCGAGCTAAATCGGAGGAGAAGTATCAATTGGTCCTGGCTGAGCTGGAAAAACTCAAAGCCGATTTGAAAAGAGCTCAAGCTGACCAAGATGCTGCAACAAAAAGAGGAGAGAAGGCTGAAGCCAGGCTGGCTACTGTGCAACAAGAATTGTCCGGCTTAAAACGTCATATCTCAAACATGACGCAAGCCGTCTTTGGTAAACTTACTCAAACTTTTGATCTTTTTTTATCAATAACTCTTATTGTAAGTCGCTGATTATCATGACCCCTTACACAGGTCCGAGAGCCGCCAACCTTCAGGATGATTGCGTGTTGATGCTGAAGGCGATTTACACGCTGACAGAGCAGTTGTACACCGGCGGTGTTTTAACTGTTAAAGCTGTGATGGGTGCCAAAGAGCCTATAACTTCCATAAAGAAGATGCTTGGCTGACTATCCACGCTTCCCCCTCAGATTGGCGAGTTGACTCGGTCAGCCGCCCGGAAGGGGGTACTAACTACCTTAAGTCACTGCTTGGCGTATGCTCCAGAGATCAACCCGGAAGAGGTAGCGGCAGGCTTTCCTCAACTCAAAGATGATGGGTCAGAATTCGTCGAAGAGGACTATCAATGTGTTGTCAAGGACTCCCGGCTGGCGGCAACCCAACTCGCTGCAAGTCTGGATTTATCAAAGTATCAGGCTGCTTATGACAACAAGAACAAGAAGGTCAACCCGCCAACCTTTGTGACGACCAGTTTAACTCCTCGGCGACCCTAGAACCCTTTTGACTTGGAAGCAGATCTGGCATCAATCCTGACCGATGAAGATGACTTTGCGGCTCCGGCCAAGTGTACCTGGGTACAGGGCGACTTGCAAATCGAGGTCGGCCAAAGCTCGCAGCAAAATGATCCGAAGGCGCCAACAGAATAAACTTCATCGATTTGGCCTGAGAGCCATGTAATAGGTCTTTTTCATAAGTCGGTACTGCTTTTGTGATACTTTCGAAAGAATCTTTATATCGCCCTTAAGGCGATTTGAAATATTTGATCCGCCATTTGAGAATCCTTTATAATGCTTAATCCGCCATGGATGAAGTGAAGTTGATCATCAACCTGATTTAGGCTTTGAAAAAAACATATGTGAAACCAAATAAATGACAACAAATATTTTCAAGATGAATCAGGAAAAAGTTTTTGAAACCCTCGTGGCCATGCCATGAAGGAAAATAAAAACAGCAATTTCGTCGGCTCATAAGGTCGCGACAGGATGGGGCGAGTCAGAAAGCTCGAGCACACACCCTAAATGATGGTTTCGTCGTCTCATAAGGTTGCGACAGGATGGGGCAAGTCAGAAAGCTCAAGCACACACCCTAAAATGATGGTTTCGTCGGCTCATAAGGTCGCGACAGGATGGGGCGAGTCAAAAAGCTCAAGCACACACCCTAAATGATGGTTTCATCGGCTCATAAGGTCGCAACAGGATGGGGCGAGTCAGAAAGCTCAAGCACACACCCTAAATGATGGTTTCGTCGGCTCATAAGGTCGCGATAGGATGGGGCGAGTCAGAAAGCTCAAGCACACACCCTAAATGATGATGGTTTCGTCGGCTCATAAGGTCGCGACAGGATGGGGAGAGTCAGAAAGTTCAAGCACACAACCTAAATGATGATGGTTTCGTCGGCTCATAAGGTCGCGACAGGATGGGCGAGTCAGAAAGCTCAATCACACACCCTAAATGATGGTTTCGTCGGCTCATAAGGTCGCGACTGGATGGGGCGAGTCAGAAAGCTCGAGCACACACCCTAAATGATGGTTTCGTCGGCTCATAAGGTCGCGACATGATGGGGCGAGTCAGAAAGCTAGAGCACACACCCTAAATGATGATGGTTTCATCGGCTCATAAGGTCGCGACAGGATGGGGCGAGTCAGAAAGCTCAAGCACACACCCTAAATGATGGTTTAATCGGCTCATAAGGTCGCGACAGGATGGGGCGAGTCAAAAAGCTCGAGCACACACCCTAAATGATGGTTTCGTCGGCTCATAAGGTCGCGACAGGATGGGGCGAGTCAGAAAGCTCGAGCACACACCCTAAATGATGATGGTTTTGTCGGCTCATAAGGTCGCGACAGAATGGGGCGAGTCAGAAAGCTCAAGCACACACCCTAAAATGATGATTCTGTCAGCTCATAAGGTCGCAACAGGATGACAAAATTGATTTTTAATGAAGAAGCCCCCAAGTCGGGGAGCGTTTTTTAACTTTATTACTTCATAATGAAACTGAAAAAATTACAAAATGCAGAGCTTAAGAGCTCAAGTGTAATAAGGCCGCAAGTGGGCAATATTCCAGGGGCGAGTTGACTTAGCCTCCGTGGTTGGCCGGTTAGGCCGAAGATCCACCAGATAATAAGAGCCATTGCGAAGATTCTTGCTGACGACGAACGGTCCTTCCCAAGGTGGTGAAAACTTATGCATGCCAGCACGATCTTGTATCAACCGAAGAACCAAGTCGCCTTCCTGAAAGGTCCGGCTCTTAACCCGGCGGTTGTGATAACGCCGTAGATCCTGCTGATAGATAGCTGAACGGGCCGCAGCCAGGTCACATGCCTCCTCTAAGGCGTCCAAGGAGTCATGATGCGCCAGCTCATTGTCTTGTTCCACATATGCGGCGACTCTAGGTGAGTCATGCCTTATATCAGTAGGAAGGACGGCTTCTGCTCCGTAGACTAGAAAGAAAGGGGTGAAACCTGTGGACCGGTTCGGGGTGGTCCGAATACTCCACAGTACTGAAGGTAATTCTTCAACCCAACATCCTGGGGTTTTCCAGGGGAACCATGAGTCGAGGCTTAATTCCTCGCAAAACCTCCTGATTCGCCCGCTCCGCCTGCCCATTAGATTGTGGGTGAGCGACTACAGAAACATCAAGCCGGATATGTTCTCGACGGCAAAACTCCTGCATCTCCCCTTGGGACAAGTTAGTACCATTATCAGTAATGATACTGTGCGGATACCCAAACCGGAAAATCAGCTTTTTCAAGAATTTGATCGCTGTCTCCGCGTCGGAGGCTCCAATAGGTTCCACCTCAACCCACTTGGTGAACTTATCAACCGCCACCAGCGGATGGGTCTTCTTGTTAGAGGACATTTTAAAGGGGCCGACCATGTCTAGCCCCAGACCGCAAAAGGCCAAGTGATGGGGATCATTCTTAATTCTTGAGCCGACACATGAGCCTGTCGCCCATAACGCTGGCATCCTTCGCACCGACGAACTATGTCTTCCGCATCTGCATGAGCCGTCAGCCAAAAGAAACCATGACGAAAAGCCTTTGACACCAAAGAGCGTGACCGGCATGATGCCCACAATCTCCGGAATGAATGTCATTTCAGATTATGCATCCTTCTTCGGAGGAAACGCATCGCTGAAAAACTCCAGAGGCGCTCCGCTTATATAACTCGCCATTTATGATGACCATGGATTTGCTGTGCCGAACGATTTGACGAGTCGAAACTTCGTCTGTTGGTAACTCGCCCCGGGCGAGATAAGCCAGATAAGGAAGAACCCAATCCGGCGTGACGCGAAGAGCCGCCACGAGCTGAGACTCAGGATCTGGTATTGCCAACTCCTCCTCCGATGGTAAAATCACGGATGGTTTATGCAAAATATCCAGAAAAACATTGGGAGGAACTGGCTTTCGCTGGGAACCAAGTCGTGAGAGGGCGTCAGCTGCCTCGTTGAGGCGCCGATCAATGTGGTCAACCTGATAACCATGAAAATGACCCGCCACATCAGACACAGCTCTTCTGTAAGCCGCCATCATGGGGTCCCGAGAATCCCAGGTACCCGAAACTTGCTGCGCCACCATCCATTAACACTTTGGACAGGGTGTAACCCCCAACTTGGGGAGCCACGACCAACGCTAAATCGCCAGGGTTGTCAACTCTTGGCGGGTGATCCTCCCTACTCCATGATATGGTTTGCTCAGACCAATGGAGGTATCTCGGGAGCGCCGGTTCAGATACACTGTATGCCCGGTGACTCACCTTCTTATCGCGCCTGCAAGCATTGGTGGTGAAAACATGATACTGCCCATTACTTAACTGTTTGGGGTTGCTGCGGAAACCCCCGTTATCATCCTGACCCCGCGGAGCCCCCTGTGGGGGTGGCTGCTGGAAGGCTCCTGGCGGGTTATACCGCCGCTGGTGGTGCACCGGGTACTGGCCGTCGCTTGGCTGTGGGCCTCCCTGAGCCCCCTGTTCAGGAAAACCACCGAAGGGGTTCTATCGTTAGTTGGGTGCGGCAAACTGCTCCTGGCGCTGGTCCGGGTCATCATTTTGACTTTTCTTGATCGCCTCCGCCCGAAACTCCCGCGTTATGAAACAGTTCTCCCAGGAGTGAGTCGCGCGGACCGTCTGCCGTGGCATGGTGCGGGCAGGGGCCTTTGAATAGCTCTTCATAGTTACGCGGCCTCTTCCAGCTAAACCCTCTGTTTTTCTTCTGGCGTTGGTTGCCATTGTTGGCATTGGTATTGGCGACTAAATCCGAGGGCTCCTCTTGCGGTCTTCGCTTGCCATTGGCCCCTTGATTATGGCGGTTACGTCCCTAGAACCTGGTATGTTTTTTGGATGACTCGCCCTTCTTGGGCGAATTAGCTTTACCGTCCTCACCCAGATCTTTGGTGTCATCTCCTTCAGCGTACCTAGTGAGGGTGTCCATCAGCTCTCCCATGTCTTGGACCTTTCGCTTGAGTCGCCCCAATTTTTCCACCAAGGGTTCGTAATGGCAATTCTGCTCGAGGATCAGCACAGCCTGAGCCGCCGTAATACCATCTGAAGAATGGATAACTTCCGCAACCCGCCGTGACCAATGGTGAGCCGACTCATCAGGGCGCTGGACACAGTGTTGTAGATTGACGATCGTCATCGGACGTTTGCAAGTTCCTCGGAAGTTTTTGATGAAACGCTCTTTTAACTCGGCCCAGGTCTCGATGGAGTTGGGAGGTAAGTTTTTCAACCAAGTACGTGCTGACGCCTCGAGCATCATCGTGAATTATGTGGCACAAACCGCCTCGTTTACGTCGAGCATGTCCATGGCGATTTCATAACTCTCGACCCACGATGTCGGCTCAAGGTTCGGTGTGTAATTAAGCACCTTTCTTTGTCCCTTAAAATCTTTGGGCATCCTTTCGTTACGAAGGGCGGGGGCCAAGCATGGTACCCCCACTCGCCCACCGCCCCCGACGAGGGAGGCCGGGGCGACTTGGTGTTCGGGAGATCCCGGCCCGGCAGGTTCTGATCAGGCGGGTTGTCCTGTGGGACGGGTCGCGGCCCGCTGTTTATGGCGGGCTGGTCCTCTGGCCGACTCCTAGTGTAACTTGCCTGGGGAGTGGAATGCAGCCTCTCGAGGCTGTGTGAGAACTGGGCGTTTTGAACCACCGCCTTCTTCAACATCTCGATGGCGTTCCTTGCTTCTATCTCGGCAGGAGTGTTGCCGTGAATCGGAAGAGATTCCAGATGGCGAGTTGCGGCAAGGACGTTGTTCACCGGGTTGGAAAAGTGGCCTTGAGGGCTCCGGAATCGGGGAATGCGATCCTCAGCCGGCTGAACCGGCGGGTTAGACGGGCGACCCGATCCTCCCCCCGGGGCGGCTCCCTCCCCAGGGGTTCGTGGAGTGTCGAACAGGCGGGTCGGGTTGAGATCATGGGGCAGGCGATCCTGGTGTCTCCGTTGATGGACGGCGTCAGATGCGTGTTGGTTCCTTTCGAGCCGCCAATTGTCAGTGTTTAAGCGCATCCTTTCGGCCGCAATTTGAGCTTGCCGAGTCTCGATCCTGGCGGACTCCACCTCGGCATCTCGATGAGCCTTTGCCACTGCCTCTCTGAGTTTCGCCAGCTCCGTGTTTATCTCCTCCTTGTTTTCTGGTGTGAGGGGAGTCGCCATCAGCCTTGTGATCTCCGCCGCTAAATCCACCAGGACTGCGGCCGGGCTTCTAGACGTCTCGCCGGTTCCATCGCCTCCGGTGGGGTTTTGTGTGGGTTGAGTCGCCCCCGCCATGTAAATGGCGATCTGGCGGCGGGTTCGGTCAAGGACTTCGGGGTCCATGGCCAGCGACAAGCCCCCAAGACAATCCCCATGTAGAGACCGGATTGAATCTGAATCGCCCATGGATGATTCGTCATCAGAGTTGACCGGTGTAGTTTCCTGAGTCGCCGAGCGCTCTGGCTCCTCCGACACCTGCGTGAACTCCACAAAGACCGGGCGAGTCAGATTTGGTGTTATTACTGGGCGGATGTACCTGGCCGGCTCGACGATGTCGGTGGAGATGTCCGGCTCAAGCACGGATGATCCGATCATGCCGATGAACATGTTGATCTTGCCGAAGGGGACCTTGTAACCAGATTCAATTGAATCCGCTTCAGGCCCCCATCGCTGGTTTTTGCTGTAGGTTTTCCCGCGGCGGCTCCGGGTCATGAGCCCCGTCGCGTAACTCCCAAACAGTGGTAGGGCTCCCTTTGATAACTCAACTCCACCGTGCGTAGGCCCCACGGTGGGCGCCAACTGTCTTGGTTTTGTCACGGCAGATGTCCTCGTGAAAGGACTTAGTACTGGAGCCATCGCACCTTGGTGGCGACTCAAAGGGGTTAAGCGGGAGAGACACGGCGATTTACCCAGGTTCGGCCCCTCGTGAGGAGGTAAAGGCCTACGTCTTGCTTTGGTTTGTATTGATGTGGTTTCAGTTACAAGGAGGGCGTAACTCGCCAAACCTAGCACCCGATGATTTCTAACCTGCCCTCTCCTTCCCTGGGACTCGCCTTTATATACAGGTCGAACCCTTAGGGTTTACAAGGGTACTTTCCTTCCTACAAATCGTGACCCCTGTGGTCTCTAAGTCGCCGTCCTTCAAAGCTTGGAGACCTTCTAGAAATCATAAACCGCCATATGACCTTGATCTGGCCAGGCCAAGGCCCAAACCACTGTTCAGGTGAATCGCCTGATTTGGTGACCCGGGCCAACAAGGGCGGGTTATTAACAGGTAATATCCCCAACAGCCGGTGAAGGCTCCTTCAAGCCGGCTAAAGAAACCAAGAAGGTGCCACTCGACCCTGCGAACCCCAAGCAGTGTGTCACCATCGGGGTTGGCCTCAGCCCCAAATAGGAAGCCGAGCTCGTTGACTTCCTCCGTGAGAATCGGGACATCTTTGCATGGTCCCCCAAAGACATGCCTGGTGTTCCGAGGAAGTACGCCGAGCACAAACTTCACGTGCGACCGGATGCAATGTCGGTGAAACAACCTTTGCGCCGCTTCGCCGAGGGGAAGCAGCGCACAATCGGAGAAGAGATTGCCCGGCTCCTTGCAGCCGGCTTCATCATGGAGGTTTTCCACCCGGACTGGTTAGCCAATCCAGTCCAAGTGCTGAAGAAGAGCAACACCTGGCGAATGTGTATCGACTACACAAGCCTGAATAAGGCATGCCCAAAAGACCCTTTCGCCCTGCCCCAGATAGATCAAGTGATCGACTCCACAGCCGGTTGCGAACTGCTATCGTTTCTGGATGCTTATTCCGGCTACCATCAAATCAAGCTGGATCCAGCTTATCGCCTGAAGACCTCCTTCATCACGCCCTTCGGGGCCTACTGCCACACCACCATGACGTTCGGTCTGAAGAACGTTGGTGCGACATTCCAACGCTGCATGCAGCAGTGCCTACTGCCACAGATTGGCACAAACATCCACGTCTATGTGGATGACATCGTCGTCAAGACCAAGTAGCACTTCAGCCTCCTCGACGACTTGCGGGAGACATTCGCCAACCTACGCGAATACAAGATCCGGCTCAATCCAGAGAAGTGCGTCTTTGGGGTTCCAGGAGGCAAGCTCTTGGGGTTCTTCATGTCCGCTCGCGGCATCGAAGCGAACCCTGAGAAAATCAGCACCATCAAGCGGATGGTGAAGTCGGCTCGAATCCTAGACATCCAGAAGTTCGCCGGCTCCCTATTTCCAACATGCCTTGCGTCCCTTAGCCGATTCGTCAGCCGGCTCGGCGAGAAGTCCTTTCCACTCTATCAGCTCATGAAGAAGACAACCAAGTTGGAGTAGAACGACCAGGCAGATGAAGCCTTCCGCGACCTCAAGCGGGTCATCTCGAGCCTGCCAATCTTGGCAGCACCGGCTGAAAGGGAACCCATTCTCATATACATTACAGCGACCACTCGCGTTGTTTAGTGTAGTGCTGGTGGTTGAACGCAAGGAGGAGGGCAAGATATTGTTAGTACAGCGCCATATCTACTACCTCAGCGAGGTCCTATCCGCCTCCAAGCAAAACAACCCCCACTACGAGAAAATGTGTTATGGTGTTTACCTTGCCGCAAAGAAGTTGAAGCAATACTTCCAAGAGCATGCCATCACTATGGTGAGCACTGCTCCACTTTCAGAAATCATGGGCAACCGTGACGCGACTGGCCGGATCGCCAAGTGGTCTATCTCCATGGCTGACCACGACATCTGCTACGAGCCTCGCACCGCCATCAAGTCTCAGGTGGTGGTCGACTTCCTTGTCGACTGGGCCAAAACCCAGTTTGAGCCACCGCCTCCAGATTCCACTCATTGGCGGAAGCACTTCGACGGCTCAAAGATGCGAACTGGTCTGGGAGCCGACATTGTCTTGACGTCTCCGAAAGGAGACCAGCTCAAGTATGCTCTCCAGATTCACTTCGCCGCCTCCAACAACGTCGCCGAGTACGAAGCTCTTGCTCACGGCCTACGACTTGCCAAGGAGATTGGCATCCGACGGCTCCTTTGCTTCGGCGACTCAGACCTCGTGGTGCAGCAAGTCTGTGGCGAATGGGATGCCAGGGATGCCAACATGGAGAGCTACCGCTTCCTCATCCAGCAGCTCAGCGACCCTTTTGAGGATTGCAAGTTCCACCACGTTCCCAGGGCGGACAACGAGGCGGCTGATACATTGGCCAAGATTGGCTCTATAAGACAGGAAATTCCAGCAGGCGTCTCCCTCGAACAGCTGCACAAGCCGTCCATCAAGCCATCTCCAGAGTCGGCGTCAATTTTTGTGCCGGCTGATCCCTTGGTGCAAGCACCGTTGGCTACGGCAGCTGAGCCGGCTAAAGCTCCTGTGTCGGTTACACAGGCTCTGCCGACTCCAATTGCGGCACCGGCTACAACCACTTCGCCAGCTACGACCAGTTCGCCGGCTACAACAACAAATCCGGCTCCGCCAAGCCTTGAATCGTGTCGTCTCGACACGCAGTGGGTGGACGTCATGGAGGTAGACGGCGAGCCGGCTTCCACGACGGTATCAGAGATAGAGAGTCTCGAGCCTACGACCGCTTCATCAAGCGCGGGGGCTGCAGAAGTCCCTAACACCCAGGTCGAGACGGAGCCAACCCTTGTGTCGGCTCCGTCGTGGGCTCAACCCATCCGGGCCTTCCTTCTTCGCGGCGAGCTCCATCAAGAGAAGGCGGAGGCAAGGTAGATCCAGCGCCGATCGGCAGCCTACGTCATCATCAATCGCGAGCTGGTTCAACGTAGCGTGACTAGCGTGTTCCAGCACTGTGTGAAATCAGAAAAGGGACATGAGATCCTCAGAGACATTCACCAGGGGGAGTGCGGGTATCATGCCGCCTCTAGAACCCTAGTATCCAAGGTGTTCCGCCATGGATTCTACTAGCCCACGGCCCTTGAGGAGGCTGTGGACATGGTCAACAAATGCGAGGGCTACCAGCGCTTTGGCGCGCAGAGCCACATGCCGCCTTCGGCCCTCAAAACCATCCCCTTGTTTTGGCATTTCGCCGTCTGGGGGTTGGACATGGTGGGACCATTCAAGACCGCTCGAGGCGGCATGACTCATCTCTTGGTAGCCATTGATAAATTTACCAAGTGGATCGAGGCTAGACCCATCAAGAAGCTTGACGGCCCCACGACTGTCAGGTTCATCATGGACATCTCTGTCCGATACGACATACCCCACAGCATCATCACCGACAACGGCACAAATTTCGCCAAGGGTGCTTTGGCACTGTACTGCTCCAAGGTAGGCATCCGGCTCGACTTGGCATCGGTGGCACACTCCCAGTCCAACGGCCAAGTGGAGAGGGCTAAAGGCCTAATCCTGGCCGACATCAAGCCAAGACTGGTGGCACCACTCGTCAGGTCAGCCGGCTGCTGGATTGAAGAGCTACCGGCAGTACTGTGGAGCCTCCGCCCCATGCCCCATTCTTTCTGGTATATGGATCCGAGGCTATCATCCCTACGGATGTTGAGTTCGACTCGCCTTGGGTCACCCTATACACAGAAAGAGAAGCGAAGGAGGCAAGAGAAGACGGCGTCGATCTGCTCAAGGAGGCACGGGACCTAGCCTTGAGCCGGACGGCCATTTATCAACAGAAGCTGAGATACTACCACAGCAAAAAAAATCAAGCCTCTCTCTTTCAGAGAGGGAGACTTGGTGCTCAGAAGAATCCAGCGAACAACCGGCCAGCACAAGCTCTCATCCCCATGTGAGGGACCCTTCATCATCAGCAGGGCATTGCATAACAATCCGTACTACCTGATTGATGCCCACAAGCCAAGGAAGCGAAAGAGGGACGACTCCGGCCAGGAGACAGAACGTCCATGGAACGCAGCGTTGCTTCGCCCGTTCTACTACTAGAAGGCAAGTAACAAAAATAGAAAGAGCATGCACATATGTATCTTTCTCCCTCTTCGGGATTTCCAATGAATGCAATGGAAAGAGCATGCACATATGCTTCTTTCGGATTCATAACTAGAGTTTTCACTCATTCTGTGAGTCCCTTAGTTCGGCTCCAACGGGCTTGGGGGCTTGCTAGCCGCCCGAACGATTACCTTAGTTGTAGAAGAACATATATATAGTGCACGCCGGGTCGAACCTTGGCCGTCTCGTAACAGCTACAGACCGGCTCTCGGCTGTCCGGCTAGCTAGGCGGCGCCATGTAAGGCGTGCTACGCGAAAAGTTGAAACTACAAAAAGGGTTGTCGGCTCGGTTGGTTTGATCCTTTTTTGCGATCTTATTCTAGCTGGCCTCTACTGGTTTGTGTTTGAGTCTTTAAGTCTTGATAGCTTCGAAAAATCTAAGTCCAATATTCCCAAAGGCAGAAGCCTCGACCCAGTCATAGACCGGCTCCCGGATGTCGGGCTGGCGGGGTAGATGCTAGAAGGAGTAAAGGGGTTGGAGAAAAAGAAGTCAAGGAGGAATCAAAAGATGAAAACCTAAAGCAGCACGCATGGCATTACGAATTTAATGCAGAATTCATACATTCAAAAGCATTGGCCCACGGCCGAAGTTAATTGCACACCCCCTAGTGGGTGGAATTATTAGACTGACAAGATATTGCACACAACTAAAACAAAAAAACAGGACCGGCTAAGGGGCGGCGGCCTCGTCTGTTGCCCGAGCTGCTGCTCCTGAAGTGGTGGCTTCACCATCATCGGCTGCTCCCGCGGCGGTGGCGCCGTCTCCTCCACGAGAGCTTCTGGCTCTGTCCCTGGCGGAGTCGGCACCCGCCTCGCTGCTAGAGGCGGCATCTTCCTCCTCATGGGCAGCCTCGTCGGAGCTGCCATTGGCGTCATAAGGCTGAAGACGGTGCAAGTCCTCAGGGACCACATTGCCGTCTTCATCCCGCTCCAAGTTGAACTCGTCCGAGGTGGCGTACGAGGTGATGTCGTTGGCCCTCACACGCAGCTGCTCCTCCACGGCCTGCAGCTCCCCCTCCGATTCGTCATGCTGCCCGACAAGCTTGCCCAACTCCACGTTCTGGTACCAGGACTTGGCCAAGCGCAGGGCCATGTAGGCACCAGCACGCGCGGCCGAGGCGCGCCAGGCGTCAAGGCAATCGTCAGCAGCTGCAAGCCAGCGGGACAGCCGGCTCATCGACGCCGGCTCCACGGCGTCGGGCCACAGAGCCTTTATTATCGACGAGCATGCACTCTAAAGACTCCTCACGGATTCGGCCAGGGCACGCAGGCGGGCTCGGAGGCCCACGCCAATCTCCTCCACACTCCAGCCGGTAGTGGCTTTCACCTCCTGGCCGGCAATGCGACGCTCCTCGCGGCTGACCTCGACAGCCGTTTCATCTGTTCCGTGTCTTAGGGAAGAGTCCTGGGATAGGTTAAGAGGTGCAAAGAAGAATAAGAGGAGAGAGCAGCAAAGAAGAAAAATTCAAGATAAAGTAGAAGAAGGCTTACGGTCGAAATGGGTCTCATTCTCGTGGGCGTCCTCCACGGCCTCGAGCTCCCGAACCTCGCTCGCCTGGGCTGCACGGGAGATCTCTTCCTGAAGGGCCGCGGCCGTCTACAGCGCCTTGGCTAGTTGCGCCTGCTTCTGGATCAGGGCTTCCTCCTTCTCCTTCAGGGCAGCATCCTTAAGCTTCATCTCTTTGAGATGAGACGTCCTGAGGCGCTCCACGTCGGCAGCATGGGAGGCCTCCTTCTCCTGCAGAGTGGCACGCAACTCCTCCTGCTCAGCCTGGCGGCCCGCCTCGTGATCCCTCTTCTCCGTCTGGAGAAGAGTCAGCTGCTGCTCGAGCCGCTCGCCCGCCTCGCGCAGGGCGTCTCGCTCTGTGAGAACCACACCCAGCCGACCCTGAAGATCGGCAACCTGGCCATCAGCCGCCTGGGTGTGAGCCCGCGGCGTGTTGTACGCCTGCACTTGGGCGTCATGAAGATCCTACGGGAAAAAGAAAAAAGGAATAAGATTCGGCTGGCTAAATTCATAGTCGACCCGATTCTTGGGGGCTACACCCAGTGGGTGCGCTAGCGCGCCCCCACTAAAAAGCAAAGACATGACACGAAGAGATTCGGCCCGACCAAATGCTTGGTCGGCCCGATTCTCGGGGGCTACACCTAGTAGGTGCGCTGGCGCGTCCCCACTGATGCAAGAAGAAGAAAATTCAAAACCAAGACGAGGAAGACGCAAAGGATAAAGCACTCACCCTGGTGCGCTCCTCCATATGCTCCAGATCATTGTGGACCACCCTGGCCGCTTGCTACACTTTGTCCCGGCTGCTGGCAAAGATCGCTAACAGCTCCGGGACACTACTGAGCACGACGCCTGGGGCCAGCGTCAGGCGCTCGGCGTTGGCCACGTGCCAAGTATTCTAGGGCCGGCTCCCAGAGCTGGAGGAGTCAGCTCCCGGAGCAGAAGGACCACAATTGGTCACGATGATGGCGCCAGCTTCAGGTGGCTGGTTGGTGTCCGGCTCTGTCAACGCCCCAGCCGGCGTCATCTCCACAGAGGGAATGGATCGGCCGAGTCCGGCGCATCCATGGCCATCTCTAGCGCCTCCAGGTTCAGCTCCGGCGCATCCGCCGCCGCATCGGCCGCCGCCTCGGCCTCCGGCGTGTTGGGTATCACCTCGAGGTCCACTGGCGCGGAGGCGTCCGGCTCGGACGGCTTCTCTGCCTCGGCCCTCTGGGTACGCCTCGGGGCCGCCTCGCTAGCTAGCTCCTCCATGCGGGAACGCGTGGAGGGGTCATGTCTAGCCTTCGTATGCTTCTCCCTGGCTTCTCAGCCCGGCTGGGCTGACATTGGCTTGCGGCTATCTTTTTCGTCGCCTCCTCCCAGTAACGGGGGGACTGATCGTCAAGGGCCTTCTAGGCAACCTCAGCTGCTGCCCAGCCGGCCCGTTCAGAGTTGGAGGCAGTTTCTTCCTCCATGACTTCTGCCTCCCTGCAAGGCATGGTTTGAGGATCCCATCATCATCCAATAAAACTAAAATAGGGCAGCAAAGGATACTTACCCCACCACGACGGGCACCTGCTTCGTGAGGGCACCGGCTCGCCCTCCGGCTGGAGGCCCAGGCGCGACGCATTTGGAGGCCGGCTTGGAAGCTATGGCACCCTTGCCCATGTTCTTGGCTACATCGCCTGGCGCGGCCGTCTCACCGGCATGACGGAGGCCTCGGGTCATCGGATGGCTGGTGACTTCCTCCACCTCTTCGGCACCCTCCCCAAAGGCTGGATCATACGAAGATGGTGGCGTCTTATCATCATCCGTCCAATCAACAAATAGGAGGCCTCCGATGCTTTATAGACGGCTCGGAGCCTTCCGACTCCAACGCCTCCTCCGAGAAGACGTCCCGAGTCTAGATCATCCCCTGGTCTTCAATCTTCGATGACCCGAGGCTCAAACAAGAAGAAACAACAGTTTCAAAACACAAAAGCAAATACCAGATCCGGAGGGCACTTACCATCGGGGGAGGTTGGTTCCTGTCATAAGGGACCAGCCCCCACTCCCAGTCTCCTCCTTCATCCATGTTGGTGGAGGAGATCTGGGTCACGTTCTTCGCCACCGACCCAAGGCGGAAATTCTTGGTGGAGAGCCGGCAAGGATCGTGCCGGCCACTCATCTGACATAACAGATGAGGCCGTCTCTGCAGAGACAGGATCAGGCGCGTCATCATGGTGGTAAGCAGGTCACTGCCCACGAGGCCACGGTTCTTCAAGCTATCGAGGTAGGCGCCTATCTGCGCCACCTCGGGAACTGGCTTGGGGAACTTGGCTTGCCAGTTCTTCTTCGCCATCGGAAGCTTGATGTCCAAGGGGAGCATGTTGAGGGCATCGCTGGTGGGGCTGGCATTCTTCACGTAGAAGAAGCCCCTCTTCCACTTCTTGATGGGGTTCTGGAGCGGCATCTGGGGGAAGCCACACTTCCTCCGTTGATGCACCAGTGCTGCGCCACATGGGGTCATCGGGCGAGGGTCGTCGAGCTTCTCCAACTCGGCCTTGTCCATCTTCTTGGAGTGTTGCTTGAAGAAGAACAAGATCTGCCAGAGGTGGAGGCGGGGCTCGATCCCCAGGAACCCCTCGCACAGGACGGCGAACGAGGCTAGCTGGAGGATGGCGTTCGGCGCCAGATGATGTGGCTGTAAGCCGAAGAATGTGAGGAAGTTTTTAAAGAAGGACCTCGCCGAAAGCCCAAAGCCTTGGTAGAAGTGTTCGTCGAACACGACTACCTCTCCCTCCCTGCGGCTTCGGAGCAGTCTCGGCAATGGCGGAGCGGGTCGATGTGCTCGGAGCAGATGTCACTGCCAAGCTAGGCACCGTTGTGCTGCCCCTTCTTGGAAGAGCTTCTCAACATGGCGGCGAGCGGCGAGAACTCGAAGGGACGACGGCGGTCTGCGCGGGGGTGAAGACGAAGAAGAAGACGAAGTCTCTCTCTCTCTCTCGGCTCAGGGAGGGAGGAAGCGCAAGTGCGGGGCGAGAAGGGGGCGAGTAGCCTCCTCGGTAGCCCCACACCCCATTTAAACCCCACGAAGGGTCGTGGGTAGGGGATCCGGTGCGCACCGATCCCATTACCCCCGATTGTTGTGGATTCCTTTACGATTCCCAAAACCCAACCGCCGTGGAGTAAATCCGCAGAGGATCCTCCGCGCGGGGGGCGAGGGGGCGTCGTGGCGTGACCCAGGGCACAAGCCCCATCTCGTCAAACTGAACAAACCATCATCATGTTAGGCCTGACCTAGTACGTGGCACGATTTGCGTGACCAACGACGAAGTCGAGGCATCCCTTGGAAGCCAGCCGGTTTCCGAGCCGGCGCCCCCTGCCGCAGGCGACAACAGGAATACAACAACAAACAACTTAAGCCGGCGAGGCCGCCTGCTCCAAAGCGACTGGCCTCCCCAGCTTCGGGGACTACTGTCAGGGGGATAGCCCCGGGGTAGGTTCATCAAGCCTACTGATGTCTACTACGCAACCTTCTCCTTGTACATGTTGTTGGGCCTCCAAGTGCAGAGGGTTGTAGGACAGTTGAAATTTTCCCTCAAGTGGGTGACCTAAGGTTTATCAATCCGCGGGAGGCATAGGATGAAGATGGTCTCTCTCAAGCAACCATGCAACCAAATAACAAAGAGTCTCTTGTGTCCCCAACACACCCAATACAACAGTAAGTTGTATAGGTGCACTAGTTCGGCGAAGAGATGGTGAAACAAGTTCAATATGGATGGTAGATATAGGTTTTTGTAATCTGAAATTACAAAAACAGCAAGCTAACTAGTAACAAAAGTGAGCATGAACGGTATTGCAATGCGTGGAAACAAGGCCTAGGGTTCATACTTTCACTAGTGAAGTTCTCTCAACAATGATAACATAATTGGATCATATAACTAGCCCTCAACATGCAACAAAGAGTCACTCCAAAGTCACTAATAGCAGAGAACAAACGAAGAGATTATTGTCGGGTACGAAACCACCATAAAGTTATTCTTTCTAATCGATCTATTCAAGAGTTCGTACTAGAATAACACCTTAAGATACATATCAACCAAGGCCCTAATGTCACCTAGATACTCCATTGTCACCTCAAGTATTCGTGGGCATGATTATACGATATGCATCACACAATCTCAGAATCTTCTATTCAACCAACACATAGAACTTCAAAGAGTGCCCCAAAGTTTCTACCGGAGAGTCAAAACATGTGCCAACCCCTATGCATAGGTTCCCAATGTCACGAACCCGCAAGTTGATCACCAAAACATACATCGAGTACTCACATGAATCCACATGTTCCAACCCATATGCATAGGTTCCCAATTGTCACAAACCCGCAAGTTGATCACAGCAGATATACACGTGGAAGACATTCATCAAGTGTTCTCAAAGACTCAATCCGATAAGATAACTTCGAAGGGGAAACTCAATTCATTACAAGAAGGGAGAGGGGGAAGAAGATCATAAGATCCAACTATAGTAGCAAAGCCCACGGTACATCGAGATCCAGACATCTCAAGAACACGAGAGAGAGAGAGAGAGATCAAACACATAGCTACTGGTACATACCCTCAGCCCCGAGGGAGAACTACTCCCTCCTCGTCATGGAGATCGCCGGGATGATGAAGATGGCCACCGGAGATGGATTCCCCCTACGGCAGGGTGCCAGAACGGGCTCCGGATTGGTTTTTTGTGGCTACAGAGGCTTGCGGCGGCGGAACTCCCGATCTAGGTTTCTTTGTGGGGGTTTCTGAATTTATAGGAATTTACGGCGGTGGAATTGCGTCAGTTGGGCCCACGAGGGGGTCACAAGCCTGCACGGTGCGACCAGGGGGGTAAGCCACGCCCCATGGGCTTGTGACTCCCTCGTGGCTCTTCTGGACTTCTTCCAAAGCTTCGGGGGTCTCTTTTCGTCCAAAAACAACCATCGTAAAGTTTCATTCCATTTGGACTCCGTCTGAAAAAGGGTCAAAAACACGGTAAAAATAGAAACTCGCACTTGGCACTGAGTTAATTGGTTAGTCCCAAAAAATATATAAAATAGCATATTCATGCATATAAAACATCCAAAGTTGACAAGATAATAGCATGGAACCATCAAAAATTATAGATGCGTTGGAGACGTATCAAGCATCCCCAAGCTTAACTCCTGCTCGTCCTCGAGTAGGGAAGTGAAGAAGAATGAATTTTTGATGTGGAATGCTACCTAGAATAGCTGTCCTTTGTAACTTCTCTCAAGTGACATGAATGTTCAAATCCGTAAGATTCGAAACAATAGTTTGTTATTAACATGAAAACAATAATACTTCAAGCAAACTAGCAAGGTAATCATGAACTTTAAAAATAACAAGGCCAATGAAAGTTATCCCTACAAAATCATATAGTCTGGCTATGCTCCATCATCCTCACACAACTAATGTAAATCCTGCACAACCCCGGTATTGGCCAAGTAATTGTTTTCGCACTCCTACTTTCTCAAACTTTTTATAACTATCATGCAATACATGAGAGCGAGCCATGGATATAGCACTAGAGGTGGAATAGAGTGTGGTGGTGGTTGCGAGACAAGGAGGAGATGGTCACATTGACTCGGCGTATCAAAAGGCTATGGAGATGCCCATTAATAGATATCAATGTGAATGAGTAGGGATTTCCATACAAGAGATGCACTAGAGCTATAAGTATGTGAAAGCTCAAAAGTAGAACTAGTGGGTGTGCATCCAACTTGCTTGCTCACGAAGACCTAGGGCAATTTTGAGGAAGCCCACCATTGGAATATACAAGCCAAGTTATATAATGAAGATTCCCACTAGCATATGGTAGTGACAAAGCAAGAAGCTCTCAATCTTGAAGAACATGGTGCTATAATGAAGCACAAGTGTGGAAAAGGATAGTAGCATTGTCCCTTCTCTTTTTTTCATTTGGGCTCTTAGGCCTCTTTTTTTCCTCACATGGGACAATACTCTAATAATGATGGTCATCACACTTTTATTTACTCATAGCTCAAAGCTCAGAACGATGATTTATCTATAGGAAATGCCTCGCGCTATGATCTAGCGTAGCAATGACATCAAAAAACAAACAAGCCATGAAAACATCATGCTAGCTATCTTATGATCATTCAAAGCAATATGACAATGATGGCACAAGTCATGATACGGAACGGTGAAAGTTGCATGGCAATATATCTCGGAATGGCTATGAAAATGCCATAATACGTAGGTATGGTGGCTGTTTTGAGGGAGGCATATGGTGGTTTTGTGCACCGGCGAGAGTTGCGCGGTACTAGAGAAGCTAGCAATGGTGGAAGGGTGAAAGTGCGTATAATCCATAGACTCAACATTAGTCATAAAGAACTCACATACGTGTTGCGAAAGTTTTTATTAGTAATCGAAACAAAGTGCTAAACGCATACTCCTAGGGGAAGGGTTGGTAGGTGTAAACCATCGCGCGATCCCGACCTCAACACAAAGGATGACAATGAATAGATCAATTAGGCTCCGACTTCCTAACATAGCGGTTCACCATACGTGCATGCTACGGGAATCACTAACTTCTACACAAGTATTTCTAGATTCACAACACCCTACTAACATAACTCTCAATATTACCGAATCCACGTCTCGAAACTAATTGAGAGGAATCGAAACTTCTCTTACTACTCAATGCACATGAAGATGGAGGTTTCTGCATCCTCTTCGGGTACCTATCACATTTGGGACTACTTTCATAGCATAAGTCAACTACCAAATCGCGATGCTCTAAAGATATAAGTCAAGCAAAAGAGCAAAAGTATCTAGCTCAAAAGGTATAAGTGAAGCACTATGAGCATTCTAGAAAAATCACGATGAGTGCATGTCTCTCTCTCTCAAAACGGTGTGCAGCAAGGATTATTGTTACCAAACAAAAAATGAAAGACTCCTAAGATACAAGACGCTCCAAGCAAAACACATATCATGTGGTGAATAAAAATATAGTCCCAAGTAAAGTTACCGATGGATTGAAGACGAAAGAGGGGATGCCTTCCCGGGGAATCCCCAAGCTTAGGCTTTTTGGTGTCCTTTAATTTGGTTTGGGATGCCTTGGGAATCCCCAAGCTTGAGCTCTTTCCACTCCTTATCTCTTTGTCCATGAGAACATCACCCAAAACTTGAAAACTTCACAACACAAAACTTAAACAGAAACTTGTGATAACATTAGTACAAGAAAACAAACTACCACTTCTTTTGGTACTTTAGAAAACTTGAATTCTATATATATTGATGATGGGCTACTGTATTCTCACTTTTCCATGGCTAGTACCCCCCGATACTAACCATAGTTTCATCAAAACAAGCAACCAACTCAACAAAACAGACTAGTCTGTAGCAATCTGTATACTTAGTATACTTCTTATACCTAAAAAAATCTGAAAACTTACGAAGGCCTGGGAAAAACAGTATATAAATCGGCAGCAAAAAGAATCAACTCAAAAGCTCTTTCTGAATAAAAATGAGAAATCATTTCGTGAGCGAAAAGTTTCTGTCTTTTTCCAGCATGATCAAACAACTATCACCCAAGCTATCATAAAGGCTTTACTTGGCACAAACGCTAAAAGAAACACAAAAAATACAATCACAACAGAATTATGATGGTGTGGACAAAGCAAAACAGAAATCAAAAAGCAAAAATAAATTCATTGGGTTGCCTCCCAACAAGCGCTATCGTTTAACGCCCTTAGCTACGCATTGATTTCAATGATGCTCACATAAATGGTAAGGATTGAAACACAACGAGAGCATCATGGAGCATATGGCTAGCACATTTAATTCTAACCCACTTCCTACGCATAGGGATTTTGTGAACAAACAACTTGTTGGAGCAAGAATCAACTAGCATAGGAAGGCAAAACAAGCATAGCTTCAAAAATTTCAACACATGGAGAGGAAGCTTGATACTATTGCAATAAGTAGAAGCATATGATCCTCTCTCATAGTAATTTTCAGTAGCATCATGAATGAATTCAACAATATAACCAGCACCTAAGGCTTTCTTTTCATGATCTACAAGCATAGGAATTTTACTACTCTCCACATAAGGAAATCTATTCTCAAGAATAGTAGTGGGAGTATCGTAAAAGACTTGAGCACTACAAATTGTGTCCACAATGAAAAAGCAAGGTTTAGCAAAGGGGTTTTCGAAAGTATGACAAGTTTTATCATCCCTCTTCTTCAAAGCATAAGTATCCTCACAATAATCATCATAGATAGGGGCATGCTTTCATCAAAATGATTTTGATCATTCAAAGTGGAAGAACTAAAAAGATCATATTCATCAAATATAGCATCCCCAAGATTGTGGATTTGCATATCATTAGCATCATGGGTATTCAAATAATTCATCCTAAGAACATTACAATCATGCTCATCATTCACATATTCTATACCAAGCATTCTATGTAATTCTTCTTTCAGCACTTGAGCACAGTTTTCCTTCCCATCATGCTCACGAAAGACATTGAAAAGATAGAGCATATGAGACATCCTCCATTCCATTTTTTTCTAGCGAAAGAACAAGAAACAAAAAGATTCGATTGCAAGATCGAAAGATATACCTTCAAGCACTAACCTCCCCAAAAATGCTTCGTTGTCGGGATGTTAGTGCCTCTTACCTAGCCTCCCCGGCAACGGCGCCAGAAAAATGCTTGATGTCTACTACGAAACCTTCTCCTTGTAGACGTTTTTGGGCCTCCAAGTGCTACTACGAAACCTTCTCCTTGTAGACGTTGTTGGGCCTCCAAGTGCAGAGGGTTGTAGGACAGTAGCAATTTTCCCTCAACTGGGTGACCTCAGGTTTATCAATCCATGAGAGGCGTAGGATGAAGATGGTCTCTCTCAAGCAACCCTGCAACCAAATAACAAAGAGTCTCTTGTGTCCCCAACACACCCAATACAATGGTAAGTTGTATAGGTGCACTAGTTCGGCGAAGAGATGGAGAAACAAGTGCAATATGGATGGTAGATATAGGTTTTTGTAATCTAAAATTACAAAAACAGCAAGGTAACTAGTAACAAAAGTGAGCACGAACGGTATTGCAATGCGTGGAAACAAGGCCTAGGGTTCATACTTTCACTAGTGAAGTTCTCTCAACAATGATAACATAATTGGATCATATAACTAGCCCTCAACATGCAACAAAGAGTCACTCCAAAGTCACTAATAGCGGAGAACAAACGAAGAGATTATTGCCGGGTACGAAACCACCATAAAGTTATTCTTTCTCATCGATCTATTCAAGAGTTCGTACTAGAATAACACCTTAAGATACATATCAACCAAGCCCTAATGTCACATAGATACTCCATTGTAACCTCAAGTATCGGTGGGCATGATTATACGATATGCATCACACAATCTCAGAAACATCTATTCAACCAACACATAGAACTTCAAAGAGTGCCCCGAAGTTTCTACCGGATAGTCAAAACGTGTGCCAACCCCTATGCATAGGTTCCCAATGTCACGAACCCGCAAGTTGATCACCGAAACATACATCAAGTACTCACATGAATCCACGTGTGCCAACCCATATGCATAGGTTCTCAATTGTCACAAACACGCAAGTTGATCACAATAGATAGACACGTGCAAGACATAGATCAGGTGTTCTCAAAGACTCAATCCGATAAGATAACTTCGAAGGGGAAACTCAATTCATTACAAGAAGGGAGAGGCGGAAGAACATCATAAGATCCAACTATAGTAGCAAAGCCCACGGTACATCGAGATCAAGACATCTAAAGAACACGAGAGAGAGAGATCAAACACATAGCTAGTCGTACATACCCTCAGCCCCGAGGGAGAACTACTCCCTCCTCATCATGGAGATCGTCGGGATGATGAAGATGGCCACCGGAGATGGATTCCCCCTCCGGCAGGGTGCCGTAACAGGCTCCAGATTGGGTTTTGGTGGCTATAGAGGCTTGCGGCGGTGAAACTCCCGATCTAGGTTTCTTTCTGGGGGTTTCTGCATTTATAGGAATTTACGGCGGTGGAATTGCGTTAGTTGGGCCCACGAGGGGGTCACAAGCCTCCACGGTACGACCAGGGGGGTAGGCCGCGCCCCATGGGCTTGTGAATCCCTCGTGGCTCTTCTGGCCTTCTTCCAAAGCTTCGGGGGTCTCTTTTGGTCCAAAAAATCATCGTAAAGTTTCATTCCATTTGGAATCCGTCTGAAAAAAGGGTAAAAAACACGGAAAAAACAGAAACTGGCACTCCTTTGCCTTCGGCCAAGAAGGAACAACAAGAACCATTCTGTAAAGATCAGGTCCCCCTGGCCGGCTAGGAAGCACCTGCCGGCTGGGGGCGAGACGGCCAACTCTCTGGCTGGCCAGGAAGCACCTTCTGGCTAGAGACCAGACGGCTACCTCTCCCTCGCTGCCTAGGCCAAGCCAGCCGGCTAGGGGCGAGGCGACCGTGCCCAGGCCGGCTAGTCAAGCAGGTTAGCTGGCTGGGGATCTCAAGTCACATCAGACCGTAGGTCATGACGAGACCCTACGGATAAAGGTGGCTATGCGTCAGCAAAGGTACTGGATCGTGGTGCACGACAGGTACAAGCGTCGACGGCCACGCCGCTGACCTCCTCCGGCTCCGATCCATCACCCTGCACAGTGTCGGCCCGTCAAACTCCCACTCCATTACTGCACTCAGTGTGGGAACAGTCGAGACGGCCGTACTACCTGCCCATGACGATCCTCACTGGAGGACGCCAGACGTACCACACGTGTCCTGTGTCAACCTTATGCAAGAGCCTTATGTGCTAGCCGGCGGGCCCCTCCAGCGACAAGACAAGACCCCGTGGGTTCCCTGGCCAGCCGGCGAGGCTGCCAGCCGGGTCCCACTCTTGTACATTTTATCCATATTGTAGGTCGGTGGGTTCGTATATAAAACCCCCATGCCCCCCTCCATGCATAGGGTCGGTCAACTCAGCACACACACGAACCACATAGGAGAGACAGACGCGAGCCGGCAGCTCCTTCTTCCTCCTCCGCAACATAGCTCCAGGAGCACTTTGTAGACCCATTCATACATCATACACACCGGCAGGATTAGGGGTGTAATCTCTACAGAGAGCCCTGAACCTGGGTACATTGTGTGTTCCACGCTTGTACCAACCTCGTTCCCTTCGCCCTCCAGTTCCACTTTGGTTCCCACCATCTTTAGCCTACCCATGGCTTATGTTGTGAGTAAACACCGACAAACACCTACTTGTTGATCCTCGGAGTCCTTCTGGTTCGATAAACATTACAGTCCCCGTGTAAGGGAAATCTGTTGCTGACTACATCTCCACCTTCCACTTGGGGTAACCAACGAGGGGCGAGAAGTATACCCATCAACTCGTCATCACCCTCCTATGGAGGTAATACCCCACGTCCTCCTTGATTGTATTGATGAAGATGATTACAGAGTAGATCTACCTCGATATCGTATATGCTAAACCCTATATGATTCAGCCTCCTCTACACGGATAGGGCCCTGTGGTTTATATAGACACCAGGTACCCTAGGGATTACAAGTTACCGACTATAATCAGGAATAGATGAGACGGCCTTTCTAAGATTGAAGTACACGCCGATATTCGAGATATTTCTTCTACAGGAGAGGTCGTCATAAGGCCCGGTCTTCTACAACATGGCCCAATGGGCCCACTCATCATTGCTAAACGGCCGCCCGAGGACCCCAGATTCCTGGACTCCCTCACACATTGCTAGGATATGTACCAATGAGTGGATGCTTTATTTGGAGAAGAGGAACAATGGGCATCAACAAATGCGGAGGAGAATGCAGCATTAGAGCATTTTGAAGCTAATACAGAGGAAAATGAAGCAGCAAAGCACATTGCAGCTAATGTTGAGGAGAATGCAACATTAGAGCAGATTGAAGCTAATACACAGGAAAATGAAGCAGCAAAGAAGATTGTAGACGAAAATGAAGCAACTTAATTAGCACACCCGACACCTTGGTATGTGTGCAACAACCTTCCCTTTTTTGTGCATTTCTTCTCTTTTTTATCGATGGCTTATAATATTTTTCCTATTTAGCCTAGCTCTAGGAAAATTAGAGGAAAAGAAGAGAAAAGGCCAAGAGAGAAAGAATTTAAAGAATAAGAAGTCGAAGGGAAGATCAAAAAGAATAAGAAAAAGGTTTATGTCCGAGCTAGAGAAACCAGGAGCAAGGCTGTTAAGCCATCTCGGACCACAAGGAGCAAGTCAAAGATGTCAACTTCGGAGGTTGAATGCAAGTTGTAAACTTTAACTTTAAGGATTTGTACTACGGTTTTTGTCGTCAATTTGAACTACTTTGAAAATTTGGGTTTAATAATGCTATTTTTACTTTGATGTGAAATTTGAGGTAGAATATAAATTTGAGGCAAAAGTTGAATATTAGGTAAAATTTGAATTTGAACCAACACTTGAAGTCCATTGTCCTCTAGTGTGATGTTGCAATGGTTGTTGAACTATTATGAATGTTGCGTAATCAATCTGATCTCTTTTGCATGGTAAACCTTATAGTCATGAGAAATGTGCTCCAAAAGAACTTTGAAACAAGGGTAAACAACCCCATTTGTAATCAAGTTTTTTTCGGCCTACTCTAAATGAGCCAAAAAATTATTAACACCTTCCCTTTTTACATTTTTTGAAATAAATATTATTTAATAGAAAATCATTATAAACATGTTTAAAATATGAAAATGGAAAACTAAGTTCAGATCCTTCTTATTCACTTTGAAATGAAGCTTTGGTGAATTTTTTGATTTTTTTTTTAAATTCAAAAACCTAAACCCTACCTCACTCCTTGAACTGTGTGCAACGCTGTACGTGATAGATCATATGTGTGAAGATTTTTCATGAAAATGTCCATAGACCAAGTATATGATTTTTTGTTGGTAACATGTCACATAAGACAACATTGTGCACAGGTTTTGTATTTTTTGTTTTTTTTAAATTAATGGTGCTCATTTGACCTCAATCGTGCGAGCTAGGTTTTTTTAAATGTCTGTAGACCAAGTTTAGTATTTTTCCCTTTTTAGTGTTTCTTATAAAATGATGAACAATGAAGGTTTAATATTTTTTTTGTTTTTTTTAATTTGTTATGCTCGGTTGAATATTGGTCAAACCTTAGATAACCCCGTTGACCAACAAAACCCCTCTAAACTCCGCGGGGTTTCGCGTAACCCTAGTTCCGAATATCAGTGGTTCAATCATACACTAGCGCCGAGCGATAGCCCTCACATATGGTATTCTAGAAGTAATTCCGAGGTCACGCTACGTGCAGGCTCTGCACCATTGGATCAAATGGATGGCTCCACATTGTTGGATTGTTGTGCGATCCGCGAGAGGTTGGTTGGTTGTGTTGCCCACAATTGCCTCCCATTTCTTCCACTTCTTATTCTACGGCGATGAGAGGAGCCACTCGTATTCTTCTTCTTCTCCAACGACGAGATATGTCGAGCTCCACTTCATCCTCCCGCCCCTCATGGCCCCAGTATGGTCCACTTCCCATAGAGTGATGTCCTGACTGCCCACGCATCACGCCACTCAAACGGTTGACTTCGAAGGGGGACAAGAATGGCAACTTTGGGCGCAAGTTCGTGAAATGCAAGAGCAAGCCAGAGGGGCAGTTTAGATCTCATGGTTTTACTCTGAATTCTTTTTATGTTTGCTTTTAATTATTTTTCGTTGGATCTGGGATTTATGGTTGATGATTTCGTTTCAGATCATGAAGAAATGCACACATGTTGAATGGCTGGATGACTACGTTCGGAGGCTTCAAGGGGAGGGTTTAATTCAATTCAATGGCGACGCAACCCAAGAGCTCAATCTATCGTCATTCGTGCGGAATTTTGTCTTTGAAAGTGATGCCCCAATAGTTGGGGATATGGATCTGAAAGGGGAATTAAAGAAGATGAACAAGAACTTGATGCAGATGATTCAATTGAACAAGGAGGCGAATCTGATAGCTTTAGGATTTTATTTTTGTATAGTTGCTCTAGGGTTTGCTTACTTACCGGTCATCATTCGTTAGATATAATATTAGTGTGGTGTCATGCGCAAGAGAGAGAAAATGTAGTTATTGGGCCCAAAATGAAACAAAGCTCTCGTTGGGCCGTTGCATATCGTTAACTTCCGAAGGCCCACAAAAATAAAAGAGCCCTAGAAAATAGTGCATGCGTTGGCTCTATTTTTTTGCTCGCCTATTTTTATTGCACCTACACAGATTGAGTGCACGTTGATTACATTACAAAAATAGGTTACTTCTTTTGAAAGTGCACAATAATTGATATTGCCACCAACAAGTCAACAATTAGCATTTTGTTTCATGCGATATGGCCACCAACAAGTAAAAAATGGGCTACCCTTCAAAAAATATTTTCATCATGCCAAATGGCCACAAAAATTTCAAAAATTAACTTCTTTTTGTTCATACAATATATATGGCCATGAACAATTCAGAAAAAATTAGCTCCTTTTTCTTCTTCTTTTCAACATCAACATCGCTCATTTTTCTAGCTTTAGTTTCCTTTTTGAGACCTAAACTAGTGCATTATTCGCGCGTGCTAAAACTTGGAACCAATAAAATATAAGGGGGGAAATTATTTTCATCATGCAAAATGGCCACAAATTATCAAAAATTATCTTCTTTTTGTTCATACAATATATATGGCCACCAACAATTCAAAAAAAATTAGCTTCTTTTTCTTCTTCTTTTCAACATCAACATGGCTCATTTTTCTTGTTTTAGTTTCCTTTTTTACACCTCAACTAGTGCATTAGCCGCGCATGCCAAAACTTGGAAACAATAAAAATATAAGGGCCAAAATTATTTTAATCATGCAAAATGGCCACCAACTATTCAAAAGTTAGCTTATTTTTGTTCATACAATATATATGGCCACCAACAATTCAAAAAAGTAGTTTCTTCTTCTTCTTCTTTTCAACATTAACATGACTCATTTTTCTAGCTTTAGTTTCATTTTTGACACCTCAACTAGTGCATTAGCCGTGCGTGCCAAAACTTGGAACCAATAAAATATAACGACCAAAATACAAATATCACACAATTTGGAGGGAGCGGAAATTTTCCATATTTTTAGTAAAGAATTCTTTTTGAAGTATCCAGCGCTTGCTGGTTTTCATTGATTTAGCATAAGGAGAGGTTACAAAATGATCAAGTGATCGGGATGTTGGAAGAGAGTTTACATGTAATCGTCTAGGGCTCGGCTATGGCACCATATCCATCTAGCGATATCTCACGCCAAATAAGGCTACAACCAACGACATATAAAAGTAGCAAGCATAACACAGATGACCAACAACATAACAAATAAAAGTAGCAAGCATAACATAGTTCATACATAATACATGATAGGGATCCCAACATAGATAAAAAGTTCATGGTACAACTAACAACATAAGATAGGAATATATAAAAAGCCCTAACACCCCAGGGCAAGACAAGATTCATGAGACCGGGCCTTCACCACCATCTTCACTTCGCCTCCTCTTCTTCACTACTCCTCCTACATGTCATCCTCACCGAGGTAGTAGGGGACGCTGTGCATACCATCGCGGGTGAGGAAGATGCTATCGAAGTCGGTGAAGATGTTGTAGGTGGTGAATGTGATGAACTCGCACCCACACCAAAACACCTTGCCGAGGAGGTAATATGCATCAAACATCTTAGTGAAGTCAACGAGGAGCCCTATTAGTGGAGTGGTGGAGTTTGGATGCACTTCCTCCAGTCGAAATATCACCGGCGAGGCCGACGGGATGTGGGCAAAGCCCGCACCAAGGAACCATTGGGCTAACTATCTTGCACCCATCCAGCGTGAGATTGCCCACACGCGGAGCATGGTCTCCAGAACGACGCTAGTGGGGTACCGCCTCTCTGGCATGGTCAATGGCAGCTCGAAGGTGGGGCCTTAGTACTGCATCCTCGCCTTGCTTCGGGAGTGCTCTGGGTTTGGGTGAACAAGAGAGAAGGGGCGGCACAGATGGATGTGTGGAGAATAGGTGGAACAGTGGGTGGTTTAAATAAGGGCACCAGTCGTGCTCTACATTTGCTATGGTCAAACGAGTTGCACCGATTGATAAGCCACTTTAAAACCGGTTTTACTTGCCACACTGAATCGAGGCGAGTGGATCGAGAAGGTTGAACAATGCTCTAAATGGAGGAGACACACATGCGAGAAGAGACGAAACGGCGGCATCGACCGTCGCTGCGTCCGTGGCGGCTCGCGTGCAGTAAATCAGCTCAGTCACTCCATCTTGGTGGTGTGCATCGGTGCATGCAGGCACAGCTAGCTGGGTATGTCGTGCATGCATAGAAGGCTTCTGTCATGGCGGCGTGCGCACGCATTTCATGCAACAGTCCAACGGTCCAAGGAAACCACGGCCCAACGATTGAACAATGTTGTCGTCCAACACAGCCCCTCTAGTCAGTTCCAACGGGCGACACAGTCCAGCGTGTCCCCACTCGTGAGAGTTAATAGTCAATGTTTTGACCCGACGACATCCTCCGTTGTGGCCATTTCCTAGGGTTTCAGACAAGGGAGTTGGTAAAAGTGAGCAAAAGTTAAGAGCGTGTGGATGAATGAGCAGAGCTAAGGAACCAGGGGCACAGATATAAAAATCCCTTATAAACAACAGCAATAAAATACTAACAAAGTAAAATGATGCTACAAGAAGAACACATATCATGTGACCAATAAAAATTTATCTCTAAGTAAGGTATATCGATAGTGTTGGAGACGAAAGAGGGGATGCCTTCCGTGGCATCCCCAAGCATAGATGCTTGAGTATTCCTTGGATGTTAGCTTGGGGTGCCTTGTGAATAGCCAAGCTTAGGTTCTTTCTTCTCCTTATTCTCCTCATATCGATATCGCACCCAAAACTTGCAAACTTCAATCACACAAAACTTAACCGAACTTCACGAGATGGGTTAGTGTAATAAAGATGGATCATTCACTTAGGTATTGTCAAGTCAAGATTCATAATTTTAGTCACATAATACATATTGTATTCCATAATTCCCATAATTTATATCACTATAAGCTATGGAAACACTAAAACAAGCAAACTATGCATGCAAAATAAAATTTATTAAAAGAGAACAGTCTGTATAGATCTGAACTTAAACCATACTTCCCTATCTTTGAAAAAACCAAAAAAATAGGCTAGGGCAGATAATTTTTGTATAAAAAATATTTCAAAATTTCAAAATTTGTTGGCGCTCTACTAAAATCAGGGAAATGCTACACTCGACGTAAAAGTTTATGTTTTCGCACAGAATCAAACAAATAAGTATCCACTATATTGAAACAAAAGACGAAAAACATGATTACTACAGTAGTTTAATCTTGTGAACACACAAAAACAGAAAGAAAAAGTGTTGGGTTGTCTCCCAACAAGTGATTTTCTTTAATGCATTTTATCTAGGCATGATGATTATAATGATGCTCAGTTAAAAAGTAAAAATTGAAACATGAAAAAGAGCATCATAAATCACATGACAAGCTCATTTAAGTCTAACCCAATTTCTATGCATAGGTATTTTGCAAGCAAACAATTTATAGTAGCAAGAATCAACTTGCATAGGAAGGCAAAACAAGCATGACTTCAAAACTTTGAACACATAGGGAGAAAACTTGATATTATCGCAATACCTACAAGCATAAGTTCCTCCCTCATATAATTTTTTAGTAGAGTCATGAAGGAATTTACTAATATAACTATCACAAAAAGCATTTATTTCATGATCCACAAGCATAGAATTTTTATTACTCTCCACATAAGAATTTTTCTTCTCATTCATAATAGTGGGAGCAAAGTCAACAAAATAACTATCTTGAGATACTTGATTGACATAACCAAATTGAATATTAAAATCATGATGACAAGTTTCATGGTTATCATTACTCTTTATAACATATATGCCATCACCATAATCATCATAGATAGCAACTTTGTTGTCATAGTCAGTTGAAACCTCTTCCAAAATAGTGGACTCGTTACTAAATAAAGTCATGACCTCTCCAAATCCACCTTTATCATTATTCCAATAAGATTCAATACCCTCCAAAATAATGGGATCATTAGTACCTAGAGTTGACACTCTTGCAAACCCACTTTCATTAATATAATTATCATAAATAGGAGGCATGCTATCATCATAATAAATTTGGTCATCAAAACTTGGGGGATAAAAAATATCATCTTCATCAAACATAACATCCCCAAACTTATGGCTTTGCATATCATTAGTATCATGGATATTCATGGAATTCATACTAACAACATTGAACTAATGGTCGTATGCCAAACATTAAATTGAATTCTTCTTCTAGCACTTTGGCACAATTTTTTGAACCATCATTTTCATAAAGACATTATAAAGACGAAGCATTTGAGGCCACCTCAGTTCCAATTTTTTGTGTTTTTATAAAACCAAACAAGTGATTAACAAAAAACTAAAAAATTTAATTGCAAGATCTAAATATATACATTCAAGAACTCACCTCCCCGGCAACGGTGCCGGAAAAGAGCTTGATGTCTACTATGCATATTTATTCTTGTAGACTTTTTTGGGCCTCCAAGTGCAGAGTTTTGTAGGACAACAACAAATTTCCCTCAAGTGGATGGCCTAAGGTTTATCAATCCATGGTAGGTGTAGGATGAAGATGGCCTCTCTCCAACAACCCTGCAGTCAAATACAAGAAATCTCTTGTGTTCCCAACACACCCAATACAGTGCTAAATTGTATAGGTGCACTAGTTTAGCAAATAGATGGTGGTACAAGTGTAGTATGGATAGTAGATATAGGTTTTTGAAATCTGAATAAATATAAACAGAAATGTAGCAAGTGGAAAATAGCGAGCAAAATGTTGTGTAAATGCTTGGAAATAAGGCATAGGGTTCATGCTTTCACTAGTGCTATCTCTCAATAATGCTAACATAATAGATTCTTATGATCATCCCTCAACATGTGACAAAGAATCACTTTAAAGTTCATAAGTAGCAAAGAACATAAGATGAAATTGTTGTTGGTAGTAGAACCACCTAAAAACTATAATTTTCGATCAATCTATTGACCTATTCCTTTAAGTGTCACAAACATCCCTATAGTTCGTACTAGAATAGCACCTATGATACACATCAATCAACCGTAATGTCACCTAGATACTCCAATGTCACCTCAAGTATCCGCGGGTTAATTATTCCACATGCATCAAACAAGTCCAGATTCATCATATTCAATACAACACAAACAATTTCAAAGAGTGCCCCAAGATTTCTATCGGAGAAAGTAGGACAAGAACGTGTATCAACCCCTATGCATAGATTACCCCAATGTCACCACAGGAATCCACAAGTTGAGTATGAAAACATATATCAAGTGAATGAATAGAACACCCCATTGTCACCATCGGTATCCACATGCAAGACATACATCAAGTGATCTCAAATCCAATATTCAATCAGACACAACAAAAACTCAAGGGGAAGATTCAATTCATCACATCAAGATAGCAAGGGACAAACACCATATGATCCAACTACATTAACATAGCACATGATACATCTAGTTCGTGACATCTCCAGAACACGAGAAAGAGAGAGATAAAACACATAGCTACTAGTACACACTCTCAGCCTCGAGGATGAACTACTCCCTCCTCGTCATGGTGGCCGTGAGGATGATGAAGATGGCCTCCAGTGATGATTTCCCCCTCCGGCAGGGTGCATGAAATAGGGCTCCACATGAGTTTTTTGGTAAAGAGACTTGTGGCGATGGAGTGGAAGTTGTAGTTTAACTTTTGGAGGTTTCTGTGTATACATGAATTTTCAGCGTTGGAATCATGTCCAATGGAGCCACGAGGCGCGTATTGTTGGCTTGGAACCAACTGTGACCCCCCTTTGATGGTTCTTTGCTCGGGCATTTATTATTTTCTCTAGAAAATGTCAAAAAGTTGAGGGTGATTCTGCGAACTTTATTTTTCTGCACAAAAAACAACACCACGGTAATTCTGTTGAAAACATCATCAGTCCGGGTTAGTTATAATTAAATCATATAAAATGCATCAAAACCTTATAAAATTATTATGAACATACGTAAATATGGCACGAATACTTCATAAATTCTTGATACATTGGAGATAGATCAGCGCGAACGTGGGCTTGTGGTATTGGTTCACGTAGAACTCTCAACCGACGCACATCTCAATGATGTCTCTCGCCTCTTCATTGGCACTAGGCCAATAGAAACTTGCTCGAAAAGCCTTGGCGACTAATGTTTGAGAGAATGCTTGATGTCCGCAAGTTCCCGAGTGAATCTCATGCATAACTTGTTGTCTTTCCTGTGGGGAGATGCCACCGTGAGTGACGCCGCTGGTGCTCTTCTTATATAGTTGGTTTCCCATCACCGTGAAGGAGTTGGATCGATGGACGGTCTGTTGGGCTTCCACTTCATCTTCAGGGAGCTCTTGTCGGACAAGTATGCTATGTAGAGTTGAGTCCACTTGGAGATGATCACTAGTACTTCATGGACTAAGTCGACTGCCGCTCGGACATCAACCTCTGTCCGATTAGATGGACCAACTGATTGCGGGGGATCCTCTCTGGAAGGATCTTCTTTGATAGTTGGGGCACGCAGGTGCTCTAGGAACACATCTTTTGGAATGACTCACCAAGTGTAACTAATCTTAACTAAGTCATATGCCGCCTCATTCTTCATTCGGGGAATGTGGGTAGCTCCAAACCCTCGAAGTTCTTCTCCAGCTTCGTGGCAGCATTATAGTAGCGTGTCATTCCTGGGCTTCGTATGTCCCATTCTTTCATCGTTTGGTCCACCACGAGTTTCGAGTCGTCATAGACCATCATCAGACGGACGTCGAGTGAGATAACCATGCACAACTCATACGGGAGGGTGTCGGCGATGCGAGGTTGACACCTATGGGAATCAACATGAAACCCTTGTGATTGTAGGGCGGGGAGAGGTGACGTGAAGAGCAGAGCTAACAATCAGCACCTGGCAAGCCTTTTTACCCAGGTTCCGGCCGCTTACGCGTAAAACCCTACGTCCTGCTTGTCTGGTTGTATTAAGCGTTTTGTTGTCGATTGTTACAGTGACCCTTGATGACCATCTTATGGGTCGATGTCCGAAAAGTCTAAACTCTTCGAAATGAGCTAAGGGCCTCCTTTTACAGGCAAAGGGGTCGCCTACAGTGCTCGGTGGTAGGTTCACGAGGAGTTACAGTGAACCTAGGGCGGTGCTTATCCATCTACCACTGTCAGGTGCATTTAATGCACGTCTTGTCCTTGTCAGCGATGTGCTGGTGAAGACACGTATCCAGGTGTTTCGACACCTGGACGCTGCGCTGGCGCATGCGGAATGCACTGGCACTTGGGGGGCGGTGGCACTGTGGCAAGGGAGGTTGCCCACCAGTGGCCAGGCCCGTCATCCCGGCAAGGACATTGTCGGGGCCTTGAGTCTTCGTCCCAGCAAGGGACCTGTCCGGGGGCTTCAGTCGTCATCCCGGCAAGGGAGCTTGCTGGCGTCTTGTACTTGATGAGTTCATCACGCCCACCAAATGGGCGCGACCTTGGTCATCTTCCCGGCAAGGGAGGCTTGTCAAGGCCTTGATAATCTTGTGGGTTGTATTTTGATTGGGTCCTGCCATGCTCTGCCGGCAGGGGCTCTTCACGCCCATGCACAAGTCTGGGGCACTAGGGACCCCAGTCTTTAGTGCACCGACAGGATCCCCCCGGCCTGGGCCACACACGCATGGGAAGCGTTGTTTGGCCAGGCCCAAAGAGGTGCACGGGCTTCGTGGCTAGATCCGCTGGTAGTTGCTTTTCCCTGCATCACGCCTTGAACGCGCGGAGTGGGGAGTCGCGCGTGCAGTGGCCTTTCCACCTCCTCAAACGCCTCTGCCACGCGCATGGCATACGCAGTTATGGATGGAAAGGTGGCAGACGTGGCCTTAAAAGGTGCAGTAGTGGTTGGGCCCGCCCGTGCTTGCATTGGTGCAGCAGGGCGGTTCCCTGTTCCCCCATGAGCACGAGCGATTGGCCGAGAGGGGTGGTGGCTTCTAGAGCAAGGGATGCTAGCCCCGCACCCGTCCTATAAATTGGGAGGGTTTGCGAAGGGTTTTGCTCACCCAACTCCTTCTGAATCCACCATCTCCTCGGCCTTGGTCTTCAAAGTCTTCTTCTGTGTGCAGGTGGCGCTCGCCCCTAACCATGGTTAGGGGACGGGGTCAGCCACCGTCGGCCGCTAGGGCAGCAAGAGGATCCCGTTTGGATCATGCCACAGCTTCTGGGGGCGTCGCGGCGGAAGACGGCCCAAGATCCCATGACGGAGGAAGGTCAAGGGGCCGCGGTCGTCATGGATGTCGAGGTCGGGGGAGGCGGAGCGCTACTCCAACGCCTCCGCCTTCCCCGAGGCTTGCTCCTGTGGTGGTCCTCCATGCTGCTCGGGCGAGGCTGGAAGGCCTTCGCCCGCGCCCATCTCCTTGAGGACCGGCTTGTCCTCCGCTCAAAGCTAGCGGAGGAGGACATGTTGTCCGTCAAGTTCTATGGGCGACCACGTGTTCTCCTCGGCTGCTGCAAAGAGGGCTTGAGCAACGCCGGCTGTCCTACCTCGAGCGATAGCGACGAGGACGATAGTGGTGGTGGTGAGGTCCGCGTTGGGTTAGGGCCTCGGGGTGTCAAGTTGGAGGTCCACTCCCCGAGCCCCAACTAGGCGTAGACCGCACCGCCGCAACTAGCTCACGCCTCGCCCCCTCCCAACGGGGGCATCTTGCCGGAGCTGGCGTCGGTGCCTCGTGTTTGAGGAGGAGGCACCTCCGCAAAATCTGACTTCTCCATGCCCTCTGCTTGGGCTACCTCACTGGAGCGGGTGTTGGTTCCTCGGCTACAGGAGGAGGCGCGCTCGGGACTCCGGATCCTTCGCCCCTTCTTGTGCCCTGCCCTCTGGTATTCGGCCAGAACGGGGCCAGGTGGAGCTTTCCGGGTCCGATCCCATTCTCATCAGCACAGTGCTGGTCCTAGGGAGCCAGCCCTAGCCGCGTCGCGGGCTCCGCCTTTTTGTCTTCTTGAACTTCACTTCGGCGAGCGTAGTTCCTCGCCAAATATAAAAGTTCTAGGTCAGAGTAGATCATATCATCCATGTAATATATTTGAGAGTATCCCAAACAAATGAATGAGAAGAATGTTTCCCTTTTTCCGATTCTATTCTTTGTATGATTCGCCTTTGCATTATCTGGGAGCCTGCCGGCAACTACCGGCAAGGCTCCTTGCCACATTCAGTGCTACCATAGAAATTGCCAAGCGCAACTTGAGACGGAATCATCCGCTACGTAGCCGCTTGCTCTGTTGATCAGGTTCGAAACAGGTTGCAGGCGCTCTATGGCTGTTCAGGTCGTTTGAATGAGTTCGAAACAAAGACAAGGTGAAGTGTTCTTTGGAAAGGTCCCAGTATGCGCAGACTCCACACACAAAGATTGGAAGCTTTTCAAGGGAAAACACAGAATTTGTCTACTTCAGGTCTAAATCTTAAACTTAGAACTTATCTACTCACGTCGTGGTTGCATGGCGATTGAATCTTTTGCCGGGGCGTCGGGGTCCCCGGCAAGTAGGAGATTACTGCTCCCAGCAGCTTTTTCTCCGGCAAAGACTTCTTGCCGACAGTCCGCGACCATCGTTTGGAGAAAAAGTTGGCCAGGGCGTAACCCCTTTACTTTTCTCTTGCTATTTCGTGCTTGCGGAGCCCCCGAGCGCATCTTGGGCGACGATACAACGCTCTCAGGGGCACAACACTTACGCAGGAGTGCGTGCGGGGGCTTCGAGACCGTTTGGCGCATCCTCAACGACTATGCATCACTCCGCAGAGATGCGTCCGCCGGACTGTGCACCGAGGCCTCTATGTAGCTACCAGGTACACATTCGACAGCTACGTGTTGGCCCTGAGCGACACATCGGCCTGACGGCGCCGCCTTCGTAGCCTCCGCCTCCCTACCTCACGTTCTCGCAGCAACGCGCTCGTGCAGGCCTTGGGAAGCCGTATGTCACGCCCAAGATGCGACCCTATCCTCAATTTGGCACGAAGGACTCGTCAGGGATAGAAGCGCATCTCGTCGCAAGAATGGATATCGTTACAAGTACATGTATTGAAAAGAAGAGATATATATACAGAGTTGGCTTACACTAGCCACAAGCTACATCAGAGTTACCTCAGTACATTACATAAACATCAAGAGTAAGAGCAGGGTCCGACTACGGACGAAAACAAACGACAAAAGAAGAACGACGTCCATCCTTACTATCCCAGGCTGCCGGCCTGGAACCCATCCTAGATCGAAGAAGAAGAAGAAGAAGAAGAAGAAGAAGAAGAAGAAGATGCAACTCCAAATGAACGATCAACGCGCTCGCGTCAAGTAACCTTTACCTGTACCTGCAACTGGTGTTGTAGTAATCTGTGAGCCACAGGGGACTTAGCAATCTCATTTCCAAAGGTATCAAGACTAGCAAAGCTTAATGGGTGAGGCAAGGTTAAATGGTGAGGTTGCAGCACCGGCTAAGCATATATTTGGTGGCTAAACTTACGAGTACAAGAAATAAGAGAGGGAAGATCTACGCATAATGGACGTGTCTACTGGTGATCAAAAGAATGATCCTGAACACCTACCTACGTTAGACATAACCCCACCGTGTCCTCGATCGGAGAAGGAACTCACGAAAGAGACACTCACGGTTACACACACAGTTGGCATAATTTAATTAATTAACTTCAAGTTATCTAGAACCAGTGTTAAACAAAGTTTCCACGTTGCCACATAACCGCGGGCACGGCTTTCCTAAAAGAATTAACCCTGCAGGGGTGCTCCAACTAGTCCATCACAAATTACCACAAGCCGCATAGAAATCCTCAATCACGAAGCTCGCGATCTCGTTGGATTCCCTAGTGGAAAACCTCAACTCCAAGATTACCCAAAGCATCACAGGAATCCCGATGCACAAGATATCTCGTCAAAGGTAAAGCTAATCCAGCAAGGCCGCCCGACGTGTTGACGATCCCGATAGGAGCCGCGTACCTCGTTCTCAGGACACGACGGATGAGCGATGGTTACCACGCCAAACGCCGAGTTGCCCCGGGTAGCATTAATAAGCTGCCCTGTTTTAGACCAACACTCATGAGGAGCATTGGCCCGGGGTTTATTAAATTATCCTCGGGGTCCGGAAAGTCCCTATGCAATTTTATTAGGTGATTAGGCAAATGTAGTACCAATGTTGGGCCTTGCCAGACCATCTTTAATCTAAAACGCATTATCAACGTGGTCCCTATAACAACCCCGATCGTGTTAGGAGCGCTCATTTATGGAACATAACACCGGTAGCCGAAACTAAGGGGGAAAGGTGGAACAAAACACCAGGCTAGAAAAGGACCGAGCCTTCCACCTTTTACCAAGTATATAGGTGCATTAAATTAAATAGCATTTAAATATGGTGATATAACAAGGAACCCATGTTATCACATGGAAGCAACTGCACCTGCAACTAGCAACGCTATCAACAGGGTTAAGCAAGTAGTAACATAGCCAATCAGTGGTTTGCTAGGTTGAACAGGTTGAAGGTTTCATGGCATTGTTGAGAGGTTGATATTTAACAAGTGGTAGGAAACGAGACATAGCGACAGAAACGATAAAAACCAGCATGGCAATGATAGTAATGGTATCTAGGGAAATGGTCATCTTGCCTGAGATCCCGCTTGGAAGAAGAATGACTCCGTGAAGTAGACGAACCGACGTAGTCGAACGGGTCCTCACAATCCAACACGCTTGCGGAACTCTATCGAGACGAAGGAAACCGAAAACAAGAATCAACACATGATATTCACCACACGATGCACAACACATATGATGCATGAGCAGCTGAATATATGCAAGTCACGGCATGACAATTCACACAATCAAACACTACACATTAAGTGAAGTTCAATATGCAACGAGTTGCATATTGAGAAAACTCCACGTTTAATTATTTAGTTCTATCCCGATTAGATACACGGCAATATTAAATGTGATTAAACATGGCAAGAGGTGAAGCGCAATTAATCTACCTATCTAGGCATTTTAAATGAGGCCGGAAATGACATATAGCACCTCCGAGACGACCTCACATGTTAATTTACAATTCTGTCCAAATATGAACTAACACATTTAATTAGTTGTTAAACAGCAAAACAAATAGGTTCACGTGATTCTACGCGTCAAGGCAAGCAATCTACACATGAAGAACATCTCCAACGGAGCTACGGATCAAAAGATACAAGCACCGCAAGATATGATGGCATGAATGCAATATGTGTGCAACGACAGTCACGAGCACTTCAAAACATACAACCAGCAAGAGAAAATGAATCTACACAAGATTCTAAGCATGTTCCAAGTAGGACGCGATCAAATCGGAGCTACGGTTTACTAGCTACGAACAACACAAGATCATACGTCGTGAATGCAACATGCATGCAAAAAAAATATTGAGGTTGCTGGGACTCGAACCCAGAACCTCCTGCCTGCAGTCATGCTAAGCTAACCAATAGAACACAAGTGACTTTGTGTTAAAGGGCAGGGCACAACTAACTGAACCAACATCACCAGCGACCTGACTGAAAAAAATGACATCAAAACGCAGATACAAAATAGGTAATCCTGGGATTTGATCCCTGGACCCCTCGGATGGAAAAGAGTGGCGCTAGCCACTGAGCTACGGTCGTGTTAGCATTCTACACAGGAGCTCTCCTCCATATGATCAGAAGAAAGGATGGCCTTGTCTTCGCGAATTCAGCAAACTGGGCGATGGATTCAAACCTTGGGGCGGTGACGGCAAGGCTTGCAGCGGCTGGAGGCGAGCTGGGGCTGCGGCAAGGCTCGCGGGAACGGACAGAAGGACTCACCCCCGTCCAGATCCGACACTTGGCGGTGCTTTGAAGGCGGCCAACTGGGTCAAACGGCGACGACCATCCATGGTGCTGCTCCTGTTCATGGTTGCGAGGCTGCTCGTGCGGGCAGGGGGCTCGGGGTTTGTAGCGCGGGGAGACGGCGGCGCGCAGGAGGGGCTGAGGAGGGAGGTTGTCGGGCAGGGCACGGCGGCCTGGAGCTACCAGTGTGGCGAGGGAATCGGGGTGAGGGGAAGGCTGTGCGAGGGGTGGAGAACAGGGGAACGGGAGGACGGCGCAGGGGAGGACGAGAGGGAACGGGAGGCTGGGCACTCCCTGATCCCTGTCGCTAGGGCAGGGGGGAACTTGGGCCTTGGGCCTGGCCGGCAGGGCATGGGTTGACTGGGCTCCTCTCCCTCTTGCTCTCTCTTTCTTAAAAAAATCAGAAATCAACCACAAAAGAAAATGGTTTTAATAAAATAAAATAAATGCCTTTTGACTCCTTTAAAAATATACCACAACTATAAAATAGATTGGGTATTTTTTTAAACAAATAAAAATAAAACCCTTTTGAAGAATAAAATAAAAACCTCTTTTATTTAAAGAATAAAATAAAAGCCTTTTAAAAGAGAAAAGAAAATGAGACGGTTTTGAACAAAAGGAAAAATAAAATAAAAACCCAAGGGTTGCCCCCACATTTAATAAAAGCACAATCTAAAAGAAGACGAATTTTTAAAAGGGGGATAAAACGGGACTTTAGCAAAACCACAAAATGAAAAGGGAGGGGAGAGGGGGAGTTTCCATCGCACTACGACTCGGTAACCACTCAAAGCACAACACTCAAAACACCACATGTGATAGACGATGCAAGATGCCATGCATGATGCGACGATGCAAACTAAATAACGATGCAACCAACAAAATAAAATAGCCACACGACGGAAACCGAATAAAGGGGGGAATCTTCTGGAACGTCGGTCTCGGGCTGTCACAACTCTCCTACACTACAAGAGGATCTCGCCCCGAGATCCAAGAATGAAAGGGGGAGAGGATGAGAAAGAACGAGAGGTAAAAACTTAGTCGCTTCTTTGACAAACGAGTGAAACCAACGATCCTTGAAGGTTGCAAGGCGATGAGAAATGATATGTGAAAGAAGCAAGAATTCACGGAAAATTTTGGCAGCACTACGGTAGGAAAATGGGACAAAAAATTCGATAAGATGAAAGAAATAGACAATATTCATAACAAACAACTAAATAGAACAAGGGACGCCATGATCTTCATAGAACAACATGATAGACCCAAAAGAGCAACATCACAATGCCTCCGGAACAAGAGAATATGAACTAGCTCAAGCGGAAGAAGAGAATGAAGCAAAAGAATGACAATTATCATCACAATAGAATTGAAGAGCCTCCGGACAGAGAATTGACTTAGTAGTTGGAAAACCAACAACGAAAATAACAAGATAGTAGTGGGCTTATGAAAATCATCTCAACAAATATGAGGTGACAACCAACCACTAAAAGAAACAAGGATAGATTGGGAGCAACAAGATATGAACAATTTCTTACATCAAGAGGACACATTGAGAACTTGGATTAATGACAAGCACCATGATAGCAACAATCCATAGGAAAAGCTTTAGGTGAATCCAAACCAAGATAGCTCAATGAAGAAATCATGGGTTGAAATATCTCATGCCGATAGAATTGGTGGTTTTAATTATCTCATTCTTGAAAGGAAATCTCTTCGAGGCTCCTACACTAACAAGAATACTATAATACCACCTCAAGGGATAAAGGAAGAACAAATGCATTGGAAATGCAAGAGAAAGAATGCTTGAGGTACTCCAACAAGAATCTTGAAGAACACTTAGAGAAAGAATGAAATCTTGATGAACAACCATGAAGGACCTCCGTATACATATGAATGATGCAATGATATAAAGGTAGAAAAGAGTAAGATTATGACCTTGCCAAGATTTAGATGAAGCCTCTCAAAGAGAAACTTGAGAAAACTTGGAACTCCGGAAAAGAAAGATAAGCACATGACAAAAGAATTGATATCATGAGCCACTCCGAAAGAAGAATTGAAATATCTTGGAAGAAGGAAGAACAAGAATAAGAATTATGTTATGCTTATCCTTCATCAAGTTAAATTGATGACAAGCAACGGATCTAGCATACAACTTATTCTTCTTGAAATGATTAAGGAGAGATATGAGCACAAACTAGAAGAAATCTTGAAAGAGGCACCGGTGAGAATTGAAATGCATGAGGCAACCATGAATGACTGGAGATACATGAGAATGAAGAGATCATGAACCACCTGAGAGAAAACTAGAACAAGGCACCGGATTAAACGAGAGACGAACGAAGAGACAACAATGGAGAAGAATTGAGGATGAAAGATGAAAGCTGAGAACGAAGATTCTTCTAAAATGATGGCCTTCGGAGGAACGAGAAATAAAAACAACTCAGAAATGCACCGGATAGCAAGAAATAGATTACTCCTCATTGACAACAAATGAGAGGATAACACGAAGCTGAGATGACAATCTTCACAAGAATGGAGCAAGACTGAGAGAAACACTCCTTCGAATTTGCAAGTTGAGAATGATGACGAGAACAACACAAAGAATTATTGAGACACTCCGGAATAAGAAAGAATGAAAGATTGAGCCATATGAGAATTAATTCAAATAGATCTTGGAGAAGGAATATGACTGATGAAAATCATGCTTACGTCATAGTTGAAAGATTTAATGATCTCCGGAAAAAGATTAAAAGAGCCAAGAAAGATCCTGGGAAAGAACCTGTGGGTTATGGGCCCACTCAAAGAAACCACCGTTAGAAAAGATTGCTAGAACGAGAGATGTTGCACTGGTATGAAGAGCACTAGATGAGGTTGAGAACCTCGAAATAATGAAAGATCTGAAACAAGAAACTCTGAGATGTCTTCAACACACCGGATAGAATAGAGATAACTGAATAAACAAGATAGACTGATAAGAATCTCCCACATAGGAAAGAATTACAAGGATATATAGGATATAATGAACACGGATAATTAAATTGGATTCGCCGGAAAAGAAACAAAATGAAAAAATGATGAACTCGACTCCTGAGAATCTTCACAACGAATCACCGGGTACAAAAGGAAGAAGAGATAGTGGAAGCATCACTGAAAAGAAAACTCTTGGATGAAAATTGAATCATTGAAGAAAAAGGGTGGGAGGGCAGGGAAAAACAAAGACAACTTGAGACAGATGAGACAAACTCCGGAAAGAATTGAGAGATTGATCTTGCAAAATTGGAGAGGATGGAATCCACGTCAAGAGAAACACATCGGTTGAAAAAGAATTGATACGACGACCCTGGTTGACAAGAATTGATAAGACAACTGATTTGAGCAAAGAGAATTAGCATTCCCCCAAAAATATGAGAACACCGCTTAGGAAAGATCAGAAATCACCACTTGACATCGAAGCAACACAAATTTGTTGGAAGATCGTCCTATAAGTAACTACTTGAATTCCCACCTATGAATTCCCGAAATTTCTGGTCATGCAATCTGGTACACGGATACAAGGAGTAATATCACACAACTCCTATACTAACTTGTCACTTGTATCACATCCGTCAACACACAACGAGAATCTCGGACCTTCATCTACAACAAACCCCCGTGATCACAACGACACAAAGTATGGTAGTACTCCCGAACAATCTGCACCAGTACTGGGGACATCGGGGTTATCTCGCCACTACTAGTATTGAAGCAATTACGAACATCCTTCGTTCTGAGATACGAAGAAATCTGAATGGTAACGATGTGCTCAAGAATCCCCTGGAGCTCAGCTCCCCTGAAACTCAAAGCAGATAGGAGGCACCAAGACAGAACTCCGTCACATCGGCATCATATAGATTCCCAAAATATCCGTGTGATCCTAAAAAAATTTGAGTGAGAAGAGGAGTAGAATTAAATTATTACGTCAAGATTCCTCACCTGAGCATAGAAGAGGAGAAAAAAGAATCCTACTCTCCGATATATAACTAGACTCAAAGAAGTTTTTCACTAGAATCGACTCGGCCAAGTTCGATCAATCAAGGGGGCTCCTAGGTCGGTACTGCTCTGATACCAACTTGTCACGCCCAAGATGCGACCCTATCCTCAATTTGGCACGAAGGACTCATCAGGGATAGAAGCGCATCTCGTCGTGTCGCAAGAATGGATATCGTTACAAGTACATGTACTGAAAAGAAGAGATATATATACAGAGTTGGCTTACACTCGCCACAAGCTACATCAGAGTTACCTCAGTACATTACATAAACATCAAGAGTAAGAGCAGGGTCCGACTACGGACAAAAACAAACGACAAAAGAAGAACGACATCCATCCTTGCTATCCCAGGCTGCCGGCCTGGAACCCATCCTAGATCGATGAAGAAGAAGAAGAAGAAGCAACTCCAAATGAACAATCAACGCGCTCGCGTCAAGTAACCTTTACCTGTACCTGCAACTGGTGTTGTAGTAATCTGTGAGCCACAAGGGACTCAGCAATCTCATTTCCAAAGGTATCAAGACTAGCAAAGCTTAATGGGTGAGGCAAGGTTAAGTGGTGAGGTTGCAGCAGCGGCTAAGCATATATTTGGTGGCTAAACTTACGAGTACAAGAAATAAGAGAGGGAAGATCTACGCATAACGGACGTGTCTACTCGTGATCAAAAGAATGATCCTGAACACCTACCTACGTCAGACATAACCCCACCGTGTCCTCGATCGGAGAAGGAACCCACGAAAGAGACAGTCACGGTTACACACACAGTTGGCATATTTTAATTAATTAACTTCAAGTTATCTAGAACCCGTGTTAAACAAAGTTTCCACGTTGCCACATAACCGCGGACACGGCTTTCCGAAAAGATTTAACCCTGCAGGGGTGCTCCAACTAGTCCATCACAAATTACCACAAGCCGCATAGAAATCCTCAATCACGAAGCTTGGGATCTCGTCGGATTCCCTAGTGGAAAACCTCAACTCTGAGATTACCCAAAGCATCACACAAATCCCGATGCACAAGATATATCGTCAAAGGAAAAACTAATCCAGCAAGGCCGACCGACGTGTCGACGATCCCGATAGGAGTCGCGTACCTCGTTCTCAGGACACGACGGATGAGCGATGGTTACCATGCCAAATGCCGAGTTGCCCCGGGTAGCGTTAATAAGCTGCTCTGTTTTGGACCAACACTCATGAGGAGCACTGGCCCGGGGGTTGATTAAATTATCCTCGGGGTCCGGAAAGTCCCTATGCAATTTTATTAGGTGATGAGGCAAATGTAGTACCAATGTTGGGCCTTGCCAGACCATCTTTAATCTAAAACGAATTATCAAGGGTTTCCCATAACAACCCCGATCATGTTAGGAGCACTCATTTATGAAACATAACACCGGTAGCCGAAACTAAGGGAGCAAAGGTGGAACAAAACACCAGGCTAGAAAAGGGCCGAGCCTTCCACCTTTTACCAAGTATATAGGTGCATTAAATTAAATAGCATTTAAATATGGTGATATAACAAGGAACCCATGTTATCACATGGAAGCAACTACACCTGCAACTAGCAACGCTGTCAACAGGGTTAAGCAAGCAGTAACATAGCCAATCAGTGGTTTGCTAGGTTGAACAGGTTGAAGGTTTCATGGCATTGTTGAGAGGCTCATATTTAACAAGTGGTAGGCAACGAGACATAGCGACAGAAACGATAAAAACCAGCATGGCAATGATAGTAATGGTATCTAGGGAAATGGTCATCTTGCGTGAGATCCCGCTTGGAAGAAGAATGACTCCGTGGAGCAGATGAACCGACGTAGTCGAACGGGTCCTCACAATCCGACACGCTTGCGGAACTCTGTCGATACGAAGGATACCGAAAACAAGAATCAACACACGATGCACAACACATATGATGCATGAGCAGCTGAATATATGCAAGTCACGACATGACAATTCACACAATCAAACACTACAAATTAAGTGAAGTTCAATATGCAACGAGTTGCATATTGACGAAACTCCACGTTTAATTATTTAGTTCTATCCCGATTAGATACACTGCAATATTAAATGTGATTAAACATGGCAAGAGGTGAAGCGCAATTAATCTACCTATCTAGGCATTTCAAATGAGGCCGGAAATGACATATAGCACCTCCGAGACGACCTCACATGTTAATTTACAATTCTGTCCAGATCTGAACTAACACATTTAATTAGTTGTTAAACAGCAAAACAAATAGGTTCACGTGATTCTACGCGTCAAGGCAAGCAATCTACACATGAAGAACATCTCCAACGGAGCTACGGATCAAAAGATACAAGCACCGCAAGATATGATGGCATGAATGCAATATGTGTGCAACGACGGTCACGGGCACTTCAAAACATACAACCAGCAAGATAAAATGAATCTACACAAGATTCTAAGCAAGTTCCATGTAGGACGCGATCAAATCGGAGCTACGGTTTACTAGCTACGAACAACACAAGATCATACGCCGTGAATGCAACATGCATGCAAAAAAAAATATTGAGGTTGATGGGACTCGAACCCAGAACCTCCTGCCTGCAGTCATGCTAAGCTAACCAATAGAACACAAGTGACTTTGTGTTAAAGGGCAGGGCACAACTAACTGAACCAACATCACCAGCGACCTGACTAAAAAAATGACATCAAAACGCAGATACAAAATAGGGAATCCTGGGATTTGATCCCTAGACCCCTCGGATGGAAAAGAGTGGCGCTAGCCACTAAGCTACGGTCGTGTTAGCGTTCTACACAGGAGCTCCGCTCCATATGATGAGAAGAAAGGTCGGCCTTGTCTTCGCGAATTCAGCAAACTAGGCGATGGATTCAGACCTTGGGGCGGCGACGGCAAGGCGTGCAGCGGCTGGAGGCGAGCTGGGGCTGCGGCAGGGCTCGCGGGAATGGACAGAAGGACTCACCCCCGTCCAGATCCGACACTTGGCGGTGCTTTGAAGGCGGCCGGCTGGGTCAAACGGCGACGACCATCCATGGTGTTGCTCTTGTTCGTGGTTGCGGGGCTGTTGGCGCGGGCAGGGGGCTCGGGGGTTGCAGCGCGGGGAGACGGCGGTGCGCAGGAGGGGCTGAGGAGGGAGGGCGTCGGGCAGGGCACGGCGGCCTGGAGCTAGCAGCGCGGCGAGGGAATCGAGGCGAGGGGAAGGCTGTGCGAGGGGTGGAGAACAGGGGATCGGGAGGACGGCGCAGGGGAGGACGAGAGGGAATGGGAGGTTGGGCACTCCCTGATCCCTGTCGCTAGGGCAGGGGGAACTTGGGCCTTGGGCCTGGCCGGCAGGGCATGGTTTGACTGGGCTCCTCTCCCTCTTGCTCTCTCTTTCTTAAAAAAATCAGAAATCAACCACAAAAGAAAATGGTTTTAATAAAATAAATAAAATAAAATAAATGCCTTTTGACTCCTTTAGAAATATACCACAACTATAAAATAGATTGGGCATTTTTTAAAACAAATAAAAATAAAACCCTTTTGAAGAATAAAATAAAACCTCTTTTATTTCAAGAATAAAATAAAAGCCTTTTAAAAGAGAAAAGAAAATGAGACGGTTTTAAAATAAAACAAAAGGAAAAATAAAATAAAAACCCAAGGGTTGCCCCCACATTTAATTAAAGGACAATCTAAAAGAAGACGAATTTTTAAAAGGGGGATAAAACGGGACTTTAGCAAAACCACAAAATGAAAAGGGAGGGGAGAGGGCGAGTTTCTATCGCACTACGACTCGGTAACCACTCAAAGCACAACACTCAAAACACCACATGTGACAGACGATGCGAGATGCCATGCATGATGCGACGATGCAAACTAAATGACGATGCAACCAACAAAATAAAATAGCCACACGACGGAAACGGAATAAAGGGGGGAATCTTCTGGAACGTCGGTCTCGGGCTGTCACACCGTAGCAGAACAAAGCGTCCACCGCGGTACCCCTTTTCCGGGGGAACTGCTGCGTAGCGCACGAACTTCCGAGAATCTGGTGCTGAGTTTTCTCATATTTGCGCAAAACTCCACACCCCCTATCTGGCGCGTCGAAGATGTCGGCGATGCGAGGTCGACACCTATGGGAATCAACGTGAAACCCTTGTTATCGTAGGGCGGGGAGAGGTGATGTGAAGAGAAGAGCTAACAATCAGCACCCGGCAAGCCTTTTTATCCAGGTTCGGGCCGCTTACGCGTAAAACCCTACGTCTTGCTTGTCTGGTTGTATTAAGCGTTTTGTTGTTGATTGTTACAGTGACCGTTGATGACCCTATTATGGCTCGATGTCTGAAAAGTCTAACCTCTTCGAAATGAGCTAAGGGCATCCTTTTATAGGCAAAGGAGTCGCCTACAGTGCTCGGTGGTAGATTCACGAGGAGTTACAGTGAACCTAGGGTGGTGCTTATCCATCTACCGCTGTCAGGTGCATTTAATGCACGTCTTGTCCTTTTCAGTGTTGTGCTGGTGAAGACACGTATCCAGGTCTTTCGACACCTGGACGTTGTGATGGCGCATGCGGAATGCGCTGGCACTTGGGGGCGGTGGCACTGTGGCAAGGGTGGTTGCCCACGAGTGGCCAGGCCCGTCATCCACGCAAGGAGCTTGCCGGGGCCTTGAGTCTTCGGTCCCGCAAGGGAGCTTGCCGGGGGCTTCAGTCTTCATCCCGGGAAGGGAGCTTGCCGGGGTCTTGTACTTGGTGAGTTCATCACACCCACCAAATGGGTGTGGCCTTGGTCATCTTCCCGGCAAGGCATGCTTACCAGGGCCTTGATAATCTTGGGGGTTGTATCTTGACAGGGTCCTGCCATGCTCTGCCGGCAGGGGCTCTTCACGCTCGTGCACAAGTCTGGGGCACTAGGGACCCCAGTCTTTAGTGCACCGACAGAGGGATTCGTACTCGGCCTTACTGTTGGACGAATCAAAATAAATTTGGAGCACATAGATCAGTTGGTCCCCTTTGGGGGAAACTAGGACCACTCCATACCCTGAACCATGGAGCATGTTGGATCCATCAAAGAACATGGTCCAATGCTCACAGAGGCTTGGGGTTGGCTACTCTTGCTCGGTCCATTCGGCTAGGAAATCAACTAGAGCTTGAGACTTGATTGCTTTCTTGGCTTCAAACTTGATCTACAAGGGGTGGAGCTCAATCACCCACTTTGCCACTCGACTGGTGGGGTCTCTATTGTTTAGAACCTCCGACAGGGGAGCATCACTGGCCACCATGACCTAGTGGTCTTGGAAATAGTGAACCACCTTCTTTACAGTCAGATAAATATTGTAACTATCTTCTCGTAATGTTGCTACCTTTGCTTGGAAGTGGTCAGAACCTCTCATATGTAATAAACAGGGTGTTGGATCTTGAATACTTTTCTTTGTTCCTCACGTTCCATAGTGATCATAGTGCTAATCACCTGATTTGTGGCTGCAATATACAAGAACAAAGGTTCTCGGCTGCCAGGAGCAGCTACCACCGGTTGGGTGGAAAGCAAAGCTTTAGGTTCTTGGAATGCAACTTGCGCTTCGGTCGTCCTCTCGAACTTGTATGATTGCTTCATCGGTCGGTAAAGAGGCAGTGTCTTCTCATCGAGTCTTGAGATGAATCTACTCAGGGCTGCGAGGCATCCTGTAAGCCTCTGTACATCATGTAGGCACTCTCATTGTTTCATTCACATGATAGCGTCAATATTGTCGGGGTTGGCGTCGATCCCATGTTCGGAAATAAGGAAACCGAGTAACTTGCCAATGGGTACCTCGAAAGTGCACTTGGCTGGGTTAAGCATAATTCCGAAGGGCCACACGTTCGCGAAGCTTTCACAAAGGTTGATCAGGAGGTCAGAACCTTGCCTGGACTTCACCACGATGTTATCCATATACACCTCCTTGTTCCAACTGATCTGTTTCTACAAACATTTCTGGATCATCCGCTGAAAGTAGCTCCGACGTTTTTATAGCAAAATGACATAGTGATATAGCAGAAACACGTGAATGAGGTGATGAAGGCTGTTTTTATTTTGTCTGAACCATACATTCGAATCGGGTGGTACCCAGAGTATGCATCTAGGAATGACAAGCGTTCACATCAGGAAGTATAATCTACTATTTGGTGTGTGCGAGGTTGGGGAAATGATCCTTCGGGCCGGCCAGGTTGATGTGCTTGCGGTCGATCCAAATTAGGAGTAAGTTATTCTTCTTAGGCACCATGAAGACATAGGAAATCCACTCAGAGTGGTACACCTCGCGAATGTACATGGCAGCTAGGAGCCAAGCAATCTCTCCGTCAAGTACCTTGCACTTCTCCATGGAGGAACGTCGAAGGTGCTCTTTAAGAGGCTTCATCTTCGGATCAACATGGAGTCGATGCTCAATCATAGGTGATCCGTAGGAACATGATGACCCACAAATATAGGTGATCAATCATAGTCTTTTAAATAAGAAAGAGTGTCAAAACCAACAAAGCGTAGAAGGAAATGATAAGTATTTTCAGCAAGGAATTCTCTGCAAGTGTTGTAAGTAACAGTGATAGATAGTTTTGTAGCAAGATAATTCGTATCAAGTGACAAGTAGCAATAGTGTCAAAGGAGCATCAAGGTAGACCAACACTTTTTATAGTAAAGGACAGGCCTGAAAGTTCTCTTACATAAAGCAAGCGCTCCCGATGACACATGGTAATTTTTGTCTAGTCGTGTTCATCATATCAAGTTGATTCACATTTGCTACTTTGATGATTTGATATGTGGGTGGACCAGTGCTAAGGTGTTGTTTTTACTTGAACTATCAACATACTTATGATTACCCCCTCTCGCAAGCATCCACAACTACGAAAGGATAATTAAGAATAGTCTAACCATAGGATGAAACATGTGGATCCAAATCAGCCTCTCATGAAGAAACGCATAAACTCGCGTTTAAGCTTCTATAACTCTGGCAACCCATCATCTATTTTTACTCCACTGTGACTTCCCTTAGGCCCATAACATGGTGAAGTGTCATGTAGTCGACGTTCACATGACACCACTAAGAGAAGTAAGAACATCCATATCATCAAAATATCGAGCGAATACCAACTTTACATGGTTACTTATAACACGACTTCTCCCATGTCCTCGGGAATAATAATTAATACTCACACATCATCAACATGTTCAAGATCAGAGGTGGAATAATAATAATTAAGGATCTGAACATAATATCTTCCACCAAGTAATCCAACAAGCATCAGCTACAAGATGTAATCAACATAACTAGTAACCCACATGGACCAATCTGAGGTTTTGAGACAAAGATTGAATAAACGTAATGAACTAGGGTTGTGGATGAGGTGGTGATGAAGATTGGCCCTCCCACGAAGGACGAAGCGTTGGTGATGACGATGGCTTCTATTTTGCCTTCCCGGAGGGAAGTTTCCTCGGCAGAATCTCTCTGCTGGAGAGCAAAAGGGGCTCTGCCCAGGTTTCCTCCTCGAGACGGCGGTGCTTCATCCCAAAATATGACTTATGATTTATTTTCTAGGGTAAAAACACATATAGGAGAAGATGGTTGTGAGAGGGCTAGCTGGGGCTTGTTTTCTAGGGTAAAAACACCATATAGGAGAAGATGGTTGTCAGAGGGCTAGCTGGGGCCCAACAAGCTATCACGGCGTGGCCACGGGGGCGCACCCTGTTGGTTTGTGCCTAGCTGGTGGCCCCTCTCCAACATATTTTTGGCCCAGAAATTCTCAGATATTCCACAAACATTCTCCATGAAGTTTTAGGTCATTTGGAGCAAGTTGATTTTTCTGCCTTTTTCTCGGTTTCCCGGTCTAGATTTCAAGTTTCCAGATATTTACCTCTCAGTGATGTACCTTGCATATTAAGAGAGAAATAGAATAAGAAATGTATGATAATAAGTGATAATGGGCAGGATCAACACAAATATCAATAGTAATTCATGATGCAAAATGAGTATATCAGAACACGTGGCATGTCAGGCGGCTTCCATGCGAAGATGTTCGAGTTCCCACGGAGGAACTTGATGAGCTCGCCTTCCTATTTCTCGCTGAGTGTGGTGGAGATATTGGTCGGAGCTGCACTTGAATCTGACGAATCAATACAAACTTTATTTGTATCTTCGAGTCACTGAAAATGGACTCTGCACCCGGCTTCTTCGACTTGAGTAGTTCAACAACATCCACCGTCTTCTTGTACTCATCGAGCCCGACGATTGCTATCTCCCCGTCAGCGATCTGAGAGCCTTTCTAGAGGTATTCTTTGGTGATCCTCCGATTGCCTGTGACGGTGATCACACCCTTTGGACCTGGCATAATGCGTTTGAGATACACGTAACATGGTTCGGCCATTAAACATGGGTAGGCAGACCTACCTAGGATAGGGTGGTATGCATTACAAGAGTCCACCACCTCGAAGGTCAGCCGTTCCTTTTGGTAGTTCTTCTTGCCACAAAATATGGTGTTCTGGGTGATCTAACAAAGTGACTTTGATTTCTTTTTGGGGATGACCCAGTGGAAATGCATGTTGCTCTTGGTGAGTCGAGACAACGGAGTGTCCAACGCACTCAGCGCGTTGGCATAGATAATGATGAGCCTGCTACCTCCATCCATGAGCGCTTTGCGCAGTCACACTCTATTGACTGTCGTTTCCACTACCAGTGCATGCCGCCCCGAGGGTCAGCAAATGGTATGGTTGATCTAATTGATTGAAAGTGATGGGCGACTTGGCTCAATCCAAATATTTGGGGACATACAGAATTGCTCTGTTGACCTCTTGGTTTATCACATTCAGTCGGCTCTTGCTTTCAACGTCTGCAAAACTCACGAGGACTTTCCCGACATTGTGGTACCCGGATGTGTTTTCTCCCTCTTCGTCATTATCCTCCTTGCTTCCAGAGGGTTGTTCTCACATCTCCTGCTTGAGTAGACGATACTCCCGAGTTGTTTGCTTCACAAGAATCAGGATGCAATCCTCATCCTTCTTCGTATGGATTTGACAGGGCTGGTCCAAAATGTCGCCCTTAGGGCTACTCTTTTTCTTAGAAGCCCAATTCTTCTTGTGTTTCTGTTTTCCTTTGATCTTGCCTTGTCCGGACACGGCCGCGGCTTCTGCCTTGCCTGCGTACTTGGCTTTCCTCTTTTTCTTCTTGTCGACATTGCCACCCGACTAAGGAGCTTAGTGGATCTTACTGCTTCTCAGGTGGTCCTCCGTTTCGTCTTAGGCCTACCGACTCACGATCTCCATGGCCCGACTGAGGGACAGAACGTCACACCGGCCGAACTTGAGGATGTGCCTACCGTACTTGAGGCATGGCTTGAAGGCACAGATAGCTTGATACTTCATCACATTTTCCACTATGTTGTGCAGGGTGGTCCAACACTGGATGTACTCGTAGAGAGTTTCGTTGTTCCTTTAAACACAATATTGCAGCTTAGTCAGTCTGCTCGGGTGCTTGTAAGTGTCTTCGAACGTCTTCACGAACACTCGGACCAGGTCTTCCCAGCCAAAAATACTACCAGCGGGCAGCTGATTCAACCACGCCCTCGCAGATCCTTCCAGCATAACGAGCACGTGCTTCATTGTGACAAAATCGGTGTTGCCACCAATCTCGACGGCCATCCGATAATATTCCAACCAAGTATCTCGACAATGAATTTGCCAATCCCGGTCGCCAACCTATAACTGGAGGGAATCTTGACCTCCGGAATGTATCTACTGAAACATTCGATACCAGAAACGCCGCTGCCACTCACTTGGTTTGTGCTAGCTCTAGCCCTGTCAACCACGCCATGAGCAATGATGGATTTGGCATTGAGCGGGGGTGCTCAAAAGTGTTCATCCATGTGATCTCTCTGCCAAGCGGGACTGTGCCTCATGTCGTCCTCGTATGGCCGCCTGTCATCGTAGGACTGACGTCCGTAAGTGACATCCCTTGGAGGGGGGTGTCCGAGTGCGATGACGGTCGTCACACCTCCTGTCTCCGTACTAGTCTCTCAGAGGGGGAGAACGTTGATGCCTCCCAGGAGCGAGTGGGTTGTGAGCCAACTGCATCGTATTCGCCCGGATGGACTTGCTGTAGATAAGGTTATGCAATTGGGACACCACTAAATTATATTCCAAGGCTATCTTCAAGAGGGTGTGGATCTTGTGAATCCCTTCCTCCACCAACGAATCAGGCAGCTGAATGGCATAAGTGATGTGAGTTGTTGCAGCCAAGTTTTGCAGCAGAGTGCACATCACTTGGTAATCTTGTGACTGGTCATTCGGGAACAACCGCTTGCGATGCTGACTGGAGCTAGGTTGCTCCCGATTCGCCTGGTTGTCCAGTGACTTATTCACCAGCTCAACCCGCTCGTGCTCGACTAGAGTGCCCTGACATGTTGCATCCAAGGAGATCGCCTCTGGAGTCATCCTAGTAAATAATGTGAGCAGAGCATGCTCGTTCCTCTCCCTAAGTTCCTCCCACTCCTCCCGAGTGAGAGGCTGGGGGATGTAGGGATCATTGGCATTGTCGTCCTGCCCGCGGTAAGTCTCTCACCGAACTCAGGAGAACCTCTAGTTGTTCCTACCATCAAAATCTCTGCAGCGGGCTTGATTCTCTCACACCCGGACTCGTTATAGAAATCATCGTATGAGGAGGCGAATAAGTCGTGGGTGGGCTCATCAAACTCGAGCGTAGCCACCTGCTTGGCCGTGGTCTTAAGTGCCACGTCGTGCTTGATCCAATGTTGGAGACTTGAATACCTAGAGCACTTGCAGCGACATCCAACCGGAAGAAGAGGTGCGCACGGTACGGGACCGACGACTACCGGAGTAAGAGTTCGAACGAAGATGCACAGAAGTGTGTCGCGCCACTGGCGGGCAATGCATCCCTTTCCAGCGGAGCTTCCTGCAACCTCGCCGAATCGTCAGCGGTGAAGTCAAGGGAACCGAATATGGTCTCTCCACCAATGATTATCATGATGATGGGTAAATCTCCACATGTGTTGGAAATTGCTAGACACGCAGCCCCATGGTGGGCGCCAACTATCGAGGGAAGGAGCATGACAATGAATACTAGCGGGACGAAAGAGGGGCGGAGCCTAGCTATAGCAGATGTGTCTTACTCGGATTTAGCGAGTTCGGGCCCCCCTCGGAGAGGTAAAGACCCTATGTTTCATGCCCGGAGGCTTGTGTTTTTCTCTCGGAGTGTATAATTACAGAGGGTGTTGAACCCTTGTCCAGGAGCTCAGGGGTGAATTATATAGCATTCGCCATGGCCCGTATAGCAACATTACAAGGCTAATTAATATGAGTAACTATGGGAGTTATTGGAAATGGCAGTCTCAACTAGGGTTGTTACTGGTAAAGTATGCTATGACTGCACTTCATGTATGGTGTTAAGTCCCTCGGTCGTTGTAGCTCCCACACAGTCCATGCCCCTTCTCTGTCCGAGTGTTAGTACTTGGCCGACTGAGAGGAAGACGTCTGAGTGACTTCTCTGTCCGAGTGTTGATACTCTCTCTCTCTCTCTCTCTCTCAATTCATGATGTGAAATGAGCGTATCAACTCCACCAAACTTAGACCTCGTTTGTCATCAAGCGGAAGCCGGCTCGAAAATAATGACCACATGATTTGAGAGAGAGGTGTTGATAAAAACAGAATACAAGCATGAGAGCATCATGAATATCATCATAGGAGCAAGTATTTTATCATCATAGTAACAATCTATTTACAACTATTGAAGTATGAAGTATAAACCTTATTGATAATCAACAAACTATGTGCTCAGCCATTGGGGCAATCATAATTCATCATACTTAAGAGGAGAGTCTATGTAAGAGCTTTATTTTGGCAAGTTCACATACTCAAGTATCATTTAATCTTCTATGATTGCTCACGCTCAAGGCATATTTTTGGAGCTCATGTTTCCATAGGACACCTAGGAAGATAGGGTCTTGAATTATTTGCCACCCAACTTATTTACCTCAAGGATAATATCAGCAATAATAAATCATATCATTTACATCCACTTTGGATATATAAATGTGAATATTTCCTCAACACATGGTGCTTTCCACTTTATTGACTCAATCACATGATTGAACTTGTCAAAGTAAAAGATAGGCCCTTCGCAGAGGGAAGCAGAGGTTGTCATGCACTTTTAATTTGTTGGATGTGTGAACTCTTTATGCAAAGGAACGGCACTTTATATTGACCCTTATGATAGCAAACTTTATTACGCACTCGGTCCTTTTTATTTCTTTGCCATCACACGATCGTACAAAGCTTATTTTCCCTTGCAGTAAAAGATCATACATATTTAGGAGCTATTTTTATTGCTTGATTCACCGATGACAACTTACTTGAAGGATCTTACTCAATCCATAGGTGGGTAGTGTGGACTCTCATGGCAAGAAATGGTTTCACGGTTATGGATGCACGAGTAGTATCTCTAGTAGTGCTATTTCGGGGGGATAACAAAGGATCTAAAGCAAGCATCACATGTTGAACGATCCAAGACCTCATAATCATTACGTTGTCTTCCATGTCCAACATCAACACTTGATTATTATATAATATATGATGAAGGCTCACAATCATAAAAGTTGTCCAAGATAGTGTATTTATAGTGAGCCTCCCCACCTATATCATAATCTTGCTTAGATTGCAACAATGACTAATACTATATTTGTTTACTATCCACAACTTTTATCACTTATACCCTTTTTTGTGTGAAGTCATTACTTTTGATGAGATGAGAATATGATCTTTATCTTTCTTTTTATTGCCATGCTAAGATGATGTGTACCCATAGGTAAACCAAAAAAATTCAACTAATCTTCATTATATAACTCACATGCTCGATTGCAAGGATAGATGGAACTCAAAGCAGAAATTCTAAGCAAAGCAAATCTTAAATTTATTTCTCTAAATCACGAAACAACTAGGGATCAAACTAAGATAGCTAATAATGATGGAAGTGATGGTGATACGATATCGGGGCACCTCCCCCAAGCTTGGACAAGCCAAGGGTGGTGCACATACCCATCTGCTCAAGTGTCCTCCTCAGGTGATGGTGGGGGTGTAGTAGGGGTGTTGCCTATACTCCATGGCATAGACACCTCATCATAAAAGGTAAATTTTGTCCCGGGAGTCCGGAAACCATCAGCGAAGCTCATCCTCTGAAACCTAGATGCATAATCATAGTTTTGGCCTTGCAGTTCATAGATTTGATCTTGGAGGTGATCAATCCGATCTTGGAGCTTAGAGAGAATCTAATGGTGGTGCACATACCCATCTGCTCAAGTGTCCTCCTTAGGTGATGATGGTGGTGATGTAGCAACATTCTTCTTCTCCACCTTACGTCGTAGGATAAAATTCTCCTCCCTCAAGTCATCGTTTTCTTGCTCAAGCTTCATTATCTTTTTGCATAATGCCATCTTGATTTCCGGCTGAAAACGTGATAGGATAAATTGATCCTGAGATTTATTTACCTTGTTTGGGAGATTGGACTTCATGAATTCCATATGCATATCTTCGGGGTGAGGTAGTGGAACTTCATCTTCATCTGCGCTCGCTTCCTTTGTTTCCTCCAAATCATTGTTCTCCTCCTCATTCTTTGACCAAAGGTAGGGATAGATATCCGCAAAAATCTTTGGGTCCAGAATATAGTGGAAGACATAGCTCTCTCCATATGAATCTTGAGATGACATAGTCTCAGGCCTGCCAGAAAAATAGCTTGAAACAAGAACACGGGAGAAACTCGCGATGTAGTGATCAAAACACATGGGAATATATATTATGATTTTTTCTAGGTAAGAATACGTGCTCGGGCATAATTCGGAGTCTCATAGGCGCACGAGGGCCCCACAAGCCATCAAGGTGTGGCCAGGGGGAGTTGCGCCCTCTTGGCTTGTGCCTCCCACTTGGATCCCCTCGACTCCATTTTAATTTTGTATTTTTTCTAAAATACCAAAATGAGTAAAAAATATTTTATTTTTGGAAATTTTGGAGTCAGATTATTTACCGTACCACGTACCTACCCCGTTTTCAGGTTTGTGAGTGTTCCGGAAGACATCCTTTATGTGCTCCTTCGGTGTTATGACTAGGATGACATTAGTTTCCTCATTAATGGGTGTACCTGAAATATAATGCTTGATGCTTTGCCCATTCACCACTCTCGGGATTTTACCTTCAAAGTTATTAATTTTTATAGCACCGAAGAGATTAACCTCCTCGACAACATAAGGTCCTTCCCATTTGGAGAGGAGTTTCCCTACAAAAAAACTAAAATGAGAATTGTAGAAAAGTACTAAGTCTCCTACATTGAATTCTCATTTTTTAATTCTTTGATCATCCCATCTTTTAACCTTTTTCTTTAAATAACTTACTACTTTCATAAGCTTGTGTCCTCCATTCATCCAGCGAGATAATATCTTCTTACCGGCAAGTTTAAAATCATAATTAAGTTATTTAATAGCCCAATAAGCCTTATGTTCTAACTCAAGCGGTAAATGACAAGCTTTTCCATAGACCATTTTATATGGGGACATCCCCATGGGATTCTTATAAGCAGTCATATAAGCCCACAAAGCATGATCAACTTTATTAGACCGATTCTTTCTGGACCCATTGATAGTCTTCTTTAAGATTAATTTTATTTCTCGATTGCTCAGTTCAATTTGACCACTAGATTGAGGATGTTAAGGTGATGCAGTTCTATGGTTAACATCTTATTTAGCTAGCAGTTTACGGAAAGCACCATGAATAAAATGTGAACCACCATTAGTCATTAAGTATCTAGGGACACCAACCTTGGAAAGATAATGTCTTTAAGCATTTTAATAGAAGTATTATGATCAGCACTACTAGTTGGAATTGCTTCTACCCACTTAGTAATGTAATCAACAACAACTAAAATATGAGTATATCCATTAGAGGAAGGAAAAGGTCCCATAAAGTCAAAATCACATACATCAAATGGTTCAATAGCAAGTGAATAGTTCATAAGCATTTCTTGACGTTTACCAATATTACCAACTCTTTGGCGGGCACTTTCTCATCATTAGTTCCTGCTCATGCTCAGGTATACAACGTCTAATAACACCATCTACTCCTTCTTTATAAAGATGTGGGTCATCCCAAAAGTAATGTCATAAATCAAATAAGAATTTTTCTTCTTTTGTTGATAGGTGAAGCTAGGAGGAACATATTTAGCAACAATGTAATTTACATCATCCGCATACCAAGGAGTATTGCATGAATTGTTTATAACAGCAGGTTGCTCGTTAGGAAAACTATCATCAATAGGGAGTGGGTCATTGATGATGAGTTGATAAATATACTTCTTGCATCTCGTTGGTTACCCTAAGTGGAAGGTGGAGATGTAGTGAGCAGCAAGTTTCCCTTACACGGAGACTGTAAGGTTTATCGAACTAGGAGGACTCCGAGGATCAACAGGTAAGTGTCCCCTGCCCAGGTGCTAGCAGAAGACGTGGACCTGCACACACAACAAATAATTTTTCTCCCAACGAGAATAGAGAGGTTGTCAATCTCTCCGGCCTTGTAGTTGGCAAAGGATCAAAACAGAAGCGGGAATAGTGATAGTGATTGCAACAGACAAGTAAATGAAAGCAGTAAATGATGGAGGTGTAAGCAGTGGTGGTGATATGGACCGGAGTCACATGATGTTCACTAGTGAAGTATCTCTCCCAAAAGACGATAAACAACTATGCAAGGGTAAACAAATTACAGCTCGGCAATTGAGAGAATTATAAACGCACATCAATGCTAATTATGCTACTTGAAAGTTAGAGGCTCAATAGTAATGGGTAGTACGCCAAGACAAGTAGACCGTTTATTCATGAGCATCTACTTACTAATCATCCACCTTGAGATATCTATCCAGAACATCTCGCTGGAATTAAGTTGTGAGCCCCACCCAAAGTGTAAACTCAAAGCAACAGACAACTTCATTAACGGAATATGCGTAAGGTAAACAATACTTGCAACCGCGGTCACAAGCACCGTTGTTTTCTCCCTGGTGGCAACAACACATCCCCTAGTCTCATGTTTCTGTCACTCAAGCTAGACATCAAGGGGCATGAACCCACAATCATGCATAACACTCCCTCTTGGAGTTACAATCTACTACTCCGCCAAAGCAATAACGAGCAACGGAGAACATGCATGAATCACTAAAGAACATAATGTAAAAGGATAATCAAATATATATAACTCATAGCAATCTGAACATAATCTCATAATCCTTCGGATCCCAACAAACCGAGCATAACAATAGCACGGAAATTAAATAGATGCCTTGATCATGTAGGGAAGCTCACAAGGGATAATCATTGAAGCACAAAATTGGAGAGAAGACAGCACATAGCTACTGGTCATGGACTCATGGTCCAAGGAGGACTACTCATGGCACGTCCGTGAACCGTCCATGGCGGTGGAGAAGCTCCCGGAGGTCCATCCTCCCTCCGGCAAGGTGCCGGGAAGAGGTCTTGTGACGCTCCCGATCTCAGAAGCGCTGCGGCGGCGGAACGATGGAGAAATTCGCGATTCTCGATGTGATTGAAGGGTTTTCGATTGGAGGGGTAAATATAGGCCAAAGGAGGCCGTCACAGGAGGTGGGGCCCACCCGGGAGGCCTGTGGGCGCTGCTAGGGGCCAGCCCACGCAGGGTGGCCTCCTGGGCAGCCCCTCGCTCCCCTGTGTCCCATATTTGGTGATCTGGAAGCTTCCGTTACGCTGATTTTTATATATTTTTCTCGGGATTTTTGGGGCTCTGGAAATTTGGGTAAAAGCCCCTGCAAAAAAGACATCACCAAACAGAAACTGGCACTCGGTGCACTGAGTTACTAGGTTAGTCCAAATATGTGTAAAAATATATAAAAGCGTAGAAAAACAAATAAAAATGTCACCCAAAGGATCATGGAACAAGCAGAAATTATAGATATGTTTGGGACGTACGTATCAACATCCCCAAGCTTAATTCATGCTCGTCCTCGAGTAGGTAAATGATAACACAAATAATTTCTGTGGTGACATGCTAACACACATATAAGAAATTCAAAGTAAAGCAAGTAAGATATGCAATTCAAGTCAATATAATAACAATAAAGAGTCTATATTTAGTATTGAAATTAGCAAAGTAAGAACATAAAGGTGCAAGACCTCTCGCTGTCCGTGACTCGAATGTCTCTGAATGGTGTTTGCGTGCAAGAAATGGGAGATGGGCTTAGAGCATAAAATATATTTTTAATTGATAACTCTATCTACTGAACCTCAAACTTTGTCTCCTTCGGAATCTTATTTTGACTCATCCCCAGACCACTAGTCAGGCACAAGTCAAAATGATGCTTTCACTTTCGACTTTGAGCACTCATGCAATGGATGAGGGCAAGCAAGATATGTTGGCAATTAGGATTGCAAATAGAATAATGATGGGGAAGGAAGACAAAAAAGGTATGAAAGGCTCACATCAATGAGGACATCCATAGGCAAGAGAAAGCCAAATGATAGATATGGTGTGAGGAGTAGGGATTGCCATGCAACGGATGCACATATGAGCTAAGGTAAGCTCTCCAATGGAACTAGTGGGGGTGCATCCAACTTGCTTACTCATGAAGACCTAGAGCTCATTTGAGGAGGCTCGTCATTGGAATATACATGCCAAGTTCTATAGTGTTAGGGTCCCCACATAGTTATGCATGAATGATAATCTCTATCTAGTACAAATATAACAATGGAGTACGAGTGTGGATCTTTCAAAAGGAATAGTAGTGTTGCCCCCTTGTCTTTTTATTTCTTTTTTTTTTGTGGCCTCTTTGGTTGTTTCTCTTTATCTCTCATTTGTCCTCTTTAGGATCTTTAAATTTGTCCTCTTTGGGATCTTTTCCTCACTTAATGGCAACACCCTTTGTTTTACAAGAACAAAAGAAGATCATCACACTTTATAAGAAGTACTCAACATAAAGACAAGTGAAAACTATCATGATGTATGTAAATGTATGCCTCTGCCAGTGTAGCAGGATATGCAATTAAACTAGCGCGTCATGTAGCAATAATAAGGGCAAGGCCCAACTAGCATGCGGCTCCTCGATCAAGCAAAAGCATGTATGACATGAATATTAGGTCATGAGATGGTGGATGTTGCATGGCAATGTATCTCAGAAAGGCTATGGAAATGCCTTGGTAGGTAGGTATGGTGGTTGTTTTGAGGAAAGATATAATGAGGCTTATGATGACAGAGCATATCATGCCAAGGGTTTGGATGGACCGGCGAAGTTTGCACCAACTCTCAAGGTGGGAAAGGGCAATGCACGGTACCAAAGAGGCTAGCAAAATATGGATGGTGGAAGTGCCGACAATCGAATACTCACATTATTCCAAAGAACTCATACACTTATTATCGATAACTCTCTATCTAGTTAGGATATCCACAAAGAGACAAGTACCCCGAGGAGGAGTGTTTGGGGGTTTGGTTATCCTTGCGCATCCTCAACCCATGGTAACGTGAGGGTACTCTATATATTCCAACCCCTCCAGAGGTTAGCGATCAATCTAGTAGCTAGAGTTCTCAACTAATTTTTAGTTTTTGAAAAACACACGTATTTCCCAAAATACGACACCTATCACTAATAGGCTCAAGCTCTTGGCACCAATAGTCCAAACATTACTCAAATCAATACCTCAAAACTATTGCAAGTTACTACTATACTTAAATAGCAACCTCAATTACCTACTCATGCAAGACACACAACTCAGTGCAACGAGCTAGCTCTCTAAACAAGATAAGAATGATAACTCAAGAGAGTTCCAAAAGCAACCTAGATAAAAGCTCTTAAATAGATATAGCATGAAAACTAAGAGCTAAGCATGACAACAGCTATGTAAAGATAAAGAACACACAAAAAAGATAAGCATGAAAACCTATGTTGTGTTCTAGAGTGGAATGAAGCTTGTCTCTCTACAAAACAAGGAAGGCTAGGTTTCGACTTGTTATGAACAGCAAGAAAAACCAAAACAAACTAAAATGTAAAGAGTGGGATGCTCCAAGCATAGCACATAACATATGAAGTGATAAAAATATAGCATGGAGATGGACGAACTGATGATTGTTGATAGAAAAGGGGGTGCATGGGGGCATTCCCAAGCTTAGACGCTTGAGGATCCTTGAATATTTCTTGGGAGTGCATGGGGGCATCCCCAAACATGAGTGCTTGATACTCCTAGATCTTGTTCCATCACCTTCCATCACATACTTGAAAACTCCCTTCATACGAAACTTATCATAAGCTGATTAGAGTGGTTAGTACCCATGATAAAATAATTCATTACCTACTGGAAATAAAGATTTTCATGAAAAGCTACTGTTTCTCATGATTTCCAAAAGGTTTTCGCAAAGGAAAAGTAAGCTTAAGATTTGCAAAATGATGAAAATGCAAAACGTGGCAGAATCTGTGAAAATCAGAATATCAGGTAGTAAATAATTTTTCGGGGCACTTCTAGCACTCAAATTAAAACACTCAGAACAGATGCCAGAAATACAATTATATAGAGCATTCTGTCAAAAACATTCAGATCAAAAATATGATCTGGTGATTTGTGGCGAATTTTTCCGTGAGGCAAACAGAATCTGTTTCTGGACAACATGTCACAACTTTTGAACTTTCTTGCAATCGGAGGCTAGAACTTGGCACAAAGCTTGAAAATAAAGATACAATGATGTTGCTACAGTAGTAACAGGCATCAGGACCACAAAAACTGAAAGTAAAAAAAACAAATTGGGTTGCCTCCCAACAAGCGCTTTCTTTTGTGCCTTTGAGCTAGGCATGATGCAAAAAGATCAAGTTGTAACAATTGAACCATCACAAAGATCATCAAAAAGCTCTTCAATAGAACAACTAGTCTTAAGAGGACTCTCAAAGAGAGGCTTAATTGCAACACTTCTAGGAACAAAAGCAAGGGTAGTAAGACCAATTGGAATTTCATTTCTAATTCTATTTAAGAGAGGTATCTTTTCCAAGGTCTTCACAGTTTCAACACCCCTAGAAATAGATATATTTGTTTTGGGTTGAGGAACCTTGGGTACGTGAATGCACTTAGATCCCTTACTTGCGGGGGTTTCAACCTTTTTAGTCTTTATGGAGGATAGAGTAGTTCCTAAAGTTTCAGTAATATCCTCGATCTTATCAATCCTAGAAGGATCCATATCATGTGATTTAAGGGTCTCAAAAATTATGTAAATTTTGGGCATGGAGCTATCAAGTCCATTTAAGTTCCCTTGAGTCCTACGATCTACTTCATTTATTTCACTCATGCTTGGCATTTATAGCTCTATCTTCTCAAGTTTACTCATTATGTGAGCTAAAGTGATATCATCCTTTATGTCAACAATAGGTGGGATTCCGACAAGATTTTCCATAACGTTAAGAGCCTCCCCAATGGGGGCTTCCAGGAAATTCCCTACTATTGTTGTGTCTAGAACAAACATATGCCAAGAAGTAATACCAACATAAAAATTTCTAAGCAAAATAGTGGTGGATTGCTTCTTGGTGGCTCTATACTAAGAATTTGTAATTCTATACCAAGCATCTTTGAAGATGAGAATCTCTCCTTCGGGTGCGACACTAGATGCAAAGGACTTAGGCATACTGATTAAACAAAGCAAAGTAACTAATCTTTTTTTGGTTTTTGGTATAGGACTCTAAAGCAAAAACTAGAAAGCAAACTAACAAGACTAAAAAGCAAAGGTAAAGGATAGTGTGCAACTCCCCTATCTTGAAGACTGGAGTCCCCAGCAACAGCGCCAGAAAACTTGCTTGATGACAAGTTGATGAATATACTTCTCTCCCCTCGTTGGTTACCCCAAGTGGAAGGTGGAGATGTAGTCGGCAGCAAGTTTCCCTTACAAGGAGGTTGTATGGTTTATCGAACCAGGAGGACTCCAAGGATCAACAAGTAAGTGTCCCCTGCCCTGGCACTAGCATAAGACATGGACCTTCACACAACAAATAACTTTGCTCCCAACAAGTACACACAGGTTGTCAATCTCTCACGCCTTGTAGTTTGCAAAGGATCAAAACACAAGCAGGAGTAGTGATAGTGATTGCAACGGAAAAGTAAATGATGGAGGTGTAAGCAATGGTGGTGATATGGACCGGAGTCACATGATGTTCACTAGTGATGTCTCTCTCCCAAAAGACGATAAACAACTATGCAAGGGTAAACAAATTACAGTTGGGCAATTGATAGAATTATAAACGCACCGCAAAGCTAATTATGCTACTTGAAAGTTAGAGGCTCAATAGTAATGGGCAGTACACAAAGACAAGTAGACCGTTTATCCATAAGCATCTACTTACTAATCATCCACTTTGAGATATCTATCCAGAACATCTCACTGGTATTAAGTTGCGAGCCCCACCCAAAGTGTAAACTCAAAGCAACGGACAAATGCATTAACGAACTATGTGTAAGGTAAAAAATACTTGCAACCGCGGTCACAAGCACCGTTGTTTTCTCCCTGGTGGCAACAACACATCCCCTAGTCTCATGATTCTGTCACTCAAGCTAGACATCAGGGGGCATGAACCCACAATCATGCATAACGCTCCCTCTTGAAGTTACAATCTACTACTCGGCCAAAGCAATAACGAGCAACGGAGAACATGCATGAATCACTAAAGAACGTAATATAAAAGGATAATAAAATATATATAACTCATAGCAATCTGAACACAATCTCATAATCCATCAGATCCCAACAAACCGAGCATAGCAATAGCATGGAAATTACATAGATGCCTTGATCATGTAGGGCAGCTCACAAGGGCTAATCATTGAAGCAGAGGATTGGAGAAAAGACATCACATAGTTACTGGTCATGGACTCATGGTCTAACGAGGACTACTCACGGCACGTCCAGGAAGCATCCATGGCGGTGGAGAAGCTCCCGGAGGTCAATCCTCCCTCCAGCAGGGTGCCGGGAAGAGGTATCATGACGCTCCCGATCTCAAAAGCGCTGCGTGGTGGAAAGATGGAGAAATTTCTGATTCTTTATGTGATTGAAGGGTTTTCGATCGGAAGGGTAAATATAGGCCAAAGGAGGGCGTCAGAGGAGGTGGGGCCCACCCAGGCGGCCTGTGGGCGCGGCCACGGGCCAGGCCGTGCAGGGTGGCCGCCTGGGCAGCCCTTGGCTCCCCTCTGGCCCATCTTCGGTGATCTGGAAGCTTGTGTTATGCTGATTTTTATATATTTTTCTCAGGATTTTTGGGGCTTTGGAAATTTGGGTAAAAGCCCCTGCAAAAAAGACATCAGCTGACAGAAACTGGCACTGGGTGCACTGAGTTAGTAGGTTAGTCCAAATATGTGTAAAAAGATATAAAAGTGTAGCAAAACATATAACAATGTCACCCAAAAGATCATGGAACAAGCAGAAATTATAGATACGTTTGGGACGTATCAGTCATCAAGAACATTTTCCATCCTAGAAAAGTTATCAGCTACAAGGTTATCATCTCCCTCCTATCAACGATGTGCAAATCAAATTCTTGGAGTCATAACACCCATCTAATGAGTCTAGTTTTAGCATCTTTCTTTTACATATGGTATTTTATAACACCATGATCACTCTCAATAGTTACTTTAGAATCAACAATATAAGGCCTAAACTTATTTAGAATCAACAATATAAGGCCTAAACTTATCACATGCAAACACAACTGCTAAAAATTCCTTTTCGGTAGTAGCATAATTCCCTTGAGCGCTATCTAGTGTCTTACTAGCATAATTAATAATATTCAATTTCTTGTCTAGTCTTTGCCCTAGAACAGCACCGACAACATAATCACTAGCATCACGCATAATTCCAAAGGTTAGGTTCCAATCAGGTGGTTGGACAATAGGTGCTTAAATTAAAGCTTTCTTAAGTATTTCAAAGGCTTCTACACAATCATCATCAAAAACAAAAGGAACATATTTTTGGAGAAGATTTTAGTTAGTGGCCTAGAAAATTTTGAGAAATCTTTAATAAAAAGCCTATTAAAACCAGCATGACCAAGGAAACTTCTTATACCTTTGATATCTTTTGGGCAAGGCATTTTCTCTATTGCATCACCTTTGGCTTATCCACCTCAATACCTCATTTAGAAATCTTATGCCCAAGCAATATACCTTCATTCATAATAAAGTGGCACTTCTCCCAATTCAAGACGAGATTAGTTTCTTCACATCTCTGCAAAACTCGATCAAGGTTGCTGAAGCAATCATCAAAGGAAGTCCCATAAACAGAAAAATCATTAATTAAAACTTCAATATTTTCAGAAAAGTGAGAGTATATAGCAGTGATACATCTTTGAAAGGTAGCAGGTGCATCACATAGACTAAAAGGCATATGCCTATAAGCATAAGTTCCAAAGGGGTAACCAAAGGTAGCTTTCACTTGGTCCTCTTTTGACACTGGTATTTCACAGAATCCAGAGTATCCATCAAGAAATCAAAAGTGTGTGTTCTTAGATAATATTTCTAACATTTGATCAGTAGAAGGCAAGGGGTAATGATATTTTCTAGCAGCCTTATTCAGTTTCCTGAAATCAATGACCATCCTACAACCAGTTACTATCCTTTGTGGAATAAGTTCATTTTTATCATTAGGAACAACAGTTATACCACCTTTCTTAGGAACACAATGAATAGGATTTACCCATCTACTATCAGCAATAGGATAGATTATACATGCTTCCAGACGTTTTAGTATTTCAGTTATTACCACCTCTTTCATGTTAGAATTGAGTTAGTGTTGATGATCAACAACTGGTTTAGCATCAGGTTCCATATTAATCTTGTGTTGATAGAAAGTGGGACTTATGCCTTTACGATCATCAAGAGTATATCCAATAGCAGCCCTTTGCTTCTTTATCGTTTTGAGTAATCTATTTTCTTCATGTTCTAAAAGGTTAGCACTAATAATAGCAGGATATATCTTCTTGTCTTCGAGATAAGCACATTTCAAAGTATCAGGTAAAGCCTTAAGCTCAAATACGGGATCTCCCTTGGGTGGAAGAGGATCACCTAAAATTTCAACTCATAAGTTGAGCTTAAGGACAGGTTGTTGATCAAGGAGTATCTTATCTATTTCATCCCTTTCATTCAATGCATATCATTCTCATGGTCTAGCAAGTATTGTTCTAGTGGATCGGTGGGAGGTACAACAATATAAGCAAGACCAATTATTTCATCCATACTAGGCAACTCTTTTTCATGTGGCTGTTTTCTAAACTTAGAGAAGTTAAATTCACGAGAGATATCACCAAAACTAACTTTGACCTTCTAAGTAGCACAATTAATTTCAGCATTAACCGTATTCAAGAAAGGTCTACCAAATATGATGGGACAAAAGATATCTTGCTCTGAACCAAGTACTAGGAAACCAGTGGGGTACTTGACTTTTCCGCCCAAGACTTCTAAATCTCTAACAATCCCAAGTGGCAAAGTAGTATCACAGTTTGCGAGCTTAATAGTGACATCAATATCTTCAATTTCAGAGGGTGCTATATCATGCATAATTTCTTGATGCAATGTAAAAGGTATAGCACTAATACTAGCACCAATATCACACAGGCCATAATAGAAATGATCTCCAATTTTAACTGCGATTACACGTGTGCCTACCACTCGTTTATTTTATCTAGTTCATCTCGTTTGTTTCTAACAGTTTTCATAATTCTAGCACCTTCATCAGAGAGACAAATAACCTTCCCATCAATATTATCAACTAGGAGATCCTTAACTATAGCTACATTAGGCTCAACCTTTATTTGTTCAGGAGGTGTACGTGTTCTAACATAACTCTTATTAACCATTGTTGTAACCTTAGCATGTTCTCTAATCCTAACAGGGAAAAGAGGTTTCTTAATGTAAGCAGTATAGGAACAATTGGATAAACATGGCTAACAATTAATTATTCCTTCTTAACTCTAACAGGTTCCTCGGGTTATTTTTTAATGGGAGGATGGAATTTAAACCACTTTTCCTTGGGAAGTTCAAAATAGGTAGCAAACGATTCACAGAAAGTAGCTACTATCTCACACTCAAGGCCATATTTGTTGCTAAACTCATGAAAAGGAGAAGTTTCCAAGAAAGATTTAACACAATCAAAGTTAAGCATTATACCTGACTCTTTACCATCATCGAGTTCCCAATCTTCAGTGTTGCGTTTAATATTTTCCAGAAGATCCCATCTGAATTCAATTGTCTCCTTTATATAGGAACCAACAACACAAGCATCGACTAATGTTTGATCATGATGAGAAAGCCGAGCATAAAAATTTATATAACAAATTCCTTTGAAAGCTTATGGTTGGGGCAAGTGTGCATCATAGATTTAAGGCTCCTCCAAGCTTGAGAGATGCTTTCTCCTTCATGAGGTGAGCAATTGTAAATAAAATTCCGATCATGATAAATTAGAGGCATAGGATAAAACTTCTGATGAAATTCCAGCTTCAAGCGATTCCAATCCCATGATCTAATATCATCCAATAGTCTCTACCACATTAGTGATTTTCCATCCAAATATAATGGGAAAAGTTTCTTCTTAACTTTGTCTTCGGGTAGACATAAAAGCTTAAACAATCCAAAAAAACTCATTGACATATATCACAATGGTAATCAGGATGAGTGGAACCATAGTAAGGATTAGTAGCAGTTTCTCTCCCCAAAGGAATCTCATAGTAAATATTTTTGGTAGGTTCAACAGATTGAGGAACAATTTCCTAAACTTCCGTTCGAGGCAAAGATGCCCCGAACAAGCCACCCAAAGGGTGACCGTTCATAGTGATAAGCAACAGTAAATTTCAGCACATACCGAAAATGTTTCCTTACCAAAGGTGATTCACTCCCTAGTAGTGGCGCCAGATAAGAGTCTTGATGACCCACAAGTATAGGGGGTCAATTGTGGTCCTTTCAATAAGTAAGAGTGTTGAACCCAACGAGGAGAAGAAGGAAATGATAAGTAGTTTTCAACAAGGAATTCACTCCAAGTGTTGTAAGTAACAGTGATAGATAGTTTTGTAGCAAGATAATTCGTAACATGCGCAAAGTAGCAATGGCAGAAAAGGTGAAGAAAGGTAGCCCAAACCTTTTTATAGCAAATGATGGGTCTGAAAGTTCTCTTATATAAAGCAAGCGCTCCCGAGGACACATGGGAATTTTTGTCTAGTCATGTTCATCATGTCAAGTTGATCCGCATTTGCTACTTTGATGATTTGATATGGGGGCGGACCGGTGCTAAGGTGTTGTTCTTACTTGAACTAACAACCTACTTATGATTATCCCCTCTCGCAAGCATCAACAACAATGAAAGGAGAATTAAGAATAATCTAACCGTAGCATGAAACATGTGGATCCAAATCAGCCCCTCATGAAGTAACGCATAAACTGGGGTTTAAGCTTCTGTCACTCTCGCAACCCATCATCTATTTGTTAATCCAAAGTGACTTCCCTTAGGCCCATAACATGGTGAAGTGTCATGTAATTGTCGTTCACATGACACCACTAAGATAAGTAACAACATCCATATCATCCAAATATCAAACGAATACCAAGTTTACATGATTACTTATAACAAGACTTCTCCCATGTCCTTGCGAACAATAATTAGTACTCACACATCATCAACATGTTAAAAATCAGAGGTGTAATAATAATAATTAAGGATCTGAACATAATATCTTCTACCAAGTAATCCAACAAGCATCAACTACAAGAAGTAATCAACACAACTACTAAACCACATGTACCAATTTGAGGTTTTGGGACAAAAGTTCAATACACGTGATGAAATAGGGTTGGAGATGGGATGGTTTTGGTGAAAATGTTGATGAAGACATAGGAAATCCACTCGGGGTGGTACACCTCCTGAATGTACATGGCAGCTAGGAGCCAAGCGAGCTCTCCACCAAGCACCTTGCGCTTCTCCATGGAGCAACGTCGAAGGTTCCCTTTAACAGGCTTCATCTTCGGATCAACATGGAGTCGATGCTCAATCGTAGGTGATCCGTGGGAACATGATGACCCACAAGTATAGATGATCAATCGTAGTCCTTTAAATAATAAGAGTGTCGAAACCAAAAAAGCGTAGAAGGAAATGATAACTAGTTTTCAGCAAGGAATTCTTTGCAAGTGTTGTAAGTAACAATGATAGATAGTTTTGTAGCAAGATAATTCGTAACAAGTGACAAGTAGCAATAGTAGCAAAGGTGAATCAAGATAGCCCAATCCTTTTTATAGTAAAGGAAAGGCCTGAAAGTTCTCTTATATAAAGCAAGCACTCCCGAGGACACATGGGAATTTCTGCCTAGTCATGTTCATCATATCAAGTTGATTCACATTTGCTACTTTAATGATTTGATATGTGGGTGGACTGGTGCTAAGGTGTTGTTTTTAGTTGAACTATCAGCATACTTATTATTACCCCCTCTCGTAAGCATCCGCAACTACGAAAGGAGAATTAAGAATAGTCAAACCAAAGCATGAAACATGTGGATCCAAATCAGCCCCTCATGAAGAAATGCATAAACACGTGTTTAAGCTTCTATCACTCTCACAACCCGTCATGTATTTGTTACTCCAAAGTGACTTCCCTTAGACCCATAACATGGTGAAGTGTCATGTAGTCCATGTTCACATGACACCACTAATGACGAGTTGGTGAATATACTTCTTGCCCGACGTTGGTTACCCCAAGTGGAAGGTGGAGATGTAGTCAGGAGCAAGTTTCCCTTACAAGGAGGCTGTAAGGTTTATCGCACCGGGAGGACTCCGAGGATCAACAAGTAGGTGTCCCCTACCGTGGCGCTACCAGAAGACATGGACCTGCACACACAACAAATAACTTTGCTCCCAACGAGTACGGAGAGGTTGTCCATCTCTCTGCCCTTGTAGTTTGCAAAGGATCAAAACACAAGCAGGAATAGTGACAGTGATTGCAACACAAAAGTAAATGAAAGCAGTAAATGATGGAGGTGTAAGAAATGGTGGTGATATGGACCTGAGTCACATGATGTTCACTAGTGATGTCTCTCTCCCCAAAGACGATAAACAACTATGCAAGGGTAAACAAATTACAGCTGGGCAATTGACAGAATTGTAAACGCACCGCAATGCTAACTATGCTACTTGAAAGATAGAGGCTCAATAGTAATGGGCAGTACGCCAAGACAAGTAGACCGTTTATCCATCAGCGTCTACTTACTACTCATCCACCTTTAGATATCTATCCAGAACATCTCGCTGGTATTAAGTTGCGAGCCCCACCCAAAGTGTAAACTCAAAGCAACGGACAAATCCATTAAGAACTATGCGTAAGGTAAACAATACTTGCAACCACGGTCACAAGCACCGTTGTTTTCTCCCTCGTGGCAACATCACATCCCCTAATCTCATGTTTCTGTCACTCAAGCAAGATATGAGGTGGAATGAACCCACAATCATGCATAACGCTCCCTCTCGGAATTACAATCTACTACTCGGACAAGGCAATAAAGTGCAATGGAGAACATGCATGAATCACTAAAGATCATAATATAAAAGGATAATCAAATATATAACTCATAACAATCTAAACATAATCTCATAATCCGTCGGATCCCAACAAACCGAACATAGCAATAGCATGAAAATTACATAGATGCCTTGATCATGTAGGGCAGCTCACATGGGCTAATTATTGAAGCACAAGATTGGAGAGAAGACATCACATAGCTACTGGTCATGGACTCATGGTCCAAGGAGGACTACTAACGGCACGTCCGAGAAGCGTCCATGGCGGTGGAGAAGCTCCCGTAGGTCAATCCTCCCTCCGATAGGGTGCCGGGAAGAGGTCTCCTAACGCTCCCGATCTCGGAAGCGTTGCAGCGGCGGAACGATGGAGAAATTCGCGATTCCGGATATGCTTGAAGGGTTTCCGATCGGAGGGGTAAATATAGGCCAAACGAGGGCGTCGGAGGAGGTGAGGCCCACCCACGCGGCATGTGGGTGCAGCCAGGGGCTAGGCCGCGCAGGGTGGCTGCCTGGGCAGCCCGTGGCTCCCCTATGGCCCATCTTCGGTGATCTCGAAGCTTCCGTTACGCTAGTTTTTATATATTTTTCTCGGGATTTTTGGGGCTATGGAAATTTGGGTAACAGTCCCTGCAAAAAAGACATCAGCAGACAGAAACTGGCAGTGGGTGCACTGAGTTAGTAGGTTAGTCCAAATATGTGTAAAAAGATATAAAAGTGTAGCAAAACATATAACAATGTCACCCAAAATATCATGGAACAAGCAGAAATTATAGATACGTTTGGGACGTATCAACATCCCCAAGCTTAATTCCAGCTCGTCCTCGAGTAGGCAAATGATAACACAAATCATTTTTGTGGTGACATGATAACACACATATAAGAACTTCAAATTAAAGCAAGTAATATATTCAATTCAAGTCAAGATAATAACAATCAAGAGTCTATATCTAGTATTGAAATTAGCAAAGTAAGAACATAAAGGTGCAAGAGCTCTCGCTGTCCGTGACTCGAATGTCTTCAAAAGGTATTTGCGTGCAACAAATGGGAGATGGGTTTAGAATATAATTATTTTTAAAAAAAATTGAGAACTTAATCTACTAAACCTTGCACTTGGTCTCCTTTGGAATATTATTTCGACTGATCCCCAGACCACTAGTGAGGCACAAGTCAAATTGATCCTTTCCCTTTCGACTCTGAGCACTCATGCAATGGATGAGCGCAAGAAAGATATGTTGGCACTTAGGATGGCAAAGAGAATAATGATGGGGAAGGAAAACAAAAAGGTGTGAAAGGCTCACATCAATGAGGACAACCATAGGCAAGAGCAAGCCAAATGATAGATATGATGTGAGGATTAGGGATTGCCATGTAACGGATGCACATATGAGCTAAGGTAAGCTCTCCAATGGAACTAGTGGAGGTGCATCCAACTTGCTTGCTCATGAAGACCTAGAGCTCATTTGAGGAGGCTCGTCATTGGAATATACAAGCCAAGTTCTATAGTGTAAGGGTCCCCACATAGTTATACATGAATGATAATCTCTATCTAGTACAAGTATAGCAATGGAGTACGAGTATGGATCTTTCAAAAGGAATAGTAGTGTTGCACCCTTCTCTCTTTTTATTTGTTTTTGTTCTTTTCTTTTTCATTTATTTTTTTGTGCCCTCTTTGGCTCTTTCTTTTTATCTCTCATTTGTCCTCTTATGGATCTTTTATTTTTTCCTCTTTGGGATCTTTTCCTCACTTAAGGGCAACACTCTATGCTTTACAAGAATAAAAAGAAGATCATCACACTTCATAAGAAGTACTCAACATAAACACAAGTGAAAACTATCATGATGTATGCAAATGTATGCCTCTGGCAGTGTAGCAGGATATACAATGAAACTAGCGCGTCATGTAGCAATAATAAGGGCAAGGTCCAACTAGCATGCGGCTCCTCGATCAAGCAAAAGCATGTATGACATGAAGATCAAGTCATGAGATGGTGGATGTTGCATGACAATGTATCTCGGAAAGGCTATGGAAATGCCTTAATAGGTAAGTATGGTGGCTGTTTTGAGGAAAGATATAATGAGACTTATGATGACAGAGCGTATCATGCCAAGGTTTTGGATGCACCGGCGAAGTTTGCACCAACTCTCAAGGTGATAAAGGGCAATGCACGGTACCGAAGAGGCTAGCAAAATATGGATGGTGGATGTGCCAACAATCAAATACTCAAATGAGTCCAAAGAACTCATACACTTATCATCGGTAACTCTCTATCTAGTTAGGAAATTCACAAAGAGACAAGTACCCCGAGGAGGAGTGTTTGGGGGTTTGGTTATCCTTGCGCGTCCTCGACCCATGGTAATGTGTGTGTACTCTATATATTCGAACCCCTCGAGATGTTAGCGATCAATCTAGTAGCTAGAGTTCTCAACTAATTTTTAGTTTATGAAAAGCACATGGATTTCCCATAATACGACACCTATCACTAATAGGCTTAAGCTCTTGGCACCAATAGTCCAAATATTTCTCAAATCAATACCTCAAAACTATTGCAGGTTACTACTATACTTAAATAGCAACCTCAATTACCTACTCATGCAAGACACACAACTCACTGCAACGAGCCAACTCTCTAAACAAGATAAGCATGATAAGTCAAGAGAGTTCCAAAAGCAACCTAAATAAAAGCTCTTCAAAAGATATAGCATGAAAACTAAGAGCTAAGCATGACAGTAGCTATGAAAAGATAAAGAAGACACAAAAAGATAAGCATGAAAACCTATATTGTGTTCTACGGTGGAATGGAGCGTGTTTCTCTCCCAAACAAGGTAGCCTAGGTTCCAACTTGTTATGAAAAGCAAGAAAAACTAAAACAAACTAAAAAGTAAAGAGCGGGACGCTCCAAGCATAGCACATAACATATGAAGTGAAAAAAATACAGCATGGAGATGGACGAACTCATGATTGTTGATAGAGAAGGGGATGCACGGGGGCATGCCCAAACTTAGACGCTTGAATCTCCTTGAATATTTCTTGGGGTGCATAGGGGCATCCCCAAGCTTGAGCGCTTGACACTCCTGGATTTTCTCTCATACTTGAAAAGTCCCTTCATACGAAACTCATCAAAAGCTGATTAGAGTGGTTAGTACACATGATAAAATAATTCATTTCCTATTGGAAATTAAGATTTTCATGAAAAGCTACTGTTTCTCGTGATTGCCAAAAGGTTTTTGCAAAGGAAAAGCAAGCTTGAGATTTGCAAAAATGATGAAAACGCAAAACGTGGCAGAATCTGTAAAAAACAAAACAACATGTAGTAAATATTTTTAAGGGCACTTCTGCAACTCAAATCAAAAAACTCAGAACATATGCCAGAAAGACAATTATATGGAGCATGCTGTCAAAAAATTCAGATCAAAAAGATAATCTGGTGATTTTTGGCGAATTTGTCCATCAAGCACACAGAATCTGTTTCTAGACAGCATGTCACAACTTTTGAACTTTCTTGCAATCAGAGGCTAAAACGTGGCACAAACCTTGAAAATAAAGATACAATGATGTTGCTACCGTAGTAACAAGCATCAAGACCACTAAAAATGAAAGTAAAAACAAATTGGGTTGCCTTCCAACAAGCGCTTTCTTTTATGCCTTTGAGCTAGGCATGATGCAAAAAGAAGGAGCAAAATTCACCAATGTCATCGGAATCATTAAAACCTTCAAATGGATCCTCAACAAGTTCATCTTTATTTTTCCTAGGGGACGGATACGTACCTTTCATTTTCCCACGTAAGTGTATGTGTCCTTTACCTATATCAATGAAGCCTTTCATGGCTCGGAGGAAGTCCTTCCAAGAACTATGTTTCCTTTGTTTGGCTTCATGCTGAAGAAATAAACCGTTGCACTCCTCTTAGAGAATGTAACTGGGACATCTTCTACCTTTCCCTGGATTTCAGAAATATCACCATTAGCATGTTCATGATAAAATGAAAAAAAAATCCATGTTTAAAAAACTTAAAGAAACATAAACAACTGTTGGCATTGTAGAAACCATGGATCCAATATCACAATAAGCAAGGAAGTCTTGGTTAGAGATGCTAATTCTAACAAAAGGCTCCCTCTCATATCTATTTTCAAAATCTTTTTCTTGTCAACCATGGGTTTCTCTATTTCTCTTAAGTCTAGAGCATCTATTTTCCTTTCAATGGTAGTAAGTCCATCTATAATAGTGTCATACCCACGACATAAACAAGGTATTTAGATAGACCATGTATAATATCAAGAGCTCTAGCCTCTTCACACTCTAAAAAATCTCCTCCAACTATAATATGAAGAGTGTGTTTACACAAATAAAAAGACCATGATAAAAAATTCTAAGCACAATTTTGATAGGTATCCAAGGCATAATTATTTTATGTGCTTCAGAAATTCTATACCAAGCCTCCTTCATATTTTCTCCATTCCTTTAATGGAAATTTAGGACCTCACATTCCCTCAAAGCATCAAACCCTAACATGTTGGAGTAAGAAGAAAGAACAAGTAAGAGAAAATCAACTAATTTTTTCTGTGGTTTTTGGTATAGGACTCTAAAGCAAAAACTAGAAAGCAAACTAACAAGACTAAAAAGCAAAGGTAAAGCATAGTGTGCAACTCCCCTATCTTGAAGACTAGAGTCCCCGGCAACAGCGCCAGAAAACTTGCTTGATGACGAGTTGATGAATATACTTCTCACCCCTCGTTGATTACCCCAAGTGGAAGGTGGAGATGTAGTCAGCAGCAAGTTTCCCTTACACGGAGAATGTAAGGTTTATCGAACCAGGAGGAATCCGAGGATCAACAAGTAGGTGTCCCTGCCCTGGCGCTAGCAGAAGACGTAGACCTGCACACAAAACAAATAACTTTGCTCCCAATGAGTACACAGAGGTGGTCAATCTCTCCGGGCTTGTAGTTTGCAAAGGATCAAAACACAAGCGGGAATAGTGATAGTGATTGCAACAGAAGAGTAAATGAAAGCAGTAAATGATGGAGGTGTAAGCAATGGTGGTGATATGGACCTGAGACACAGGATGTTCACTAGTGATGTCTCTCTCCCAAAAGACGATAAACAACTATGCAAGGGTAAACAAATTGCAGTTGGGCAATTAACAAAATTATAAACGCATTGCAATGCTAATTATGCTACTTGAAAGTTAGAGGCTCAATAGTAATGGGCAGTACGCCAAGACAAGTAGATAGTTTATCCATCAACATCTACTTACTATTCATCCACCTTGAGATATCTATCCAGAACATCTCGTTGGTATTAAGTTGCGAGCACCGCCCAAAGTGTAAACTCAAAGCAACGGACAACTGCATTAACGAATTATGCGTAAGGTAAACAATACTTGCAACTGCGGTCTCAAGCACCGTTGTTTTCTCCCTGGTGGCAACAGCACATCCCCTAGTTTCATGTTTCTGTCACTCAAGCTAGACATCAGGGGGCATGAACCCACAATCATGCATAGCGCTCCCTCTCGGAGTTACAATCTACTACTCGGCCAAAGCAATAAAGAGCAATGGAGAACATGCATGAATCATTAAAGAACATAATATATAAGGATAATCACATATATAACTCATAACAATCTGAACATAATCTCATAATCCACCGGATTCCAATAAACCGAGCATAGCAAAGCAGGAAAATTACATAGATACCTTGATCATGTAGGGCAGCTCACAAGGGCTAATCATTGAAGCACAAGATTGGAGAGAAGACATCACATAGCTACTGGTCATGGACTCATGGTCCAAGGAATACTACTCAAGACACGTGTGGTAAGCGTCCATGGTGGTGGAGAAGCTCCCGGAGGTCAATCCTCCTCCGGCAGGGTGCCCGGAAGAGGTCTCGTGATGCTCCCGATCTCGGAAGCGCTGCGGTGGCGGAACGATGATGAAATTCGCGATTCTATATATGATTGAAGGGTTTCTGATCGAAGGGGTGAATATAGGCCAAAGGAGGGCATCAGAGGAGGTGGGGCCCACCCAGGTGGCATGTGGGCGCGGCCAAGGGCCAGCCATGCAGGGTGCCCGCCTGGGCAGCCCCTAGCTCCCCTTTGGCCCATCTTCGGTGATCTCGAAGCTTCCGTTACGCTGATTTTTATATATTTTTCTTGGAATTTTTGGGGCTGTGGAAATTTGGGTAAAAGTCCTTGCAAAAAAGACATCAGGAGACAGAAACTGGCAGTCGGTTCACTGAGTTATTAGGTTAGTCCAAATATGTGTAAAAAGATATAAAAGAGTAGCAAAACATATAACAATGTCACCCAAAAGATCATGGAACAAGCAGAAATTATAGATACGTTTGGGACGTATCAACCACTAAGAGAAGTAAGAACATCCATATCATCAAAACATCGAACGAATACCAACTTTACATGATTACTTATAAGAGGACTTCTCCCATGTTCTCGGGATAAATAATTACTACTCACACAACATCGAGATGTTCAAGATCAGAGGTGGAATAATAATAATTAGGGATCTGAACATAATATCTTCCACCAAGTAACCCAACAAGCATCAATTACAAGATGTAATGAACATAACTAGTAACCCACATGTACCAATATGAGGTTTTGAGACAAAGATTGTATACACGTAATGAACTAGGGTTGGAGATGAGATGGCTATGGTGAGGATGTTGTTGAAGATTGGACCTCCCACGAAGGAGGAAGCGTTGGTGATGACGATGGCTTTGATTTCCCCCTCCCGGAGGGAAGTTTCCCCAACAGAATCTCTCCACCGGAGAGGAAAAGGGCCTCTGCCCAGGTTTTCGCCTTGGGATGGCGGCGCTTCTTTCCGAAATATGACTTACTATTTTTTTTCTAGGGTAAAACACATCATATAGTACATGATGGTCGCTAGAGGGCCAGCTCGGGCCCCACAAGCTATTGAGGCGCGACCAAGGGACGTGCCCTGTTGGCTTGTGCCCAGCTGGTGGACCTGTGTGGTATATTTTTGGCTTAGAATACTCAAATATGCCAGAAAAATACTCCATAAAGTTTTAGGTCATTTGGATCAAGTTGATATTTCTACCTTTTTCTCGGTTTCCCGGTCCAGTATTCGAGTGTCCACATATTTCCCTCTGAGTGATGTACCTTGCATAATCAAAAATAAAGAGCATGAACTGTATGATAATAAGGGATAACACGCAGGATAAACACAAATATCAATAGTAATTTATGATGCAAAATGAGCGTATCAGAACACCTCGCATGTCAGACGGCTTCCATGCAAAGATGTTCGAGTTCCCACGGAGAAACTGGATGAGCCCAACTTCCTGTTTCTCGCTGAGTGTAGTGGAGATATTGGTCGGAGCTGCACTTGAATCTGACGGATGGATACAAATTTGCTTTGTGTCTTCGACCGGCTGAAAATGGACACTGCAACTGGCTTCTTCGATCTGAGTAGTTCAGAAACATCCACCATCTTCTTGTACTTGTCGAGCTCAGCGATTGCTATATGCACGTGAGTGATCTTAGAGCCTTTGTGGGGATATTCTTCGGCGATCCTTCGATTGCCTGCGACGGTGATCACACCCTTTGGACTTGGCATCATGAGTTTGAGACACAGGTAACATGGTTGGGCCATGAAACGTGGGTAGGCACCTACCCACGATAGCATGGTATGCATTACAAGAGCCCACCACCTCGAAGGTTAGTCGTTCCTTTCAGTAGTTCTTCTCGCTGCAAAATACGACGTTCAGGGCGATCTGATCGAGTGACTTTGCTTTCTTTCCAGGGATGACCCCGTGGAAATGCATGTTGCTCTTGTTCAGTCGAGACAACGGGGTGTCCATCGCACTTAGCGTGTCGGCATGGATAATGCCGAGCCCGCTGCCTCCATCCATGAGCACTTTGTGAAGTCAGACTCTGTTGACCGTTGGATCCACTTAGTATGTGGGATGGGTGATCTAACTGATTGAAAGTGATGGGCGTCTTGGCCCAATCCAAATATTTTGTGATAGACGGAAATGCCATGTTGACCTCTCGGTTTATTACCTTTAGTCGGGTCTTGCTTTCAAATCTGCAAAAATCATGAGGACTTTCTCAATGTTGGATTACGCGGAGACATTTTCTCCCTCTTCATCCTTGTCCTCCTTGCTCCCGGAGGGTTCTTCTCGCATCTCCACTTGACCAGACGACACTCCAGAGTTGTGTGCTTTGGAAGAATCAGGTTGCCATCCTCATCCTTACTCGTATGGATCTCGCAGGGCTGGTCCAAAATGTCGCCCTTGGGGATACTCTTTTTCTTAGACGCCCAATCCTTCTTCTGTTTCTCTTTTCCTTTGCTCTTGCCTTGTCCAGACACGGACGCGACTTCTGCCTTGCCGGCAAACTTGACTTTCCACTTTTGCTTCTTCTCCATATTGCCACTCGACTGAGGAGCTTCAGTGATGTGGATCTTACCACTTCTCAGGTAGTCCTCCTTTTCGTCTTAGGCGTACCAACTAGCAATCTCCATGGCCCGACTCAGGGAATATCACGCTGGGCGAACTTTAGGCTGAGCCTATGGTACTTGAGGCCTGCCTTGAAGGCAGAGATAGCTTGGTACTCCGTCCCATTTTCCACTATGTTGTGCAGGGTGGTCTAACTCAGGATGTACTCGCAGAGGATTTGGTTATTCCTTTGTACATAGGGTTACAGCTTAGTCAGTTCGCTCGGGCGCTTATAAGTGTCTTCGAACGTCTTCACGAACACTCACAGCAAGTCTTCCAGCCAAAAATACTGCCAACGGGCAGCTGATTCAACCACACCCTTGCAGATCCTTCCAGCATGATGAGCAGGTGCTTCATTATGGCCAAATCAGTGCCGCCGCCGATCTGGACAACCACTCGATAATCTTCCAACCAAGTCTCTCGCCAATGAATTTGTTGATCACGGTCACCAACCTATAGTTGGAGGGAATCGCAGCCTCCGGAATGTATCTGCTGAAACACTCGGGACCAGAAACGCCGCTACAACTCAGCTGGTCTATTCTAGATCTAGCCATGTTGACCACGCCGTGAGCAATGATGGACTTGGCATTTAACGGGGGTGCTCGGAAGTCTTCATCCCCGTGATCTCTCCGCCAAGTGGTACTGCGCCTCCAATAGTCCTCGTATGGCCGCGTGTCATTGTAGGACTCGCTTCCATAAGTGACAGCCCTCAGAGGGGGGGTGTCCGAGTGTGACAACAATCGTCACGCCTCCGGTCTCCGTACTAGTCTCTCAGAGGGGGGAGAACATCGATGCCTCCTAGGAGCGAGTGGGTTGTGAGTGATGACGAGATGATGTATATACTTCTCTCACCTTGTTGGCTACCCCAAGTGGAAGGTTGAGATGTAGTTAGCATCAAGTTTTCCCTCACACGGGAACTGTAGGATTTATCGAACCAGGAGGACTCCTAGGATCAACAAGTAGGTGTCTTCCATCCTGGCGCTAGCAGAAGACGTGGACCAGCACACACAACAAATAACTTTGCTCCCAACGAGTACAGAGAGGTTGTCTAACTCCCCGGCCTTGTAGTATGCAAAGGATCAAAACACAAGTGGGGAAGTAATGGTGATTGCAACGGAAAAGGTAAATGAAAGCGGTAAACTATGGAGGTGTAAACAATGATGATGATATCAACTAGAGTCACATGATGTTCACTAGTGATGTCTCTCTCCCAAAAAACAATAAACAACTATGCTTGGGTAAACAAATCATAGTTGTGCAACTGACAGAATTATGAACACACCGCAATGCTAATTATGCTACTTGATAGTTACAGCTTCAATAGTAATGGGCACTACGCCAAGACAAGTAGACCATTTATTTATCAGCATCTACTTACTAATCATCCACGTTGAGATATCTATCCAGAACATTTCTCCGGTATTAAGTTGCGAGCCCCACCATACTGTAAACTCAAGGCAACGGACAACTGCATTAACGAACTACGCGTAAGGTAAACAATCCTTGCAACCGTGGTCACAAGCACCGTTGTTTTCTCCCTGGTGGCAACAACACATCCCCTAGTCTCGAGGGGCATGAACTTACAATCATGCATAACGCTCCCTCTTGGAGTTACAATCTACTACTCGGCCAAAGTGATAAATAGCAATGGAGAACATGCATGAATCACTAAGGAACATAATATAAAAGAATAATCAATATATGTAACTCATAACAATCTGAACATAATCTCATATTCCATCAGATCCCAATAAACCGAGCATTGCAATAGCAAGAGAATTACATAGATGCCTTGATCATGTAGGGCAGCTCACATGGACTAACCATTGAAGCACAAGATTGGAGAGAAGATATTACATAGCTACTGGTCATGGACCCATGGTCCAAGGAGGACTACTCACGGCACGTCCGGGAAGTGTCCATGGCGGTGGAGAAGCTCCCGGAGGTTAATCCTCCCTTCGGTAGGGTGCCGGGAAGAGGTCTCCTGACGCTCCCGATCTCGGAAGCGCTGGGCGGCGGAACGATGGAGAAATTCGCGATTCTGGAAGTTGTGGAAGGGTTTCCGCTCGTGACTCTAAATATAGGCCAAAGGAGGACACTGGAGGAGGTGGGGCCCACCCAGGCGGCCTCCTAGCGCAGCCTAGGGATTGGCCGAGCCAACAGGTTGCCTCGGTAGCCCTTGGCCCCCCTCTGGCCCTTCAGTGATCTCGAAGTTTCCGTTTCGCTGTTTTTTATATATTTTTCCTGGAATTTTTCGGGCTTCGGAAAATTGGGTAAAAGCCTGTGCAAAATAGACATCAGAACATAGAATCTGGCCATGGGTGCACTGAGTTAATAGGTCAGTCCAAATATGTGTAAAATGATATAATAGTGTAGCAGAACATATAACAATGTCACCCAAAAGATCATGGAACAAGCAGAAATTATAGATATGTTTGTGACGTATCAACATCCCCAAGCTTAATTTCTGCTCGTCCTCGAGTAGATAAATGATAACGCAATAATTTCTGTGGTGACATGCTAACACACATATAAGAACCGCAAAGTAAAGCAAGTGAGATATGTAATTCAAGTGAAACAAGCAAGAGTCTATATCTAGTATTGAGTTTAGCAAAGTAAGAACATAAAGGTGAAAGAGTTGTCGTTGTCCGTGACTCGAATGTCTCCAAATGGTGTTTGCATGCAAGAAGTGGGAGGTGGATTGAGATCATAAAATATTTTTTTGATTGAGAACTCAATCTACTAAAATTTCACACTTGGTCTCCATCAGAATCTTATTTTGACTCATCCCGAGACCACTAGTCAGGCACAAGTCAAAATGATCCTCTCCCTTTCGACTTTGAGCACTCTTGCAATGGATAAGCGTAAGCAAGATATGTTGGCACTTAGGATGGCAAATAGAATAACGATGGGGAAGGAAGACAAAAAGGTGTGAAAGGCTCATATCACTGAGGAAAACCATAGGCGAGAGAAAGCCAAATGATAGTTATGATGTGAGGAGTAGGGATTTCCATGTAACGGATGCACATATGAGCTAAGGTAAGCTCTCCAAAGGAACTAGTGGGGTTGCATCCAACTTGTTTTCTCATGAAGACCTAGAGCTCATTTGAGGAGGCTCATCATTGGAATATGCAAACCAAGTTCTATAGTGTAAGGGTCCCCACATAGTTATGCATGAATGATAATCTCTATGTACTACCAATATAGCAATGGAGTACGAGTGTGGATCTTCAAAAGGAATAGTAGTGTTGCCCCCTTCTCTCTTTTTATTTATTTTTATTTTTTCTTTTTTTGTGTGTCCTCTTTGGCTCTTTCTATTTATATCTCATTTGTTCTCTTTGGGATCTTTTGTTTTTCCTCTTTGGGATCTTTTCCTCACTTAAGGGCAACACTCTATGTTTTACATGAATAAAAAGAAGATCATCACACTTTATAATAAGTACTCAACATAAACACAAGTGAAAAACTATCATGATGTATGCAAATGTATGCTCTGCCAGTGTAGCAGGATATGAAATGATACCAGCGCGTCATGCAGCAATAATTGGGGCAAGGCCCAACTTTAATGCGGCTCTACGATCAAGAAAAAGCATGTATGACATGAATATCAAGTAATGAGATGGTGGATGTTGCATGGCACTGTATCTCAAAAAGGCTATGGAAATTCCTTAATAGGTAGGTATGGTGGCTATTTTGAGGAAAGATATAATGAGGCTTATGTATGACAGAGCGTATCATGTCATGGGTTTGGATGCACCGGCAGAGTTTGCATCAACTCTCAATGTGAGAAAGGGCAATGCACGGTACCGAAGAGGATAGCAAAATATGGATGGTGGAAGTGCCAACAATCGAATACTCACATTAGTCCGAAGAACTCATACACTTATTATCGGTAACTCTCTATCTAGTTAGGAAATTCACAAAGATCAAGTACCGCGAGGAGGAGTGTTTGGGGGTTTGATTATCCTTGCGCATCCTCGACTCATGGTAACGTGAGGGTACTCTATATATTCTAACCCCTCCAGAGGTTAGCGGTAAATTTAGTAGCTAGAGCTCTCAACTAATTTTTAGTTTTTTTAAAACACACGGATTTCCCAAAATACGACACCTATCACTAATAGGCTCAAGCTCTTGGCACCAGCAGTCCAAACATTACTCAAATCAATACCTCAAAACTATTGAAAGTTACTACTATACTTAAATAGCAACCTCAGTTACCTACTCATGCAAGACACACAACTCAGTGCAACGAGCCAACTCTCTAAACAAGATAAGCATGATAACTCAAGAGAATTCCGAAAGCAACCTAAATAAAAGCTCTTAAAAAGATAATCATGAAAACTAAGAGCTAAGCATGATAGTAGCTACGAAAAGATAGAGAACACACATAAAAGATAAGCATGAAAACCTATGTTGTGTTCTAGAGTGGAATGGAGCGTGTGTGTCTCCCAAACAAGGTAGGCTAGGTTCCGACTTGTTATGAACAACAAGCAAAACTAAAACAAACTAAGAAGCAAATATCAGGACGCTCCAAGCATAGCACATAACATATGAAGTGATAAAAATATAGCACGGAGATAGACGAACTGATGATTGTTGATAGAGAAGGGGATGCACGGGGGCATCCCCAAGCTTAGAAGCTTGAGTCTCCTTGAATATTTCTTGGGGTGCATGGGGGCATCCCCAAGCTTGAGCGCTTCCCAATCCTCTATCTTCTTTCATCATCTCCCATCGCATACTTGAAAACTCCCTTCGTATGAAACTCATCATAAGCTGATTAGAGTGGTTAGTAACCTTAACGAAATAATTCATTACCTGCTGCAAATAAAGATTTTCATCAAAATATACTGCTTCTCATTATTGCAAAAAGGTTTTTGCAAATAAAAAGTAAGCTTAGGATTTGCAAAACAATGGAAACGCAAAACATGGCAGTATCTGTGAAAAATAGAACAACAGGTAGTAAATAATTACTCGGGGCACTTATGCAACTCAAATCAAAAAACTCAGAACAGATGCGAGAAAGAAAATTATATAGAGAATGCTGCCAAAAATATTCAGCTGAGAAACATGATCTGGTGATTTTTGGTGAATTTGTCCGTCAAGCGGACAGTATCTGTTTCTCGACAGCATGTCACAATTTTTGAACTTTCTTGCAATCGGAGGCTATAACTTGGCACAAAGCTTAAAAATAAAGATACGATGATGTTGCTACAGTAGTAACAAGCATCAAGACCACTAAAACAGAAAGTAAAAATAAATTGGGTTGCCTCCCAACAAGCTCTTTATTTTATGCCTTTGAGACACGCATAATGCAAGAAGGAGGATCAGGACTCCCCGAGGTCATCGGAATTATAAAAACCTTCAAACGGGTCCTCAACAAGTTCATCCTTATTTTTCCTAGGGAACGGGTACGTACCTTTTGCTTTCCCACGTAAGCATATGTGTCCTTTACCTCTATCAATGAAGCCTCTCATGGCTCGGAGGAAGTCCCTTCCAAGCACTATATTCCCTTTGTTGGGCTCCATGGTGAAGAAATCAACAGTTGCATTCCTTTTAGAGAATGTAACCTAGAAATATTTTACCTTTCCCTAGATTTCAGAAATATCACCATTATCATGTTCACGATAAGATGAAAAAAATTCCGTGTCTAACCATAGAGAATCATAAACAACTTTTGGCATTGTAGAAACCATGGATCCATTATCACAATAAGCAAGGAAGTCTTGGTTAGAGGTGCTAATTCTAACAAAAGGTTCCCAGTCATCATCTATTTTCAAAATTTGTTCCTTATCAACTATGGGTTTCTCTCTTTCTCTTAAGTCTAGAGCATCTATTTTCCTTTCAATAGTAGCAAGTCTATCTATAATAGTGTCATAACCATGATTATAAACAAAATTATTAGATAGCCATGTATAATATCAAGACCTCTTGCCTCACCACACTCTAAAAAATATTATTTAGCTATGATATCAAGAGAGTGTTTGTACCATATAAAGAGACCGTGATAAAAATATCTAAGCACAATTTTGATAGGTATCCAAGCCATAATTCTTTTATGTGCTTCAGAAATTTTATCCCATGCTTCCTTCATATTTTCTCCATTCCTTTGATGGAAATCTAGGACCTCAGATTCCTTCCAAGCATCAAACCTTAACATGCTTGACAACTAAAAGAAAAGTAACTAATTTTTTTGTGGTTTTTGGTATAAGACTCTAAAGAAAAAACTAAAAAGCAAACTAACAAGACTAAAAAGCAAAGGTAAAGGATAGCGTGCAACTCCCCAATCTTGAACACTCGAGTCCCCGGCAATGGCGCCAGAAAACTTTGCTTGATGACGAGATGATGTATATACTTCTCGCACCTCATTGGTTACCCCAAGTGGAAGCACTACACCACAACACTATATTCCCTACTGACGGGTGTTGGGAAAAAGTCCCTATTGCCGACCGACAGTCAGCTAGGAAATATTCTAATGGACTGTTGGTCGGAAAAACTTTATACGGTGGCCCATCATCGGTCGGCAATGTTACACTCTATACCATCCATTTATCGGTTGGGAAATCTATTATAGCCCATGGACCATCGGTCGGCAAATAACCCCGACCAACTGTCCGACGCTATGGGCCCCTCGCCCACGAAGAGCCAATTTTTTCGCGCCAATACCCGGCCCAACGCGCGAAGGGTTTCGCCCAAAATCACAAACCCCGCGCACAGCCACATCCCTAACTTCATTCCCCACGCCCTGCGCTCCACCACGCCGCCGCCCGTGTCTCCGTCGTGCCCCCGCACTCCACCACGGCGCCGCCGGGCTACCCACCGCGCCCCCGCGCTCCACCGCGTCGTTGGCCTCCACCGCTGGGCTCTCCACCTCACCCCCGCGCTTCACCACTCCTCTGCGCTCCACCGCGTCGTTGGCCCCACCGCCGGGCTCTCCACCGCGCCCCCGCGCTCCACCACGCTGCCGCCGGGTTCTCCATCGTGTCGGCCGCCTCTCCACCTACTGCAGAGGAGAGTTTCTCTATGGAATGGCGTTACAGCCATGGCGGGGCACGTCTCGGATGTGCTGCTGCTAGTGGTAGCCAACCTCGGAGGCGACCTCGCCTACCGCACAACCCTCCTGGCTTGCTGCCCCACACGCTCAAACTCTCTCCTTCGCCTAGGTGCTATCTCCTCACCTCGTCGTTGTTAGGTCGGGCGCAGGGCAGATCTGGGCCTTAAACTGCCGCAGATCCCCGGAGGCGCTACTGCTCGTGGTGTCCAACCCCGTCGACGCCCTCGCCTACCTCGCCTTGAAGATTTTAGGGTTGATTTCAAGGTGAGCGGCGTCATCTGCTCCGGTACCAATCTTGACGCCTCCAAGTTTTGGTTCCTCATCAACGATCCCGCTGCCATTAACGTGCTGGGCGTGCAGGTTACTTGCTAGACCTGAATCCATCCATGAATCCTACAAGCAGTTGTAGACGCGCCACATGTCCAAGATCTAGGCCTCCAACTAATGGCGGTTGTTGTTGTGGCAAAAGAGGGCATACAGAGTTCACGCCTCCGCCCAGTTCAACTTCGCCCCATCAGATCTAGAACCCCCGGTAAGGATATTCATAAACCTCTCTTCATCGTGATTGTGCCAAAAGTTGGATATGGAAGAAGACCAAGGGCAGCCTTTGTATATCTGTTAGCTTTACATTCGCTTTTCCTGTAGTTTATTTTTGCCACGTGAAGCAGGATGGGTTCAGATTTTTTCATGATATAGATAGGACTGTAATGCCCAGATGTATTTTCAAGTGGATACCAACTTCCTAAACTATAGGAACACTTACAGAGAGTCACTAAATCCAATTTTATGTTTTGGAGCTCCCAAATAGACATCATTTTTCAGAATCAGCTCCTAATTCTCAATCCTGTAACACTACCATCATTTGGTAAAACTATAGAAATATCTTTCACAACATATGCATATGGTAAAACGAAAAGCCACACCAAAATCAAGTGCATGCGATTCCTAATCCTGTCTCTAGTTACTTTAATTCCCAAGAAAGTCTGGCCCTTAACAACCTTATTATCTTGAGTGATTCCTGATATTCCATCAAAGCGTATCAACTCATTGCAAATATAACACCATTATGATTGATTTCTTCATTGCTATCAAGTACTATCTTTGTACAAAGATAAAATACATTTTTGTAGGCTAAACTAACCTAAAAATGTCTTGTATTTTGATACAGAGGTAATAAATTTTTGATCGTAATTAAAATCCAAACCATCAAAATCATTTGATTTGTCGGATTCCTCCTCCTGGCAGCGGCGCGATTTGGTGGCTTGCCTAGAAGCTTTCAGGCTTGGGTTCCCAGCGAGCGGCATCATCAGTTTAGAGCACCAACTACTTTGTAATCCACATGCAGCTTCTAGGTTCTGGCTTTAGGTAAGATCTCTCTCCCCGGTATGGTCTCGCTCATCCCCTCTCGGTTTGCAGTATGTACCCCCCTTGGATTTAACCTTTTGGGCTTTTGATGCGTGGATTTGATTCAATGTACTGCTCCCTATTTACTACAGGATGGAGGAACATAGCACATCGTTGCTGAATTTGGAGTTATACTTGTCAACAAGGGAAGGGGAAAGATATCATTAAGCAAAGCACAATGTTGCTGAATTTGCAGTTATACATCATCTCACATATATTGGTCTGTCTAATTATGTACGTTCACATACATATGCATCTGGGAATCCAAGCTAACTCATAAACTTCAAACCTAGTGAGGTGAGGGAAGTTTGTATGTCCACGTGGTCTGTAGTGAAATCATTATGTGTCCTTCTATTGGTTAGTAAATAGTGAAATGATTATATATACCTCTATTGCAGGTCGAAATTGCAAAACAATTATGTTTTGTAGATAAACTCATGAGGCGCTCTCTGGCTATTTATGCTGTTATGTGCGCAATTGAAGGTTTTGTCAGGTAGACAAACTCATAACGTGCTCTTTGGCTGAAATCTTTATTGCTTGATGTATGATGTTGTAGTGACTAGTGATAATTTTCACTGCTTGACCCGTATGGTTTGATGTATGATGAGGCTAGTGATAATTTTGCTTAAAATTTGTAAACTACACCTTGGTGTTAGCATAGTGTTTGTCTATACAACTTCGTACTGTACAAGAGCTTCTTGGGTTCACTATTGAAGAGTAAACAAAGATAGCTGAAAGTAGCAGTTCCCTAGGAAAACAAGTTACATGACCACATAGCTCTTTCTTGTGTTCAAGAAATAAAAATTACAGTTTCAATTATGCGTCTTAAACCACCCTCCATGTTAATCTTGTGTGAGGTATTATCTTACAAAGAGTCAAACATCAACAGATGACAGATGCATGTGAAACCTATAGTGAACTGGACTTCCCTTTGCCTTTTCTTCATCATCATTGTCAAAAGGCCGCTAGTACTTAGCTTCTTATAGTTATAACTAGATGAGTGTAGCAGACAAGATAGCTACAACTAAACCATTTGTTTATGTTTTCTGTTACGCAGCTCGACATGAATTATTTTCAGATTCACAACATAACATAAATTTTCAGTACACAAGAATGTTTTTTCACCTCTTGATATAAATCATGTGAAGATAGTCATGAAATGTTTCAATCATCCAATTATTTCTCAAAACTTGGGGTCGCATCTCCTTGCTGACTTTTGTTATTCTTAGTTTCACATTTCCGTAAGGATGCCAAGTTTACAGGCCTGCAAATCAAATGTATTCACCTCAAAGTTAGATGACTGTTTATTAATTCGGTTTCTATGTTTCATGTCTGATGCTCTTTACTCTCAAGTTGAACAGGTAGTATTGTAGTACTCGCTGAGAAGGAAATTTCACTAGCTTGCATGTATATTAATTGTATGTTTTTTGTCTTTCCAGTTGATGTCAGCTTGTCTAGGGAAAACAAGAGGACCAAGAAGGAACCATGAAGCTATCAGTTTGTGTCGGCTAGATATCTTCTAAAATGGAGCAATAGCAATGCATCTTGTAGCTACCATTTTGTAAAGGATATCTTGTGTAACGGAACAAGCATTGAATTGTCGGACATGCATCTATTATTTTATAAATCTATCGGCTGTTTCGGTCACTAAGACAAATATTTCCACTTATTTATTTACCTATATTGTGAGAACTATTAGTGTTATTTTGTTTGCTTCAGGTTTAATATTTCAGAGTACGTGAAATTTATTGTAACTTGTTAGATAATTATGAGATATGTAACCTGATTGATATTGTTTTGATAAGATAATATGATAAATACCAATGGAGTGCAGACGAACTGTCAGCTGGCAACAGGAAGCATCGTCATACTATTGGTTGGGAAAGGTTCATGCTAGGACCAATGGAAAGTTGATCGCCAAAGATATTACCATCAAATTGTTGGTCGGGAAAGCTTCAACACCAGCGTCAGGTGAAAATCGGTCGGCAAAGGTGTTGCCGTCAAACAGTCGGTCAGGAAAGATTCGACAGAAACGCCAACTGCAAGTCGGTCGGGAAAGATCCCTACATGTGCCATCAGAAAATCGGTTGGCAATGCTCTTTAGAGGCGTCAAACAATCGGTCGGGAAAGATATGTCGGTCGGGAAAAGGCTTTCCCATCTGGATGTACCCCAACAGACGGTTTCGGTCGGCAATATTCTTTCCCGACCGACTATATGTCGGCAGAGGCGGTTTTCCCGACCAACCTGTTTGTTGGAAATGCAGTGTCGTGGTGTAGTGAAGGTTGAGATGTAGTCAGCAGCAAGTTTTCCCTCACACGGGAACAGTAAGGTTTATCGAACCAGGAGGACTCCTAGGATCAACAAGTAGGTGTCTTCCACCCTGGCGCTAGCAGAAGACATGGACCTGCACACACAATAAATAACTTTTCTCCCAATGAGTACAGAGAGGTTGTCAATCTCTATGGCCTTGTAGTTTGCAAAGGATCAAAGCACAAGCGGGAAAGTAATGGTGATTGCAACGGAAAAGGTAAATGAAAGCCGTAAACAATGGAGGTGTAAACAATGATGATGATATGGACCGGAGTCACATGATGTTCGCTAGTGATGTCTCTCTCCCAAAAGATGATAAACAACTATGCTTGGGTAAAAAATCACAGTTGGGCAATTGACAGAATTATGAACGCAACGCAATGCTAATTATGCTACTTGATAGTTAGAGCTTCAATAGTAATGGGCAGTATGCCAAGACAAGTAGACCATTTATTCATCAGCATCTACTTACTAACCATCCACCTTGAGATATCTATCCAAAACATCTCTCCGATATTAATTTGCGAGCCCCACCCAAAGTGTAAACTCAAAGCAATGGACAACTGCATTAACGAACTATGCGTAAGGTAAACAATCCTTGCAACCGTGGTCACAAGCATTGTTGTTTTCTCCCTGGTGGCAACAGCACATCCCCTAGTCTCATGTTTCTGTCACTCAAGAAATACATCGAGGGGCATGAACCCGCAATCATGCATAACGCTTCCTCTTGGAGTTACAATCTACTACACTACCAAAGCAATAAATAGCAACAAAGAACATGCATGAATCACTAAGGAACATAATATAAAAGGATAATCAAATATATAACTCATAACAATCTGAACATAATCTCATAATCCATCGGATCCCAACAAACCGAGGATAGCAATAGCAAGAGAAATACATAGATGCCTTGATCATGTAGGGCAGCTCACAAGGACTAACCATTGAAGCACAAGATTGGAGAGAAAACATCACATAGCTACTGGTCATGGACTCCTGGTCCAAGGAGGACTACTCATGGCATGTCCGGGAAGCGTCCATGGCGGTGGAGAAGCTCCCGGAGGTCAATCCTCCCTCCGACAGGGTGCCGGGAAGAGGTCTCCTGACGCTCCCGATCTCAGAAGCGCTGCAGCATTGGAACGATGGAGAAATTCGCGATTCTGGAAGTTGTGGAAGGGTTTCTTCTCGGGACTCTAAATATAGGCCAAACGAGGGCACCGGAGGAGGTGGGGCCCACCCAGGTGGCCTCCTGGCGCGGCCTAGGGCCTGGCCACGCCGGCAGGTCGCCTGGGCAGCCCCTGGCCCCCCTCTGGCCCATCTTCGGTGATCTAGGAGTTTCCATTTTTCTGATTTTTTATATATTTTTCCTGGAATTTTTTGGGGCTTCAGAAAATTGGGTAAAAGCCCGTGCAAAATAGACATCAACAGACAGAAACTGGCACTGGGTGCATTGAGTTAATAGGTTTGTCCAAATATGTGTACAATGATATAAAAGTGTAGCAAAACGTATAACAATGTCACCCAAAAGACCATGGAACAAGCAGAAATTATAGATATGTTTGGGACGTATCAGTGAGCCAATTGCATTGTGTCCGCCCGAACGGACTTCATGTTGATGCGGTTATGCGATTGGGACATCGCTTAATTCTGTTCCAAGGCCATCTTAAGGATGGCGTGGATCTTCTGGATCCCTTCCTCCACCGTTGAATCAGACGGCTGAATGGCATCAGTGATCTAAGTCGTTGTACCCAAGTTTTGCAGCAGAGTGTGCATCCCTTGGTAATTATGTGAGTGGTCATTCGGGAATGACTGCTTGCGAGGCTGACTGGAGGTGGGTTGCTCCCGTTCCATGTGGTTGTCGAGTGACTTCTGCACCCGCTCAAATCGCTCGTTCTCGGCCAGAGTGGCATGACGCATGGTATCCAAGGCAATCGTCTCCGGAGTCGTCTCGATAATGAATGTGAGCAGAGTGTGCTCGTTCCTCTCCCTGAGTTCCTCCCACTGCTCCCGAGTGAGAGCTTTGGGCGTAGGGGTCTTCGGCGTTGTCCTCGTGCCCACGGGAAGTCTATGCATTGAACCCGGGAGGACTGCTAGCTATTCCTGCCATGAAAATCTCTGCAGCGGGCTCACTGCTCTCGTTAGAGGAATCATCGTGTGAGTAGGCGAATAAGTCAAGGGTGGGCTCATCAGAGTTGAGCGTAGCCACCTGCATGGCAGTGGTCTCGAGAGCCACGTTGTGCTGGATCTAGCATTGGACCCTTAAACGCCTGGAGCGCTTGCGATGACATCCAGTCGGAAGAAGAGGTGTCGTGTGATACGGGACAGACGGCTACCGAAGTAAGACTACGAACGAAGATGCACAAAAGTGCATCGCCGATGATCAGATGATGTATATACTTCTCGCACCTCGTTGATTACCCCAAGTGGAAGGTTGAGATGTAGTCAGCAGCAAGTTTTCCCTCACACGGGAACTGTAAGGTTTATCGAACCAGGAGGACTCCTAGGATCAACAAGTAGGTGTCTTCCACCCTGGCGCTAGCAGAAGACGTGGACCTGCACACACAACAAATAACTTTGCTCCCAACGAGTACAGAGAGCTTGTCAATCTCTCCGGCCTTGTAGTTTGCCAAGGATCAAAACACAAGCGGGAAAGTAATGGTGATTGCAACGGAAAAGGTAAATGAAAGCGGTAAACAATGGAGGTGTAAAAAATGATGATGATATGGACCGGAGTCACATGATGTTCACTAGTGATGTCTTTCTCCCAAAAGACGATAAACAACTATGCTTGGGTAAAAAAAATCACAATTGGGCAATTGACAGAATTATGAACGCACCGCAATGCTAATTATGCTACTTGATAGTTAGAGCTTCAATAGTAATGGGCAGTATGCCAAGACAAGTAGACCATTTATTCATCAGCATCTACTTACTAACCATCCACCTTGAGAGATATATCCAGAACATCTCTCCGGTATTAAGTTGCGAGCCCCACCCAAAGTGTAAACTCAAAGCAACGGACAACTGCATTAACGAACTATGCGTAAGGTAAACAATCCTTGCAACCGTGGTCACAAGCACCATTGTTTTCTCCCTGATGGCAACAGCACATCCCCTAGTCTCATGTATCTGTCACTCAAGCTAGACATCGAGGGGCATGAACCCACAATCATGCATAACGCTCACTCTTGAAGTTACAATCTACTACTCGGCCAAAGCAATACATAGCAACGGAGAACATGCATGAATCAATAAGGAACATAATATAAAAGGATAATCAAATATATAACCCAAAATAATCTGAACATAATCTCATAATCCATCGGATCCCAACAAACTGAGCATAGCAATAGAAATAGAATTACATAGATGCCTTGATCATGTAGGGCAGCTCACAAGGACTAACCATTGAAGCACAAGATTGGAGAGAAGACATCACATAGCTACTGGTCATGGAACCATGGTCCAAGGAGGACTACTCACAGCACGTCCGGGAAGCGTCCATGGCGGTGGAGAAGCTACCGGAGGTCAATCCTCCCTCCGGTAGCGTGCCGGGAAGAGGTCTCCTGACGCTCCCGATCTCGGAAGCGCTGCGGCGGTGGAGCGTTGGAGAAATTCGCGATTCTAGAAGTTGTGGAAGGGTTTCCTCTCGGGACTCTAAATATAGGCCAAAGGAGGGCACCGGAGGAGGCGGGGCCCACCCAGGCGGCTTCCTGGCGCGGCCTAGGGCCTGGCCGCGCAAGGAGGTCGCCTGGGCAGCCCCTGGCCCCCCTTTATCCCATATTCGATGATCTGGAAATTTCCATTTCGCTTATTTTTTATATATTTTTCCTGGAATTTTTTGGGCTTTGGAAAATTTGGTAAAAGCCCCTGCAGAATAGACATCAGCACACAAAAACTGGCACTAGGTGCACTGAGTTAATAGGTTAGTCCAAATATGTGTAAAATGATATAAAAGTGTAGCAAAACATATAACAATGCCACCCAAAGGATTATGGAACAAGCATAAATTATAGATACGTTTGGACTGTATCAATTGCGTCGCGGGCTGGCAACGCATCTGTGTCGAGCGAAGCTTCCTGCAGCTGCACTATTCACTGGTGATGAAGCCGAGGGAACCGAATATGATCTCCCTGCCAAGGATCATCATGATGATGGGTAAATCTCCACATGCGGCGGAAATTTCTAGATGCGCAACCCCATGGTGGGTGCCAACTGTCGAGGGAACGAGCATAATGATGAATACTAGAGGTACAAAAGAGGAGCGGAGCCTAGCTACAGCAGATGTTTCTAACTCGGATTTAGCAAGTTTAGGCCCCTCTCGAAGAGGTAAAGACTCTATGTCTCGTGCCCGCAGGCTTGTGTTTTTTTCTCGGAGTGTCTAATTACAGAGGGTGTTGAAACCTTGTCAAGGAGCTCACAGGTGGCTTATATAGAGTTCGCGAAGGCCCACTGTGCATCATTACAAGGGTAATTAATGCGAGTAACTACGAGAGTTATTGGAAACGACGGTCTTAACTACGGTTGTTAGTGTTGACGTCTGCTATGACTGCGCTTCATGCATGGTGTTAAGTCCCTCGGTCGTTGCAGCTCCCACACCGTCCACGTCCCTTCTTTGTCTGAGTGTTGATACTTGGCCGACTCAGAGGAAGATGTGTGAGTGACTTCGTCGGATCCGAATGGATCTGGTATATGCATCGGAATGCATATGTAGTTCTGAGACTTTAATGATCATGTAGGATCCTAGGTGGACACTAGATGTGTGTTTATGACCTTATCACTAGTAGATGATCCATCATTATTCGCTAGGTCCAGTTAGACTTTGACATTGACGTGTTCAGTCCGATGTTTATCGTGAGTGTACGAAACACCTAAAAATCAAAATCACCATGTCCATAGACTTTCAAACATCACATAAATCAATCATATGAACTGTCACCCGTGGAGTTTCGGAGATGTGTTTGAAGCCCCACATGTCCTCTATGATGGTTGTTATGAAATGGTGAATGCCTAAATTGCGTAGGTCCAGTGCCATCGTAAATTCGTATTTGTCTATTTTGTTTTTCATTCAAACAGCAAATCCACGTATGCAGTAGTACAAGGATCCGTTGCGTCGATATGGTTAAGGTTCAAATCTGAAGAAAAGAGGCGCATATCTCACACCGGACCATTGGAAGCAGCAAAGCCAGCAGGAACGGCCAGCCATTTTGAAAATAGTTTGCGCTTGCTTCCCAACTTGTCACAGTACACACTGTGCATTCGGGCATCGAGCTGTACATTCGGGCATCGCACTATGCGCCCCGGCCTCTGTCAGCTGCCGGTTGCCCAGTCCGAATTAACCACACGAGGCGAACCACATCATGCGGGTCTAACACAACAGTGACCGGTAGTCCCTTTAGGTCAAGTCCAACACACAACCTTAAATGAAGGTGCGTTTTGTTCGAATTTTATCCGATTGAAGGTGAAATAGAGTCGTGTTTGTTTGGATCTGTGTTTACGCCAATCGGGTGCGTAACGCGCAGCCGCATATTGGACCTCATCTTGTTCGTGTAGAATTTTTTTTGCCTCTTTTTTATTATTTTCATCAACAATTTTTATGATAATTAAAATACATTCACCAAATCTAGACTAGAATAGCAAGACCAAAGAAAATAAAAAGCATAAGAAGACATTTTAAAAGGTATCCAACTTTCATAACTGCTCCCGTAAGTTGGATTAGTGTCTTCTCGATGCATTCATTGTTGATCTGTGGAGTCTTGATCTTGAATGCTTCTTTCTTCTTCGAGTCAAAGAGTTAGATATTGCTTTCGCACATCTAGTCTCATCTCTAGTCTCTACTCTAGCAAGAAGTGCATGAATATCTATTAAATTATGTGTTATTAGTAGATCGATATATTCTTTTTCTCAAAACCAAAAGTTACATCCATCCTATACAATAAATATTTGATTGTAAGCAAAACGAGCCAAATATGAAAGCACAACCAAAGTTAAACTAGCACATACCCCATCATTTTTGCACTTGATACACACCTATTCAGGATGTTCTCGCATTATAGACACGCGACGCAAGACCTTCATTGGACAGTCGTCGCACTTTATAAGCGGCATCGGTGCGTCGACAAGCATTTGGGTCAGCATCGAACCCGAACGACGATCGTTGGTGTATTTATCGACGAACCGGTGATGGGGTAGATCCGAGCAGCTAGAGGCGGAGTCAGTACCTACATGCGGCCTGGGAACGTTGTTGGGGTTGTGCGAACTAGTACCCGGACATTCCATGGCACGGCGCGGCCTCGAGCAGCCTGTCACGCTTAAATCCGATGAGATCCGCTCCAAATCCGGTTGTCGGTTGCGCTGAGGCGGGCGGAGGGTTGGACAGCTCGTGGTGTGGAGAAAACGTTGTCGAGCACGTGGTCGTGCTCGGCAGCTACACGACGGAGGCGGCTATGGTCAAGAAGGGGGTAGGACGGGGTGTGCGGCCGGAGTTGGGGATAGAAAAAGGGAAGGGTGTGTCCCCGATGGGCGGGTCAAGGAAAGACAAGGGCATGTGTCACGTCCGTCCGCGCGTGTCCGTTTAGCCGCAAATGTGGCCTAAATTTGAATTGGGGATGGATCAAAAGCAGACCAAAAGAAGACATTCGTTTACTCCTCATGTTGGGCCATGATTTGTGTCAATTTACCCCTAAACAAACGAGGATGGACGATTTAGGGTAATGCGTTGGAGTTGCCTTGATAGAGGAGTAAAGACAAGAAGACTAATGAAGCAACACAGGGGCAGGTGTGGGGAATGTTGCATGGGAAACAAAAAATTTCCTACGCACATGAAGACCTATCATGGTGATGTCCATCTACGAGAGGAGATTAGATCTACGTACCCTTGTAGATCGCTGAGCGAGAAGCGTTAAGAAACGCGGTTGATGTAGTGGTACGGCTTCGTGATTCAAATCACCGTCGTCCCACGATCCGTCCCACGAACGGTTCCGATCTAGCGCCGAACGGACAGCACCTCCGCGTTTAGCACACGTACAGCTCGACGATGATCTCGGCCTTCTTGATCCAACAAGCCAAACGGAGAAGTAGATGAGTTCTTTGGCTCCACCAGTCCACTAAGGACTTGGTGCGCCATCCTAGGGTCTTGGGCTCACTCCCGGGTGGGTGGGCCCCTCCCGGTAAACACCCGAAACCAATTCGTCACTCCCGGTACACTGTTGGTAATGCCCAAAACTTTCCGGTGACCAAATGAAACCATCCTATATATCAATATTCGTCTCCGGACCATTCCGGAAACCCTCGTGACGTTCATGATCTCATCTGGGACTCCGAACAACATTCGGTAACCACACATATAACTCAACTATACTAAACATCATCGAACCTTAAGTGTGCAGACCCTGCGGGTTCAAGAAGTATGTAGACATGACCCGAGACACTCCTCGGTCAATATACAATAGCGGGACCTGGATGCCCATATTGGATCCTACATATTCTCCGAAGATCTTATCGGTTGAACCTCAGTGCCAAGGATTCATATAATCTCGTATGTCATTCCCTTTGTCCTTCGGTATGTTACTTGTCCGAGATTCAACCGTCGGTATCCGCATACCTATTTCAATCTCGTTACCGGCATGTCTCTTTACTCATTCCGTAATACAAGATCCCGTGACTTACACTTAGTCACATTGCTTGCAAGGCTTGTGTGTGATGACGTATTACCGAGTGGGCCCCGAGATACCTCTCCGTCACACGGAGTGACAAATCCCAGTCTTGATCCATACTAACTCAACGGACACCTTCGGAGATACCTGTAGAGCACCTTTATAGTCACCTAGTTACGTTGCAATGTTTGATACACACAAGGTATTCCTCCGGTGCCAGTGAGTTATATGATCTCATGGTCATAGGAACAAATACTTGACACGCAGAAAACAATAGCAATAAAATGACACGATCAATATGCTACGTTCATAGTTTGGGTCTAGCCCATCACATGATTCTCCTAATGATGTGATCCAGTTATCACACTTGCACATAGCCAGAAAACCTTGACTATCCTTGATCAACTGGCTAGCCAACTTGAGGCTTGCTAGGGACATTGTTTTGTCTATGTATCCACACATGTATCTAAGATTTCATTCAATACAATTATAGCATGGATAATAAACGATTATCTTGTAACAGGAAATATAATAAGAAATATTTATCATTGCCTCTAGGGCATATTTCCAACAGTCTCCCACTTGCACTAGAGTCAATAATCTAGTCCTCACATTGCCATGTGATTTACATTGTAATAAATCTAACACCCATACAGTTCTGGTGTTGGTCATGTTTTTCCCATGAAAGAGGTTTAGTCAGCGGGCCTGCTACATTCAGATTCGTGTGCACTTTGCAAATATTTACGTCCTCTCCTTCGACGTAGTCGCGGATGAGTTTGAAGCGTCGTTTGATATGTCTGGTCTTCTTGTGAAACCTTGGTTCCTTTGCTAAGGCAATGGCACCAGTGTTGTCACAGAACAAAGTTATCGGATTTAGTGCGCTCGGCACAACTCCAAGATCTGTCATGAACTGATTCATCCAGACACCCTCCTTTGTTGCCTCCGAGGCAGCCATGTACTCCACTTCACATGTAGAATCTGCTACGACGCTTTGCTTGGAACTACACCAGCTTACCGCACCCCCATTAAGAATAAATACGTATCCGGTTTGAGACTTAGAGTCATCCAGATCGGTGTCAAAGCTTTCGTCGACGTAACCCTTTACGACGAGCTCTTCATCACCTCCTTAAACGAGAAACATTTCCTTAGTCCTTTTCAGGTACTTCAGAATATTCTTGACCGTCGTCGAGTGATCCACTCCTGGATTACTTTGAAACCTGCCTGCCATACTTATGGCCAAGTTGACGTCTGTTCTAGTGCACATCATTGCATACATGATAGAACCTATGGATGAAGCATAGGGGACGGAACTCATTTGTTCTCTATCTTCCGCAGTTGCTCGGCACTGAGGCTTACTCAATTTTATACCTTGTAACACTGGCAAGAACCCTTTCTTGGGCAGTTCCATTTTGAACTTCTTCAAAACTTTACCAAGGTATGTGCTTTGTGAAAGTCCTATCATGCGGCTCGATCTATCCCTATAGATCTTAATGCCTAGAATGTAAGCAGCTTCTCCTAGGTCCTTCATAGAGAAACTTTTATTCAAGTAATCATTTACACTCTCCAAAAACTCCATGTTGTTTCCAATCAGCAATATGTCATCCACATATAATATTTGAAACGCCAAGCTCCCACTCACTTTCTTGTAAATACAAGATTCTCCAACCACTTGTATAAACCCAAATGCTTTGATCACCTCATCAAATCGCTTATTCCAACTCAGAGATGCTTGCAGCAGTCCATAAATGGATCGCTGGAGCTTGCATACTTTGTTAGCATTCTCTGGATCGACAAAACCTTCGGGTTGCATCATATACAACTCTTCCTTAAGAAAACCGTTAAGGAACATCGTTTTAACATCCATCTATCAGATTTCATAATCGAAAAATGCAGCTATTGCTAACATGATTCGGACGGACTTAAGCATCGCTACCGGTGAGGACGTCTCATCGTAGTCAACTCCTTGAACTTGTGAAAAACCTTTTTCCACAAGTCGAGCTTTATAAACGGTCACATTACCGTCTGCGTCCATCTTCTTCTTAAAGATCCATTTGTTCTAAATAGCCTTGCGGTCTTCAGGTAATACTTCCAAAGTCCACACTTTGTTTTCATATATAGATCCTATCTCAGACTTCATGGCCTCCAGCCATTTGTTCGAATCCAGGCCCACCATTGCTTCTTCATAATTCGCAGGTTCATTGTTGTCTAACAACATGATTGATAAGACGGGATTACCGTACCACCCTCGAGTAGTACGTGAGGTTATCGACCTATGAGGTCTGATAGAAACTTGATCCAAAGTTTCATGATCATCATCATTAACTTCCTCCTCAACCGGCGTCGCTTCGACAGGGGTTTCCCCTTGCCCTGCGCCACCATCTAGAGGGACTAGAGGTTCGACAACCTCATCAAGTTCTATCTTCCTCCCACTCAATTCTTTCAAGAGAAACTCCTTCTCAAGAAAAGCTCCATTTTAAGCAACAAACACTTTGCCCTCGGATTTGAGATAGAAGGTGTACCCAACTGTCTCTTTTGGTTAACCTATGAAGATGCACTTTTTTGCTTTGGGTTCCAGCTTTTCAGGCTGGAGCTTTTTGACATAAGCATCACATCCCCAAACTTTAAGAAACGACAATTTCGGTCTTTTGCCATACCACAGTTCGTATCGTGTCGTCTCAACAGATTTTGATGGTACCCTATTTAAAGTGAATGCAGTTGTCTTTAATGCATAACCCCAAAACGATAACGGTAAATCGGTAAGAGACATCATAGATTGCACCATTTCTAACAAAGTACGATTACGACGTTCGGACACACCATTACGTTGTGGTGTTCCAGGCGGTGTCAACTGTGAAACAATTCCACATTGTCTTAAGTGAGCACCAAACTTGAAACTCAGATATTCACCCCCACGATCACAACGTAGGAACTTGATCTTCTTGTTACGATGATTTTCAACTTCACTATGAAATTGCTTGAACTTCTCAAACGTTTCAGACTTGTGCTTCATCAAGTAGATATATCCATACCTACTCAAATCGTCAGTGAAGGTGAGAAAATAACGATATCCGCCGCACGCCTCCACACTCATCGGACCGCACACATCGGTATGTATGATTTCCAACAAGTCACTTGCACGCTCCATTGTTCCGGAGAACGGAGTCTTAGTCATCTTGCCCATGAGGCATGGTTCGCATGTGTCAAGTGATTCAAAATCAAGTGGCTCCAAAAGTCCATCGGAATGGAGTTTCTTCATGCGCTTTACACCAATATGACCTAAGCGGCAGTGCCACAAAAACATCGCGCTATCATTGTTAACTCTACCTCTTTTGGTCTCAATGTTATGTATATGTGTATCATCGCTATCAAGATTCAATATGAACAATTCTCTCACACTGGGTACATGACCATAAAAGATATTACTCATAGAAATAGAACAACCATTATTCTCTGACTTAAACGAGTAACCGTCTCGCAATAAACAAGATCCAGATATAATGTGCATGCTTAACGCAGGCACTAAATAACAATTATTTAAGTTCATAACTAATCCTGATGGTAACAGAAGTGAAACTATGCTGACGGCAATTGCATCAACCTTGGAACCATTTCCCACGCACATTGTCACTTCATATTTCGCCAGCCTTCGTTTATTCCGCAGTTCCTGCTTCGAGTTTCAAATATGAGCAACAGAACCGGTATCGAATACCCAGGCACTACTACGAGAGTTGGTTAAGTACACATCAATAACATGTATATCGAATATACCTAATTTTTCCTTGGGCGCTATCACATCCCTGACACCTTAATCAAGTTAGCTTTGTGCTCATGTTTTCTTTGCATTGCATCTAGGAAATTTTCAACAACAACAAAGTAAGTGGTGAAGGAAAACTCAAAAACCCTAGCCACTTCTCAAAATAAAGAAAAGTTCAAACTAATTAAAATCAATGAACCCAAAATGGCCTCAAGAAAAGTTCAATCTTTTTGATAAATCATGGAAGTAAATAAGCAATGAAGAAAACCATTTTCTTGATACTTTAAGCATTTTAAATAAATGCAAAAAGCTACTGGTTTCAAGTTTAAAATTTGAAATCAGAAACTTTAAGTTTTCAAATATGTTGAAAACTCCAGGAATGGTTGGATATATTCCAACAAATATTCTGGTGTGTTCAAAATACTTTTTAGAAACTATTTTGGGAGCTGAAATAAATAGCAAAACAATAGTTAGCAAAACAGAAACAAAACAGAAAAGAAATAAGAGAAAAGAATAGCAAACCTTATCTGTCGCCGGCCTAGCCCACCAGGGGCTCCCCGGTCATCTTCCTCCTCCTGCCAGTAGGCAGGGGAGAAGATGAGCACGGCGGCCAAGCCCGACCACCTCATGCGTGCCTGCTCGCTGCTCGAGGCCTCCAGGAGCGCCAGCACGACGCCTGAGCCTTCTTATCCTCCTCCCCGCGGCTCTATCCTCTCCCCTAGGCCTCTCGATCCCCTTTCCCCTCTCGGATCTCTCTCTCCCCGAAGCTCCGGTCACCGTCGATCTGTCGCCTCCCGGTCCTCCCCGACCCTGCCGGCAGCCTCACAAGATCCGTCATGAGCTCCTCTTCAGTTCCCCCTCTTCCCGAGGCTTTCCCCCTCCTTTATCCCCGTTAGCCGCCGGAGCCCGAAGGACCTCGTCGCCGGCCATGTCATTGCCGTCGTTGTGGTACTCCGCTCGCGAGACCGAGCTCAGAAATGAGTTCCTGGAGCTCTGTAGATGGCGTAGGGCCCCTCTCCCAGCTCGCTAGTCCCCCGCATCGGCACCCCCGTCGTTTCCCAAGCCGCAGCTGCCGCTGACATCATCGCCGGCGTGGATTCCGGTGACCACTGGGTCCAGCTCCTCTCCCTTTAGATGCGGCGTTTCTCTAGCTGTCCGTAGCACTAAACCACGCCCCAAACTGACGCCCGTAGCGCCGTTTAGCTCACTCCGGTGAGCCCTCCGCCGCGCCCATGGTCGCCGCCGGCCATATTCCAGTGGGGGCCGACGTGGCCAGCTTAACCCGGTAGGTTTAAGCCTAATCATTCGCTGACAGTAGGCCCAAGGCCAAGTCAAACTCACTTAGGGGCTGGTCAGCGCGGGATTAGCCCCTGAGACGCTGACGAGTGGGCCCCCCCTGTCAGGTTTGACCTGATCATGTCAGTTGACCTACTCCCGCCATGATGATGCAGTAATGGCGCAATAAAGGGCTTTTCTAGTATAAAAATAATTCCAGAAATGTTTAAAACTTCTAAAATTCATAGAAATTAATGTGTAACTCCAATGAAAATAATTTATATATGAAAAAGTATCAGAAAAATTCAAGGAATCTGAATATGTCATTTCAAACATGTTTGAAAATGTTACAGAACCCAAACATGTAGATTAATGAATAAGTTAATTCTTATAAATACTTTGTAGATGGAATTTGGAAAATATTTATATTTCACCATAAATGACATGATCAAACACTATCCTAATTACAAACCAGCAACCTAACATGTTTTTTCCATGCATGTTAAAAGCAAATGATCTAAGCATCAGGTCGAATCAATTAAAATGGTATTCAAGAATACCCCGTTTGAAGTGATATTTGAATTTGATTCAAATCAACTTCAAACCTAATAAATGTTAGCTATAATAGTATACCACTTTGCATCTTCATGCCATGCTCATGCATCATCTTGTTGCATATGTTTGTTATTGATTGTTGTCATTCCTTTCGGTAGGCTCCGCTCCCCCGGATTCCACCGGATATCCGTCTGACGGATATTGTCACTCCTCTGAGCAACAAGGCAAGCAACCATTTTGATCATCCGATAAATCCCATGTTCTTGCTCCTGCACTTACTTATTGCATTAGGATCAAATGCTTTAAATGCTTTTGCCACGTTAGTTGAACCCACTTCCTTTGCATGACCTATCCTTGTCACAGTAAATAGTTGAACCCTGCAACCTAGCATACCTGGTAGTTGCTTGAGCCATGATGTGCCTTATCCTGCTATGCATGCTATGCTTACAGTTGTGTATGGTCTGTCATCTGGGAGATGAACAGAATTGTGAGAATGTGTTCGGTAAGCAAAGGCCGAGTGTTGAACCTGATTTGGTAAAGGTACCGGTGAAAGGTTGTGTAGGAGTACATGGCAGGTTGTTTCATTGGAACCGTCCTTAGGAACTGAGTTCCGTGTATGTAATCCAAGACTAGATACTACCACACGTTGGGATACTTAATTGACCCTATCGACTTGTTAATCGCTTACTACTCGGTCCAGGAGTTGCAAGTAGTTTCTCGTGTTTATAGTCATGCTGGAGGCCGTGCATGGTGCTGACCTGAGAGGTGGGCTGTGATGCAGTAGGCAGTGGCACGGTGTACCAAGTGGCACCCGGATGGTGCGCTTGGGAACCCTGCGCACATCATTTGAGGCCGTGGCGGAAACCTCGGCCGGACTTCCGTACGGGTTACTCTCAGATAGGTGATGAACCTGGACTAGGTACTAATATGGTTAACGGTCGTGGCCAACTCCCTCGCTGGGCTTCCGCTTGAAGGTTGCCGAGGTGCATGACGTGCACATGGCGATAACTGGCGAGAGCGTGTGTGACGAAGTACACCCCTGCAGGGTTATGATCTATTCGAATAGCCGCGTCCGCGGATATGGACTACTTGGAGACATATGTTGTTCATAGACAACTTAAATGGCTACCATACATTATTGATACATTGCATGAGTAGTTAATTATCCTAAAGTCTTGCTGAGTACCTCCGTACTCATGTTTGCTTAATAAATGTTGCAGAGGTTGCTAATGATCCTAATGGAGGGTTCTTCATAGACATCGATGACGACGAGTAGCTGGTGTCCCAGCTACGATCTGGCCCTAGGTTGGGTTTGTAGTATAGTCAGGCCATGTGCCTTCTAGTTTCACCTGTCTGTAGTCAGACAGTTTTAAACACTTCCGCTGGCCTATAACTGAATGACTGCTATGATGGGTCGTGAGACCCTTACTGTGTAATATTATGTGTGTGGCTCTTCCGAGCTTCTTAAATAAAGCTTGTATGTTTATGGTTATGTTGTGATGCCATCGATGTATCTATACATATCGGTATGCCATGCATACGTGTGTCGTACTTGATATGTATGGGGTTCGATTACCTAGCCGTGAACTTTAGTAGCACTCCTTACAGGGAAATGCCCCTTTGTGATCCAACGAGCCATGGTAGCTCGCTACTGCTCCGGACACATTGGTTGACCGGCATGTGTCCTTCCTAGCTGATGTGTCTGTCCCCTTTGGGGAAATGTCACGCGATGTAATGGAGTCCTTGTAGCTTGCTACGACTCGTCTACACTCGCTGGTGACCGACACCTGCTTTGTTGGGTCATGTATGCCTGTCCTTGTGCGGTACTGCCACTTTGGTTTATGACTAGACTTGTCGATCCGGGTTCTTTGACATTGGAATGCTAGCGACACAATTGCATACGTGAGTCAAAAGGCGCAAACGGTCCCGGCTAAGGTAAGGCTGCAGCCGTGGAGTTAACCGTGCGTGAGACCGCAAAGGGATGCGATGTGTTACAGGCTGGATTCCTATGGCTTAGGATCGGGGTCCTGACAGCGTTGGTATCAGAGCTTGACTGACTGTAGGGTTACTAAGCCAAACTGGTCGAAGTTGAGTCTAGAATTGCTTTAGTTATATATAAGGGAATTGTTTGTGGAAGGGAACGTAAGACTCTTGTTCTCTCCTCAAGTTATTCTATTCTGGTCATCCTCGTCTTTTCTATGGGAATTAAGGACTAGGTTACTCATCTTCTTCTAGGCTCGTGTTTCTGATCGGTAGATTATAAGACTACGAGTCGAGAGTTATATTGGGTTTCTTTATTCCTAGGAAAAAGGAAATAAGTTTGATGATCAGAGAATTGAACTTGATAGTTGAGTGGTTACGCTATTCCATTTTTGGGTTGTCTCAAAATCTATTTTGAGCATTTACAGTCGTTATGCTGCCCAATTTTGCATTCAGAGCTCTAATGCTTTTGCATTACTCTCTATTTCAGATGCCTGGCCGTTCTTCTCGTCAGGTGGTACGTGTGACCAGGTGCATTGATGTGCCGGGTCATACGACCATGCTGGTCAGGGTGATGTTGGTGTGCGATTACCGCTGGTACCCCGAGTACACAGTGGAGGAACAGTACCGAGACTTCAACCAGAGCCAGTACATCTGCACTGTTAGGGTATTTCCAGACTACCCTGGAGCTGAGGAGCCAATCCATTGGTCCTATGGGTTGGGAGTCACTGTTGACATGGCAGTACAAGATGCTGCCTATTCAATGCTGACCATTATGAGGGCGAGTCATGCACTGCTGCAGAATTCAGAATTCTGCTATGTTCCGGCCTCTCAGCCTGGTGAAGAGGGATACCTCAGCGGAGTCTATTTTGATTCTTCTATGGAGGATCCACTACTGCAGTCCACTGTTGAGATGCTAGAGAACAGAGACAGGGATGCTCGTGCTCTCCGCATGGAGCTTTATGCTACCCGTGCCCGTCTGTGGACGGCTTTGACGCAGGTGGCACCGGTAGTCCAGACAGGGTACGGAGATATGGATATGCGGAACCCTGTTAGGACCCATCTTCCGGCCCACGTTGACTGACCAGCTATAGGAGGAGTCACCCCTCTTCGGGGACCCCTCTTACCACCAGCCAGGGGACCAAGGCCACATCCGTGTCCTTATGGATCCCAGGGATCTCAGGCCAGAGTGTTTCCTGATCCGCAGGTTGAGCTTCCAGGCCATGGAGGTAATCTCTATGAGATGTTCTATGCGGATGCCTGAGCTGTGAGCGGAAGGATAGTATGGTAGTAGCCGTACGTTCACAGTCCTGCGTGACTTGTGAAGTATGCCTGTGATGTGAAATGAATTCCGGAGGCCTAGATAAATAATGTATAGGAAGCTTGTAAGCCTCTGATGAGTAGTTTCATAATTTCAGTAGTTTGCTCTTCGAGTAAGGTTGTACTGAACTATGTAAGGGTGTGTATGAACCATGGTGTATATATAGCAGTTGCTTGTTACCATGTTGTTCGGATATTCATTTCCGCATTCCGTGTGTTCAGTACATTCTTAATCCATAGCTAGTATTGATATGATATTGGTCTAAGCTGTGAGTTTGTTTGTCAGGATGGTGGTCACCAGGTTGAACCGTGCCCCTGCTCATGAGCAAGGCGAGGGTAGTCAAGCGTCGCAGGAAGACCTGCCTCACCCGCCCTCTCTGGCGGAAGTTATGCTTGAGGGAGAGAGAAACAAAAGGGAGACCAACCGACTGTTAGAGCGTATTGAGCAGAATACGGCTCGGCAGCCTAGGAATGCTGCAGTGTCCCTCAACGACTTTGTGAAGTTGAATCCTCCAAAGTTTCACCACTCCGTCGATCCCCTCGACGCTGATGACTAGCTGTGCAGCATCTCACGCAAGATTCGCTCTGCGAATGTTTCTGAGGCCGACAAGGTGACCTTTGCGGCGTATTTCCTGGAAGGACCCGCCAATCTGTGGTGGGAGAACTTTGAAGCTATGCGTCCTGCTGAACCAGCAGCCACATGGGCAGACTTCAATGCAGCCTTCCGTCTGCACCATATTCCAGAGGGCCTGATGGACAGAAAGAGAGAGGAGTTCTGTGCTTTCACTCAGGGCAAGTTGACCGTGGATGCCTATAGCCGCGAGTTCGGTAACCTCGCCCGCTATGCAATAGAGGAGGTGTCTACTGACGCCAAGAAGCAAGCAAGATTCCGTAAGGGTTTGAGCCCTGAGCTTCATCGTGATCTGCGCCTCCACGAGTGTGCAAGCTTTCAAGCCCTGGTCAACAAGGCGATCAGTGCCGAGACTGGTCATAATGACTTTGAAGCCACAAGGAAGCACTCCCGTGACTTTGGCTCGTCATCTGGTTCCGCGTTTCCAAAACGCAGGCTGTGGGTTCCAAACAGTTCTCTGCCGCCAAGATACACTCCGAGGCCATCCTACGTGGCGCCTCAGACAAATCAGACCAACCCTCGAGCAAAAACTTATGGTGGTCCAGCTAGCAATGCTGCACCACGTGCCAACCAAGTGATATGCTACAAGTGTGGAGAACTAGGGCACTATTCCCATGAGTGTCCTCAAAATGTGGGTGCCAAGCAACCCGGAAAGTCCGTCGGGCAAGGCAAGTCGGGCAAAGCTTACTATGTGAAGCCAACTCCTGCACGTGGCCGTGTGAACTATGTCTCAGCAGAAGAAGCTGCAGAGGATCCCGACATCATACTGGGTACGCTTCTTGTTAATCATCACCCAGCGTCTGTTCTCTTTGACACTGGGTCTTCTCATTCCTTCGTTTCAGAAAGTTATGCACACTTGCATAACATGTCTTTTTGTGATATGCCAATTCCATTGGTTGTCCAAACTCCTGGTAGTAAATGGCAAACCTCTAGGATAACCTATGACAATGAAATTCTAGTAGACAGGCTAGTTTTTTTAGCCTCATTGATAGCCTTGAAATCTTCAGATATTAATATCATCTTGGGTATGGACTGGATGTCAGCTCACTATGCCAAGATTGATACTCATTCTAGAAATGTCCAGCTTACCCATCCCTCGGGTGAGATAGTAAATGTCTCTACTCGAGTTGCCAAATGCCAACTCTATTCCCTAAATGCCAACCCTCTTCCGGAACTTGAAGACATTCCGGTAGTCCGTGACTTACCGGATGTTTTTTCGGAGGAACTGCCAGGAATTCCACCTGACAGAGATGTAGAGTTTGTGATAGATCTTGTTCCGGGAACCGTCCCAATAGCCAGAAGACCATATAAGATGGCACCCCTGGAGCTAGCCGAACTTAAGAAGCAACTAGATGAGGCCTTGAATAAAGGTTTCATTCATCCTAGCTCTTCTCCTTGGGCTTGTCCCGTCCTCTTCGTCAAGAAGAAAGACGGAACGGATCGGATGGTTGTAGATTACCGACCAGTTAATCTGGTCACCATAAAGAACAAGTATCCGCTCCCCAGGATCAACAATCTGTACGATCAGCTCGTTGGGTCCTCAGTCTTCTCCAAAATGGATTTGAGGTTGGGATACCATCAAATCAAGATCAAGAATGGGGACATTCCAAAAATGGCTTTTGTTACTCGTTATGGCCAATACGAGTACACCGTCATGTCCTTCGGTTTAACCAATGCCCCAGCCACCTTCTCTCGTCTGATGAATTCAATCTTCATGGAGTATTTGGATAAATTCGTCGTGGTATACCTCGATGATATTCTCATCTACTCGAAGAACGAACAAGAACATGCCGAGCATCTAAGGTTGGTATTGATGAAACTCCGAGAGCATCGCCTTTATGCCAAGTTTTCAAAATGTGAATTTTGGTTACCAGAAGTGACCTATCTAGGTCACGTAATCTCTGGTAAGGGTATTGTTGTCAATCCCGAGAGAGTTCAAGCTGTCCTTGATTGGACTCAACCTGAATCGGTTAAGCAAGTTAGGAGTTTTCTTGGTCTAGCGAGCTATTGTCGCCGCTTTGTCGAGAATTTCTCCAAGGTTGCAAAGCCTCTAACTGAAATCCTCAAGAAGTATAAAAAGTTCGAGTGGACACCACAGTGTGAGCATAGTTTTCAGGAACTGAAAATACGCCTGACTTCCGCACCTGTGTTGCTACCACCAGATTTTTCTAAGGACTTTGTTATCTATTGCGACGCCTCGCGACAAGGATTAGGTTGCATTCTCATGCAAGATCGTCATGTGATCACATACGCATCTTGACAGTTGCGTCCACATGAGGATAATTATCCCACACATGACCTTGAGCTTGCAGCTGTGGTCCATGCACTAAAAACCTGGCGACATTACCTTCTGGGTAATCGTTGCGAAATATTCACTGATCACCAAAGTCTGAAATATATCTTCACCCAGCTGGATTTGAATCTCGGGCAAAGACGGTGGGTTGAGTTGATCTCGGATTACGACTTAGGGAGAACTTACACCCCGGGGAAGGCCAATGTTATGGCTGATGCACTAAGTCGTAAATCTTATTGTAACAACTTGATGCTACAACAAGGTCAACCACATCTCTACGAGGAATTTCGGAAGTTAAATCTCCATATTGTTCCTCAAGGATTCCTTTCTACCCTGGTGGCGAAGCCTACTCTTAGGGATCAAATCATAGCCGTGCAGGCTTATGATAAGGGTACATCCCAGATCAAGGAGAATATTGCTAGCGGTAACGCTAGGGATTTCTCCATCAATGAGAAAGGTGTTGTGTTCTTTCAGAACCGTTTAGTGGTTCCCAAGAGCAAACGTCTACGGCAATTGATCCTTAACGAGGCCCATGATTCTCCTCTCACCATTCATCCCGGTAGTACTAAGATGTATCAGGACTTACGCCAGAGGTTCTGGTGGACTAGGATGAAGAGAGAAATTGCTGAGTTCGTTGCTAACTGCGACGTTTGTCGTCCAGTTAAGGCAAAACATGAAAGGCCTGGTGGCACCCTTCAATCTTTAGCTATTCCTGAATGGAAATGGGATAAAGTTAGTATGGATTTCATTACCGGATTTCCCAAGACCAAGAAAGGAAATAATGCTATCTTTGTGGTCATTGACCGACTTTCCAAAGTGGCTCATTTTCTTCCCGTTCGTGAGAGTATAACAGCTAGCCAGCTAGCGGAGTTATATATCTCTCGAATAGTGTCTCTTCATGGTGTTCCCCTGGAGATTAACTCGGACCGTGGAAGTATCTTTACTTCTCGCTTCTGGGAAAGTTTTCAGAATGCCATGGGGACTCGCCTATCTTTTAGCACTGCTTTCCATCCTCAATCAAGTGGTCAAGTAGAAAGAGTGAATCAAATCCTAGAAGATATGCTCCGAGCTTGTGTTATATCGTTCAGTATGAATTGGGAGAAGTGCCTTCCATTCGCTGAATTCGCTTATAACAATAGTTATCAATCAAGCTTGGGCAAAGCTCCTTTTGAAGTTCTCTATGGACGAAGATGTCGAACACCTCTTAATTGGTCAGAAACCGAAGAGAGGCAGCTCTTTGGCCCGGATATGATCCAGGATGCAGAAGAGCAGGTTCGCATTATTCGTGAAAAGTTGAAAACAGCTCAGTCTCATCAAAAGAGCCAATATGATCGTCATCATAAGGCTGTGAACTTTGAAGTTGACGAGAAGGCTTACCTTCGGGTTACACCTTTGAAGGGTACCCATCAATTCGGTATCAAGGGCAAGTTGGCTCCTCGTTACATTGGTCCTTTTCGCATTCTTGCCAAACGAGGAGAAGTTGCCTACCAGTTGGAACTTCCTCCGCATCTTTCCAAGGTTCATGATGTCTTCCACGTCTCGCAACTCAGGCGTTGCTTTTCGGATCCTATCCGTGAAGTGGACCACGAAACGCTTGATCTCCAAGATAACCTTTCATACCGAGAATATCCCGTGCGTATTCTTGATCAAGCTGAGCGTACCACTCGACGTCGAAACCTCAAGTTTCTTAAAGTTCAATGGTCAAATCATTCTGAAAAAGAGGCAACTTGGGAAAGAGAGGATCGTCTCCGACTCGACTATCCTGTGTTATTCCCGACGACTTCTAAATCTCGGGACGAGATTCTTCTGAGTGGGGGTGAGTTGTCACATCCCTGACACCTTAATCAAGTTAGCTTTGTGCTCATGTTTTCTTTGCATTGCATCTAGGAAATTTTCAACAAGAACAAAGTAAGTGGTGAAGGAAAACTCAAAAACCCTAGCCACTTCTCAAATTAAAGGAAAGTTCAAACTAATTAAAATCAATGAACCCAAAATGGCTTCAAGAAAAGTTCAATCTTTCTGATAAATCATGGAAGTAAATAAGCAATGAAGAAAACCATTTTCTTGATAATTTAAGCATTTTAAATAAATGCAAAAAGCTACTGGTTTCAAGTTTAATATTTGAAATCAGAAACTTTAAGTTTTCAAAAATGTTGAAAACTCTAGGAATGGTTGGATATATTCCAACAAATATTCTGGTGTGTTCAAAATACTTTTCACAAACTATTTTGGGAGCTGAAATAAATAGCAAAACAATAGTTAGAAAAACAGAAACAAAACAGAAAAAAATAAGAGAAAAGAATAGCAAACCTTATCTGTCGCCGGCCCAGCCCACGAGGGGCTCCCCGGTCATCTTCCTCCTCCTGCCAGTAGGCAGGGGAGAAGATGAGCACGGCGGCCAAACCCGGCCACCTCCTGCCTGCCTGCTCGCTGCTGGAGGCCTCCAGAAGCGCCAGCGCGACACCTGAGCCTTCTTATCCTCCTCCCCGCGGCTCTATCCTCTCCCCTAGGCCTCTCGATCCCCTTTCCCCTCTCGGATCTCTCTTTCCTCGAAGCTCCGGTCGCCGTTGATCCGTCGCCTCCCGGTCCTCCCCGACCCTGCCGGCAGCCTCACAAGATCCGCCGTGAGCTCCTCTTTCGTTCCCCCTCTTCCCGAGGCTTTCCCCCTCCTTTATCCCCATTAGCCGCCGGAGCCCGAAGGACCTCGTCGCTGGCCATGTCAATGCCGTCATTGTGGTACTCCGCTCGCGAGACCGAGCTCAGAAATGAGCTCCTGGAGCTCTGTAGATGGCGTAGGGCCCCTCTCCCAGCTTGCTAGTCCCCCGCATCGGCACCCCCGTCGTTGCCCGAGCCGCAGCCGCCGCTGACCTCATCGCCGGCGTGGATTCCAGTGACCACTGGGTCCAGCTCCTCTCCCTTTAGATGCGGCGTTTCTCTAGCTGTCCGTAGCACTAAACCGTGCCCCAAACCAACGTCCGTAGCGCCGCTTAGCTCACTCCGGCAAGCCCTCCGCCGCGCCCGTGGTCGCCGCCGGCCATATTCCGGTGGGGGCCGACGTGGCCAGCTTAACCCAGTAGGTTTAAGCCTAATCATTCGCTGACAGTGGGCCCAAGGCCAAGTCAAACTCACTTAGGGGCTGGTCAGCGCGGGATTAGCCCCTGAGACACTGACCAGTGGGCCCCCTGTCAGGTTTGACCTGATCATGTCACTTGACCTACTCCCGCCATGATGATGCAGTAATGGCGCAATAAAGGGGTTTTCTAGTATAAAAATAATTCCAGAAATGTTTAAAACTTCTAAAATTCATAGAAATTAATGTGTAACTCCAATGAAAATAATTTATATATGAAAAAGTATCAGAAAAATTCAAGGAATCTGAATATGTCATTTCAAACATGTTTGAAAATGTTACAGAACCCAAACATGTAGATTAATGAATAAGTTAATTCTTATAAATACTTTGTAGATGGAATTTGGAAAATATTTATATTACACCATAAATGACATGATCAAACACTATCCTAATTACAAACCAGCAACCTAACATGTTTTTTTCCATGCATGTTGAAAGCAAGTGATCTGAGCATCAGGTCGAATCAATTAAAATGGTATTCAAGAATACCCCGTTTGAAGTGATATTTGAATTTGATTCAAATCAACTTCAAACCTAATAAATGTTAGCTATAATAGTATACCACTTTGCATCTTCATGCCATGCTCATGCATCATCTTGTTGCATATGTTTATTATTGATTGTTGTCATTCCTTTCGGTAGGCTCCGCTCCCCCGGATTCCACCGGATATCCGTCTGACGGATATTGTCACTCCTCTGAGCAACAAGGCAAGCAACCATTTTGATCATCCCGATAAATCCCATGTTCTTGCTCCTGCACTTACTTATTGCATTAGGATCAAATGCTTTAAATGCTTTTGCCACGTTAGTTGAACCCACTTCCTTTGCATGACCTATCCTTGTCACAGTAAATAGCTGAACCCTGCAACCTAGCATACCTGGTAGTTGCTTGAGCCATGATGTGCCTTATCCTGCTATGCATGCTATGCTTAGAGTTGTGTATGGTATGTCATCTGGGACATGAACAGAATTGTGAGAATGTGTTCGGTAAGCAAAGGTCGAGTGTTGAACCTGTTTTGGTAAAGGTACCGGTGAAAGGCTGTGTAGGAGTACATGGCTGGTTGTTTCATTGGAACCGTCCTTAGGAACTGAGTTCCGTGTATGTAATCCAAGACTAGATACTACCACACGTTGGGATACTTAATTGACCCTCTCGACTTATTAATCGATTAGTACTCGGTCCAGGAGTTGCAAGTAGTTTCTGGTGTTTATAGTCAGCTGGAGGCCGTGCATGGTGCAGACCTGAGAGGTGGGCTGTGATGCGGTAGGCAATGGCGCGGTGTACCAAGTGGCACCCGGATGGTGGGCTTGGGAACCCTGGGCACATCGTTTGAGGCCGTGGCGGAAACCTCGGCCGTACTTCCGTACGGGTTACTCTCAGATAGGCGATGAACCTGGACTAGGTACTAATATGGTTAACGGTCGTGGCCGACTCCCTCGCTGGGCTTCCGCTTGAAGGTTGCCGAGGTGCATGACGTGCACATGGCGATAAGTGGCGAGAGCGTGTGTGCCGAAGTACACCCCTGCAGGGTTATGATCTATTCGAATAGCCGCGTCCGCGGATATGGACTACTTGGAGAGATATGTTGTTCATAGACAACTTAAATGGCTACTCATAAAATTGTCAAGATAAGCCTGAGTGTCGTGGACGGCATTTCCGTATGGAGACGGAATGATTCCGCGATGGTGTATTGTTGTGGTGTTAGTGGACTCGTGTGCGAGAAATCAAGTTGTCAAAATTATTTAAAAATGCAAGTTGTCTAGCCACGAGTCAAATGCTGGCTTTCCGCATGAAACCCCACCATACCTTATTGATACATTGCATGAGTAGTTTGTTATCCTAAAGTCTTGCTGAGTACCTCCGTACTCATGTTTGCTTTATAAATGTTGCAGAGGTTGCTAATGACCCTAATGGAGAGTTCTTCATAGACATCGACGACGACGAGTAGCTGGTGTCCCAGCTACGATCTGGCCCTAGGTTGGGTCTGTAGTATAGTCAGGCCATGTGCCTTCTTGTTTCACCTGTCTGTACTCAGACAGTTTTAAACACTTCCGTTGGCCTGTACCTGAATAACTGCTATGATGGGTCGTGAGACCCTTACTGTGTAATATTATGTGTGTGGCTCTTCCGAGCCTCTTAAATAAAGCTTGTATGTTTATGGTTATGTTGTGATGCCATCGATGTATCTATACATATCGGTATGCCATGCGTACGTGTGTCGTACTTGATATGTATGGGGTTCGATTACCTAGCCGTGAACTTTAGTAGCACTCCTTATAGGGAAATGCCCCTTTGTGATCCAACGAGCCATAGTAGCTCGCTACTGCTCCGGACACATTGGTTGACCGGCATGTGTCCTTCCTAGCTGTTGTGTCTGTCCCCTTTGGGGAAATGTCACGCGATGTAATGGAGTCCTTGTAGCTTGCTACGACTCGTCTACACTCACTGGTGACCGACACCTGCTTTGTTGGGTCATGTATGCCTGTTCTTGTGCGGTACTGCCACTTTGGTTTATGACTAGACTTGTCGATCCGGGTTCTTTGACATTGGAATGCTAGCGACACAATTGCATACGTGAGTCAAAAGGCGCAAACGGTCCCAGCTAAGGTAAGGCTGCAGCCGTGCAGTTAACCGTGCGTGAGACCGCAAAGGGATGTGATGTGTTACAGGCTGGATTCCTATGGCTTAGGATCGGGGTCCCGACAGGCGCCTTCTTATCAGCCAAATACTTGGGGCAGTTACGCTTCCAGTGACCTAGTCCCTTGCAATAATAACACTCTGTTTTAGGCTTAGGCACAGCCTTGGGTTTCTTTGTCGGATTGGCAACAGGCTTGCCGCTCTTCTTGGAGTTACCCTTCTTGCATTTGTCGTTTCTCTTCAAACTAGTGGTCTTATTGACCACCAACACTTGATACTCTTTCCGGAGTTCTGATTCTCCGACTTTCAGCATATCGATTAACTCGTCGGGTGACTTGTTCATCCCTTGCATGTTATAGTTCAACACAAAGCTCTTATAGCTAGGTGCCAGTGATTGAAGAATTCTGTCGGTGATAGCTTCTTGCGGGAGTTCAATACCCAGCTCAGATAGACGATTTGAGTACCCAGACATTTTGAGCACATGTTCACTGACAGACGAATTCTCATCCATATTGCAAGCATAGAATTTATCGGAGGTCTCATACCTCTCGATCCGGGCGTTCTTCTGAAAGATAAACTTCAACTCCTGGAACATATCATATGCTCCATGATGCTCAAAGCGGCGTTGAAGTCCCGGCTCTAAGCCATACAAGACTGCACATTGAACTACTGAGTAGTCCTCCTTACGTGTTAACCAGGCGTTCTTAACATCTTGGTCAGCCGTAGCGGGTGGTTCATCTCCTAGCGCAGCATTAAGGACATAATCCTTCTTCCCAGCGTGCAGGAGCAACTTAAGATTATGTGCCCAGTCTACAAAGTTGCTTCCATCATCTTTCAACTTAGCTTTCTCTAGGAACGTATTAAAATTCAGGGTGACTGTCGCGTGAGCCATTGATCTACAACACAAATATTGCAAAGTGGACTTAGACTATGTTTAATATAATTAGAGTTTAACTAATCAAATGACTGATAAACTCCCACTCAAAAATTACATCTCTCTAGTCATTTGAGTGGTACATGATCCAAATTCACTAACTCAAGTCCGATCATCACGTGAGTTGAGAATAGTTTCAATGGTAAGCATCTCTATGCTAATCATATCAACTATACGATTCATGCTCGACCTTTCGGTCTCATGTGTTCCGAGGCCATGTCTGCACATGCTAGGCTCTTCAAGTTTAACCCGAGTGTTCCGCGTGTTCAACTGTTTTGCACCCGTCGTAAGTGAACATTGAGTCTATCACACCCGATCATCACGCGGTGTCTCAAAACAACGAACTGTCGCAACGGTGCACAGTCGGGGAGAACACAATTTCATCTTGAAATTTTTAGTGAGAGATCACCTTATAATGCTACTGTCGTTCTAAGCAAAATAAGGTGCATAAAAGGATTAACATCACATGCAATTCATAAGTGACATGATATGGCCATCATCTTGTGCTTCTTGATCTCCATCACCAAAGCACCGGCATGATCTTCTTGTCACCGCCGCCACACCATGATCTCCATAATCATGATCTCCATCAACATGTCGCCATCGAGGTTGTCGTGCTATCTATGCTATTACTACTAAAGCTACGACCTAGCAATATAGTAAATGCATCTGCAAACACAAACGTTAGTTTAAAGACAACCCTATGGCTCCTGCCGGTTGCCGTAGCATCGACGTGCAAGTCGATATTAACTATTACAACATGATCATCTCATACATCCAATATATCACACGTCATTGGCCATATCATATCACAAGCATACCCAGCAAAAACAAGTTAGACGTCCTCTAATTTGTTGTTGCGTGTTTTACGTGGCTGCTATGGGTATCTAGTATGATCGCGTCTTACATACGCAAAAACCACAACGGAGATGTGCAAATTGCTATTTAACCTCTCTCGAAGGACCGTCTCGGTCAAAACCAATTCAACTAAAATTGAAGAAACAGGAACCCGCCAGTCATCTTTATGCAACGAGGTTGCATGTGAGTCGATGAAACCAGTCTCTCATAAGCGTACGAGTTATGTCGGTCCGGGCCGCTTCAATCCAACAATACCGCCGAATCGAGAAAAGACTAAGGAGGGCAGCAAATCAAACATCAGCGTCCACAAAACCTTTTGTGTTCTACTCGAGATAACATATACGCATGAACCTAGCTCATGATGCCACTGTTGGGGAACGTTGCATGGGAAAAAAAATTCCTACGCACACAAAGACCTATTATGGTGATGTCCATCTACGAGAGGAGATTAGATATACGTACCCTTGTAGATCGCTCGGCGCGAAGCGTTAAGAAACGCGGTTGATGTAGTGGTACAACTTCGTGATTCAAATCACCGTCATCCCACGATACGTCCCACGAACGGTTTCGATCTAGCGCCGAACGGATGACACCTCCGCGTTCAGCACACGTAGAGCTCGATGATGATCTCGGCCTTCTTGATCCAACAAGCAAGACGGAGAAGTAGATGATTTCTCCGGCAGCATGACTGCGCTCTGGTGGTGGTGATGATCTACTCCGGCAGGGCTCCGCCCGATCTCCGGAGAAATCCGATCTAGAGGTAAAACTATGTGGAACAGGCTTGAGTTGCACGTGACAAAGTTGTGTCTCAAAAAGCCCTTAACCACCAATATATATAGGAGGAGGGGAGGAGCTAGACTTGGGGCACAAGGGCCCCAAGGGTGCACCGGCCGCCAAGGAGGAGGAGGACTCCTCCTCCAATTCGGTTTGGGAAGGAGGAGTCCTCCTCTTCCTTCCCACCTCCCTCTTTCTTTCTTTTTTCTTGTTTTCTTTTGGTATTTTTACATGTGGTGCCATAGCCCTCTTGGGCTGACTCCACCAGCCCACTAAGGACTTGGTGCGCCACCCTAGGGCCTTGGGCTCATTCCCGGATGGGTGGGCCCCTCCCGGTAAACACCCGGAACCCATTCGTCACTCCCCGTACACTGTCGGTAATGCCCGAAACTTTCCGGTGACCAAATGAAACCATCCTATATATCAATCTTCGTCTCCGGACCATTCCAGAAACCCTCGTGACATCTGTGATCTCATCAGGGACTCCGAACAATGTTAGGTAACCACACATATAACTCAACTATACTAAATAATCATCGAACCTTAAGTGTGCAGACTCTGGGGGGTTCGAGAACTATGTAGACATGACCCGAGACACTCCTCGGTCAATATCCAATAGCATGACCTGGATGCCCATATTGGATCCTACATATTCTCCGAAGATCTTATCAGATGAACCTTAGTGCCAAGGATTCATATAATCTTGTATGTCATTCCCTTTGTCCTTCGGTATGTTACTTGTCCGAGATTCGATCGTCGGTATCCGCATACCAATTTCAATCTCGTTACCGGCAAGTCTCTTTACTCGTTCTGTAATACAAGATCCCATGACTTACACTTAGTCACATTGCTTGCAAGGCTTGTGTATGATGTCGTATTACCGAGTGGGCCCCGAGATACCTCTCCGTCACATGGAGTGAGAAATCCCAGTCTTGATCCATACTAACTCAACGGACATCTTCAGAGATATGTGTAGAGCACCTTTATAGTCACCCAGTTACGTTGCGACGTTTGATACACATAAGGTATTCCTCCGGTACCTGTGAGTTATATGATGTCATGGTCATAGGAATAAATACTTGACACGCAGAAAACAATAGCAACAAAATGACACGATCAATATGCTACGTTCATAGTTTGGGTCTAGTCCATCACATGATTCTCCTAATGATGTGATCCACTTATCAAGTGACAACACTTGCACATAGCCAGAAAACCTTGACTATCCTTGATCAACTGGCTAGCCAACTAGTGGCTTGCTAGGGACATTGTTTTGTCTATGTATCCACACATCTATATATGTTTTCATTCAATACAATTATAGCATGGATAATAAACGATTATCTTGTAACAGGAAATATAATAATAACTATTTATCATTGCCTCTAGGGTATATTTCCAACAGTAGGTACATACACCGCCTAGTCGCCTACCCTATGTCTGTGTCTTAGAGCATCTATAGCCGAAACATACAAATTTGACCCCTCAAACATCCGCGGACGCGCTCGGTCAGTGACCAGGTGTGTTTGTTTTAAGCCTCTACTTTTTCATCTGTGCAGACACACTTTTCATATTTTTCTGATACGTCCGATCACTTGAACGTGATTTTTAAAGAAGAATAGAAAAAGAATGAATAAATAAAGAAAAAAGATAGTCCGGAGTAGGTCGCGTTTACGAGCCGCCATAGGGCGGACTCATCGGACGTGTTCGGGCGCGTTTACGAGCCATCATATCATCGCCATATTTAAGATGAACTAGTAAGATGCTCGTGTTACGTTACGAAATCACAAAATATTAGGTGGATTTAAGTTAGAATCAATCGCATTTACATTGCTATAGAATAACATAGAAGTATCAATACATCCATCAAAGCGACGTTATATTGTTGATAGTACACATCAAGGCACAATCAAACATGCTTTCTTAGAGAACCTAGAAATTTCCACAATGGATGAACATTAATTTATCTTCAGTCCTTGCGTAATTTATCTTCAGTACTAATGACACGCTCGTTAGTGCCAGCCAGGTATATGCAACCCTTTCACGGAAAATTAAAAATATTCAGAACATAATCAAACAACTGAGAAAAAAGTAATGTACACATGTAATATTCTTTCCATTGCTTTACCCTGAATCACTAAATGAATGAAACCAATGTATTTGCCAATGTACATTATTAAAAGTCCATGAAATATCAAATACAAATCAAACTACATGACAAAATTGTTGAACAGAATCTAGGATGTCTATCCTCGTGGTTGAATCAATTAACCTGCATTAGAGAAAGATACAGTAGATTTAGAGCATAAGAAACAAGAGAATTCCACATAAATTACTTGTAGGTTTTATCAAACTTAGCTAATATTATGTGGCAAGTTATTATTATTAAACATACCAACTTAACTATTGATACACATCATACGCTTCAAAATATGTAATCTTAACATTTATAAACCCCTTGATGTTCTCTTACCCGAGGGCTAAACTCATCAACCTCAAAAGAGTAGACATTGCTACCATCAATTCACTGCCACAACATATAGTGAAGAAGAAGCTAAGACTCGTGAAATCCATAACGTCTTGCCCATAAGAAGTAATCGTTCCTAATTATATGTGAACTTTTGTGCCACATTTCAGAAACTTGTGATTCTTCTTGAAGAGATGAACCTGTTTGTGAAATGAAAATAGTAATAAAACATGGTACCCAAAATTCTATTTTTGCAGCCGGTTGTGGCTTTTTTTATTATCCCTTTATGTATTTCTCTGTCATTTTAGAGCTTGTTCAGAATCGTTGAATGTTTGTTTGGATTGATCAAATAAAGTGGTTGCATGCATCGCTCCGATGCAGAGGCCGGAGGGAAACCTCCTTTCCCAAAATAATACAAAAAAGATATGAAACTCTACAACTTGAGAGGAAACAAACTGGCGGCTACCACACGAAAGCTACGATAAATATACAATATGAAAATAGTAAGATTTTGAACTACTGGAGCTCTAAGTATAATAGCCAAAGCATATGTGGACAATTTCTAGGCTTTTAATCCGCACTGTCAATTTCTCAGATATACATATAGGAGTTAAACTTGAATTTTGTTCAATGAAATAGCCGAATAGGTATATGTGCAGAGTAACATTCGACAAAAGGCTAAATTGTATCTGGCAATGAACATTCTGGGAGGAACTGCATGGATTGTAGTCATAGGTAGCACACCATATATACCTCAAACAACTATTTTGTCATGCACTGGCTCAATTGTATCTCATATTTAACAGCCTCATCCGTCGTGCTGATATGTCCTCTTCCTCCAGTATGTATTCAGCTGGTGAAATGGAAATGAAAGCTCATGGTGCCGTTTCGTACATAATACTGTAATATATTTGTGGAACAACGGTGAAAAAATGTGGGCATGTCTATTTGGAAGTATAACTCATCTTGCAGCTAATAAGTAAAAATATGTACACCCAACATAACCTCACTCGATCGATTAATATGCAAGTTCTATAAAGAATATATATATCATCACTTCTAAGCCATTACCTCGTTCAATGGGAAATACTTTTAAGGGCATCTCCAACAGTTTGTTGGTTAGCTTGTTGGTCAAATATACCATGTCATCAACCAACACCTTAACATACAACTACTTCAATAGGTTGTATCTAGTTTGCTCAATAGGATGCGAGATAATATATAAGGTGCTCTCTCATTCTACATTAGAGCTTGTGCAAGGGTGTTGGTTTATTTACATACAACCTTGCTCTCTTTCCTCATTTATTGCATGACACATCATTAAAAATATATGTGTCAAAATCTATCAATAACTATCTTACAACCATTGAAGATGCCATCAGACATTTATGTTGCTACAGTCCCATCCAACCATAAATGGGTGTCCTCATTTTCCTTAACTTCACCTCATGTATGGGTGCAGGTTGATGCAGACATCTCTAGACCTAAGGTTTAGCACACCTTCTCCATCATGTACGTTTTCTGTGATACTCATTAACATGTACGTTTCTATGTGGTAGTCCTTACCATGGACCTCTCATCCATGACATGTGGCTGCACCACAGTCTTCAAACGGTTTTTTTCAGGACGAAGAAGCAAAAGAAAGGATACCATGTTCACGGATGTTCATATCCTTCAGATGTATCAACTTATAATCCATTAATATCTAAGCATAACTTGAGTAATAGTGGGATAAATAAAGTAACTTCAAATCATGTTTTGCCTAATTGAGTAATGGTGGGAGAATAAAGAAACTCCAATTCATGTTTTGCCTAATTGCATAAAGTAGTAATCAGATCTAAAAATCAAGCATCAACTCCTTTGTCATGTAAGCATAACACAATTGCGTAAAGAAGCTGCTAGATTGTTGACAAGCTATGACAGTTTGGGACTGAACGACACTTCACACTCAATACTTGTCGATTGATTTGTAGAACAAATAATTTCCTTTCAACGGTAAGAAAAATTGTAAGTTCATACTTAGCTCTGCAGAAAAAGGTGCCCATGACATCTAGAGCTCTACATATGCACCCTGCCTTGATAGATTAACAAAGTGAGCAATAAAGGATTGCATAGAGCACATGACTATTGTTGAACCCCACACCGACGTCCTGCTCCTCCCGATCACTACAAGAATCAGCTTCTTTGCCGTTGATACGTCTCCAACGTATCTATAATTTTTTATCGTTCCATGTTATTATCTTGTCAACTTTGGATGTTTTAAATGCATGAATATGCTATTTTATATCTTTTTTGGGACTAGCCTATTGACCTAGAGCCCAGTGCCAGTTCCTATTTTTTCCTTGTTTTTGACCTTTTCCAGATAGGAATATCAAACGGAGTCGAAATGGAATAAAACTTTTGCGGTGATTTTTTTTGGACCAAAAGAGACCCCCGAAGCTTTGGAAGAAGGCCAAAAGAGCCAAGAGGGAGTCGCAAGCCTAGGAGGCACCCCCCTAGGCCGTGCCTAGCAGGCTTGTGACCTCCTCGTGGGCCCAATCGACACAATTCCACCACCATAAATTCCTATAAATACAGAAACCCCCAAAAAGAAACCTAGATCGGTAGTTCCGCCGCCGCAAGCCTCTGTAGCCACCAAAAACCAATCTGGAGCCCGTTCCAGCACCCTACCGGAGGGGGAATCCATTTCCGGTGGCCATTTTCATCATCCCGGTGATCTCCATGACGAGAGGAGTAGTTCACCCACGGGGCTGAGGGTATGTACCAGTAGCTATGTGTTTGATCTCTCTCTCTCTCTCTCTCGTGTTCTTGAGATGTCTTGATCTCGATGTACCGTGGGCTTTGCTATTATAGTTGGATCTTATGATGTTCTTACCCCTCTCCCTTCTTGTAATGAATTGAGTTTTCCCTTTGGAGTTATCTTATCGGATTGAGTCTTTAAGAACACTTGATGTATGTCTTTCACGTGTCTATCTGTGGTGACAATGGGATATTCATGTGAGTACTTGATGTATGTTTTGGTGATCATCTTGCGGGTTTCGTGACATCGGGAACCTATGTGTATGGGTTGGCACACGTTTTGACTCTCCGGTAGAAACTTTGGGGCACTCTTTGAAGTTCTATGTGTTGGTTGAATATATGATTCTGAGATTGTGTGATGCATATCGTATAATCATGCCCACGGATACTTGAGGTGACAATGGAGTATCTAGGTGACATTAGGGTCTTGGTTGATGTGTGTCTTAAGGTGTTATTCTAGTACGAACTCTAGGATAGATTGAACGGAAAGAATAGCTTCGTGTTATTTTACTACGGATTCTTGAATAGATCGATCAGAAAGAATAACTTTGTGGTGGTTTCGTACCTGAGAATAATCTCTTTGTTTGTTCTCCGCTATTAGTGACTTTGGAGTGACTCTTTGTTGCATGTTGAGGGCTAGTTATATGAACCAATTATGTTATCATTGTTGAGAGAACTTCACTAGTGAAAGTATGAACCCTAGGCCTTGTTTCCACGCATTGCAATACCGTTCGTGCTCACTTTTATTATTAGTTACCTTGCTGTTTTTGTAATTTCAGATTACAAAAACCTATATCTACTATCCATATTGCACGTGTATCACCATCTCTTCGCCGAACTAGTGCACCTATACAACTTATCATTGTATTGGGTGTGTTGGGGACACAAGAGATTCTTTGTTATTTGGTTGCAGGGTTGCTTGAGAGAGACCATCTTCATCCTACGCCTCCCGCGGATTGATAAACCTTAGATCACCTACTGGAGGGAAAATTGCTAC